>NC_090930.1:1091553585-1092178585 GCF_040938575.1 Ambystoma mexicanum
GGGTGTAGATTTGATATCCAGTGGAATGGTATTCCAAAGTTGTGAAGCCAGAGCTGGGAAGCTGGAACCACCAGCTCTTTTGAGGGAGAATTTGGGCACAGTCAGTTGTAGTGTATTAGAGGATCTAGTGGTTCTAGTGTTCTGTCTTAGTGTAAATTTGTTAGTGAGATAGGGAGGGGCAAGGCCGTTGAGTGCTTTATAGGTGAGGCAGATGGTTTTTAGATCTATTTTTTGTTGGATGGAGAGCCATTTGCATGCAATTCTGGTAGCCGAAATATGTTCTCTTCTGGGAATATTCAGGGCGGCACGGAGTGCATTATTTTGTAGAACTTGCAATTTATTAATTACCGTTTTGTTGGCACCTACATAGAGACTATTGCAGTAATCTAGTTTAGATTGTATAAGTGCTCTGGCTAAGGTTAGGCAGTTGTTAGGGGAAATCAGCGGTCTACAGGCCCTGATTAGTTTGCCCGTGTAGGCCGTGGCTGAGGCAGTCATATTAATTTGTTTGGCTAGATTAGTATTCGTGTCGAGGTAAAAACCAAGGGTTTTTACACTCTTGGCGATAGGGATGGTGTTGCCGTCAATGGTAAAGCTAGTGTAGCTGGGACTAAGCTTCCGAATGGTGTTGGGTGAGCCGACAAGGAGCAGTTCAGTCTTGTCATCATTCAGGCAGAGGCCATGTGTGGCCATCCATGCCTGAATGATGGAGAAGACTTCATTGATCCAAATGGCGTTGTTGGGTGTCCTGACCCACGTTTAAGCTATCATGCCACAACATTTGGTGCTGTGGGCTTAGAAAATTCAAGATGGCGGAAAACCCACATGTGCGCCGAAATCCAGGAAAGCTGCGCAGTTTGTGCGCACACCGAAATGGTTGCCTCACTTGCCACCCACCAGTGCGAGAACGAAAGGCCGGGTTGCCATGAGGGAAATGGGTTGCCAAAGGAAAAACAGTAGCGCCGGTTAGCTTCAAAGCGCTTTAAAATCACCATTGGACTACCCGCACAGTAGTCTGAAACCATTGGGAATGGCAATGCTGATTGCCAAATGCAACCTAGAATTGTTGGGAATTCATTTTCTTAAATCCCAAAAATGGGTGCAGTACCAGTACTCACCACTATCCAAAAGCCGGCAGTTTAAAACCACCCTGTGTTTCTCTGAAGGCAGGCTCAAACTGTCTATTTTAAACATTGCAACACATCTAAAAACTCACTGGACACCAGCAGACATTTGGTAGAATGGAGTGTTGTGTGCCTACAAAATCTGGGAAATGAAGAGCCCAAAACAATGCTTATAACAAAACTGCTATGGAGTCAGCAGTTTAAGTTGCACTGGATTTAAAGACACTAAAATCGAAAATGTTTAGATTAAATGAGTGACCTATGTTTGGTGTCACATGCCTTTGTAACTGTTTAAATGTCATAGTTTTAAACTTAGAATCAGCCTTCTAGCTGCATATGTGAAAATGTTTAGTTTTATTTGAATGCAGAAACTGGGGAACAGAAATGACAGCTTAAAGAGATTCCAATTTGCCTGGCAACTACCCCCATCAGGAGTGAAACTTGAGTCACAGCTGTGTTCCCAGGCCTAGCTGCCCTTTTGCTGCTCACACTAAGGATATGCCATCTATCTGATAATTGAATTACCTGTGCTCTGCAGGAGAGTGAACAATGCAACTCCCTTCACCCAGGCAGAGGGTTTATTGAGAGGATCATAAATGGTTTCCTCTTGAACAATGAGCCTCTCCTGACTCAGGCAAAGGTTTTATTACAGCAGTCGTAAAATGTAGCTTCCTCTTGGCAGAAGCTGGGAGGAGCACTGCCTGTGAGAGCAAGCTGGCTTGGCAGAACTGGATAAACCAGTATTTCTACCTTGTGCTGAGAGGAAACCACACCCCTTTGTAGCCAGAATATTGTTTAGAAAAAGATGAATAACTCATAGTACGGACATGTGAAAATTTTATAAATGACACCATAATTCTTGTGATTTTTCTGCCCACATTTTAAGAGGTTTTTAGAACCGGTGGCGTGTTCAGGGGGGTTTTAGCGGAAAAGTGGATATTACTCTAAATGTATGCATGTTAAAAATCTGAAACTTCATCAGTTAATGTCCATACTCCCTGCGCACATGTATGTAAAGTTGGGTCAATGTCAGAAATTGAAAAATCAGTTAAAAAGTCAATTATCTGCCATTTCTGAATGCAAGCTCTTAGAAACAGCAGATTTGGACAGAGACATGGCTAAATTCAGCCACACCATGTATATGTAATTTCAAGCAACTGTGTAACTGTGAAATATGTCTTTTATTATCAAATATAGAATGTGTGCAATCTGACAGAGGAGTGTCCTATCTGCAAGCCATAAAATGACATCCCTCTGACTCACAGTTCATTCCCCAATCAAATAAGAAATGGAAGTTTGACCAATTAGAAGCTGAGAGAGAGGTAGGGTCAGTGATGCTAGAACACACCCACATTCTAAACACATAAAAGCAGACAGACAGGACAGATAGGGACTTTCAAATCCATCTGCCGCTGGAAGCTCTGCCGGAAAAATCCATACTTTACCTCCATCAAACCTCCAGAGAGCCAAACTAGAGACTTCAATCTATCCAGAACTAGAGACCCAGACCAGAGAACCAGAGAGAGCTGACCCAGATCACTGTGAAGTGCAGAGACCAGAGGCGAGTTTAAAACCTGACCAGATCCATGGCGAGGCCCATTTCACTCAAGAATATAGTGTGAGTACCTAGAAAACTGTGCAGAACCAATCTCCTAGTTAAAATAATATAATTCAATCTATTTAATCTAAGTAGAACTGCCTCCTAACTGTCACCTGTCATTTGTAAAGCTGTCACTTGTCATTTCCTAGTTGCAAGCTGCACTTGTCTTTTTGAACTTTAAAATTTCAAATCTGAAAAACGACCTTCACAAAATCGCTCATATCTCCGCAACCGTTTGTGCTAGAGACTTGCAGTAACTTTCATTTTGAAGCTGAGATCCTAACGATAGAGATAGTCCTTGTGGTTCCTCTGTAATAGCGCTCGGCGCATCCGGGAATTTTGCCGCGATTTGCAAATTTCTCCACATGTAAAATCAGCTGCTGCTTGCCTTCCATTTGCCAGAAATTCGTTTAACCTGCTAACTATCCCTGCCTCATTGCTAGTGTGAGCCTGGACTAATATTAACTAGATACCACTCACCCTGAACCTCTGAAAGGGAATTAAAAGCATTTCCAGCATATTTCTCATCCATTGCTAGCACATATCAAAGCATTTTGCCTGTGTTTTCAAAACTCCTATCTGTTTTCTGTAGTGTAAGCTTGCTGGGGTGAACTGCTGGGGTGAACTGATTTACATTGATTGCATTTCTGAGAACTGTGTGTTTTCCTTCCATTTCCTTGCCTTGCATCAAGGGGGGGAGGGGATTGCCAGAGAAAAGTGATCACATTGTTTGGTTGAAATCATATTGAGTATTTTCTGTACTGCATTCATTGAATATTGCATCCACCTGAGCTTACATAAAGCATCCTCTACCACATTATACTTTTGTTCCTATTTACCAGTGTCCTACCTTATCCATTTCATGTCAACTCATTAGTGATTATAAGAAGTGTGCTAGTGCCAGATTCTCCGTTGTTGATCTTTATCATATCAGATTAAGTGTGCTATTCAATTATTAATTTATTATAAAGTGTGATATATATATATTTTAAATTATCAAATAAACCTTTTAAACTTGCAAAACAGAACTACTTCTTGGCTCAGTGGGGTCAGGGGGATTCCAAGAGAGGGGTGTTATATAGGGGTAGTCATCCAGAACGCATGAACTGGACATAAAGATATATCAATAAGGGTTTTCATTCAGTATTATAGACTAGGCGTTGACTTAGCTGTAGTGTTGAATTGAATCCTCTTACAAATTGGGGGCTCGGGCCGGACGTTTGGGTTAGATTTACCATTTGTGCAGATTAATACAGCGTGCCAGCTGACCAGATACACATATCCGGTCGGATCACCACGCTGTGTTACGCTGTAAAGCACTCCTCAAAAGGGACACTCCAAGAAAAGTTCTGTTCTGCAAAAATAAAATACTAACTTCTGTAAGTCAGGACAGAGACCAATCTCTAGAATGACGACCTTAGTAGACATGAAAATAGCCAGAGAGCACCTCTTGCATAAGCTATTTGTGAGAGGTGAATGGACCGAACAGGGCCAGGATGCCTGGTTGCAGGCCATCACGCGACAGGTCACTGAAACAGGGTCAGATATATATAGAGATCAGGGTCCCTTACATGTGGCCCTGAGTGAACTATATATGGCTCCTAAAGCCAAAGAGGAACACAATAAGATTGCCAGGATAGCAGCATACCTGTACCTATACGTGGGAGACATGCAGGATAGATGTGCTGAAAGCCAAAATCTGGCAAATAGGCAACAGATGGCATTACAGAAGGCCCAATCTGATCTGGACTCTTCTGAGCAGAGGCTGCAGAGGAGCCAGGAGTCAGAAAATGACAGCAGACGGTACATCACTAAAATAAAGGAGGATATGGATATACTGCAACAGGAAAAGGCTGACCAGGATACCAGATTTCTGGCCCTGCAGAAGGAGCACCAAGACAGTTTGGACTCCTTACTGCAGAGCCAGAAAAAGCTGGAGCAACAATTAGACTTTAACAGGGCATGCACGGAGCAGGTAGCCACCCTGCAAAGTCATCTAGATAGAGTGAAGGTAGAGAGCAACAAGCTGATTTTGAAAGACCTGGATACCCAGGCAGAGTTTGATGAAGAACACCAGAAAGCTGGTGCCCTTCAAAGGCAGAGGGACGACCTGGCGGCACAAATGCAGGCTCTTAGTCAGGAAAGAGACGCCTTAGGCCAGGAAGTCTGCCATTTAAAAAGAAAAATGGAAGAAAATCACCTGGCCCACCAGGGACTGGGTGATCTCCAAAAAGAACACCAGAACTTGTTAGAGCACACCAGGAGGGTGGAGGATGCTCTAGCAAGAAAGAAGCAGGCCAATAGGGACACAGCTCAGGAGGTAACCCTCCTGCAGCAAAGACTGGCCCAGTTCTCCAGGACCAACCAGGAAGCACAGAGGGAAAATGAGGCTCTCTGCCAGCACAATGAGAGGCTCCAGCAACAGGTAGCGATGCAGGAGAGACTGATAGAGTTGAGTAAGGCCTTAACAGAGGAACTGAAAGCACAAATGCAGGCTCTTGCATTGCAACAGGGAGCAGGGGCGGATAGAGATGAGGTCCGCTGGGAAAGAGAGATTCCTGACCATAACCGCAGGAGCCCTAACACCAGGGGCCTTCATCTCCCCCAGTCCCTGGACTCTACCACCCCCATGTCCCCTGGCGCACATGAGCACAGGGCCACAGGGATGGCAGATTACTATCCAGCTAAGAGTATGGGGCTCATAGGCCAGTACCACTCAGGAATGGAGGGGTGGGCATCCGGGTATGGGCACCCAAGTACAGTACAGTTCGATGGGGAACCCCAGGAGAGTAGGCCCATTAAGGGCATCCTGAAAACCTCTGCCCAGTTAGGTCAGTGGAGGGGGTACCCATCAAATCCTGGCAGCAAGGAGGAATCTGAAGACTCCTCTGAACTGCGCAGGACACAGGAGACCAGGTCCCCACATTCTGCCAGCCATTCCCAGGCTCGCAGAATCCGGGAAAACCTGGAAGAACAGACGGGAACCTCTGGGAGCAGTGCCTCTGAGTCCGAGGATGAATGGACAAGGGTTACCCGAACCAAAAAGGCCAATAAGGCAAAAGGGGCCTTGCTTAAGGACCCCTTAAAGCAGATTAAGGCGATCAGGAGCGTCATCACGCCTTACCATAAGAACGCTAAGTATTCTGTTTGGGAGCACTTAGAGTTGTTTGAACAAATGATGGAGACTTTCCATTTGAAGGACAGCCAAAGCTGTATTCAATATGTAAAGTGGACCTTCTCCCCGGAATACTCCAGTTTCTTTGCGGGGCTGGAGGACCAAAATCATTTAAGATGGTCCACCTATAAGGAGGCCATCTTGAAACATTTTTCTGTTCACAGAAATCCTCAAGAGGCTCGCAAGGCGGCCTACAATTTGCAATGTGGGGAGGATCAGGCCCCGCGAGAATTTGTGCAGGAGTTAAAGCGTGCTTTTGCGCAAACCACCAGAAGGGTGCGCACAGATAGTAGAGAGTTCATTAATACGTTTTTCCATGCCTTGCCCAAATATATCATGACCCAGCTCGTGAGGGATTTTCACGAGAAAAGATCTTTAGACTGGGTCATTGAACAGGCTACCCGGATCTATGAGGTGCAGAAACCGGTAGATAGCAAAAGTAATGCCCAGAAAAACCCCAAAGCCAACAGCACCCCTGCTGCTGCCAAGGTGGCAGAGGTAAAGGTCACCCCCGTTTTGGATTTGGAGATGGGGGGGCCTAAAAACCTACCTGCACCTAATAATGCTAGGCCCAGGAGGTCCTCGGGTCAGTCACAGACAGGGAGCCAAGGAGGCAGCCCCACAAATGGGGTCCCTCGCTCTCCTGATTATGTAAGTCCCCGTTACAAGGGAAATCGACCCATCCTGGGTTATGTGTGGACTCCTCCAGCCCAAGGGGGGGGGATCCAGCCAAGCACCTAACCCGGGGAACTTCCCTCCAAACTTCCCACAGGAGGGCAGAAATTTACCAAACCCTGGGCAGAACTTTTTCCCCAGATATCCACCCGACTTTCAGCCCCAAAACCATCCATCCTTCTTTCCCCAATTCCCTGAGCCCAGACCACTGAATCCGGGAGAGGGGAGGCCAAGGGTGGAGGGGTACCCAAATCTTCCCAACCCGGGGTATTACCAGAGGAGGGACAGCTACCCTTCCCGGGATCAGCCCAGGGGAGAAAACAGGGCCCCGTATCAGCCTGAACGGGTTTCCCAGTTAGAGCGCCAGGTTCAAAACATGGCGCGGGACCTGGGTCACATACTGAGGGCTCAGCAGAACCCTCAGATGGGCGTGCCGGCGCAGAACGCACCCAACTCTGGACCTGGTGCTCCAGAACAATGACGGGGGCAGCACCCCGATAACTCACCGGTTCCCAGGGAGGAGGCACAAAGGGAAGGGGGGTGTAAAGCCTTGGAGGAAGCTTCCTTCCTCACTTGTAAACAGCCCCTGGAAACCCAGGAACCGGAAACAAAATCTCTTGCCCCTGAAAGTCTGCCTCCTAAGGAGCAGAGGGGGGGTAGGAGAAACAAAAGACCCAAACAGACTCAGTTTGAGGAGGAGGTACAGATCTTCCAATTTGAGGGAGAGGGATCCTCAGAGGATCCTGGGGAAAGGATCTTCTTCTTCAGAGAGGGGGGAACTCCTCCCAAAGAAAAATGGGTCCCTAGGGATGCAAATCCAGACTGGGGAGATGTGGAGACTGAGCTACCGCCGCCCACCATCTCATCCCAGAACCAACAGCAAGAAAATCCCCTGGTTCAAACCCATCCTGGGGACTGCCTCCAAAAAGGGGGGGGCAGCCCAGAACCGGAACCAGGGGAACCCACAATGGCTCTGATCTCCAGTTGCCAACTTTTTCTTTCAGATTCCCAAGACTCTCCACAGAATTCTGCCCAAATCTCTTGGCTATCGATGTCCAAAACCAGAAAGTTAGCCCACCAGTTGTCCAAAAATGTGCATTATCTGTGCCCCCTTGAGGAGAAGGAGGGAAGATATTATGCCCTGATACAAGTACAGGGGCAGGGTACAATCTCGGCACTGGTGGACACTGGATCTCAAGCTACCCTTCTGTCCAGAAGGGCCTTTGACGAACTGAATGCAGGAAGGGGAGAGAATTACCAAATTCCTCTCACCTCTCTTCCGGGACAACTACAGAACTTTGACGGGAAGGAAATTCCCGTTGAGGGGACTGCAGACTTGGACATTAAAATTGGGCGACATAAGTTGAAACACCCGGTCATAGTTGTGACCCCGGAGGGCACCCCTTGTTTACTAGGGAATGACCTCCTGAGAAGGTTGTCACCCCTAATAGATTGTGTAAACAAGGTCCTCTGGACCCAGACTAGCCGACCAATAAAATTAAAACAGAGTGTTAACCATGTTAGTTTAAACGGCACCTGCCACATGGTTGAACAAAAATCTGACCAAGTAGAATTTCACTTCCAGAACAACCAGATTCCAGACGTGACAGTAATAGCAGTAGGACAACAGACTAGTGATGGGGGGTCCTCTCTATTTCTGAAAATCAACCTTCCTTCCAGTTTAAGGTGGTATTCCACGCTGGAAGGAAACACTCTGAAATTCTATACCAATCCACAATCTGAAACTCCCACTCCTATAGTCCAGAAAGATGTGAAATCAGCTCAGAGCCTGGCTGATATTCAGCAAATTGGAGAGCAGTTGTTCATCCCTGTTCAGTTAAATGATGGGAAGGACTCTGTTCTCGCTCGAGTGTGTGTGAACAACGGTAAGAGCTTCATCAGCGAAGCCATGTTTCGCCAACTCCCAAAAGATCCAGTCATTCCCACATTCAAACTGATAGACAAATGGGAAATGGACCTGGAAGCGCCTAATTCCAAACATCTCCTGCCAAGCAGGTGTATGCTCAGAATCTCCATTGGCAACAAGAGCATAGTCCATAATTGTTGGGTCGTGCGAGACGTCACTGCCGCCTTTTACTTAGGCAGTGACATTCTCAATCGCTTTGCCATTAGTTTGGACCTAATAAACTTCAAAGCTTGGTCCCGATTAGCGGATAATCCCATGGGCTTTGATGATCCAGAAAAAGCATTTAGGTCAGCTCAATTGCTACCTTATGCAGTTGAAATTCAGATCAAAGAGGAAGTCACCATCCCCGAAAGGACCCGACGATTCTCCCTGGAAGTGAAAGTTAAAAGAGGACAATATTTGCAAAACCCTGATGCTTACATACATCTAAATGCTTCTCTCCAACAGCAAGGGTTGGGGGTAAACCCAACTCCATTAGTCAACATAGAACATGACACCATTCCAATAGAGGTGGATAACAGCGACTTAAAGAGTATTACTCTAGCCGCAGGCACCATTATTGGAATGGCGGTTGATGACCGACATTCCTCCATTGATCTTGGAAATGAACTGTTAGGGCCAATCCCCAAGGACTGCTTTGACAGTGACAGTGATGACAACACAACACCAGACAGGATTTTTACCCGGCATGGGGGGAACTTCCTGGTGTACACTTCCTGCCCCTATGGTAAGGAAGATGTGACTTGTGACTTCAGGAGGGATGAGGTGATTTTCCAGGTCCATGAGGGCTGCCTTGCCCACCTGAAGCCTCCGGTCCAAATCAGCACTCTGACCAGGGACTTCTCCACCCAGCTGGAGGAGGCCGCGGAGATAGCCAAACCAGAAGTCTTTCCAGGCTTCAGGCAGATGGTGGAAGAGAGAGTCAACCTAGCTGATGCCTGTGTGACTCTGGAACAAAAGCAAAAGTTGAAACAAGTTTTCTTGGATTTCCAAGATCTCTTTGCGGTAGACTCATATGACTGTGGTCGCACTGACATCCACACAACAACAATCCCCACGGACCCTGGCATGACTCCTGTGTTTGTGAAGCAATATCGCTTGCCTCTCGCATCAATGGAGTCCCTGACTGAAATAATTAAGAACCTTGAGTCCCGGGGAATAATCCGTCCAGTCCACAGCACCTTCAATAATCCGGTGCTGGGAATATTGAAGCCAAACGGCCAGTGGAGACTCTGCGCCGACCTCAGGGAGCTCAACAAACGGGTCCATACTTCCCGATGGCCTCTGCCCTACATTGACCAAGGGCTGGCCCAGATCCAGGGGTCACAGGTATTCACTGCAATAGACCTGACCAATGGATACTGGACTGTGCCTGTCAGCAGGGAGGACCAATACAAACTGGCTTTTACCTTTGGGGGCCAGCAGTACACATGGACCCGGACTCCCTTCGGATACCTTAACTCCGGTAATGAGTTCAATATTTTCCTACATAAGGCCATGCCCGACCTGGGTGCGAGGGGTAACCTGGCTTATGTAGATGATGTCCTCATTGAAAGTTCATCTGTGGAGGAACACATAGCGGAGATCCGTTATGTTCTGACGCAGTGAGGGCCGCCGGAGCAAAACTTTCCTTTCAGAAAGCACAGTGGTGTAGAACCCGTGTTAATTTCTTGGGGCATGGGATTACTCCTCAGGGTCTCTGTCCCCAGGAAAAGAAAGTGGAAGCACTTCAGAAACTGAAAGACCCCACAACTCTGCGGGAACTAAGGAGCCTCCTTGGACTGACTAATTACAGCAGAAAGTTCATTGAGGGCTACGCAGAGATCACCAGACCCCTGATTCATCTCCTGAAGGGGGGGGTCAAGTGGGAATGGGGTCCAGAACAAGCCGAGGCAGTAAAACAACTCAAAAGAAGCCTCTCACAAGCGCCTTGCCTAGCTTACCCTGTCAGAAACAAGGAGTTCTTCCTGGAGACAGGGTTCTCTAATACGTGCTTGACGGCCGTATTATACCAAAAGCATGACAAGGTCAATAAAGTAATCTCCTATGCGAGCAAAACTTTATCCTCTGTGGAGGAAAAATTCAACGATTGTGAGAAGGCACTCCTGGCAACGGTGTGGGCATTGAAGAATTACCGCCCGTTTTTCCAGGGGGAACACATCATAGTGGAGACTCCACACCAGCCTCTGCAATATCTCCAAAGTGACAGAATCCGGGCCGGAAATGTGAGTAATTCCCGAATTACTTCCTGGATTCTGTCAATGCAAGGCTTTCCTGTGGAGGTCAGATATGGCCAAAACAAGAAGAGTCCCCTCGCGCAAGGTCTGGCTGACTTGCATGATTGTGCCAGAGAAAACTGTCTCGAGGACGAAAGTCTAAAAATAAAGGACAACATGGAGGCATACCTTAATTCCCCACACAAAGTCTTTGAAGAAGACAAGGGTGAGGGAATGCCCACTGTCTATGTGGATGGATGCTCTTACCATGTTGACAACGACGGGGAGAAAGAACTGGTGGCTGGCGTAGGGAATGCATGGGTGAATGAGTCCCCAGAACCCTCCGCTGGATACAAAATTGGTCCCCGAAGTAGTCAGGTGGCAGAATTGATGGCTGTGCATCAGGCCATCCTCACTGCTGTCCAGCATCAACTCCACGAACTGGTCATAATCACAGATTCGGATTATGTACGGAACGGGTTCGTGGAGCACCTGGTTAATTGGAAAACCAGAGGCATGTTATGTGCTAACAACAAACCCTTGAAACATGGGAAGTTGATCCAAAACATTGATGATCTGGTCACCTCGAATGAGATGACCATCTATTGGAAGAAGATCAAGGGTCATTCCAAAGTAGAGGGACCAGACAAAACTGGAAATTACTTAGCTGATCAGCTGGCCAAAACCGGGGCCATCCAAGGGGATCTAATTGAGATTGAGTCCCTGTTGGGGGAAATCCAGGTCACTGCTATCACTAGGTCCCAGACAAATGCTCACAACGACCTTTCAATTGCACAATGGAGTAAGGAGACCCCTGATGCTGATTTGATTACAGCTCAGAAGGGGGATCCAATTATTGGTAAATTTTACCAGCACCTGGAGGACCCTGAGAACTTTCCCCTGACGGATACCGATTACATTGGGAAAGAGGACCTAAGAGTGTTGATGAAATATCCAAAAATGTTCCGAATCCAAGACGGTTTGTTGGTAAGGAAATCCAAAGCTGGCCACGATCAGTGGGTGGTTCCTACCTCATTCCGAAGCCTGATGTTAAGTCACGCCCATGATGCGGCCACCGCCGGTCATAGGGGGTTTCACACAACATTGGAAATCTTAAGAGAGGTTGCATACTGGCCACACATGGGCCAGGACCTCAACCAATATTTGAAGGGTTGTCTTGTGTGTGCACAATTTCAGCCGACATCCCTCACACACCGGGCGCCTTTACAAAAGAGGGGGATGACCCTGCCATGGTCAGATTTACAAATCGACTTTGTAGGCCCTGTGATTCGCTCGGCTAGGGGGAATAAGTACATGTTGACTGTGACATGCTTGTTTACCAAGTGGGTGGAATGTCTCCCAGCCCCAAATTGCAAGGCAGAAACTGCAGCTGCTTTGATGATTAACCACATCTTTTCCCGTTTTGGTCTACCTCAAAGGATTGAGTCAGACAGAGGTAGCCACTTCACCAGTGAAGTAATGACAAAGATGTGGGAGATACTGGGGGTCAAGAGAAAGCTGCATATTGCTTATAGACCAGCTTCTTCTGGGGCAGTAGAGAGATATAACCGGACAATTGTGAGCATATTAAAGAAGTTTGTGGCAGATTCTGGGCCAAGTTGGGATATCCGATTACCTCTGGTCCTAATGGCTATCAGATCTACCCCTTCATCTGCAACCAAAATGTCACCATTTGAGTTGATGACTGGACGCAAGATGGTGCTTCCTCAGCATTTGCTCTACAGGACCCAAGAGCAGACACTGATAAATGCCTCCACTACTCATGAGTATGTAGAGAATTTAAGGAAACACCTCCAACATGCTTTTGCTTATGCTCAGCGGAATCTAGAAAGATCAGCTGATAGCATGAAGACCCACTATGACCTGAAAACTTCCAGGAAGGAATATCAGGTGGGGGACCGGGTCTATCTATACAACTTCCAAAGGAACCAGGCCAAGCAGCGCAAATTTTTGCCTACATGGAAGGGACCATTCGAGATCATAGACAAAATCTCCCCTGTGGCCTACAAAATCCACATCCCCAAAGGTCCTTTGGCAGAGGGGGAAGACAAGTGGGTCCACATAAACCAGTTGAAATGTTGCCATCCCAGGCACACTCTGCAACAACTGGAGGAATCCTCTGGAATCCTAGCGGGTACTGTCTCAGACTAATTCTGTTCCAATCATAAAACATACCACATCTAGTCTCTAAAATATTGTGATTTGCATGAAACTGTCTCTTAGTTATACTGTTTTTTTTTATTAAAATAAGAATGTAATGTTTCGTCATGATGAAATGCATATGCTGCCCCACTATCTCAACAGTGGTGGAAAAACGTCTATGAGTAGGTATTGCCGCTCTTCCTTTGTCGTCCTAGGAGAAAGAAAACCTGAAGACGGGCCAAGGAGGACGATCCGGAGACCGGGAACGAAGATCCGATGGGCCCAGTGGACCGCCCAATACTCCCATCAGGACTGGCGAGGAGAACCGATCGATCAGTACCGGATGGAGAAGAAGATGCTGAACTGTGCCATCTACAGAGTAGGAAGAAGATTATGCGGACAGACCGGTGCGTGGGTCAAAACCCTTGGGCACGCGACTCCCCATCGACTCAAATTCAAAGTGCAGTCGCGTGGGGGGGCTTGTTGGGTGTCCTGACCCACGTTTAAGCTATCATGCCACAACATTTGGTGCTGTGGGCTTAGAAAATTCAAGATGGCGGAAAACCCACATGTGCGCCGAAATCCAGGAAAGCTGCGCAGTTTGTGCGCACACCGAAATGGTTGCCTCACTTGCCACCCACCAGTGCGAGAACGAAAGGCCGGGTTGCCATGAGGGAAATGGGTTGCCAAAGGAAAAACAGTAGCGCCGGTTAGCTTCAAAGCGCTTTAAAATCACCATTGGACTACCCGCACAGTAGTCTGAAACCATTGGGAATGGCAATGCTGATTGCCAAATGCAACCTAGAATTGTTGGGAATTCATTTTCTTAAATCCCAAAAATGGGTGCAGTACCAGTACTCACCACTATCCAAAAGCCGGCAGTTTAAAACCACCCTGTGTTTCTCTGAAGGCAGGCTCAAACTGTCTATTTTAAACATTGCAACACATCTAAAAACTCACTGGACACCAGCAGACATTTGGTAGAATGGAGTGTTGTGTGCCTACAAAATCTGGGAAATGAAGAGCCCAAAACAATGCTTATAACAAAACTGCTATGGAGTCAGCAGTTTAAGTTGCACTGGATTTAAAGACACTAAAATCGAAAATGTTTAGATTAAATGAGTGACCTATGTTTGGTGTCACATGCCTTTGTAACTGTTTAAATGTCATAGTTTTAAACTTAGAATCAGCCTTCTAGCTGCATATGTGAAAATGTTTAGTTTTATTTGAATGCAGAAACTGGGGAACAGAAATGACAGCTTAAAGAGATTCCAATTTGCCTGGCAACTACCCCCATCAGGAGTGAAACTTGAGTCACAGCTGTGTTCCCAGGCCTAGCTGCCCTTTTGCTGCTCACACTAAGGATATGCCATCTATCTGATAATTGAATTACCTGTGCTCTGCAGGAGAGTGAACAATGCAACTCCCTTCACCCAGCAAGAGGGTTTATTGAGAGGATCATAAATGGTTTCCTCTTGAACAATGAGCCTCTCCTGACTCAGGCAAAGGTTTTATTACAGCAGTCGTAAAATGTAGCTTCCTCTTGGCAGAAGCTGGGAGGAGCACTGCCTGTGAGAGCAAGCTGGCTTGGCAGAACTGGATAAACCAGTATTTCTACCTTGTGCTGAGAGGAAACCACACCCCTTTGTAGCCAGAATATTGTTTAGAAAAAGATGAATAACTCATAGTACGGACATGTGAAAATTTTATAAATGACACCATAATTCTTGTGATTTTTCTGCCCACATTTTAAGAGGTTTTTAGAACCGGTGGCGTGTTCAGGGGGGTTTTAGCGGAAAAGTGGATATTACTCTAAATGTATGCATGTTAAAAATCTGAAACTTCATCAGTTAATGTCCATACTCCCTGCGCACATGTATGTAAAGTTGGGTCAATGTCAGAAATTGAAAAATCAGTTAAAAAGTCAATTATCTGCCATTTCTGAATGCAAGCTCTTAGAAACAGCAGATTTGGACAGAGACATGGCTAAATTCAGCCACACCATGTATATGTAATTTCAAGCAACTGTGTAACTGTGAAATATGTCTTTTATTATCAAATATAGAATGTGTGCAATCTGACAGAGGAGTGTCCTATCTGCAAGCCATAAAATGACATCCCTCTGACTCACAGTTCATTCCCCAATCAAATAAGAAATGGAAGTTTGACCAATTAGAAGCTGAGAGAGAGGTAGGGTCAGTGATGCTAGAACACACCCACATTCTAAACACATAAAAGCAGACAGACAGGACAGATAGGGACTTTCAAATCCATCTGCCGCTGGAAGCTCTGCCGGAAAAATCCATACTTTACCTCCATCAAACCTCCAGAGAGTCAAACTAGAGACTTCAATCTATCCAGAACTAGAGACCCAGACCAGAGAACCAGAGAGAGCTGACCCAGATCACTGTGAAGTGCAGAGACCAGAGGCGAGTTTAAAACCTGACCAGATCCATGGCGAGGCCCATTTCACTCAAGAATATAGTGTGAGTACCTAGAAAACTGTGCAGAACCAATCTCCTAGTTAAAATAATATAATTCAATCTATTTAATCTAAGTAGAACTGCCTCCTAACTGTCACCTGTCATTTGTAAAGCTGTCACTTGTCATTTCCTAGTTGCAAGCTGCACTTGTCTTTTTGAACTTTAAAATTTCAAATCTGAAAAACGACCTTCACAAAATCGCTCATATCTCCGCAACCGTTTGTGCTAGAGACTTGCAGTAACTTTCATTTTGAAGCTGAGATCCTAACGATAGAGATAGTCCTTGTGGTTCCTCTGTAATAGCGCTCGGCGCATCCGGGAATTTTGCCGCGATTTGCAAATTTCTCCACATGTAAAATCAGCTGCTGCTTGCCTTCCATTTGCCAGAAATTCGTTTAACCTGCTAACTATCCCTGCCTCATTGCTAGTGTGAGCCTGGACTAATATTAACTAGATACCACTCACCCTGAACCTCTGAAAGGGAATTAAAAGCATTTCCAGCATATTTCTCATCCATTGCTAGCACATATCAAAGCATTTTGCCTGTGTTTTCAAAACTCCTATCTGTTTTCTGTAGTGTAAGCTTGCTGGGGTGAACTGCTGGGGTGAACTGATTTACATTGATTGCATTTCTGAGAACTGTGTGTTTTCCTTCCATTTCCTTGCCTTGCATCAAGGGGGGGAGGGGATTGCCAGAGAAAAGTGATCACATTGTTTGGTTGAAATCATATTGAGTATTTTCTGTACTGCATTCATTGAATATTGTATCCACCTGAGCTTACATAAAGCATCCTCTACCACATTATACTTTTGTTCCTATTTACCAGTGTGCTACCTTATCCATTTCATGTCAACTCATTAGTGATTATAAGAAGTGTGCTAGTGCCAGATTCTCCGTTGTTGATCTTTATCATATCAGATTAAGTGTGCTATTCAATTATTAATTTATTATAAAGTGTGATATATATATTTTTTAAATTATCAAATAAACCTTTTAAACTTGCAAAACAGAACTACTTCTTGGCTCAGTGGGGTCAGGGGGATTCCAAGAGAGGGGTGTTATATAGGGGTAGTCATCCAGAACGCATGAACTGGACATAAAGATATATCAATAAGGGTTTTCATTCAGTATTATAGACTAGGCGTTGACTTAGCTGTAGTGTTGAATTGAATCCTCTTACAAATTGGGGGCTCGGGCCGGACGTTTGGGTTAGATTTACCATTTGTGCAGATTAATACAGCGTGCCAGCTGACCAGATACACATATCCGGTCGGATCACCACGCTGTGTTACGCTGTAAAGCACTCCTCAAAAGGGACACTCCAAGAAAAGTTCTGTTCTGCAAAAATAAAATACTAACTTCTGTAAGTCAGGACAGAGACCAATCTCTAGAATGACGACCTTAGTAGACATGAAAATAGCCAGAGAGCACCTCTTGCATAAGCTATTTGTGAGAGGTGAATGGACCGAACAGGGCCAGGATGCCTGGTTGCAGGCCATCACGCGACAGGTCACTGAAACAGGGTCAGATATATATAGAGATCAGGGTCCCTTACATGTGGCCCTGAGTGAACTATATATGGCTCCTAAAGCCAAAGAGGAACACAATAAGATTGCCAGGATAGCAGCATACCTGTACCTATACGTGGGAGACATGCAGGATAGATGTGCTGAAAGCCAAAATCTGGCAAATAGGCAACAGATGGCATTACAGAAGGCCCAATCTGATCTGGACTCTTCTGAGCAGAGGCTGCAGAGGAGCCAGGAGTCAGAAAATGACAGCAGACGGTACATCACTAAAATAAAGGAGGATATGGATATACTGCAACAGGAAAAGGCTGACCAGGATACCAGATTTCTGGCCCTGCAGAAGGAGCACCAAGACAGTTTGGACTCCTTACTGCAGAGCCAGAAAAAGCTGGAGCAACAATTAGACTTTAACAGGGCATGCACGGAGCAGGTAGCCACCCTGCAAAGTCATCTAGATAGAGTGAAGGTAGAGAGCAACAAGCTGATTTTGAAAGACCTGGATACCCAGGCAGAGTTTGATGAAGAACACCAGAAAGCTGGTGCCCTTCAAAGGCAGAGGGACGACCTGGCGGCACAAATGCAGGCTCTTAGTCAGGAAAGAGACGCCTTAGGCCAGGAAGTCTGCCATTTAAAAAGAAAAATGGAAGAAAATCACCTGGCCCACCAGGGACTGGGTGATCTCCAAAAAGAACACCAGAACTTGTTAGAGCACACCAGGAGGGTGGAGGATGCTCTAGCAAGAAAGGAGCAGGCCAATAGGGACACAGCTCAGGAGGTAACCCTCCTGCAGCAAAGACTGGCCCAGTTCTCCAGGACCAACCAGGAAGCACAGAGGGAAAATGAGGCTCTCTGCCAGCACAATGAGAGGCTCCAGCAACAGGTAGCGATGCAGGAGAGACTGATAGAGTCGAGTAAGGCCTTAACAGAGCAACTGAAAGCACAAATGCAGGCTCTTGCATTGCAACAGGGAGCAGGGGCGGATAGAGATGAGGTCCGCTGGGAAAGAGAGATTCCTGACCATAACCGCAGGAGCCCTAACACCAGGGGCCTTCATCTCCCCCAGTCCCTGGACTCTACCACCCCCATGTCCCCTGGCGCACATGAGCACAGGGCCACAGGGATGGCAGATTACTATCCAGCTAAGAGTATGGGGCTCATAGGCCAGTACCACTCAGGAATGGAGGGGTGGGCATCCGGGTATGGGCACCCAAGTACAGTACAGTTCGATGGGGAACCCCAGGAGAGTAGGCCCATTAAGGGCATCCTGAAAACCTCTGCCCAGTTAGGTCAGTGGAGGGGGTACCCATCAAATCCTGGCAGCAAGGAGGAATCTGAAGACTCCTCTGAACTGCGCAGGACACAGGAGACCAGGTCCCCACATTCTGCCAGCCATTCCCAGGCTCGCAGAATCCGGGAAAACCTGGAAGAACAGACGGGAACCTCTGGGAGCAGTGCCTCTGAGTCCGAGGATGAATGGACAAGGGTTACCCGAACCAAAAAGGCCAATAAGGCAAAAAGGGCCTTGCTTAAGGACCCCTTAAAGCAGATTAAGGCGATCAGGAGCGTCATCACGCCTTACCATAAGAACGCTAAGTATTCTGTTTGGGAGCACTTAGAGTTGTTTGAACAAATGATGGAGACTTTCCATTTGAAGGACAGCCAAAGCTGTATTCAATATGTAAAGTGGACCTTCTCCCCGGAATACTCCAGTTTCTTTGCGGGGCTGGAGGACCAAAATCATTTAAGATGGTCCACCTATAAGGCGGCCATCTTGAAACATTTTTCTGTTCACAGAAATCCTCAAGAGGCTCGCAAGGCGGCCTACAATTTGCAATGTGGGGAGGATCAGGCCCCGCGAGAATTTGTGCAGGAGTTAAAGCGTGCTTTTGCGCAAACCACCAGAAGGGTGCGCACAGATAGTAGAGAGTTCATTAATACGTTTTTCCATGCCTTGCCCAAATATATCATGACCCAGCTCGTGAGGGATTTTCACGAGAAAAGATCTTTAGACTGGGTCATTGAACAGGCTACCCGGATCTATGAGGTGCAGAAACCGGTAGATAGCAAAAGTAATGCCCAGAAAAACCCCAAAGCCAACAGCACCCCTGCTGCTGCCAAGGTGGCAGAGGTAAAGGTCACCCCCGTTTTGGATTTGGAGATGGGGGGGCCTAAAAACCTACCTGCACCTAATAATGCTAGGCCCAGGAGGTCCTCGGGTCAGTCACAGACAGGGAGCCAAGGAGGCAGCCCCACAAATGGGGTCCCTCGCTCTCATGATTATGTAAGTCCCTGTTACAAGGGAAATCGACCCATCCTGGGTTATGTGTGGACTCCTCCAGCCCAAGGGGGGGGATCCAGCCAAGCACCTAACCCGGGGAACTTCCCTCCAAACTTCCCACAGGAGGGCAGAAATTTACCAAACCCTGGGCAGAACTTTTTCCCCAGATATCCACCCGACTTTCAGCCCCAAAACCATCCATCCTTCTTTCCCCAATTCCCTGAGCCCAGACCACTGAATCCGGGAGAGGGGAGGCCAAGGGTGGAGGGGTACCCAAATCTTCCCAACCCGGGGTATTACCAGAGGAGGGACAGCTACCCTTCCCGGGATCAGCCCAGGGGAGAAAACAGGGCCCCGTATCAGCCTGAGCGGGTTTCCCAGTTAGAGCGCCAGGTTCAAAACATGGCGCGGGACCTGGGTCACATACTGAGGGCTCAGCAGAACCCTCAGATGGGCGTGCCGGCGCAGAACGCACCCAACTCTGGACCTGGTGCTCCAGAACAATGACGGGGGCAGCACCCCGATAACTCACCGGTTCCCAGGGAGGAGGCACAAAGGGAAGGGGGGTGTAAAGCCTTGGAGGAAGCTTCCTTCCTCACTTGTAAACAGCCCCTGGAAACCCAGGAACCGGAAACAAAATCTCTTGCCCCTGAAAGTCTGCCTCCTAAGGAGCAGAGGGGGGGTAGGAGAAACAAAAGACCCAAACAGACTCAGTTTGAGGAGGAGGTACAGATCTTCCAATTTGAGGGAGAAGGATCCTCAGAGGATCCTGGGGAAAGGATCTTCTTCTTCAGAGAGGGGGGAACTCCTCCCAAAGAAAAATGGGTCCCTAGGGATGCAAATCCAGACTGGGGAGATGTGGAGACTGAGCTGCCGCCGCCCACCATCTCATCCCAGAACCAACAGCAAGAAAATCCCCTGGTTCAAACCCATCCTGGGGACTGCCTCCAAAAAGGGGGGGCAGCCCAGAACCGGAACCAGGGGAACCCACAATGGCTCTGATCTCCAGTTCCCAACTTTTTCTTTCAGATTCCCAAGACTCTCCACAGAATTCTGCCCAAATCTCTTCGCTATCGATGTCCAAAACCAGAAAGTTAGCCCACCAGTTGTCCAAAAATGTGCATTATCTGTGCCCCCTTGAGGAGAAGGAGGGAAGATATTATGCCCCGATACAAGTACAGGGGCAGGGTACCATCTCGGCACTGGTGGACACTGGATCTCAAGCTACCCTTCTGTCCAGAAGGGCCTTTGACGAACTGAATGCAGGAAGGGGAGAGAATTACCAAATTCCTCTCACCTCTCTTCCGGGACAACTACAGAACTTTGACGGGAAGGAAATTCCCGTTGAGGGGACTGCAGACTTGGACATTAAAATTGGGCGACATAAGTTGAAACACCCGGTCATAGTTGTGACCCCGGAGGGCACCCCTTGTTTACTAGGGAATGACCTCCTGAGAAGGTTGTCACCCCTAATAGATTGTGTAAACAAGGTCCTCTGGACCCAGACTAGCCGACCAATAAAATTAAAACAGAGTGTTAACCATGTTAGTTTAAACGGCACCTGCCACATGGTTGAACAAAAATCTGACCAAGTAGAATTTCACTTCCAGAACAACCAGATTCCAGACGTGACAGTAATAGCAGTAGGACAACAGACTAGTGATGGGGGGTCCTCTCTATTTCTGAAAATCAACCTTCCTTCCAGTTTAAGGTGGTATTCCACGCTGGAAGGAAACACTCTGAAATTCTATACCAATCCACAATCTGAAACTCCCACTCCTATAGTCCAGAAAGATGTGAAATCAGCTCAGAGCCTGGCTGATATTCAGCAAATTGGAGAGCAGTTGTTCATCCCTGTTCAGTTAAATGATGGGAAGGACTCTGTTCTCGCTCGAGTGTGTGTGAACAACGGTAAGAGCTTCATCAGCGAAGCCATGTTTCGCCAACTCCCAAAAGATCCAGTCATTCCCACATTCAAACTGATAGACAAATGGGAAATGGACCTGGAAGCGCCTAATTCCAAACATCTCCTGCCAAGCAGGTGTATGCTCAGAATCTCCATTGGCAACAAGAGCTTAGTCCATAATTGTTGGGTCGTGCGAGACGTCACTGCCGCCTTTTACTTAGGCAGTGACATTCTCAATCGCTTTGCCATTAGTTTGGACCTAATAAACTTCAAAGCTTGGTCCCGATTAGCGGATAATCCCATGGGCTTTGATGATCCAGAAAAAGCATTTAGGTCAGCTCAATTGCTACCTTATGCAGTTGAAATTCAGATCAAAGAGGAAGTCACCATCCCCGAAAGGACCCGACAATTCTCCCTGGAAGTGAAAGTTAAAAGAGGACAATATTTGCAAAACCCTGATGCTTACATACATCTAAATGCTTCTCTCCAACAGCAAGGGTTGGGGGTAAACCCAACTCCATTAGTCAACATAGAACATGACACCATTCCAATAGAGGTGGATAACAGCGACTTAAAGAGTATTACTCTAGCCGCAGGCACCATTATTGGAATGGCGGTTGATGACCGACATTCCTCCATTGATCTTGGAAATGAACTGTTAGGGCCAATCCCCAAGGACTGCTTTGACAGTGACAGTGATGACAACACAACACCAGACAGGATTTTTACCCGGCATGGGGGGAACTTCCTGGTGTACACTTCCTGCCCCTATGGTAAGGAAGATGTGACTTGTGACTTCAGGAGGGATGAGGTGATTTTCCAGGTCCATGAGGGCTGCCTTGCCCACCTGAAGCCTCCGGTCCAAATCAGCACTCTGACCAGGGACTTCTCCACCCAGCTGGAGGAGGCCGCGGAGATAGCCAAACCAGAAGTCTTTCCAGGCTTCAGGCAGATGGTGGAAGAGAGAGTCAACCTAGCTGATGCCTGTGTGACTCTGGAACAAAAGCAAAAGTTGAAACAAGTTTTCTTGGATTTCCAAGATCTCTTTGCGGTAGACTCATATGACTGTGGTCGCACTGACATCCACACAACAACAATCCCCACGGACCCTGGCAT
This sequence comes from Ambystoma mexicanum, assembly GCF_040938575.1. NCBI lineage: Eukaryota > Metazoa > Chordata > Amphibia > Caudata > Ambystomatidae > Ambystoma > Ambystoma mexicanum. Next base: position 1,091,575,779 of record NC_090930.1, read on the forward strand.
GACTCCTGTGTTTGTGAAGCAATATCGCTTGCCTCTCGCATCAATGGAGTCCCTGACTGAAATAATTAAGAACCTTGAGTCCCGGGGAATAATCCGTCCAGTCCACAGCACCTTCAATAATCCGGTGCTGGGAATATTGAAGCCAAACGGCCAGTGGAGACTCTGCGCCGACCTCAGGGAGCTCAACAAACGGGTCCATACTTCCCGATGGCCTCTGCCCTACATTGACCAAGGGCTGGCCCAGATCCAGGGGTCACAGGTATTCACTGCAATAGACCTGACCAATGGATACTGGACTGTGCCTGTCAGCAGGGAGGACCAATACAAACTGGCTTTTACCTTTGGGGGCCAGCAGTACACATGGACCCGGACTCCCTTCGGATACCTTAACTCCGGTAATGAGTTCAATATTTTCCTACATAAGGCCATGCCCGACCTGGGTGCGAGGGGTAACCTGGCTTATGTAGATGATGTCCTCATTAAAAGTTCATCTGTGGAGGAACACATAGCGGAGATCCGTTATGTTCTGACGCAGTTGAGGGCCGCCGGAGCAAAACTTTCCTTTCAGAAAGCACAGTGGTGTAGAACCCGTGTTAATTTCTTGGGGCATGGGATTACTCCTCAGGGTCTCTGTCCCCAGGAAAAGAAAGTGGAAGCACTTCAGAAACTGAAAGACCCCACAACTCTGCGGGAACTAAGGAGCCTCCTTGGACTGACTAATTACAGCAGAAAGTTCATTGAGGGCTACGCAGAGATCACCAGACCCCTGATTCATCTCCTGAAGGGGGGGGTCAAGTGGGAATGGGGTCCAGAACAAGCCGAGGCAGTAAAACAACTCAAAAGAAGCCTCTCACAAGCGCCTTGCCTAGCTTACCCTGTCAGAAACAAGGAGTTCTTCCTGGAGACAGGGTTCTCTAATACGTGCTTGACGGCCGTATTATACCAAAAGCATGACAAGGTCAATAAAGTAATCTCCTATGCGAGCAAAACTTTATCCTCTGTGGAGGAAAAATTCAACGATTGTGAGAAGGCACTCCTGGCAACGGTGTGGGCATTGAAGAATTACCGCCCGTTTATCCAGGGGGAACACATCATAGTGGAGACTCCACACCAGCCTCTGCAATATCTCCAAAGTGACAGAATCCGGGCCGGAAATGTGAGTAATTCCCGAATTACTTCCTGGATTCTGTCAATGCAAGGCTTTCCTGTGGAGGTCAGATATGGCCAAAACAAGAAGAGTCCCCTCGCGCAAGGTCTGGCTGACTTGCATGATTGTGCCAGAGAAAACTGTCTCGAGGACGAAAGTCTAAAAATAAAGGACAACATGGAGGCATACCTTAATTCCCCACACAAAGTCTTTGAAGAAGACAAGGGTGAGGGAATGCCCACTGTCTATGTGGATGGATGCTCTTACCATGTTGACAACGACGGGGAGAAAGAACTGGTGGCTGGCGTAGGGAATGCATGGGTGAATGAGTCAACAGAACCCTCCGCTGGATACAAAATTGGTCCCCGAAGTAGTCAGGTGGCAGAATTGATGGCTGTGCATCAGGCCATCCTCACTGCTGTCCAGCATCAACTCCACGAACTGGTCATAATCACAGATTCGGATTATGTACGGAACGGGTTCGTGGAGCACCTGGTTAATTGGAAAACCAGAGGCATGTTATGTGCTAACAACAAACCCTTGAAACATGGGAAGTTGATCCAAAACATTGATGATCTGGTCACCTCGAATGAGATGACCATCTATTGGAAGAAGATCAAGGGTCATTCCAAATTAGAGGGACCAGACAAAACTGGAAATGACTTAGCTGATCAGCTGGCCAAAACCGGGGCCATCCAAGGGGATCTAATTGAGATTGAGTCCCTGTTGGGGGAAATCCAGGTCACTGCTATCACTAGGTCCCAGACAAATGCTCACAACGACCTTTCAATTGCACAATGGAGTAAGGAGACCCCTGATGCTGATTTGATTACAGCTCAGAAGGGGGATCCAATTATTGGTAAATTTTACCAGCACCTGGAGGACCCTGAGAACTTTCCCCTGACGGATACCGATTACATTGGGAAAGAGGACCTAAGAGGGTTGATGAAATATCCAAAAATGTTCCGAATCCAAGACGGTTTGTTGGTAAGGAAATCCAAAGCTGGCCACGATCAGTGGGTGGTTCCTACCTCATTCCGAAGCCTGATGTTAAGTCACGCCCATGATGCGGCCACCGCCGGTCATAGGGGGTTTCACACAACATTGGAAATCTTAAGAGAGGTTGCATACTGGCCACACATGGGCCAGGACCTCAACCAATATTTGAAGGGTTGTCTTGTGTGTGCACAATTTCAGCCGACATCCCTCACACACCGGGCGCCTTTACAAAAGAGGGGGATGACCCTGCCATGGTCAGATTTACAAATCGACTTTGTAGGCCCTGTGATTCGCTCGGCTAGGGGGAATAAGTACATGTTGACTGTGACATGCTTGTTTACCAAGTGGGTGGAATGTCTCCCAGCCCCAAATTGCAAGGCAGAAACTGCAGCTGCTTTGATGATTAACCACATCTTTTCCCGTTTTGGTCTACCTCAAAGGATTGAGTCAGACAGAGGTAGCCACTTCACCAGTGAAGTAATGACAAAGATGTGGGAGATACTGGGGGTCAAGAGAAAGCTGCATATTGCTTATAGACCAGCTTCTTCTGGGGCAGTAGAGAGATATAACCGGACAATTGTGAGCATATTAAAGAAGTTTGTGGCAGATTCTGGGCCAAGTTGGGATATCCGATTACCTCTGGTCCTAATGGCTATCAGATCTACCCCTTCATCTGCAACCAAAATGTCACCATTTGAGTTGATGACTGGACGCAAGATGGTGCTTCCTCAGCATTTGCTCTACAGGACCCAAGAGCAGACACTGATAAATGCCTCCACTACTCATGAGTATGTAGAGAATTTAAGGAAACACCTCCAACATGCTTTTGCTTATGCTCAGCGGAATCTAGAAAGATCAGCTGATAGCATGAAGACCCACTATGACCTGAAAACTTCCAGGAAGGAATATCAGGTGGGGGACCGGGTCTATCTATACAACTTCCAAAGGAACCAGGCCAAGCAGCGCAAATTTTTGCCTACATGGAAGGGACCATTCGAGATCATAGACAAAATCTCCCCTGTGGCCTACAAAATCCACATCCCCAAAGGTCCTTTGGCAGAGGGGGAAGACAAGTGGGTCCACATAAACCAGTTGAAATGTTGCCATCCCAGGCACACTCTGCAACAACTGGAGGAATCCTCTGGAATCCTAGCGGGTACTGTCTCAGACTAATTCTGTTCCAATCATAAAACATACCACATCTAGTCTCTAAAATATTGTGATTTGCATGAAACTGTCTCTTAGTTATACTGTTTTTTTTTATCAAAATAAGAATGTAATGTTTCGTCATGATGAAATGCATATGCTGCCCCACTATCTCAACAGTGGTGGAAAAACGTCTATGAGTAGGTATTGCCGCTCTTCCTTTGTCGTCCTAGGAGAAAGAAAACCTGAAGACGGGCCAAGGAGGACGATCCGGAGACCGGGAACGAAGATCCGATGGGCCCAGTGGACCGCCCAATACTCCCATCAGGACTGGCGAGGAGAACCGATCGATCAGTACCGGATGGAGAAGAAGATGCTGAACTGTGCCATCTACAGAGTAGGAAGAAGATTATGCGGACAGACCGGTGCGTGGGTCAAAACCCTTGGGCACGCGACTCCCCATCGACTCAAATTCAAAGTGCAGTCGCGTGGGGGGGCTTGTTGGGTGTCCTGACCCACGTTTAAGCTATCATGCCACAACATTTGGTGCTGTGGGCTTAGAAAATTCAAGATGGCGGAAAACCCACATGTGCGCCGAAATCCAGGAAAGCTGCGCAGTTTGTGCGCACACCGAAATGGTTGCCTCACTTGCCACCCACCAGTGCGAGAACGAAAGGCCGGGTTGCCATGAGGGAAATGGGTTGCCAAAGGAAAAACAGTAGCGCCGGTTAGCTTCAAAGCGCTTTAAAATCACCATTGGACTACCCGCACAGTAGTCTGAAACCATTGGGAATGGCAATGCTGATTGCCAAATGCAACCTAGAATTGTTGGGAATTCATTTTCTTAAATCCCAAAAATGGGTGCAGTACCAGTACTCACCACTATCCAAAAGCCGGCAGTTTAAAACCACCCTGTGTTTCTCTGAAGGCAGGCTCAAACTGTCTATTTTAAACATTGCAACACATCTAAAAACTCACTGGACACCAGCAGACATTTGGTAGAATGGAGTGTTGTGTGCCTACAAAATCTGGGAAATGAAGAGCCCAAAACAATGCTTATAACAAAACTGCTATGGAGTCAGCAGTTTAAGTTGCACTGGATTTAAAGACACTAAAATCGAAAATGTTTAGATTAAATGAGTGACCTATGTTTGGTGTCACATGCCTTTGTAACTGTTTAAATGTCATAGTTTTAAACTTAGAATCAGCCTTCTAGCTGCATATGTGAAAATGTTTAGTTTTATTTGAATGCAGAAACTGGGGAACAGAAATGACAGCTTAAAGAGATTCCAATTTGCCTGGCAACTACCCCCATCAGGAGTGAAACTTGAGTCACAGCTGTGTTCCCAGGCCTAGCTGCCCTTTTGCTGCTCACACTAAGGATATGCCATCTATCTGATAATTGAATTACCTGTGCTCTGCAGGAGAGTGAACAATGCAACTCCCTTCACCCAGGCAGAGGGTTTATTGAGAGGATCATAAATGGTTTCCTCTTGAACAATGAGCCTCTCCTGACTCAGGCAAAGGTTTTATTACAGCAGTCGTAAAATGTAGCTTCCTCTTGGCAGAAGCTGGGAGGAGCACTGCCTGTGAGAGCAAGCTGGCTTGGCAGAACTGGATAAACCAGTATTTCTACCTTGTGCTGAGAGGAAACCACACCCCTTTGTAGCCAGAATATTGTTTAGAAAAAGATGAATAACTCATAGTACGGACATGTGAAAATTTTATAAATGACACCATAATTCTTGTGATTTTTCTGCCCACATTTTAAGAGGTTTTTAGAACCGGTGGCGTGTTCAGGGGGGTTTTAGCGGAAAAGTGGATATTACTCTAAATGTATGCATGTTAAAAATCTGAAACTTCATCAGTTAATGTCCATACTCCCTGCGCACATGTATGTAAAGTTGGGTCAATGTCAGAAATTGAAAAATCAGTTAAAAAGTCAATTATCTGCCATTTCTGAATGCAAGCTCTTAGAAACAGCAGATTTGGACAGAGACATGGCTAAATTCAGCCACACCATGTATATGTAATTTCAAGCAACTGTGTAACTGTGAAATATGTCTTTTATTATCAAATATAGAATGTGTGCAATCTGACAGAGGAGTGTCCTATCTGCAAGCCATAAAATGACATCCCTCTGACTCACAGTTCATTCCCCAATCAAATAAGAAATGGAAGTTTGACCAATTAGAAGCTGAGAGAGAGGTAGGGTCAGTGATGCTAGAACACACCCACATTCTAAACACATAAAAGCAGACAGACAGGACAGATAGGGACTTTCAAATCCATCTGCCGCTGGAAGCTCTGCCGGAAAAATCCATACTTTACCTCCATCAAACCTCCAGAGAGCCAAACTAGAGACTTCAATCTATCCAGAACTAGAGACCCAGACCAGAGAACCAGAGAGAGCTGACCCAGATCACTGTGAAGTGCAGAGACCAGAGGCGAGTTTAAAACCTGACCAGATCCATGGCGAGGCCCATTTCACTCAAGAATATAGTGTGAGTACCTAGAAAACTGTGCAGAACCAATCTCCTAGTTAGAATAATATAATTCAATCTATTTAATCTAAGTAGAACTGCCTCCTAACTGTCACCTGTCATTTGTAAAGCTGTCACTTGTCATTTCCTAGTTGCAAGCTGCACTTGTCTTTTTGAACTTTAAAATTTCAAATCTGAAAAACGACCTTCACAAAATCGCTCATATCTCCGCAACCGTTTGTGCTAGAGACTTGCAGTAACTTTCATTTTGAAGCTGAGATCCTAACGATAGAGATAGTCCTTGTGGTTCCTCTGTAATAGCGCTCGGCGCATCCGCGAATTTTGCCGCGATTTGCAAATTTCTCCACATGTAAAATCAGCTGCTGCTTGCCTTCCATTTGCCAGAAATTCGTTTAACCTGCTAACTATCCCTGCCTCATTGCTAGTGTGAGCCTGGACTAATATTAACTAGATACCACTCACCCTGAACCTCTGAAAGGGAATTAAAAGCATTTCCAGCATATTTCTCATCCATTGCTAGCACATATCAAAGCATTTTGCCTGTGTTTTCAAAACTCCTATCTGTTTTCTGTAGTGTAAGCTTGCTGGGGTGAACTGCTGGGGTGAACTGATTTACATTGATTGCATTTCTGAGAACTGTGTGTTTTCCTTCCATTTCCTTGCCTTGCATCAAGGGGGGGAGGGGATTGCCAGAGAAAAGTGATCACATTGTTTGGTTGAAATCATATTGAGTATTTTCTGTACTGCATTCATTGAATATTGTATCCACCTGAGCTTACATAAAGCATCCTCTACCACATTATACTTTTGTTCCTATTTACCAGTGTGCTACCTTATCCATTTCATGTCAACTCATTAGTGATTATAAGAAGTGTGCTAGTGCCAGATTCTCCGTTGTTGATCTTTATCATATCAGATTAAGTGTGCTATTCAATTATTAATTTATTATAAAGTGTGATATATATATATTTTAAATTATCAAATAAACCTTTTAAACTTGCAAAACAGAACTACTTCTTGGCTCAGTGGGGTCAGGGGGATTCCAAGAGAGGGGTGTTATATAGGGGTAGTCATCCAGAACGCATGAACTGGACATAAAGATATATCAATAAGGGTTTTCATTCAGTATTATAGACTAGGCGTTGACTTAGCTGTAGTGTTGAATTGAATCCTCTTACAAATTGGGGGCTCGGGCCGGACGTTTGGGTTAGATTTACCATTTGTGCAGATTAATACAGCGTGCCAGCTGACCAGATACACATATCCGGTCGGATCACCACGCTGTGTTACGCTGTAAAGCACTCCTCAAAAGGGACACTCCAAGAAAAGTTCTGTTCTGCAAAAATAAAATACTAACTTCTGTAAGTCAGGACAGAGACCAATCTCTAGAATGACGACCTTAGTAGACATGAAAATAGCCAGAGAGCACCTCTTGCATAAGCTATTTGTGAGAGGTGAATGGACCGAACAGGGCCAGGATGCCTGGTTGCAGGCCATCACGCGACAGGTCACTGAAACAGGGTCAGATATATATAGAGATCAGGGTCCCTTACATGTGGCCCTGAGTGAACTATATATGGCTCCTAAAGCCAAAGAGGAACACAATAAGATTGCCAGGATAGCAGCATACCTGTACCTATACGTGGGAGACATGCAGGATAGATGTGCTGAAAGCCAAAATCTGGCAAATAGGCAACAGATGGCATTACAGAAGGCCCAATCTGATCTGGACTCTTCTGAGCAGAGGCTGCAGAGGAGCCAGGAGTCAGAAAATGACAGCAGACGGTACATCACTAAAATAAAGGAGGATATGGATATACTGCAACAGGAAAAGGCTGACCAGGATACCAGATTTCTGGCCCTGCAGAAGGAGCACCAAGACAGTTTGGACTCCTTACTGCAGAGCCAGAAAAAGCTGGAGCAACAATTAGACTTTAACAGGGCATGCACGGAGCAGGTAGCCACCCTGCAAAGTCATCTAGATAGAGTGAAGGTAGAGAGCAACAAGCTGATTTTGAAAGACCTGGATACCCAGGCAGAGTTTGATGAAGAACACCAGAAAGCTGGTGCCCTTCAAAGGCAGAGGGACGACCTGGCGGCACAAATGCAGGCTCTTAGTCAGGAAAGAGACGCCTTAGGCCAGGAAGTCTGCCATTTAAAAAGAAAAATGGAAGAAAATCACCTGGCCCACCAGGGACTGGGTGATCTCCAAAAAGAACACCAGAACTTGTTAGAGCACACCAGGAGGGTGGAGGATGCTCTAGCAAGAAAGGAGCAGGCCAATAGGGACACAGCTCAGGAGGTAACCCTCCTGCAGCAAAGACTGGCCCAGTTCTCCAGGACCAACCAGGAAGCACAGAGGGAAAATGAGGCTCTCTGCCAGCACAATGAGAGGCTCCAGCAACAGGTAGCGATGCAGGAGAGACTGATAGAGTCGAGTAAGGCCTTAACAGAGGAACTGAAAGCACAAATGCAGGCTCTTGCATTGCAACAGGGAGCAGGGGCGGATAGAGATGAGGTCCGCTGGGAAAGAGAGATTCCTGACCATAACCGCAGGAGCCCTAACACCAGGGGCCTTCATCTCCCCCAGTCCCTGGACTCTACCACCCCCATGTCCCCTGGCGCACATGAGCACAGGGCCACAGGGATGGCAGATTACTATCCAGCTAAGAGTATGGGGCTCATAGGCCAGTACCACTCAGGAATGGAGGGGTGGGCATCCGGGTATGGGCACCCAAGTACAGTACAGTTCGATGGGGAACCCCAGGAGAGTAGGCCCATTAAGGGCATCCTGAAAACCTCTGCCCAGTTAGGTCAGTGGAGGGGGTACCCATCAAATCCTGGCAGCAAGGAGGAATCTGAAGACTCCTCTGAACTGCGCAGGACACAGGAGACCAGGTCCCCACATTCTGCCAGCCATTCCCAGGCTCGCAGAATCCGGGAAAACCTGGAAGAACAGACGGGAACCTCTGGGAGCAGTGCCTCTGAGTCCGAGGATGAATGGACAAGGGTTACCCGAACCAAAAAGGCCAATAAGGCAAAAAGGGCCTTGCTTAAGGACCCCTTAAAGCAGATTAAGGCGATCAGGAGCGTCATCACGCCTTACCATAAGAACGCTAAGTATTCTGTTTGGGAGCACTTAGAGTTGTTTGAACAAATGATGGAGACTTTCCATTTGAAGGACAGCCAAAGCTGTATTCAATATGTAAAGTGGACCTTCTCCCCGGAATACTCCAGTTTCTTTGCGGGGCTGGAGGACCAAAATCATTTAAGATGGTCCACCTATAAGGCGGCCATCTTGAAACATTTTTCTGTTCACAGAAATCCTCAAGAGGCTCGCAAGGCGGCCTACAATTTGCAATGTGGGGAGGATCAGGCCCCGCGAGAATTTGTGCAGGAGTTAAAGCGTGCTTTTGCGCAAACCACCAGAAGGGTGCGCACAGATAGTAGAGAGTTCATTAATACGTTTTTCCATGCCTTGCCCAAATATATCATGACCCAGCTCGTGAGGGATTTTCACGAGAAAAGATCTTTAGACTGGGTCATTGAACAGGCTACCCGGATCTATGAGGTGCAGAAACCGGTAGATAGCAAAAGTAATGCCCAGAAAAACCCCAAAGCCAACAGCACCCCTGCTGCTGCCAAGGTGGCAGAGGTAAAGGTCACCCCCGTTTTGGATTTGGAGATGGGGGGGCCTAAAAACCTACCTGCACCTAATAATGCTAGGCCCAGGAGGTCCTCGGGTCAGTCACAGACAGGGAGCCAAGGAGGCAGCCCCACAAATGGGGTCCCTCGCTCTCATGATTATGTAAGTCCCTGTTACAAGGGAAATCGACCCATCCTGGGTTATGTGTGGACTCCTCCAGCCCAAGGGGGGGGATCCAGCCAAGCACCTAACCCGGGGAACTTCCCTCCAAACTTCCCACAGGAGGGCAGAAATTTACCAAACCCTGGGCAGAACTTTTTCCCCAGATATCCACCCGACTTTCAGCCCCAAAACCATCCATCCTTCTTTCCCCAATTCCCTGAGCCCAGACCACTGAATCCGGGAGAGGGGAGGCCAAGGGTGGAGGGGTACCCAAATCTTCCCAACCCGGGGTATTACCAGAGGAGGGACAGCTACCCTTCCCGGGATCAGCCCAGGGGAGAAAACAGGGCCCCGTATCAGCCTGAGCGGGTTTCCCAGTTAGAGCGCCAGGTTCAAAACATGGCGCGGGACCTGGGTCACATACTGAGGGCTCAGCAGAACCCTCAGATGGGCGTGCCGGCGCAGAACGCACCCAACTCTGGACCTGGTGCTCCAGAACAATGACGGGGGCAGCACCCCGATAACTCACCGGTTCCCAGGGAGGAGGCACAAAGGGAAGGGGGGTGTAAAGCCTTGGAGGAAGCTTCCTTCCTCACTTGTAAACAGCCCCTGGAAACCCAGGAACCGGAAACAAAATCTCTTGCCCCTGAAAGTCTGCCTCCTAAGGAGCAGAGGGGGGGTAGGAGAAACAAAAGACCCAAACAGACTCAGTTTGAGGAGGAGGTACAGATCTTCCAATTTGAGGGAGAGGGATCCTCAGAGGATCCTGGGGAAAGGATCTTCTTCTTCAGAGAGGGGGGAACTCCTCCCAAAGAAAAATGGGTCCCTAGGGATGCAAATCCAGACTGGGGAGATGTGGAGACTGAGCTGCCGCCGCCCACCATCTCATCCCAGAACCAACAGCAAGAAAATCCCCTGGTTCAAACCCATCCTGGGGACTGCCTCCAAAAAGGGGGGGCAGCCCAGAACCGGAACCAGGGGAACCCACAATGGCTCTGATCTCCAGTTCCCAACTTTTTCTTTCAGATTCCCAAGACTCTCCACAGAATTCTGCCCAAATCTCTTCGCTATCGATGTCCAAAACCAGAAAGTTAGCCCACCAGTTGTCCAAAAATGTGCATTATCTGTGCCCCCTTGAGGAGAAGGAGGGAAGATATTATGCCCCGATACAAGTACAGGGGCAGGGTACCATCTCGGCACTGGTGGACACTGGATCTCAAGCTACCCTTCTGTCCAGAAGGGCCTTTGACGAACTGAATGCAGGAAGGGGAGAGAATTACCAAATTCCTCTCACCTCTCTTCCGGGACAACTACAGAACTTTGACGGGAAGGAAATTCCCGTTGAGGGGACTGCAGACTTGGACATTAAAATTGGGCGACATAAGTTGAAACACCCGGTCATAGTTGTGACCCCGGAGGGCACCCCTTGTTTACTAGGGAATGACCTCCTGAGAAGGTTGTCACCCCTAATAGATTGTGTAAACAAGGTCCTCTGGACCCAGACTAGCCGACCAATAAAATTAAAACAGAGTGTTAACCATGTTAGTTTAAACGGCACCTGCCACATGGTTGAACAAAAATCTGACCAAGTAGAATTTCACTTCCAGAACAACCAGATTCCAGACGTGACAGTAATAGCAGTAGGACAACAGACTAGTGATGGGGGGTCCTCTCTATTTCTGAAAATCAACCTTCCTTCCAGTTTAAGGTGGTATTCCACGCTGGAAGGAAACACTCTGAAATTCTATACCAATCCACAATCTGAAACTCCCACTCCTATAGTCCAGAAAGATGTGAAATCAGCTCAGAGCCTGGCTGATATTCAGCAAATTGGAGAGCAGTTGTTCATCCCTGTTCAGTTAAATGATGGGAAGGACTCTGTTCTCGCTCGAGTGTGTGTGAACAACGGTAAGAGCTTCATCAGCGAAGCCATGTTTCGCCAACTCCCAAAAGATCCAGTCATTCCCACATTCAAACTGATAGACAAATGGGAAATGGACCTGGAAGCGCCTAATTCCAAACATCTCCTGCCAAGCAGGTGTATGCTCAGAATCTCCATTGGCAACAAGAGCTTAGTCCATAATTGTTGGGTCGTGCGAGACGTCACTGCCGCCTTTTACTTAGGCAGTGACATTCTCAATCGCTTTGCCATTAGTTTGGACCTAATAAACTTCAAAGCTTGGTCCCGATTAGCGGATAATCCCATGGGCTTTGATGATCCAGAAAAAGCATTTAGGTCAGCTCAATTGCTACCTTATGCAGTTGAAATTCAGATCAAAGAGGAAGTCACCATCCCCGAAAGGACCCGACAATTCTCCCTGGAAGTGAAAGTTAAAAGAGGACAATATTTGCAAAACCCTGATGCTTACATACATCTAAATGCTTCTCTCCAACAGCAAGGGTTGGGGGTAAACCCAACTCCATTAGTCAACATAGAACATGACACCATTCCAATAGAGGTGGATAACAGCGACTTAAAGAGTATTACTCTAGCCGCAGGCACCATTATTGGAATGGCGGTTGATGACCGACATTCCTCCATTGATCTTGGAAATGAACTGTTAGGGCCAATCCCCAAGGACTGCTTTGACAGTGACAGTGATGACAACACAACACCAGACAGGATTTTTACCCGGCATGGGGGGAACTTCCTGGTGTACACTTCCTGCCCCTATGGTAAGGAAGATGTGACTTGTGACTTCAGGAGGGATGAGGTGATTTTCCAGGTCCATGAGGGCTGCCTTGCCCACCTGAAGCCTCCGGTCCAAATCAGCACTCTGACCAGGGACTTCTCCACCCAGCTGGAGGAGGCCGCGGAGATAGCCAAACCAGAAGTCTTTCCAGGCTTCAGGCAGATGGTGGAAGAGAGAGTCAACCTAGCTGATGCCTGTGTGACTCTGGAACAAAAGCAAAAGTTGAAACAAGTTTTCTTGGATTTCCAAGATCTCTTTGCGGTAGACTCATATGACTGTGGTCGCACTGACATCCACACAACAACAATCCCCACGGACCCTGGCATGACTCCGGTGTTTGTGAAGCAATATCGCTTGCCTCTCGCATCAATGGAGTCCCTGACTGAAATAATTAAGAACCTTGAGTCCCGGGGAATAATCCGTCCAGTCCACAGCACCTTCAATAATCCGGTGCTGGGAATATTGAAGCCAAACGGCCAGTGGAGACTCTGCGCCGACCTCAGGGAGCTCAACAAACGGGTCCATACTTCCCGATGGCCTCTGCCCTACATTGACCAAGGGCTGGCCCAGATCCAGGGGTCACAGGTATTCACTGCAATAGACCTGACCAATGGATACTGGACTGTGCCTGTCAGCAGGGAGGACCAATACAAACTGGCTTTTACCTTTGGGGGCCAGCAGTACACATGGACCCGGACTCCCTTCGGATACCTTAACTCCGGTAATGAGTTCAATATTTTCCTACATAAGGCCATGCCCGACCTGGGTGCGAGGGGTAACCTGGCTTATGTAGATGATGTCCTCATTAAAAGTTCATCTGTGGAGGAACACATAGCGGAGATCCGTTATGTTCTGACGCAGTTGAGGGCCGCCGGAGCAAAACTTTCCTTTCAGAAAGCACAGTGGTGTAGAACCCGTGTTAATTTCTTGGGGCATGGGATTACTCCTCAGGGTCTCTGTCCCCAGGAAAAGAAAGTGGAAGCACTTCAGAAACTGAAAGACCCCACAACTCTGCGGGAACTAAGGAGCCTCCTTGGACTGACTAATTACAGCAGAAAGTTCATTGAGGGCTACGCAGAGATCACCAGACCCCTGATTCATCTCCTGAAGGGGGGGGTCAAGTGGGAATGGGGTCCAGAACAAGCCGAGGCAGTAAAACAACTCAAAAGAAGCCTCTCACAAGCGCCTTGCCTAGCTTACCCTGTCAGAAACAAGGAGTTCTTCCTGGAGACAGGGTTCTCTAATACGTGCTTGACGGCCGTATTATACCAAAAGCATGACAAGGTCAATAAAGTAATCTCCTATGCGAGCAAAACTTTATCCTCTGTGGAGGAAAAATTCAACGATTGTGAGAAGGCACTCCTGGCAACGGTGTGGGCATTGAAGAATTACCGCCCGTTTATCCAGGGGGAACACATCATAGTGGAGACTCCACACCAGCCTCTGCAATATCTCCAAAGTGACAGAATCCGGGCCGGAAATGTGAGTAATTCCCGAATTACTTCCTGGATTCTGTCAATGCAAGGCTTTCCTGTGGAGGTCAGATATGGCCAAAACAAGAAGAGTCCCCTCGCGCAAGGTCTGGCTGACTTGCATGATTGTGCCAGAGAAAACTGTCTCGAGGACGAAAGTCTAAAAATAAAGGACAACATGGAGGCATACCTTAATTCCCCACACAAAGTCTTTGAAGAAGACAAGGGTGAGGGAATGCCCACTGTCTATGTGGATGGATGCTCTTACCATGTTGACAACGACGGGGAGAAAGAACTGGTGGCTGGCGTAGGGAATGCATGGGTGAATGAGTCAACAGAACCCTCCGCTGGATACAAAATTGGTCCCCGAAGTAGTCAGGTGGCAGAATTGATGGCTGTGCATCAGGCCATCCTCACTGCTGTCCAGCATCAACTCCACGAACTGGTCATAATCACAGATTCGGATTATGTACGGAACGGGTTCGTGGAGCACCTGGTTAATTGGAAAACCAGAGGCATGTTATGTGCTAACAACAAACCCTTGAAACATGGGAAGTTGATCCAAAACATTGATGATCTGGTCACCTCGAATGAGATGACCATCTATTGGAAGAAGATCAAGAGTCATTCCAAAGTAGAGGGACCAGACAAAACTGGAAATGACTTAGCTGATCAGCTGGCCAAAACCGGGGCCATCCAAGGGGATCTAATTGAGATTGAGTCCCTGTTGGGGGAAATCCAGGTCACTGCTATCACTAGGTCCCAGACAAATGCTCACAACGACCTTTCAATTGCACAATGGAGTAAGGAGACCCCTGATGCTGATTTGATTACAGCTCAGAAGGGGGATCCAATTATTGGTAAATTTTACCAGCACCTGGAGGACCCTGAGAACTTTCCCCTGACGGATACCGATTACATTGGGAAAGAGGACCTAAGAGTGTTGATGAAATATCCAAAAATGTTCCGAATCCAAGACGGTTTGTTGGTAAGGAAATCCAAAGCTGGCCACGATCAGTGGGTGGTTCCTACCTCATTCCGAAGCCTGATGTTAAGTCACGCCCATGATGCGGCCACCGCCGGTCATAGGGGGTTTCACACAACATTGGAAATCTTAAGAGAGGTTGCATACTGGCCACACATGGGCCAGGACCTCAACCAATATTTGAAGGGTTGTCTTGTGTGTGCACAATTTCAGCCGACATCCCTCACACACCGGGCGCCTTTACAAAAGAGGGGGATGACCCTGCCATGGTCAGATTTACAAATCGACTTTGTAGGCCCTGTGATTCGCTCGGCTAGGGGGAATAAGTACATGTTGACTGTGACATGCTTGTTTACCAAGTGGGTGGAATGTCTCCCAGCCCCAAATTGCAAGGCAGAAACTGCAGCTGCTTTGATGATTAACCACATCTTTTCCCGTTTTGGTCTACCTCAAAGGATTGAGTCAGACAGAGGTAGCCACTTCACCAGTGAAGTAATGACAAAGATGTGGGAGATACTGGGGGTCAAGAGAAAGCTGCATATTGCTTATAGACCAGCTTCTTCTGGGGCAGTAGAGAGATATAACCGGACAATTGTGAGCATATTAAAGAAGTTTGTGGCAGATTCTGGGCCAAGTTGGGATATCCGATTACCTCTGGTCCTAATGGCTATCAGATCTACCCCTTCATCTGCAACCAAAATGTCACCATTTGAGTTGATGACTGGACGCAAGATGGTGCTTCCTCAGCATTTGCTCTACAGGACCCAAGAGCAGACACTGATAAATGCCTCCACTACTCATGAGTATGTAGAGAATTTAAGGAAACACCTCCAACATGCTTTTGCTTATGCTCAGCGGAATCTAGAAAGATCAGCTGATAGCATGAAGACCCACTATGACCTGAAAACTTCCAGGAAGGAATATCAGGTGGGGGACCGGGTCTATCTATACAACTTCCAAAGGAACCAGGCCAAGCAGCGCAAATTTTTGCCTACATGGAAGGGACCATTCGAGATCATAGACAAAATCTCCCCTGTGGCCTACAAAATCCACATCCCCAAAGGTCCTTTGGCAGAGGGGGAAGACAAGTGGGTCCACATAAACCAGTTGAAATGTTGCCATCCCAGGCACACTCTGCAACAACTGGAGGAATCCTCTGGAATCCTAGCGGGTACTGTCTCAGACTAATTCTGTTCCAATCATAAAACATACCACATCTAGTCTCTAAAATATTGTGATTTGCATGAAACTGTCTCTTAGTTATACTGTTTTTTTTTATCAAAATAAGAATGTAATGTTTCGTCATGATGAAATGCATATGCTGCCCCACTATCTCAACAGTGGTGGAAAAACGTCTATGAGTAGGTATTGCCGCTCTTCCTTTGTCGTCCTAGGAGAAAGAAAACCTGAAGACGGGCCAAGGAGGACGATCCGGAGACCGGGAACGAAGATCCGATGGGCCCAGTGGACCGCCCAATACTCCCATCAGGACTGGCGAGGAGAACCGATCGATCAGTACCGGATGGAGAAGAAGATGCTGAACTGTGCCATCTACAGAGTAGGAAGAAGATTATGCGGACAGACCGGTGCGTGGGTCAAAACCCTTGGGCACGCGACTCCCCATCGACTCAAATTCAAAGTGCAGTCGCGTGGGGGGGCTTGTTGGGTGTCCTGACCCACGTTTAAGCTATCATGCCACAACATTTGGTGCTGTGGGCTTAGAAAATTCAAGATGGCGGAAAACCCACATGTGCGCCGAAATCCAGGAAAGCTGCGCAGTTTGTGCGCACACCGAAATGGTTGCCTCACTTGCCACCCACCAGTGCGAGAACGAAAGGCCGGGTTGCCATGAGGGAAATGGGTTGCCAAAGGAAAAACAGTAGCGCCGGTTAGCTTCAAAGCGCTTTAAAATCACCATTGGACTACCCGCACAGTAGTCTGAAACCATTGGGAATGGCAATGCTGATTGCCAAATGCAACCTAGAATTGTTGGGAATTCATTTTCTTAAATCCCAAAAATGGGTGCAGTACCAGTACTCACCACTATCCAAAAGCCGGCAGTTTAAAACCACCCTGTGTTTCTCTGAAGGCAGGCTCAAACTGTCTATTTTAAACATTGCAACACATCTAAAAACTCACTGGACACCAGCAGACATTTGGTAGAATGGAGTGTTGTGTGCCTACAAAATCTGGGAAATGAAGAGCCCAAAACAATGCTTATAACAAAACTGCTATGGAGTCAGCAGTTTAAGTTGCACTGGATTTAAAGACACTAAAATCGAAAATGTTTAGATTAAATGAGTGACCTATGTTTGGTGTCACATGCCTTTGTAACTGTTTAAATGTCATAGTTTTAAACTTAGAATCAGCCTTCTAGCTGCATATGTGAAAATGTTTAGTTTTATTTGAATGCAGAAACTGGGGAACAGAAATGACAGCTTAAAGAGATTCCAATTTGCCTGGCAACTACCCCCATCAGGAGTGAAACTTGAGTCACAGCTGTGTTCCCAGGCCTAGCTGCCCTTTTGCTGCTCACACTAAGGATATGCCATCTATCTGATAATTGAATTACCTGTGCTCTGCAGGAGAGTGAACAATGCAACTCCCTTCACCCAGGCAGAGGGTTTATTGAGAGGATCATAAATGGTTTCCTCTTGAACAATGAGCCTCTCCTGACTCAGGCAAAGGTTTTATTACAGCAGTCGTAAAATGTAGCTTCCTCTTGGCAGAAGCTGGGAGGAGCACTGCCTGTGAGAGCAAGCTGGCTTGGCAGAACTGGATAAACCAGTATTTCTACCTTGTGCTGAGAGGAAACCACACCCCTTTGTAGCCAGAATATTGTTTAGAAAAAGATGAATAACTCATAGTACGGACATGTGAAAATTTTATAAATGACACCATAATTCTTGTGATTTTTCTGCCCACATTTTAAGAGGTTTTTAGAACCGGTGGCGTGTTCAGGGGGGTTTTAGCGGAAAAGTGGATATTACTCTAAATGTATGCATGTTAAAAATCTGAAACTTCATCAGTTAATGTCCATACTCCCTGCGCACATGTATGTAAAGTTGGGTCAATGTCAGAAATTGAAAAATCAGTTAAAAAGTCAATTATCTGCCATTTCTGAATGCAAGCTCTTAGAAACAGCAGATTTGGACAGAGACATGGCTAAATTCAGCCACACCATGTATATGTAATTTCAAGCAACTGTGTAACTGTGAAATATGTCTTTTATTATCAAATATAGAATGTGTGCAATCTGACAGAGGAGTGTCCTATCTGCAAGCCATAAAATGACATCCCTCTGACTCACAGTTCATTCCCCAATCAAATAAGAAATGGAAGTTTGACCAATTAGAAGCTGAGAGAGAGGTAGGGTCAGTGATGCTAGAACACACCCACATTCTAAACACATAAAAGCAGACAGACAGGACAGATAGGGACTTTCAAATCCATCTGCCGCTGGAAGCTCTGCCGGAAAAATCCATACTTTACCTCCATCAAACCTCCAGAGAGCCAAACTAGAGACTTCAATCTATCCAGAACTAGAGACCCAGACCAGAGAACCAGAGAGAGCTGACCCAGATCACTGTGAAGTGCAGAGACCAGAGGCGAGTTTAAAACCTGACCAGATCCATGGCGAGGCCCATTTCACTCAAGAATATAGTGTGAGTACCTAGAAAACTGTGCAGAACCAATCTCCTAGTTAGAATAATATAATTCAATCTATTTAATCTAAGTAGAACTGCCTCCTAACTGTCACCTGTCATTTGTAAAGCTGTCACTTGTCATTTCCTAGTTGCAAGCTGCACTTGTCTTTTTGAACTTTAAAATTTCAAATCTGAAAAACGACCTTCACAAAATCGCTCATATCTCCGCAACCGTTTGTGCTAGAGACTTGCAGTAACTTTCATTTTGAAGCTGAGATCCTAACGATAGAGATAGTCCTTGTGGTTCCTCTGTAATAGCGCTCGGCGCATCCGCGAATTTTGCCGCGATTTGCAAATTTCTCCACATGTAAAATCAGCTGCTGCTTGCCTTCCATTTGCCAGAAATTCGTTTAACCTGCTAACTATCCCTGCCTCATTGCTAGTGTGAGCCTGGACTAATATTAACTAGATACCACTCACCCTGAACCTCTGAAAGGGAATTAAAAGCATTTCCAGCATATTTCTCATCCATTGCTAGCACATATCAAAGCATTTTGCCTGTGTTTTCAAAACTCCTATCTGTTTTCTGTAGTGTAAGCTTGCTGGGGTGAACTGCTGGGGTGAACTGATTTACATTGATTGCATTTCTGAGAACTGTGTGTTTTCCTTCCATTTCCTTGCCTTGCATCAAGGGGGGGAGGGGATTGCCAGAGAAAAGTGATCACATTGTTTGGTTGAAATCATATTGAGTATTTTCTGTACTGCATTCATTGAATATTGTATCCACCTGAGCTTACATAAAGCATCCTCTACCACATTATACTTTTGTTCCTATTTACCAGTGTGCTACCTTATCCATTTCATGTCAACTCATTAGTGATTATAAGAAGTGTGCTAGTGCCAGATTCTCCGTTGTTGATCTTTATCATATCAGATTAAGTGTGCTATTCAATTATTAATTTATTATAAAGTGTGATATATATATATTTTAAATTATCAAATAAACCTTTTAAACTTGCAAAACAGAACTACTTCTTGGCTCAGTGGGGTCAGGGGGATTCCAAGAGAGGGGTGTTATATAGGGGTAGTCATCCAGAACGCATGAACTGGACATAAAGATATATCAATAAGGGTTTTCATTCAGTATTATAGACTAGGCGTTGACTTAGCTGTAGTGTTGAATTGAATCCTCTTACAAATTGGGGGCTCGGGCCGGACGTTTGGGTTAGATTTACCATTTGTGCAGATTAATACAGCGTGCCAGCTGACCAGATACACATATCCGGTCGGATCACCACGCTGTGTTACGCTGTAAAGCACTCCTCAAAAGGGACACTCCAAGAAAAGTTCTGTTCTGCAAAAATAAAATACTAACTTCTGTAAGTCAGGACAGAGACCAATCTCTAGAATGACGACCTTAGTAGACATGAAAATAGCCAGAGAGCACCTCTTGCATAAGCTATTTGTGAGAGGTGAATGGACCGAACAGGGCCAGGATGCCTGGTTGCAGGCCATCACGCGACAGGTCACTGAAACAGGGTCAGATATATATAGAGATCAGGGTCCCTTACATGTGGCCCTGAGTGAACTATATATGGCTCCTAAAGCCAAAGAGGAACACAATAAGATTGCCAGGATAGCAGCATACCTGTACCTATACGTGGGAGACATGCAGGATAGATGTGCTGAAAGCCAAAATCTGGCAAATAGGCAACAGATGGCATTACAGAAGGCCCAATCTGATCTGGACTCTTCTGAGCAGAGGCTGCAGAGGAGCCAGGAGTCAGAAAATGACAGCAGACGGTACATCACTAAAATAAAGGAGGATATGGATATACTGCAACAGGAAAAGGCTGACCAGGATACCAGATTTCTGGCCCTGCAGAAGGAGCACCAAGACAGTTTGGACTCCTTACTGCAGAGCCAGAAAAAGCTGGAGCAACAATTAGACTTTAACAGGGCATGCACGGAGCAGGTAGCCACCCTGCAAAGTCATCTAGATAGAGTGAAGGTAGAGAGCAACAAGCTGATTTTGAAAGACCTGGATACCCAGGCAGAGTTTGATGAAGAACACCAGAAAGCTGGTGCCCTTCAAAGGCAGAGGGACGACCTGGCGGCACAAATGCAGGCTCTTAGTCAGGAAAGAGACGCCTTAGGCCAGGAAGTCTGCCATTTAAAAAGAAAAATGGAAGAAAATCACCTGGCCCACCAGGGACTGGGTGATCTCCAAAAAGAACACCAGAACTTGTTAGAGCACACCAGGAGGGTGGAGGATGCTCTAGCAAGAAAGGAGCAGGCCAATAGGGACACAGCTCAGGAGGTAACCCCCCTGCAGCAAAGACTGGCCCAGTTCTCCAGGACCAACCAGGAAGCACAGAGGGAAAATGAGGCTCTCTGCCAGCACAATGAGAGGCTCCAGCAACAGGTAGCGATGCAGGAGAGACTGATAGAGTCGAGTAAGGCCTTAACAGAGGAACTGAAAGCACAAATGCAGGCTCTTGCATTGCAACAGGGAGCAGGGGCGGATAGAGATGAGGTCCGCTGGGAAAGAGAGATTCCTGACCATAACCGCAGGAGCCCTAACACCAGGGGCCTTCATCTCCCCCAGTCCCTGGACTCTACCACCCCCATGTCCCCTGGCGCACATGAGCACAGGGCCACAGGGATGGCAGATTACTATCCAGCTAAGAGTATGGGGCTCATAGGCCAGTACCACTCAGGAATGGAGGGGTGGGCATCCGGGTATGGGCACCCAAGTACAGTACAGTTCGATGGGGAACCCCAGGAGAGTAGGCCCATTAAGGGCATCCTGAAAACCTCTGCCCAGTTAGGTCAGTGGAGGGGGTACCCATCAAATCCTGGCAGCAAGGAGGAATCTGAAGACTCCTCTGAACTGCGCAGGACACAGGAGACCAGGTCCCCACATTCTGCCAGCCATTCCCAGGCTCGCAGAATCCGGGAAAACCTGGAAGAACAGACGGGAACCTCTGGGAGCAGTGCCTCTGAGTCCGAGGATGAATGGACAAGGGTTACCCGAACCAAAAAGGCCAATAAGGCAAAAAGGGCCTTGCTTAAGGACCCCTTAAAGCAGATTAAGGCGATCAGGAGCGTCATCACGCCTTACCATAAGAACGCTAAGTATTCTGTTTGGGAGCACTTAGAGTTGTTTGAACAAATGATGGAGACTTTCCATTTGAAGGACAGCCAAAGCTGTATTCAATATGTAAAGTGGACCTTCTCCCCGGAATACTCCAGTTTCTTTGCGGGGCTGGAGGACCAAAATCATTTAAGATGGTCCACCTATAAGGCGGCCATCTTGAAACATTTTTCTGTTCACAGAAATCCTCAAGAGGCTCGCAAGGCGGCCTACAATTTGCAATGTGGGGAGGATCAGGCCCCGCGAGAATTTGTGCAGGAGTTAAAGCGTGCTTTTGCGCAAACCACCAGAAGGGTGCGCACAGATAGTAGAGAGTTCATTAATACGTTTTTCCATGCCTTGCCCAAATATATCATGACCCAGCTCGTGAGGGATTTTCACGAGAAAAGATCTTTAGACTGGGTCATTGAACAGGCTACCCGGATCTATGAGGTGCAGAAACCGGTAGATAGCAAAAGTAATGCCCAGAAAAACCCCAAAGCCAACAGCACCCCTGCTGCTGCCAAGGTGGCAGAGGTAAAGGTCACCCCCGTTTTGGATTTGGAGATGGGGGGGCCTAAAAACCTACCTGCACCTAATAATGCTAGGCCCAGGAGGTCCTCGGGTCAGTCACAGACAGGGAGCCAAGGAGGCAGCCCCACAAATGGGGTCCCTCGCTCTCATGATTATGTAAGTCCCCGTTACAAGGGAAATCGACCCATCCTGGGTTATGTGTGGACTCCTCCAGCCCAAGGGGGGGGATCCAGCCAAGCACCTAACCCGGGGAACTTCCCTCCAAACTTCCCACAGGAGGGCAGAAATTTACCAAACCCTGGGCAGAACTTTTTCCCCAGATATCCACCCGACTTTCAGCCCCAAAACCATCCATCCTTCTTTCCCCAATTCCCTGAGCCCAGACCACTGAATCCGGGAGAGGGGAGGCCAAGGGTGGAGGGGTACCCAAATCTTCCCAACCCGGGGTATTACCAGAGGAGGGACAGCTACCCTTCCCGGGATCAGCCCAGGGGAGAAAACAGGGCCCCGTATCAGCCTGAGCGGGTTTCCCAGTTAGAGCGCCAGGTTCAAAACATGGCGCGGGACCTGGGTCACATACTGAGGGCTCAGCAGAACCCTCAGATGGGCGTGCCGGCGCAGAACGCACCCAACTCTGGACCTGGTGCTCCAGAACAATGACGGGGGCAGCACCCCGATAACTCACCGGTTCCCAGGGAGGAGGCACAAAGGGAAGGGGGGTGTAAAGCCTTGGAGGAAGCTTCCTTCCTCACTTGTAAACAGCCCCTGGAAACCCAGGAACCGGAAACAAAATCTCTTGCCCCTGAAAGTCTGCCTCCTAAGGAGCAGAGGGGGGGTAGGAGAAACAAAAGACCCAAAAAGACTCAGTTTGAGGAGGAGGTACAGATCTTCCAATTTGAGGGAGAGGGATCCTCAGAGGATCCTGGGGAAAGGATCTTCTTCTTCAGAGAGGGGGGAACTCCTCCCAAAGAAAAATGGGTCCCTAGGGATGCAAATCCAGACTGGGGAGATGTGGAGACTGAGCTGCCGCCGCCCACCATCTCATCCCAGAACCAACAGCAAGAAAATCCCCTGGTTCAAACCCATCCTGGGGACTGCCTCCAAAAAGGGGGGGCAGCCCAGAACCGGAACCAGGGGAACCCACAATGGCTCTGATCTCCAGTTGCCAACTTTTTCTTTCAGATTCCCAAGACTCTCCACAGAATTCTGCCCAAATCTCTTCGCTATCGATGTCCAAAACCAGAAAGTTAGCCCACCAGTTGTCCAAAAATGTGCATTATCTGTGCCCCCTTGAGGAGAAGGAGGGAAGATATTATGCCCCGATACAAGTACAGGGGCAGGGTACAATCTCGGCACTGGTGGACACTGGATCTCAAGCTACCCTTCTGTCCAGAAGGGCCTTTGACGAACTGAATGCAGGAAGGGGAGAGAATTACCAAATTCCTCTCACCTCTCTTCCGGGACAACTACAGAACTTTGACGGGAAGGAAATTCCCGTTGAGGGGACTGCAGACTTGGACATTAAAATTGGGCGACATAAGTTGAAACACCCGGTCATAGTTGTGACCCCGGAGGGCACCCCTTGTTTACTAGGGAATGACCTCCTGAGAAGGTTGTCACCCCTAATAGATTGTGTAAACAAGGTCCTCTGGACCCAGACTAGCCGACCAATAAAATTAAAACAGAGTGTTAACCATGTTAGTTTAAACGGCACCTGCCACATGGTTGAACAAAAATCTGACCAAGTAGAATTTCACTTCCAGAACAACCAGATTCCAGACGTGACAGTAATAGCAGTAGGACAACAGACTAGTGATGGGGGGTCCTCTCTATTTCTGAAAATCAACCTTCCTTTCAGTTTAAGGTGGTATTCCACGCTGGAAGGAAACACTCTGAAATTCTATACCAATCCACAATCTGAAACTCCCACTCCTATAGTCCAGAAAGATGTGAAATCAGCTCAGAGCCTGGCTGATATTCAGCAAATTGGAGAGCAGTTGTTCATCCCTGTTCAGTTAAATGATGGGAAGGACTCTGTTCTCGCTCGAGTGTGTGTGAACAACGGTAAGAGCTTCATCAGCGAAGCCATGTTTCGCCAACTCCCAAAAGATCCAGTCATTCCCACATTCAAACTGATAGACAAATGGGAAATGGACCTGGAAGCGCCTAATTCCAAACATCTCCTGCCAAGCAGGTGTATGCTCAGAATCTCCATTGGCAACAAGAGCTTAGTCCATAATTGTTGGGTCGTGCGAGACGTCACTGCCGCCTTTTACTTAGGCAGTGACATTCTCAATCGCTTTGCCATTAGTTTGGACCTAATAAACTTCAAAGCTTGGTCCCGATTAGCGGATAATCCCATGGGCTTTGATGATCCAGAAAAAGCATTTAGGTCAGCTCAATTGCTACCTTATGCAGTTGAAATTCAGATCAAAGAGGAAGTCACCATCCCCGAAAGGACCCGACAATTCTCCCTGGAAGTGAAAGTTAAAAGAGGACAATATTTGCAAAACCCTGATGCTTACATACATCTAAATGCTTCTCTCCAACAGCAAGGGTTGGGGGTAAACCCAACTCCATTAGTCAACATAGAACATGACACCATTCCAATAGAGGTGGATAACAGCGACTTAAAGAGTATTACTCTAGCCGCAGGCACCATTATTGGAATGGCGGTTGATGACCGACATTCCTCCATTGATCTTGGAAATGAACTGTTAGGGCCAATCCCCAAGGACTGCTTTGACAGTGACAGTGATGACAACACAACACCAGACAGGATTTTTACCCGGCATGGGGGGAACTTCCTGGTGTACACTTCCTGCCCCTATGGTAAGGAAGATGTGACTTGTGACTTCAGGAGGGATGAGGTGATTTTCCAGGTCCATGAGGGCTGCCTTGCCCACCTGAAGCCTCCGGTCCAAATCAGCACTCTGACCAGGGACTTCTCCACCCAGCTGGAGGAGGCCGCGGAGATAGCCAAACCAGAAGTCTTTCCAGGCTTCAGGCAGATGGTGGAAGAGAGAGTCAACCTAGCTGATGCCTGTGTGACTCTGGAACAAAAGCAAAAGTTGAAACAAGTTTTCTTGGATTTCCAAGATCTCTTTGCGGTAGACTCATATGACTGTGGTCGCACTGACATCCACACAACAACAATCCCCACGGACCCTGGCATGACTCCTGTGTTTGTGAAGCAATATCGCTTGCCTCTTGCATCAATGGAGTCCCTGACTGAAATAATTAAGAACCTTGAGTCCCGGGGAATAATCCGTCCAGTCCACAGCACCTTCAATAATCCGGTGCTGGGAATATTGAAGCCAAACGGCCAGTGGAGACTCTGCGCCGACCTCAGGGAGCTCAACAAACGGGTCCATACTTCCCGATGGCCTCTGCCCTACATTGACCAAGGGCTGGCCCAGATCCAGGGGTCACAGGTATTCACTGCAATAGACCTGACCAATGGATACTGGACTGTGCCTGTCAGCAGGGAGGACCAATACAAACTGGCTTTTACCTTTGGGGGCCAGCAGTACACATGGACCCGGACTCCCTTCGGATACCTTAACTCCGGTAATGAGTTCAATATTTTCCTACATAAGGCCATGCCCGACCTGGGTGCGAGGGGTAACCTGGCTTATGTAGATGATGTCCTCATTAAAAGTTCATCTGTGGAGGAACACATAGCGGAGATCCGTTATGTTCTGACGCAGTTGAGGGCCGCCGGAGCAAAACTTTCCTTTCAGAAAGCACAGTGGTGTAGAACCCGTGTTAATTTCTTGGGGCATGGGATTACTCCTCAGGGTCTCTGTCCCCAGGAAAAGAAAGTGGAAGCACTTCAGAAACTGAAAGACCCCACAACTCTGCGGGAACTAAGGAGCCTCCTTGGACTGACTAATTACAGCAGAAAGTTCATTGAGGGCTACGCAGAGATCACCAGACCCCTGATTCATCTCCTGAAGGGGGGGGTCAAGTGGGAATGGGGTCCAGAACAAGCCGAGGCAGTAAAACAACTCAAAAGAAGCCTCTCACAAGCGCCTTGCCTAGCTTACCCTGTCAGAAACAAGGAGTTCTTCCTGGAGACAGGGTTCTCTAATACGTGCTTGACGGCCGTATTATACCAAAAGCATGACAAGGTCAATAAAGTAATCTCCTATGCGAGCAAAACTTTATCCTCTGTGGAGGAAAAATTCAACGATTGTGAGAAGGCACTCCTGGCAACGGTGTGGGCATTGAAGAATTACCGCCCGTTTATCCAGGGGGAACACATCATAGTGGAGACTCCACACCAGCCTCTGTAATATCTCCAAAGTGACAGAATCCGGGCCGGAAATGTGAGTAATTCCCGAATTACTTCCTGGATTCTGTCAATGCAAGGCTTTCCTGTGGAGGTCAGATATGGCCAAAACAAGAAGAGTCCCCTCGCGCAAGGTCTGGCTGACTTGCATGATTGTGCCAGAGAAAACTGTCTCGAGGACGAAAGTCTAAAAATAAAGGACAACATGGAGGCATACCTTAATTCCCCACACAAAGTCTTTGAAGAAGACAAGGGTGAGGGAATGCCCACTGTCTATGTGGATGGATGCTCTTACCATGTTGACAACGACGGGGAGAAAGAACTGGTGGCTGGCGTAGGGAATGCATGGGTGAATGAGTCAACAGAACCCTCCGCTGGATACAAAATTGGTCCCCGAAGTAGTCAGGTGGCAGAATTGATGGCTGTGCATCAGGCCATCCTCACTGCTGTCCAGCATCAACTCCACGAACTGGTCATAATCACAGATTCGGATTATGTACGGAACGGGTTCGTGGAGCACCTGGTTAATTGGAAAACCAGAGGCATGTTATGTGCTAACAACAAACCCTTGAAACATGGGAAGTTGATCCAAAACATTGATGATCTGGTCACCTCGAATGAGATGACCATCTATTGGAAGAAGATCAAGGGTCATTCCAAAGTAGAGGGACCAGACAAAACTGGAAATGACTTAGCTGATCAGCTGGCCAAAACCGGGGCCATCCAAGGGGATCTAATTGAGATTGAGTCCCTGTTGGGGGAAATCCAGGTCACTGCTATCACTAGGTCCCAGACAAATGCTCACAACGACCTTTCAATTGCACAATGGAGTAAGGAGACCCCTGATGCTGATTTGATTACAGCTCAGAAGGGGGATCCAATTATTGGTAAATTTTACCAGCACCTGGAGGACCCTGAGAACTTTCCCCTGACGGATACCGATTACATTGGGAAAGAGGACCTAAGAGTGTTGATGAAATATCCAAAAATGTTCCGAATCCAAGACGGTTTGTTGGTAAGGAAATCCAAAGCTGGCCACGATCAGTGGGTGGTTCCTACCTCATTCCGAAGCCTGATGTTAAGTCACGCCCATGATGCGGCCACCGCCGGTCATAGGGGGTTTCACACAACATTGGAAATCTTAAGAGAGGTTGCATACTGGCCACACATGGGCCAGGACCTCAACCAATATTTGAAGGGTTGTCTTGTGTGTGCACAATTTCAGCCGACATCCCTCACACACCGGGCGCCTTTACAAAAGAGGGGGATGACCCTGCCATGGTCAGATTTACAAATCGACTTTGTAGGCCCTGTGATTCGCTCGGCTAGGGGGAATAAGTACATGTTGACTGTGACATGCTTGTTTACCAAGTGGGTGGAATGTCTCCCAGCCCCAAATTGCAAGGCAGAAACTGCAGCTGCTTTGATGATTAACCACATCTTTTCCCGTTTTGGTCTACCTCAAAGGATTGAGTCAGACAGAGGTAGCCACTTCACCAGTGAAGTAATGACAAAGATGTGGGAGATACTGGGGGTCAAGAGAAAGCTGCATATTGCTTATAGACCAGCTTCTTCTGGGGCAGTAGAGAGATATAACCGGACAATTGTGAGCATATTAAAGAAGTTTGTGGCAGATTCTGGGCCAAGTTGGGATATCCGATTACCTCTGGTCCTAATGGCTATCAGATCTACCCCTTCATCTGCAACCAAAATGTCACCATTTGAGTTGATGACTGGACGCAAGATGGTGCTTCCTCAGCATTTGCTCTACAGGACCCAAGAGCAGACACTGATAAATGCCTCCACTACTCATGAGTATGTAGAGAATTTAAGGAAACACCTCCAACATGCTTTTGCTTATGCTCAGCGGAATCTAGAAAGATCAGCTGATAGCATGAAGACCCACTATGACCTGAAAACTTCCAGGAAGGAATATCAGGTGGGGGACCGGGTCTATCTATACAACTTCCAAAGGAACCAGGCCAAGCAGCGCAAATTTTTGCCTACATGGAAGGGACCATTCGAGATCATAGACAAAATCTCCCCTGTGGCCTACAAAATCCACATCCCCAAAGGTCCTTTGGCAGAGGGGGAAGACAAGTGGGTCCACATAAACCAGTTGAAATGTTGCCATCCCAGGCACACTCTGCAACAACTGGAGGAATCCTCTGGAATCCTAGCGGGTACTGTCTCAGACTAATTCTGTTCCAATCATAAAACATACCACATCTAGTCTCTAAAATATTGTGATTTGCATGAAACTGTCTCTTAGTTATACTGTTTTTTTTTATCAAAATAAGAATGTAATGTTTCGTCATGATGAAATGCATATGCTGCCCCACTATCTCAACAGTGGTGGAAAAACGTCTATGAGTAGGTATTGCCGCTCTTCCTTTGTCGTCCTAGGAGAAAGAAAACCTGAAGACGGGCCAAGGAGGACGATCCGGAGACCGGGAACGAAGATCCGATGGGCCCAGTGGACCGCCCAATACTCCCATCAGGACTGGCGAGGAGAACCGATCGATCAGTACCGGATGGAGAAGAATATGCTGAACTGTGCCATCTACAGAGTAGGAAGAAGATTATGCGGACAGACCGGTGCGTGGGTCAAAACCCTTGGGCACGCGACTCCCCATCGACTCAAATTCAAAGTGCAGTCGCGTGGGGGGGCTTGTTGGGTGTCCTGACCCACGTTTAAGCTATCATGCCACAACATTTGGTGCTGTGGGCTTAGAAAATTCAAGATGGCGGAAAACCCACATGTGCGCCGAAATCCAGGAAAGCTGCGCAGTTTGTGCGCACACCGAAATGGTTGCCTCACTTGCCACCCACCAGTGCGAGAACGAAAGGCCGGGTTGCCATGAGGGAAATGGGTTGCCAAAGGAAAAACAGTAGCGCCGGTTAGCTTCAAAGCGCTTTAAAATCACCATTGGACTACCCGCACAGTAGTCTGAAACCATTGGGAATGGCAATGCTGATTGCCAAATGCAACCTAGAATTGTTGGGAATTCATTTTCTTAAATCCCAAAAATGGGTGCAGTACCAGTACTCACCACTATCCAAAAGCCGGCAGTTTAAAACCACCCTGTGTTTCTCTGAAGGCAGGCTCAAACTGTCTATTTTAAACATTGCAACACATCTAAAAACTCACTGGACACCAGCAGACATTTGGTAGAATGGAGTGTTGTGTGCCTACAAAATCTGGGAAATGAAGAGCCCAAAACAATGCTTATAACAAAACTGCTATGGAGTCAGCAGTTTAAGTTGCACTGGATTTAAAGACACTAAAATCGAAAATGTTTAGATTAAATGAGTGACCTATGTTTGGTGTCACATGCCTTTGTAACTGTTTAAATGTCATAGTTTTAAACTTAGAATCAGCCTTCTAGCTGCATATGTGAAAATGTTTAGTTTTATTTGAATGCAGAAACTGGGGAACAGAAATGACAGCTTAAAGAGATTCCAATTTGCCTGGCAACTACCCCTATCAGGAGTGAAACTTGAGTCACAGCTGTGTTCCCAGGCCTAGCTGCCCTTTTGCTGCTCACACTAAGGATATGCCATCTATCTGATAATTGAATTACCTGTGCTCTGCAGGAGAGTGAACAATGCAACTCCCTTCACCCAGGCAGAGGGTTTATTGAGAGGATCATAAATGGTTTCCTCTTGAACAATGAGCCTCTCCTGACTCAGGCAAAGGTTTTATTACAGCAGTCGTAAAATGTAGCTTCCTCTTGGCAGAAGCTGGGAGGAGCACTGCCTGTGAGAGCAAGCTGGCTTGGCAGAACTGGATAAACCAGTATTTCTACCTTGTGCTGAGAGGAAACCACACCCCTTTGTAGCCAGAATATTGTTTAGAAAAAGATGAATAACTCATAGTACGGACATGTGAAAATTTTATAAATGACACCATAATTCTTGTGATTTTTTCTGCCCACATTTTAAGAGGTTTTTAGAACCGGTGGCGTGTTCAGGGGGGTTTTAGCGGAAAAGTGGATATTACTCTAAATGTATGCATGTTAAAAATCTGAAACTTCATCAGTTAATGTCCATACTCCCTGCGCACATGTATGTAAAGTTGGGTCAATGTCAGAAATTGAAAAATCAGTTAAAAAGTCAATTATCTGCCATTTCTGAATGCAAGCTCTTAGAAACAGCAGATTTGGACACAGACATGGCTAAATTCAGCCACACCATGTATATGTAATTTCAAGCAACTGTGTAACTGTGAAATATGTCTTTTATTATCAAATATAGAATGTGTGCAATCTGACAGAGGAGTGTCCTATCTGCAAGCCATAAAATGACATCCCTCTGACTCACAGTTCATTCCCCAATCAAATAAGAAATGGAAGTTTGACCAATTAGAAGCTGAGAGAGAGGTAGGGTCAGTGATGCTAGAACACACCCACATTCTAAACACATAAAAGCAGACAGACAGGACAGATAGGGACTTTCAAATCCATCTGCCGCTGGAAGCTCTGCCGGAAAAATCCATACTTTACCTCCATCAAACCTCCAGAGAGCCAAACTAGAGACTTCAATCTATCCAGAACTAGAGACCCAGACCAGAGAACCAGAGAGAGCTGACCCAGATCACTGTGAAGTGCAGAGACCAGAGGCGAGTTTAAAACCTGACCAGATCCATGGCGAGGCCCATTTCACTCAAGAATATAGTGTGAGTACCTAGAAAACTGTGCAGAACCAATCTCCTAGTTAAAATAATATAATTCAATCTATTTAATCTAAGTAGAACTGCCTCCTAACTGTCACCTGTCATTTGTAAAGCTGTCACTTGTCATTTCCTAGTTGCAAGCTGCACTTGTCTTTTTGAACTTTAAAATTTCAAATCTGAAAAACGACCTTCACAAAATCGCTCATATCTCCGCAACCGTTTGTGCTAGAGACTTGCAGTAACTTTCATTTTGAAGCGAGATCCTAGGCTTTCCTAGGACCCCAAAACGATAGAGATAGTCCTTGTGGTTCCTCTGTAATAGCGCTCGGCGCATCCGCGAATTTTGCCGCGATTTGCAAATTTCTCCACATGTAAAATCAGCTGCTGCTTGCCTTCCATTTGCCAGAAATTCGTTTAACCTGCTAACTATCCCTGCCTCATTGCTAGTGTGAGCCTGGACTAATATTAACTAGATACCACTCACCCTGAACCTCTGAAAGGGAATTAAAAGCATTTCCAGCATATTTCTCATCCATTGCTAGCACATATCAAAGCATTTTGCCTGTGTTTTCAAAACTCCTATCTGTTTTCTGTAGTGTAAGCTTGCTGGGGTGAACTGATTTACATTGATTGCATTTCTGAGAACTGTGTGTTTTCCTTCCATTTCCTTGCCTTGCATCAAGGGGGGGAGGGGATTGCCAGAGAAAAGTGATCACATTGTTTGGTTGAAATCATATTGAGTATTTTCTGTACTGCATTCATTGAATATTGCATCCACCTGAGCTTACATAAAGCATCCTCTACCACATTATACTTTTGTTCCTATTTACCAGTGTGCTACCTTATCCATTTCATGTCAACTCATTAGTGATTATAAGAAGTGTGCTAGTGCCAGATTCTCCGTTGTTGATCTTTATCATATCAGATTAAGTGTGCTATTCAATTATTAATTTATTATAAAGTGTGATATGTATATATTTTAAATTATCAAATAAACCTTTTAAACTTGCAAAACAGAACTACTTCTTGGCTCAGTGGGGTCAGGGGGATTCCAAGAGAGGGGTGTTATATAGGGGTAGTCATCCAGAACGCATGAACTGGACATAAAGATATATCAATAAGGGTTTTCATTCAGTATTATAGACTAGGCGTTGACTTAGCTGTAGTGTTGAATTGAATCCTCTTACAGCGTCCGAATTATAGTTGCCGGATAAGGTGAGGAGTATCTGGGTGTCATCTGCGTAGTTGGTGTAGGTGACACCCAGATGGTCCAACTTGTCGAATAGGGGCTTTGTAAAAATGTTATACAAAGTAGGTGATACACAAGATCCTTGTGGGACACCACAGGTAATAGGGATAGGGTCGGCAGCTGCTAGAGGTGAGAAGACCCGCATGGTCCTATTGTCCAGGAAGGATTGGATCCATGAAATTGCGGAGTGGGAGAAGTGTACTGCCGATGACAGATGGTTGCACAGGATTTTGTGATCAACCAGATCAAAGGCAGCGGATAGGTCAAGAGGTACCAGGGCATGGAGGTAATGCCTGGCATAGTTACCTGTAATCTTCATTACTCCTAGTCCCACTTGTCCTCATCCCAGTACTTACCTATGAGGCAAGGTACCTCATATGCAAGCACTGGGACAAGGAAGAGGTATGCAGAAGTAATTCTGGGCCAATTAGCTGATTTTGTGGTTTGAGGCAGGGGATGGGAGGGATGAGGGGATGTGTGGGGGCTGGAGTGGGGATTGTGCAATAAATCATAACAGTCATCCATGTCCAGGCTACGCAAGGATGATATTAGTGGCTAGAGAGGCCATTCTGCCAGTCTAGTCATTTTTTTAGTTTGGCTTGATGTTTCTAACTGGGCATCTCTGATAAAACAGTCCTGCTAAGTGTAATTACCTGACTAGACTGGCATCTGGGTGCTGCCAGTCAAGCCATTTCTTACTGTGACATTGTATATTTTTCTGGGCATCTGTGAGAAAATAACCATGATAAGTGTTATTGCTTCGACTGACATTTTGGTGCAACCAGTCTAAGTATGTTTAAATGTGTCTGGCATGCTTTTCTGTAACAGGTTATTACGTGTCTAGACCTGCCTACATTGTGCAGTCAGTTGGACTTATTTTCATTGTGGCCAGGCATTTTTAATAGCAAAGCATTACATTAATTGAAACATTAATGTTCCTGCGCACTGTTGGTGACTTGCATGTATTGGATTTTTAGATTGGTGTTACCCTACAAAACAATTGCAAACGCTCTGGCTTTTTACCCAATTTCTCTCAGAAAGTGTGCTATATAATGCATTAAAACACATATATATATATATATATATATATATATATATATATATATATATATATATATATATATATATATATATATATATATATCTTTCCACTAGTGCAGTGCGCAGCGTACCCCTGCAGAAGCACCTTTGTGCGTATTGCACAATCATGGTAATCTAGGCCGGCCCAGAGTGTGGCGCAACCCATTATTTGTTGCCGAGCTGGGAAGGGGGGCCTCAGTGTTGTGCTATTCCACTCCGCAGATGATATGCTTCTTTATGTTGTACACCCTGATCCCAATCTGCAATATATCCTCAAGGTAATAGACCGCCACACTGCACTTTCGGGCATACGTATTAGTTGACAGAAGTCCTGCTTGTTCCCATTAGCCAGGTTGGTGAGCCTTCACAGACATCCGCTGCCCAACCTAGAATTTAAAAGGGATATAGACACTTTCCGGTATCTTGGTGTCAATGTGCGGCATGATTTTGAAGCATTGCATATTCACAATACTATGGACGTTTTTGATAAGATAGCAAAATCTGTGTCGTTCTGAAAGAAGTTGCCTTCGTCAATGAGAGGACGAGTTGCATTTTTGAAGACGGTAGTGCTTAATTATTTCATTAACATACCGCTTAATATTCCCAGCAGTTTTTTTGTAAATTAGATTCAATGGCTAGGGAATGTATCTAGGGAGTGAAAATAAATAGGATTGCGTT
The DNA here is from genome assembly GCF_040938575.1 of Ambystoma mexicanum. Lineage (NCBI taxonomy): Eukaryota > Metazoa > Chordata > Amphibia > Caudata > Ambystomatidae > Ambystoma > Ambystoma mexicanum. Next base: position 1,091,609,826 of record NC_090930.1, read on the forward strand.
GAGTACTCTACAACAGGACTAGAGATGGGGTGAGGGGATGAGACTTCCCCATTCTGTATGGTATTATCTTGTGGTGCAGATGCCGTTTGTTGCGTGTTGGCTGCCGGATGAAACCTCTTTGGAAACTACGCTACTGCAGCCTTCCATTAGACGATACGTCTTGAAAGAAGTGCTATGGGTGCAGGAGGCCCAATTTCCCTCTCTACCTCACCACCTGGCCTTGGACAGGGCTCACAAAGCCTGGAAAACATTGGGAACTGTAGATCCCTATTCCCCCAACATTACTTTGGCTACGATACTTGATAAGAAATCCGATTCTGTTAGCAAGGTTATGTGAGAAACCAAAGGGTGTCTTGACTAGCTAGTCCCCGGGGACTTGTCATCCAGTTGGCCAGGACATGGCCATTGCTTTTGGACCCAGTTCCTGGGGGTGAACCAGTGCGGGAGGATCACCTGGATGAGGAGTTTTCGGGGGGGGGGAGGCAACCGATGGTGAGACGCAGTTTTCCCCCCTTTCCCCTTCCCATATCTCATCCTATCTTATAGGATTCTCTGACGTCCCAACCCCCCCTTTCTGCACAAACACTGGGCAGAGGAAGAGGGCGACAGAGTAAAGATGCTAATCCTTACATATCTCATTGGACATGTCCCTCTAATCGAGTCAGTCAAAGTCAGACACTTGACTTTAATCACATACATCTGATACCCATTAGCTCCGTCCCACATGGATAAAAGGCGGAAAATAGAGACACACTCTGGGCAACATGAGAAGGTGCAGATCTTCCGGGGCAAAGGTGAACCTACTGGAGCAGAATGACTGATCGAGGGACGAGAGCAAACTGTAGAGAAACCCATCAGATCCCTGCAGGAGGTCGCTGTCTCCAAAGAGCCGTGAAGGATACACGCCGGAGGCCAAATCCCAGACAAGATTACATTGTGTGTTTTAAGGACGCCAGCGACCCTCCCAAGTGAACGACAGAGATGGGGAGGCAAAGCCCAGCCTGTGGTATTAACCTTGACTCGGGAATTAAAGCTGCAAAGACAAGAAAGGAAGGCATACAGCCGGTGATTTAGCGAACAACATGCAATGCTGGTGTGTGTTAAGGCAAGATTGAAGTTGCAACAGTATATCTCACAATTGAAGGTTGCGCACATGCGGATGAGACACAAAAGAAAGCTAACCAGTGATGAACTTTTAAGTGGATGATAACTGTGAAGCCAGTGATACAGAGTAGCTGAGTGGTCCAGCAAAAGGAAGTAGTCCACTCAAAAGTCTCAGCAAAATGTGAAATGTTTTGTTATAAAGCAGCAAAGTGAATGAACTCCGAAATTCGTAATGGTCAAGATTAAACCCGGCAAAAAGGGAAGTGAAAAGGTGAATGCTTGAAGAGAAAGATTTCTTTAAACTGTTATGCATATGGTGTTGACCAAGAGACATTGGGGAAAATGACATAAGAGTGTGAGCTGAAAAGAAAGTTGAAGTGGTCCTGTGGAGGTCTATAGTAATAGCCTCACGCATTCTAAAGTCTTCGACATCTGGAGATAACTGAGGGAAACCGAAAGTGTGATAAGTTAGGGGGAGGGAACTCCTAACAAATGTGAATTAAGCTTGGGGAAGAGAACCCCTACAAGTGCTCTGATTGAGAGGTCCAAGCCCGGCTGAGGGAGACCTATGTGAACTGTTAAAGCTTTGAGAGGTCTGAGCCCGACGGAGGGAGACCTACGTGAACTTTTTGTTGAACTGTAAAAGAACATTTGGAATGCTAGAATAAGTAATGTTAACGTGGAAGGCCAGGCTGGCCTCAATCCACGTTTTGAACTGCCTTTGGTTTTGAGAACCTGAGTCAGAGTGTGTCATCCTGTCACCCGGAGCCGCCTTACTCCGTGCTATCCAACGTGCGGACCAGAGTCGACTCAGCCATCTTGATCCTTTATGTTATAACACCGATTTTCCTTTGCATACATATTCCCCTTTACACGCTTTTTGTATAAGAGATAGGGCAGGCATTAGGTTTTGTTAGTATAGGACATTCTTGACTTGACCAAGACTGGCTAGGACTGTGTTTTCTTTATTATTTGATGGTAGCGACTACTCCCATTATAGTTGTAGGGCAAATCACAAGTTTTTCCAAACCCCAAAAATTCAATGAAGGTTTTGTTGTTACTGTTAGGAGGCACTGGGAGATCCATGGGATGGCCACTCTAGGTGACTTGTTGTTGGAGGGAAGCTGATGGATTTTGAATCCCTAATGCAGCACTCTGGCTTGCATCAAGGCCAATTCTTATTATACTTAGGCTTGACTAAAGACATACAACTTAGATAGCCTGGCATTCATGAGGGTACTGCTGGGGATCCGGTACTTGAAGCCATGCATGATATGACAGGAGGCCAAATTGTTTCTAGACTGTACAAGACGTTCTTACATAAACTGAGTGAACCTGACTTGAAGGTGCATGCCAGGTGGGAGGCAGACCTGGAGAAGGCATTCATGAACATGGAATGGGCCTGGACATTGATGTACACCAAGAAGGGGTCCAGAAAGGCCGGATTCAAGCAACTGCAATTATATATTACACATAGGGTGTACATGAAGCCCCACTGGATTTCCCAGTTCCTTGGGGCCAGGCAGCAGGGCTGCCTAGCCCTACAGGTGTATCAGCCACTTTTACTCCCTAAGAATTGGCAAATACTCCCCCAAAAATAAAAATTGGGAATATACTCCCAATAAATATAGGAAAAAGACATGTAGAATATTGCGCCCCTGCTTTCTCCCTCACAGCTCCATGGATATGTTTGGAAAAGTAGTGCATGTAGTACCACAGGAAGAAACAGTGTTAACTGCCTGATTGGAAGAAGTAAACATGTATCTTTTAATGTTCATGAATAACTAGGTGCAAAGAAATAAAAACCACAAAAAACATTTCAGTTAAAACATATTTTCACTTGCTTATAAAATAACGCTCATTGGTAACTTACGATGTAAAAGCTCAGTACACTAATATATGACATGATTCGGCACTATCAACCATTGTTCGTTGGTTATCCTTCATATCTGTCTCACACTATCTATTCCAACAGATGCTAACAGAAATGCTGGAGTTTGTCCTCTCAAACAACTATTTTCTCTTCAACGGATCATACTACACACAATACAAGGGGTAGCAATGGGCGCCAAACTTGTCCCACATTAGCAAATCTTTTTATGGGGGAGTTTGAGAAAATACACGCTCTATCCCCCAGCCCATCTAATATAGAGAAACATGTTCTATTGTGGAAACAGTATATTGATGATATACTGGTCATCTGGACTGGGAATCAGGACAAACTAAATACCTTTAGCAATAAACTAAATGACAACAGTTATCGCATAGAACTTACTTGTACAAACAGTCAGAATAATATGACATTTTTGGATTTAGATATTGAATCATTGACAATCAAATTACAACCCGCACGTACATAAAACCGAATGAGGTCAACTCCCTTCTTCATGCCAGAAGTGGGCACAGAGAAAGCGTCAAGTCAAGGGTGAAATGTTGGGGGCCAAACGTAATTGCAGCAATAATGTCAAGTCAGAATCCCACATGATTGCCAAAAGATTCAAGGCTAGGGAACATAGGTCCCAAGATATCAAAGCAGCCAGCTCTCCAGCCGAATCAACAGATCGAGATAAGCTATTAACACCCAAGGCTACATCTGTCAAATCAGACACTGAACGTGTAATGTTTGTGACCAAATACTCAGCAGATCATAAGACAATCTACAGCATTCTCAGACGTCATTGGAGAGTACTAGACTCTGATTTGAGTTCATTCATCATGGACAAACCACAAATGGTCTTTACAAGAGCCCCTAGTCTTGGCAACATAATAAGTCCAAGCTTCCTCAAGGAACAAGGGGATCCCACACTTGGTTTCCACCAGCCTCAGGATTTCATAAATGCGGCTCTTGTAACCTTTGCCAATATGCAGTTAGTAATATCAAGCACTTTGTTACATTTACTGGTTACAATATCCCAATACAGGGATTTGTGAACTGCAAAAACCATGCATGTTGTGTACTGTCTTGTATGTGTATGTCATAAGTTCTATATTGGTAGCACCAAAAGTTTGTAAAAGTCCAAATTCGGAAAAATGTATGTGCAATTCGGACAAAAAATTCACTGAATCCTATAGCGAATAATTGGAACCTAGAACATACAACTGGTGACCGTGGTGGTATTAAGATTCTTTGGCAACCAGCAATTTAAATGTAACACCAGATGTGACAATAGATTGCTCACAATGCAACAAAAAGAAGCCAGGCTTATTTTTTAATCACAAGCCACTAGAAATTGATTAAACACAGACCATGAGCTCCATGTGTTTATCAACCCCTAATTTGAGTTAACATATTAATTTCAAATTCACTTGCAACACTGAATGAGATCAGGCCAATAGAATATTACGTAAACGTGACTGTGAGAGTATGCATGATACCCTCCTTGGTCATTTGTAAATTCAGCACCTGTGGCTTGGGAAACCCATCATCAGCACAGTGTGTTACATATTAGGGCCATTTGTGCATAGATTTCATCCAATTTTGGGCTAACTAGTCTTCCATTTTAACAAAGACCCTGGGTCTTGTCAGTACCCATTTGCCTTTTACAAAATCATCACCCGTCCATTCACCAGTGTAATTTTATAATTCGATCCAACAAAATTGCGGCTAAAATACCACAAATCGATCAATGCTTTTAATAGCACCTGCAGCACTATTCAGAATTAACTCACAGTATGGCTGTACTGTCACAGAGTCAGCACCAGATCCACTAAGCACCTAGACATTCACCAGATCTTGGATTAGGCAGATCAGCATCTTTGCCAGGCCCCCGCACCATAAGACAGGGGAGGCCTTTGCACAGTGTAACCACATGGCGTCAGCGTTGCCAAGCAACAGCTAAGGGACGTAGTTTCATAGGTATAATAACACCTTATTTATGCAGAACAATCACCTTAATAGATAACTAAATCGAATCTACACAGCTTCAGGCCATTGAATTCATATGGCTATACAGAGTCGTGCAAACGTGAGCTTGATCCTCATGACCCTGCCGGTCTTCTATAGTCAGTGCCCAGTATACAATTCACCAGTTGGTGTTTTCAAATTCACTGCCTGTACTTCACATTATTTTGGGCATATACTACCTCCCACTTCACTGTGACAGGCAAAGTTGGCGCTCTGTTTACAGCATGGTCTTCGAGGTCCGAAAGTAGTCCTTTCTTCATGTCTAAAGCATGCAGATGCATAAATTGCTTAGCAACGCTGAAATCCGTTCAATGCAACTATCAGACCGCCTCGTCGGAGTTTCAAACCGTTCGAATTTTGCATCCCAACCCCAACAGGCAGTAATTCTTGGCATACTGTAATAAGCGCTCCATAGATTTTCCTAACGGACACGTCCCAGACCCTATCCGTTGGTAGATCATTTATTTACTCCCACAGATTGTAGAAGTTCCTCACTGCATTTGCCCTACACGGCGAAATGACTGCAGCAATACACAGTGGGAAGCCCACCGGCCAACCACCCACGACTACTTTTAAGGTAAATTGCATTCTCATAAATTAATGTTTTTCATAGAAGCAGCAACAAGGCACGCACAGCATCCCATAGCTACACGCTTAATAACGCACAGTTCTCATGTTTCTTTTGTCCTGCAGACTGCAGATTTACATAGCTGCTGGTTCACAGTGTGCCGAATGGGCACTTTCATAGCATCTTATTGCAATTTAAATCTCTTTTTTTTGTGAGTACAACAAACTATTTACCACCAGTAATACGCCATAAGGTACAAATGATTTGGGAATCGTAATATTATGCGCTCTCACATACAGGCTTCCCAGAAATAACCATCCATTCAGGTATGGGGAGTTCCTTAATAATCACACTCTGAACAATTTGAACTGACATACTAAATATGCATGGATTGCGTACCAAATTAGAAGTCTTTAAATGCATACAAGAAGCACAAAATCAGCACCTCGTATGTACGCGGGTCACTCACAATGCCGCAAACATGGCAATGTACTATGCAATTATAGGCACAGCCCATGGGCACCCGCCTAACTGCATGGGAAGAACCTTGCCTCAGGTTCTATGAAGAAATATTTTTTTACGAGTCACAATGCAGTATGAACCAGGTTGAAATGAATAAAACATTGTGCTACTGGGATGTTACTATAACGGCTCATCCCATTTTTTCAATATTTCTGAATTCAGGAGTATCAATCTTAATATTGTAACTAATTGTAGAACGTGTTGTCTCTCTTGGTTTTCTTTCTCCATGTTTTTGCTTTGTTTTTTGGTCTTTGTTCTTAATTGTCCAATGTCGATTCAACCTGCAAACTGAATAATGATGTTACATGTTTATTTCCTGTTTTGGCATATCATTGTTTCACATTAGGTTTGTAAAGCACAGTCCTGAAGAAGAGCAGTTGCTCGAAACACATGTCGGCTGGACACACCCTTTTGACTAATCAATATGGCTTAACATATGCCATCCTCTGTGTTATAAATTGCTCATTTATTATATATTGGAAAGTAATATGTCATTTTGTGTATCACCCACTCGCATTATTTCTTTCATCTTGTTCCATAGTGCATCTAACTATCATTTGTGTTTTCCAAACATATATAAAAACAATTCGTACCACTCTGGAATTCCAGTCTCCATTTTTGTTACATATTTGTGTACTGCTAGACATGACAGTGTGTTCACATAACCTTTATGTCATTGGGAATTGGACTTACATATTTACTCCCTAAAAAATCCCCTTACTCCCAACTTTAAAAAATACTCCCACTTCCAAATTTTATCTGGAGCACTGGGGGCTGCCCGAGATGTGCTGATGATACAGCAGACCTTATGGATATGTTTTCCCCTGTCCTGTTGTCTAGTGGTTTTGGCGGTTGATTGTGGAGTGTGTGTCTTTTGACGGGGGGAATTCAGACGCATGCATGGCCTCCGGAGGCGTGTTTACTGGGAATGTTCCAGAGAGGGGAAAAACACACTGTATACTTCTCCAAGATGAAAGACCACATTTAGTTGCTTGCTAAACACAGGATAGCAACGGCCTGGGAATCTGCGGATGCCCCGGCATTGAAGCATAGTGGCACAATTTGCAGAAGCCATCGCCTGGCATAGAGGAGTGAGGGAGTTGAGTGAAGACGCAGCGGAATAGAATGTCCTGACCATGGCAATGTTTGCACCCTCATACGAAATGCCCCTCTAGGAAAAGGAATAATGAAGGGGAATTATTTTTTATTATTTAGTGGAAGCTAAGTGAGGTCAGTCTGAACTTGGATTTTCACCACCTCTAAAGGATTACACATTGAGTAGTTCAGAACTGCACAAGAAGGAATTTCTTTTTGTTATATTCGTTTGTTTATTGTGTTTAGTTGACGGCCTCTTGTCAGATGTCATATTCAAGCTTTTGTAACATGTGAGTAGAGTATAAGGATGTTTGTTATGTTTGGTGTTAATAAAAATGTTTTTTTAAAAAACAATTGCAATATATGTAGAGGTCTGTGCTATATTGAGGTTAAGAGGTTTTGAAATGAGCGCCTTTTGAAACAAAACCTCGATCAGTGTATCTGCATTTAGAAGAATAGAAAAATGTACTCACAGTAGTGACTAACATACTCCTATTCTAGAGGCCCCTTTCTTCCATACTTATTGGACTTGGTGCTTTTCGATGGGACCAGTATCCTTTTTTGAAGCACCAAAAACATCTTTTAAATTTGTATGCGAAGGCCGACGCATATGCAGACCTATGCCCCACCCAGAGTCACACCCTTCAGTCCTTTTCCGATCACCAATGTTGGTAATCTACTAACAACTAAGGATATTTTAAGAGGGGAAGGCGGGCAAATGCTGAAAAGGGAAATCTGGACTAGGAGTATGTTTGTCACTACTTACAGCTACGTCGAATCCACTTTCCGCCATACCTATGGGTGATTCCCAACCACTGGAAGTAAAATGTATAGTGTTTTTGGCATTCTGAAACTCACAGATTTGGGCCTCGGGTGTCGCAGCCACCACGAAAAGCAGGGAACCCCATGCATTTCTAAAAAGAAGACACCCATGGGAATCCAAAGAGGTCTCACTTGCGTGTGTCGCACTACAATTTGTTACCTAGAATGCCCATCAAAGTCCACAATGTGGAGGAAAAAACTAAATTTTGGGATAGGGACCCTGCCAGGGCTCCCTGGGACAGCCGCTGGACTTGGGGACGGTCGACCCAAATGGGAAACAGGTGCCCAAGGCCAGGGACATCACCCCCGACCGTCTTGGAACTCTGGCTTGCCTACGTTATAGATTTTCCCCTGGGGGAGGGATGGGGACACTGCCGGGGCTCCCTGGGACCGCTGCTATGCTTCGGGTGGTCCGTCCACATGGGAGACAGGTGCCCAAGGCTGCGGACATCACCCTAGACCATCCTGGATCTCTGGCTGGGCTGCGTCACAGCTTGTCCCTCTGGGGAGGGAAGGGGACCCTGACAGGGCTTCCTGGGACCACTGCTATGATTGAGGATGGTCGAACAACTTAACACCTGCAGTACAGAGCGGATAAACCACCACTGCCGCAAACACGAATCGGACACCAGGGCTTGGGGCCTACCATCACTCGGCGCCCAGTGGTACAAGAAGCACTACTTTGTTAGACTCCCTCCTCCCCTGCACCACGGAAAGAGGCGGCTGGGAAATAAGCCTGGGCAGACTACTCCTCGAACAATCGGACAAGGCTTTGGACACAAGGGCACGCCCGCAGGGTCTAGCAGCAACTATGGGGAAGGACAAAGCTAGGAGGCCCACTGGACAAAACAGGATCGATCAGTACACGATCCCCCCCATCACAATCCCCCGAACCTCAACTGTCACCTTCTGAAGAGGGGAACCTTGCGCCCATGCTCTCCCTAAGGGACGTCATGGCAGCTATAGCGGACTCCCGCTCATCGTTGGAACAGAAGATGGACGGAATAAGCTTGGACGTATCCCTCCTCTGACACGACTTGCAAAAGCTAGCAGCACGAACTGGAGAGGCGGAACAGCGAATCTCCAATACGGAAGATGGGCTGCATGCTGTGCAACAACAACTTCAAGGAGTCTCTGCCAAACTCAAGATCCTGGAGGCTAGAGTCGAGGAGGGAGAGGGCAGATCCAGGCGCAATAACATTCGGATCCTTGGCATTCCCGAGAAAGCCGAAGGCCCTTGCATGGAGCTCTTCCTGGAGCAGTGGCTGATGGATCTGTTCGACCAGCAATCCTTCTCTAAATTCTTCTCTATAGAAAGGGCACATCGAATGCCCACAGGCAGACCCGTGCCTGGTATTCCCCCATGAACGGTGTTAGCAAAGCTGTTAAATTATCGGGACCGTGACGCGCTGTTGCACCTTGCACGAACCAAAGGCACGATCACCTTCAATGGCTCCAAGATAGCCTTCTTCCCAGATTACACGAGGGAGGTGCAGAAGGCGAGGCAATCCTTTGAAAAGCTAAAAAGACAACTTCAAGCGCTAGGAGTCAAATATGGCCTGCTTTTCCCTGCTCAAATGAAAATCTATCATAAAGGCACAACTGTCAATTTTAACGATCCTAAGGAAGCCTGGCGATGGGCAGAGCAGCACATTGAGGGGGACTGGTCGACATCTCGAACCAACAGGGGCAGTAACCCCAGACCACCAGCAGACCACCGTCCGGAGCCGGACCAGCCCTCCCCACCGAACCGGCCAGCGGAGGACGGGGACTGACCTAGACTAGCTCCCCACCGAAGAACCAGATTTCAAGGGCAGGTGCGGATCTGAACTGAAAAATGTGAACTGTGCAGAGCTGTGCCACAGAAACTTAAGTAAGGTGTTTTATACTCTTTATAATGCAGCCAGCGGTGGCGTACCACCATCGCACTTGGGGAAAAGATACACCCCCCCCCCCCGGTTTCTTTAGTTCTAACTAGATCACGACAAATTCCTCAGTTTATCGTAATTGGGAACAGTTTAAGCTGACACCCTACTTGGTTTGAGTGTCAGCGATGTTGGGGCGACAGGTACTTTGTGTTGGGGTTGAGTATAGGGAGGGGGAGGGAGGGGATAGTTATGAAGAGTTTTTTAATGATATTTTGTTAGTTTGGGACTATAGCATGTTCAGACAATCACTCAATCACAACCCTGTGCATATTACACCCTACTGCACCATTTATCGGGACTCTACTCCCGCAAGACGTACCAACGGGAGGCAGCTCTCCCGCCTAACACATCCTTCACGCCCTCCAACACGAGTTTTAGATGGCACAAGCACAAACGCAGTCGCCACCAGCTGACCGCCCCAGATCCCTCAAACTGGTCACCTGAACGTGAATGGAATGGGCTCTGGAATTAACAGACGCCTGATTAGACAACTGTTGAATAGACACTCCCCCGATGTGGCCTTGCTATCTGAAACACACCTAGCGGGTACACACTGCACCCTCTTCCAGAGAACCAACTACCGGGCCGCATTCCATGCAGGGTACACAATGGGATCCAGGGGCACCCTTATCCTTATTCACAAAAGACTCCCATTCTCCCTACAGGTTGTAGAGCAGGACCCTCGAGGCCGCTATGTATCTATCCTAGGATCACTCTGGGGGGAAACATTGGCCATTGTGTCGGTATACTCCCCACCGGGATTGGGCCAGGATCTACTGGATGACCTGACCACCCTTATGGGGAAATACCAGCCAGATCGATGGATACTGGGGGGAGACTTTAACGATGTTATGTGCACTACCACAGATCGTACTCACCTCAGAGGGCGCAATCCGGATACCCCCACGAGGCTGTCGAACTTTGTATCCGCCCTGGGCCTTTGTGACATGTGGCGGGAGCTACACCACGGAGACAAGGGATATTCGTTCCACTCGGGAGTCCAAGGCTCCCTCTCCAGACTCGATTACCTCTTCCTCCCGAACACAAACCTACATAGGGCAACATCCGTGGAATTCCTCCCCCGAGGAATCTCGGACCACTCGCCCCTAATAATGTAAATGCGAATGCAAGGCACGTCTCCTCCTAGAACATGGAGGCTGAATAACTACCTCCTAGGGTTCCCCGAACTGATTGATCACCTCACGGAAGTCTCAGATGAATATTTTGATATAAATGAACCGGCAGTAGACAACCCAGTAACTGTATGGGAGGCTTATAAAACAGTGCTGCAAGGAGAAATAATCTCCTGGATAGCGAATAAAAAGAGGGAGAGACTCCAAAAAGTAATAGAGGCAGAGGGGGAGATGATCCAGTCTGAAAATACGCATATTCTTGACCCTACCCCGCAGACCCAGAGATCCCTTAGGCTGGCCACTGAACGCCTTAGAAACATCATGCTGGACAACGCCAAACAAGCCCACTGGGATTCCAGAGCGAGAATATACGAGCTGGGGGATAAAGCAGGCAAAATGTTAGCCTGGCTTGAAAGGAGGGATGAGGGACGACGCTATGTCCGGGAAATCGTTACTCTGGGAAATGAGAGGTATCAGGCGGATGCTGAAATAGCAGAGGCCTTTGCCCAATTCGATGCAGAACTGTATCGAGCCCCGATATCGCCATTTGACCCGACTCTGCTAGATGATTTAGCATTCCCATCACTGACGGCACAGCAGCGTGCAGATTTGGACTCCGATCTCTCTGAATCCGAAATAGCCGATGCCCTAGTGCAACTTCAAACAAGGAAAACACCAGGCCCTAATGGATTCCCAGCCGAAACTTGGCAAAAGCTTGGAGGGAACAAAATAGCAACCCCCCTCTACAAAATGCTCCTTGGTTTCCGTGAACGAGGCACCCTCCCACCAGACCTATGTAAAGCCACCATTGTGGTCATTCCCAAACCTGATAAACCCCCGGAGAGGTGCGCCTCTTACAGGCCTATTTCACTAATTAATAGTGAAGCTAAGGTCCTCGCCAAGCTCTTAGCCAACCAACTGCAGCCGATAGCCCATACCCTGATCCACCCGGATCAATGCGGCTTTATGCCACACAAGTCAACCCGAATGAATCTGCGTCGGCTCCATTTGGCATTAGAACGAGCCCCAGTCATCGACACCCCGCTCGCCCTATTGGCAATTGATTTCGAAAAGGCCTTCGACTCGGTCAGGTGGGACAGCCTTTGGGAAATCATGAGACGCATGGGGTTTGGCGACGGCTTCTTGGGATGGGTAAAATTACTCTATACGAACATCCAAGCGGAGGTTAGGATGAATGGCTGGCCCTCCCGGTCCTTCCCGTTGGAAAAGGGCACAAGACAGGGTTGCCCCCTCTCTCCACTTCTCTTTGCCCTTGCAATTGAGCCTCTAGCCCTCTGGCTCCATCAAAATGCAACCTGGACAGGATTCAGAATGCCTGAAGTGCATGAGGACCGAACGTCCTTGTACGCAGATGACCTCCTAATATATCAAAATTAATTGGAGAAAATCCGTTCTCTTCCTGGTGAAGGAGGGTACGCTGGACAATCTCCAGGAATGCCCCTATCGAGTGGAACAACAGGGCTTTCGATACTTAGGGATCTGGGTGTCAACAGATCTCACTAATTAGGCAACACACAATATTCAACCGGTACTTGACCGCTTTGTCAGTGACGTCCAGCACTGGAAGCTTCTCCCCCTCACACCCATGGGCAGAGCCGCACTCTTTAAGATGATGACTCTCCCAAGGTTTCTCTATGTATTACAGAATGCTCCACGCAAGATCCCAGACTCCGACTTTGACCGGGTGGAAACCCTCCTCCGGGAACTCATATGGGGTGGAGGCCAACCAAGGATAGCACTAACTATGCTCCAAAGATCGGTCTGGGAGGGCGGGATAGTGGTGCCCCGCCTCCAAACCTATTACTGGGCCTCACAACTTGCAGTGGTCAATGACCTGCTTCACAGAGACAGGGAACTCCCCCACATTAGGGCTGAAATCGCCGCTATGCATGACACCGACCCACTTCACTTACTATATCAAACCCTCCCGAGATCCCCCCCACCAACGACCACGACTCACATTATTACTGTTTGGAAGCAAGCGCACGGCTTCGTGGGGTGGAAAAATAGAATAACCACGGCACAACACCTTTGGGGAAATGACAATCTGTCTGGGATTAAGAAGCTTGACCCATGGCCCTGATGGGTTGGGGCCAGGATTCTGAGAGTTGCAGATACACTTGATAGAGGGGACCTAGCCTCGTTTGAAGTCCTGCAACAAAAATTCCAACTCCCGGGCACCGAGCGATACCACTATGTACAACTGGCCCACGCCCTGCGAGACCACATACCGGTAAATGACAGCATCCAAGACTACACACCAAGAGAACGCAATACGTTGCCAGTTTTCATGCCCACCAAGTGTACCTCCATCCTATATAATGCTATCACATCCTTTGCTACACCTGAACTGACGAGCTTGAGGGCTAAATGGGAGGCGGATGTGGGGGAAATAGACCCAGAAGACTGGATCCAAGCACTAATGCATCCAAGGGAGGTTGCTATCTCCTCTAGGCTTCGGCTGGTACAATTAAAAATCTTGCATAGAGTCTACCACCCCAGAAAGATATTATACAGGTGGAAGAGAACCCCGAACCCGAGCTGTCTCTGGTGCGGGGAGGAAGAGGGGACCTTTTTCATATTCTATGGGCATGCCCCCGAATCCACACCTTCTGGAACGAATGCTGTAATTAACTAAATAAGATCCTTAGTTGTCACATACCACTGGACCCAAAGATTCTCATCCTGGGTGTTCCGGATGAGATTGCTCTTAACAAATGGGAAAGACTGCTCTTGAACACAACCGCGGGGCTGATGAAGCGCAATATAGCGCAAAAATGGGGGGCCCTGCAGTCCCCAACGATGGAGCAATGGGCAACTGACATGGGCATATGTGCAATGATAGAGCATAGAATATACAATGAAAGAAGCTGTCCTGTAAAAGCGGACAAAATATGGGGGAGGTGGGAAGAGGAAGGACTTTAGAACCCACGAGACGCTGCAGGGGTGATGCTGTTTAAATGCATTAAAGGATCGAGGAGGGTTCTGGGTGATTGATAACAAATCTGCTACTGTTGATTTTTGGAAATATGCTAGTTCCTACAAGTTGTTGTTTTTGATCATGATGTAAAATAATAAAAAATGTTTTATCAAAAAAAAAAAAACATTCTTCAAAATACGAAAGGGGTCCAAGCCCGACAGAGAGAGACCCGAAGTGAGATAAGTTTGGAGAAGAGAGCCCCCTTGATTGTTTGTGTTGAACTTTATTTTGAGAGGTCTGAGCCTGGCAGAGGGGGACCTATGAGAACTGTGTGGTAAAAGATCTGAACTGTTTTGATGAAACATTATTTTTGAAGTTAAAAAGAGACTTAATTGCGGAAGGCCAGTCGGGCCTTGATCCACGTTCCGAACGGTTTATTGTGTTAGAAGCTGAGCCAGAGTGTGTCGTCTTGCCTACAGGGACAGCCTTACTCTGTGAGGTCTGGTTCAAGCACATTATGAATCTTTCCTTTTGCATACATTTCTCCTTTTTACACTTTTTGGACAAGAGATAGAGCAGTGTAAGAAAGGAATGGTATCAACAGTAAGACAGACAGAAGTGGCCACAGTTCAAGCGTGTTTATTGAACTTAAAAAGGGTTTGAAAACACCTATCTAATCCTAAATCTACTGATGGGAGCAAGCTACGACCATCAAATAATAACGCAGTCCTAGTAGTGTCTTGTCTTGTCAAAATAAAAGGGCCTGTACTAATAAACCTATTTCCAATCCTTACCTCTAAATACAAATAGTGTGGGTAACAGTGTTTACTAAAAAGAAAGAAGTGTTAACAAAATGATATGTCAGGATGTTCAGGCAGTTGGCCTCCCTTCACTACGTTTTCAGCATGGGGCAAGGCAGCACACTCGAGCTTGGTACACACTTTGGCTTCTCCAGCACGAGGATGCAGTTCAGAACAAACGCCAGGGCCTTCTGCAACAAAGTCTCTTTCCCCTTGAAAGTCTCTTATTCGTAGAATACCATGGAATGTAAAATAATATTTAAAGTTTGCTTCTCTTTCAGGCTTACACAATTGAAACAGGATATCCTTTCCCAACCTTCTTACTACCAGATTCACTTTGCTTTATTGTCTGAGACTTTCAAAACTATATGGCTTATCTTTAATCCCATACATGACCACTCCGACACTGCTGCATTCTGGTACCTGCATTTCTTAAGATCAAATCCTTTTACTTTACATTCAGTTCTGTTTCAAACAAGCGTTCTTGGGGATTCTATTAATTTTTCCTCTACTTAGTGATTCCCTGTTTTGGCTTTTAGTTCTGTTTGCTTTTCAGTGTTCACATAACTTCCCTTCACTTCAGGGACTTTGCTTTTATTTTACAGAGATTTCTGATATCATGTTCACTCACACAGTGTCACTGTTTTACTTTGGCTCTTATTATCTTTGAGGTATCACTTTATAGGGTGATACACTTTTCACCCCTGATCCCATTCAGCCGGGCTCAGATCATCTTAACACAATGTTCAATTAGTCTCCTTCTCCGGGCTCGGACTAATTCCAATTTATTTTGTCATCAACTTTCCCCTTCCTTTTTGGTTTCGGACCACTTACCCCCTTTACTTGGTGCCTTCCATCACATACTTTGATTTTCCTGAGTCTCTCTCTCTCTCTTTCTCTCTTTTGACCAGACTCACTGGGCAGCATTGCAAAGTCAGCTGCTCGGTCCTTTTGGCGTGGGGATGAGATCAGGGTCTCACCACCTGCCCCTCTACATCCTTTTTTAAAAAAAATCTTTTATTAGTTTTATATCAACAAAACAAACAACTATCAAACTTGCAGTACGTCTTATAATATATCACAATTTTAACACCACAATCCTTGTTGACTGCTTTTCCCGTACCCACCACCCCCTCAAGCCTACGTCTCTTCATGATCACCTTCTACAGTTTGCAGAGGGGTTTCCCTACTCACACTCTCCTCCGGTTCCTGGTCTCCTGCCCACTCTTGTGTGGACCCAAATAGTGTAGTTATTAAGTGTTTCCAGCTCATCAGGGTTTCTACTCCCCCCCCACATTACTAGCCTCCTGCCATACTACAGTTTCGGCTTCTGCCCATTTCTGGAGGTCTTTCCACCATATCTCGATCCTGGGTCTGTGACACGCTTTCCATCCCATGGCAATCCTACGCTTCGCCAGTATATACACCAAGTCTTTCAGTTTGCTTACATGTTTCAGTTTACGTGTTCTGGGGAAAGCCCCAAGCAGACACGCTCACACTATACCTACAGTTATCTTAATCTCCTTTTCTTCCAATCTGTGGGCTATTTCTCCCCAGAATTTCTCGATTTCCGGGCACACCCAGAACATATGCACCATCCAAGCATTTTCTTCGCCACCTTTGGGGCATATTTGTCTTTCCGCATTACTGAATTTGGCTATCTTTTGGGGTGTCATATAAGCCTGGTGGGTTATGTACAGCTGTATTTGCTGCAACCTCGCATTCCTTGACACTTTCTTGTGGTACCCTTGGGCCCGCTCCCACATTCCGTCACTCATTGGGGCACCCACCTCCTCCTCCCAGTCCTGTCGTAGTTGTACTACTTCTTTCCCCATTTTAGACATTACCAACTCATATAACCTGGATATCTCGTACCCTCCCTCTGCTATATCATATATTGTCTCTATGGTGGTATCCAGTTCTTCTTCCAATACTACTTCTGACCATGTTTCTTTAATCTGCTGGACCACCCTGTGATATGTAATATATTGTCCCGTATGTAACCCTGTTTCCTCCACCAGCGTCCCAAATTCCTTTATCTTCCCCTCCTGCCAAATATCTCCTATTGTCGCTATCCCCACAGGTTCCCAGTGCTCCCTGATGATCTTCATTAGCTGCACCTCTTTCCCTGCCAGTACCACCAGTGGCACCTGCGGGGAACACAGGGTCGTATTTTCTATTAGCTGGCAGGCCTTGCGCCATATCTTCCACCCCAGCATCATCATCTTTGGGCGCTCTTTCATGTCTGGGTTGGACAGCCATATGAGTTCCTTCAAAAAGTATGGGGCACATTCCTGTCTAAACAATCTGGTTTCTGAGGTTGGGTCTTCTGATAGCCATTTCGCCACATATTGTAGCAGGCTCGCTAGATAGTAAATTTCGAAGTTTGGCAAGTTTATGCCCCCCTTATCATATGCATTTTGCAGTTTCCAAAGGGCGACCCTGCTCCTCATCCCATGCCAAAGGAACCCCCTACACATACTGTGCACCTTGTCAAAAAATCGTCTCGATATCAGATATGGTATGTTCCCAAAATAGTACAGTAATCTGGGCAGGACCAGAATTTTCAACATTGCCCCTCTCCCCATCATCGCCAGAGGGAGCTTTACCCAGAACTTCATGCTGTTTTCGATGCCCTTGACTGCCTTCTCAGTATTGTGCTGATGCTCCGCCTCAACCGTATGGTAGATGTCAAGGTATCTAAATGTGTTAACCTCCCACGGTATTTGTAAGACTGGCAATTTCTCTCGTGGAATACCAACATATCTGCCCACAGGGAATATGCATGATTTACTGGGATTTACCACTACGCCCGTCAGCGCCACAAAATGTGCCATTACATCCAGAACATATTGGATGTTTTCCTCTGGGTATTGTAAATACAACAGCATATCGTCAGCATACAAGGAAATCAAGTGCGGGTCTCCATTCATGTTTATCCCTATCGTGTCATACTGTTGCCTTAGGTATATCGCCAGGGGCTCTAATGCCAAGATGTACAGCATGGGGGACCACGGGCATCCTTGTCTAGTACCCCTGCTAAGTTGCCACCTTTCCAATATTATCGCTCCCGTTTTAACCCTGGGCAACGGTGCACTATACAGCAATTTGACCCATTTAAGATACCCAGGTCCTATCCCATAACTGGACAGGGCTGCTATCAGCCATGGCCATTTAGCTGAGTCAAATGCTTTTATTGTGTCTAGCGATACAATTGCAATTTCCGAGGTTTCCCCTTTTGTGTGTTCTATAACTTGATGTAGTCACCTAAAGTTATTAGTTATGTTTCTATGTGGGACATACCCCGTCTGGTCAGGGTGTATTAGTTTATCTACAATCCTTTTCATCCTATTCGCCAGCACCGCTGTGAGCATTTGAGTATCTTGATTGAGCATTGACAACGGCCTAAATGAACCGCAATCTTTGCCCGACTTATTGGTTTTAGGGAGTGGTATAATAATCGCCTCTCTCAGGGACTCCGGTAATCTTCCTATCTCGTATGCTTCTTTTAACATTGCCAGAAGCGGGGGGAGCACCTCCTTTTTGTATAGTTTATAAAATTCACTTGGGAGACCGTCAGCCCCCGGAGTCTTGCAAGTGGGTAGCTGCGTCACCACCTCCTCTAGTTCTTCCAGGGTTATCGGGGTGTCTAGATCCTCTCGTTCCTCCGCACTAATTCGTGGCATACCTATGTCTTCCAGTATTTCCCTCATGTCCCTGTGGTCACTCCCCCCTTCGTCCACATACAGCCGTTGATAATACTCTAACTGCCCATCTTCCTTCTCTACTGCCCTGAATGTTAGTCTTGGGGTTTCACTTTGATATAACCATGCTAACACCCTTCCCGGTTTATCTCCTCCCGCATGTTGTCTTTCCACATATCTCTTATAATTTAAGTTACACAGTCTCTGCCAGTGTGCCGCACATTCTTGTTGCAACCTGCTTATGGCTTCAATGTCCTCTTAATTATTGCCTTCGCTTCTCATCATTTTCTCCAGCTCCCTTTCCGCTTCCTGCAGCGCTATTAATATCCGTCCTTGCAATCCTTTAGTCTTAGCTATGGCTATCCCCCTCACTACCACTTTGAAGGCTTCCCAGAGCGTACCCGCCGACTCAACACTGCCAGTGTTGGTCTCAAAGTAACTCACTATTTCTTCTCTCAAATCCTCCCTAAACATTACATCTTTTAACGCCTCAGCTCTGAGGCGCCACGTTGGTATCCTTGCTCTTGGGGGTCTATATTGCCATGTGAGGGTCAATGGCGAGTGGTCCGACAAGACCCTTGCCTTGTATTCTATCTGTACTATTTCTGCCATCAGCTCTTGCGTGACAAACAAACATAATCTAACCTGGTGTGCAGATTTTGTGGGGCCGAGAAATGTGAATACTGTCTGTCCTGCAGGTGGCGCACCCTCCAAGCGTCCTCAAACCCGAAGTCCTTTAACAATGACTGCAGTACTCTAGCAGCTGGGGCCGGCCTTTCCATTTTCTTATCCGATCTTTCTGCTCTTGGGTCTAGCGTACAGTTAAAAGTATTTATAATACATATTTCTATGTTTTCCACCAACCCCCTTACTGCAACCATCCTCCCGTCTGTTTCCACTGTGGATTGTAACAGCTGGAACAGAACATGCGGCGCCACCCAGATGATCACACCTCTAGCATAAGGGGAATATGTTGCACCAACCACCATCCCCCTCTATTTCTTCTGGATAACTTCCAGCTTCTCTTTCGTAAGATGTGTTTCTTGTATCAGGGCTATGTCTATTTTCTGTCTACGCAGGTACATCATGACCTTATTCCTTTTCAAATAACTATTGAGCCGCCTAACATTCCAAGTAAGTACTTTGAGATCCCCCATTATCCGATACCTTCCGTCCCACCTTGTGTGGGTCTGTAGGTTTTACTTGCGCACCATCGCTTTGATCTGTAGGCTCTCTCCCAGACTTTACCTCCCCCCCTACTCCCTCCTTTCCCAACCCCAACCTGCTTCTCAACTCCCAACTTTCCCTCCCCACTTCAACAAACACCCCAACACCCCCCTCCCCGTTCCCCGCCCCCCACTCTTCCCAGCCCTAACTGGTGCCCAGCTCCATCCCTGGATCTCAGGCCTACCCGCATTTAGTACCTCCTTGGCAATGCTGATACTAGGACCCAGCAGGGGGTTGCCACCCTACTGGCAACTTTACTTTCCTATCTATTGGGGTTTACGAGTGAATCTTTCGCGTCTCCTGTTATCTGCCACACTAGGTTGTGCTCCTTCCGTATTACTTTCTCGATCTGTCACCCCTTAAGTTCAACACAGTCCTATATAATATATATATATTCAAGTCCCAAAGTCTCAATATATACAGCACCTCGATCTCAGGGTCAGGCTTAACTTATCTGTGCCATCCTCTTTCCGACTCTCCACTTCCTCCAGGCAATTTTGGGCGTCCAGCCATTCCTTTGCATCCTCCGGGGTCTCGAAGAACAGAGCTTTGTTCTTGTGGAACACTTTCAGTTTTGCTGGGTACATCAGCATGTACCGCAATCCCGCTTCCCACATTCTCCTCTTCACTGTCCCATAATTCAGTCGCCGTCCCTGCACCTGAAGCTTGTAGTCCGGATATGCCGAAATGTTCGCTGATGCCCTTTGTATGGTGCCCCCTTTCCAGAAATATTCCAATATCTTCTCTCTGTCTCAATAATTCAATATCTTGGCACTGTTCGGCCTTGGGGGGGCACCTGGGGGAGGTCTCCTTGTGAGCGCTCTATGTGCTCTCTCCACTGCAAATCCTTGCGAGAGGGCCCCGACTCCTATTTCCTGCAGCAACATGCTTTCAACGTAGTCCTTCGGGTTAGGGCCTTCTTCTCCCTCCGGTAGGCCTGTTATGCGTACATTGTTCCTCCGGGCCCACCCTTCAGCCTCCTCAGCTCTGTACTCCAGGTTGCTGACTTGTTGCTTCAGGATGTGAATCTCCGCGCCATGCGATGTGCGGGCTGTCGTGTTTGTGGTCACTTCATTTTCCAGCTCATCTGTATGTTCTGCTATTTTCCGCACATCTTGTCTAAGCAGATTGACTTCCTCCTGTACTGCACCCACCTTGAGCTCCAGCGCTGCTTTAGATTCAGCTGTGGCTGCCTCCAACTTGCTCTCCCACGTAGCCTTTAAGTCCGCAATCGCCTCCAGGATCTGCTGGTCATCGCGCATTGGGGTCATAATTGCCTGTGGGTTTTTGTCCTTAGGTCTCGCCCCCTCTGTCTGTTGTGGGGTTTTGGTGAAGTCCTCCAGTGTGGATTGCTTCCCCCTGGACTTGGGGAGTTTGGATGTCACCCTGGTGCCTAGATTTGCACAAGTGCTACCCACCTGGGGCTCCCCGTCCCCCAAATGCGCATCAGTGTCTTGCCGGCCCCTTGCTCCGTTGTCATAAGCAGCAAAGGTGATTGCGTATACACTTGGGGTTCGGCCGCCCTGGTGTTGTCTCAGATGGATACCTCCTTCCTGGGGCGGATTTACTCCTGGATTCTGCTGGCAGTGATCTTGTTCTCTGTGGTTGAGCGTCTGCCCCTGCCACTGCCCCTTCCAGTGCAATCTTATTTTTTTGTACCCCTTTGCACACACTTTATCATACTTGGCTGGCTCCCCACTGATGTCGGCAGGGCACCCGCCTCCTTCTGCCAACTATGTAACAGGCTGTGGCACAGTGCCTTGGCCCTCCTCAGAATCAGCGCTGTGCAGTGCATTTCACATGATCCTTCACCTGCCCCACGCTCTCCTGCTGGTGTCCCAAGACAGACGCAGTGCGCCGTGATGTTCTGGTCCCCTCTGCAGCACCAACAGCACTGCCGTGGTGCCGGTGGTGCTTATGCGCAGGTAGGTGTCCCCACCTCTCACCTGCCTGTTTGCTGAGCATTGCGCCCTCCACCTTCCTGCTGGCAGCCACACTTTGTTGTATGTAATGGGGCTATCCCCGTCTGCATGTATCATGCAGCAGTGTTCTCCTTTTTTTGCCGTGCGCTCATTTCGGGCTCCTCAGCTATGCCGGGGTGCATGTCCCACGCGTGGACCCTGAGCTCCCAGCCGTGCGGTTGGAAGCGCACGCTTTCTCCACCCCCACGCGCGTGGCCGAGATCGCGCTGGGGGGGTTGTGGCTTCCGTGGCAGCTCATATGCTCTCCCAGGGGCAAAGCGCGGTCGGCAGCATCACCTGGTACGTGGGCCCGGCGGCAGCAGCAATCTTTTTGCTTCCTTCTGTTCACTTGCGTTCTCACCGGCGGTACATGCCGGGTCTGCCCAGCGGTCTTCCTCTGCAAAGGCTGTTCGCCTGCAGCGCTTGTGGGCACACCAGTCTGGCCAGACCTCTGTCAGCATATTACGTTTCTTTGTGCTCGCCCGCCCGCCATCTTGGATCTTCGTGCGGCGGACCCCCTCGTTACTTCAGGGCGCAGATCTCCCGACTCAGGCAGGTTAGGCTGTCAGTGTTCCGCTCCGAGTCTGCCTCATTCCTTCATACGTGTGGTGTATTATTCACACACGTTTCCAATGATTTCTGGTGCACATATATGCCAGATCAGTGAAAGGTCTGCAGGAGCTCCTACTGGAGCACGTCCATCTACACGGCCCTGTAGCCCCCCCCCTCTACATCCTTAGCGTAAGCACTGGCCCTAAGGGAACAAACAATTGTCTGGAACTCAACAGCAAGGCCCTGGATGCCTGAATCCAACACATAGGAGGCACGGCTCCTGTGACATGCTGCAGCCCTTCCATCTTACTGGGCCAGCGTCGCCACACGCTGTCCTCCTCTGGATTCACATGACGACGCCCCGCCTCTTGGTTTCTCAGATCCAGACAATCTTTCCATCTTGCTTTTGGTCTTAGGGATTTGAAGAGGGATCCTCTGACGATCTCACCCTTGCAGCCTTCCTCTTGCTCTCCCAACTGCATCTGACATTTCTCTCTCAGATTCCATTTGCACACCTGTGTGAGGTTAATGGGAAGCAGGTGTGTAATTAGGGTTATATCTGCCTGAACCTGCCTGACTTCATTAAGGGGACAGCCTGCTGTTAGAGTGTTGTAGTCTGTCTTCTGTGTCTTAGTGGGTTTTTCACTGGTAATCCTCACCCGTCCCGGTTGCTTCTTTTTCTTCTCAGTGTTATGCAAAAACGGGCAGAGGGGTTATATGTTGTGTGTTGGAAAATAGCCCCAAAAGACTGAGGGGGTTGTGTGGTTGTGGATAACAGGTGAGAGGGGAATACCGTGTTTCACCTAGGGTAGTCCCATGAAAATGACCCCCGAACCCTCTACCCAGGTGATCCTCCCGCACTGGTCCACCCCTAGGGTCTTGATCCAAAGGCGATGGATGTGCCCTGGTCACCTGAGTAGAGGATTCTCAGGGTCTAAATGGGAGAATACCCCTACGTTTCTCACAGCAGGCATTAGGTTTTTGTTAGCACAGGCCATTATGATTTGACAGAATCCACCCGCACTGCTTTATTTATTATTTGATGATCGAGACTACTCCCATCTTAGTTATAGGGCAAATTAGATGTGTCTCCAACCCTGATAATTTAAATAAAGGTTTTACTGATTGTACCCATTATGTCAGTGTCATACTTGTGATACTATGCCTTCCCTTCTGCACTGGCCACAGTCTTGGGCTAAACACAAAGAATGTGATATGGTTCAATAAAAAGAAGTAAAAATACTATAAAAGTAAACTGTTGCCACCAGTTTGTCCTTGGCACACTTGTACAATCACCAAAAAATCCTTAAGTGTGTGGCTAGGGCCATAAAACGAAAGGACCCCTATGCACGGTACTGTAAGGTACTTGGCACATAGAAAACAAGTTAACAAGAAATGGCAACATAATTAAAGAGTATGGGAAACATAGTTTCCCAGTACTGACAGTCTGAAGGACGTGTCAGTTTCCCCATGAGCAAACGCCCAGAGGAGTGCATCTGAAGGCTGGGCTCCACTGGAAAAAGTCAGGTTATGTTAGTCCAACAAAAGCAGAAAGTTTGAGGGGTCCATAAATAGAGGGAAAATTGCACCCAAGAGAAATCTTTCCTAACAGGGATCTACCGGCCTCCTTTGGACCGCCACTGGGCTTTAAGACAGTCGACCCACATGGGAGACAGGCGCCAAAGGCTGGAGACATCACCCCCGACCGTCCTGGAGCTCTGGCTTGGTTGTGTTAAAGCCTTTCCCTCCAGGGACGGACGGGGCACCCACCGTGGCTACCCCAGACCACTGTTGAGCTTGGGGACCATCAACCCAAATCGGAGACGAGCGCCCAAGGCCAGGGACATCACCCCTGACCGTCTTGGAGCTCTGGCTAGGCCGAGTTACAGCTTTTCTCTGCGTGGAGTGATGGGAAACCC
Organism: Ambystoma mexicanum; assembly: GCF_040938575.1. Lineage (NCBI taxonomy): Eukaryota > Metazoa > Chordata > Amphibia > Caudata > Ambystomatidae > Ambystoma > Ambystoma mexicanum. The sequence continues at coordinate 1,091,634,006 of NC_090930.1, forward strand.
GCTGGGGCTCCCCGGGACCACCACTGAGTTTGGGGACGGTCGAACCATGTGCAAGGCAGATGGCCAAATACAGGGGCAGAACCCCCAGCCGTCCTGGAGCTATGGTTAGGCTGCGTTACAGCTTTTAACTCCGGCAAGGGATTGGGACCCCGCTGGGGCTCTCCAAGCCACCATTGAGCTTGGGCACAGTTAACCCAAATGGGAGACAGGCACCCAAAGCCGGGGACATCACCCCCTACCGTCCTGGAGCTTTGGTTGGGCTGCGTTACAGCTTTTCTCTCTGGGGAGGGAGGGGGACCCTGCTGGGGCTCCCTGTGACCGCCGCTGGGCATTACAGATTTTCCCTCTCCTGCCGGGGCACCCGGACCAACATTGAGATTGGGGGTGATCAACCCAAATGGGAGACATGCGGCCAAAGGGGCAGCACCCCCTGGAGCTATGGCTGTGCCGCATTACAGCTTTTCAGCTTCCGGGGAGGGATGGGGAACCTGCTGGGGCTCCCTGGGACTGGCCACTGGGCTTGGGGACGGTGGACCCACATGGGAGACAGGCGCCCAAGACCGGGGACATGACCCCCCTACTGTCTTCGAGCTCCAGCGCAGCCACGTCACAGCTTTTCCCTCCGCGGAGGGATGGGGACTCTCCCAGCGACACCACTGTGGCTCCCCTGGACAACAACTGAGCTTGGGGACGGTCACCTTGACCGTCCTGGTGCTCTGGCTGTGCTGCGTTTTCAGCTTTTCCCTCTGGGGAGGGACCAAGACCCTACTGTGTCTTCCCGGGATCGCCACTGAGCTTGGGGACGGTCGACCCAAATGGGAGTCAGGCGCCTGTTAGGAAAGATTTCCCTTAGGTGAAATTTTCCCTTCATTTATGGACCCCCCCAACCTTTTTGCTTTTGTTTGGCTTTCCTAACCTGACTTTTTCCAGTGGAGCACAACCTTTAGCTGCACTCCTCTGAGCTTTTGCTAATTTGTTATGGGGAAACTGACACGTCCTTCAGGCTGTCAGTACTGGGATATGTTTCCCTTAGTACCACGGATAGAGGTCCTTTTGTTTTACGGCCACCCTCTAAGGATTTCTAGTTGATTGTACAAGTGTGCCTAGGATGAACTGGTGGCAGCAGTTTACTTGTAAAGCATTTTTACTTCTTTTTAATGAACCATAACGTAGTTACCGCGTTCGGCTCAAGACTGTGGCCAGTGTCGGAAATGGCTGTGCCACAAAGTCTTTTGCTCTGTCCTTTGGCCATTTTGTCCCTTTGCCTTCCTCCAGGTCGAGTGACTCAGGTATTCCGTATTTGGGCATGCAGCCTCCCGGAAAACCGCATTGTTCGCGGGCTCGTGCATGTCACATGTGCTAGGGCCTAGGAAGAGGATTGGGACTGTCTGGTTCCAATCCACACTACTGGTGCCAGTATGTCTGGTATGCCTGAATAACTGGAAGCACCTGATGTCAATGCAAGAGAGCAGATCTTTCATTGCCTATGCCAGATTTGAGCGCAAAATTAATCTTGGATAAGAGAAGGAGCTCTGCATCTATTCCAGGTTGATCAACTGAAGTTCACACTGAACGACCAAAGAAGTCATGTATCCTGAAATGAAAGAGCAGACCCGTGGAACTGCCAGAGACGTGCTGTAAGGTTTGGCACCATGACTCTGCTGTTGCCCATCTGACCACTGCTTTTGTATTGATCAGAAAAGGCCTGCAAGGGCACTTCAACCCTTTGGAGTAGTGGGACCAACTACTCTCGGCACCTCCTGCTTACCTTCAAACAGAGCCTCTTCGGAAATGTTCCTGTGCCATCCAGCGAACTGACCAGCTCGAACCTGGGGTATCATGTAGGAGCGCCACTGTCCTGAGTTGACACTCAAGACTTTGTGAATCGCTAACTTGGGGTCCTGCGTCCCCTCCCGCCAAAACCCATTGTCCTAGCTCCTCTGGATCACGGTTTAAGAGAGTGCACCATGCCGCAAGCATTTGCTGTCCCTGGGTCGCCCCCGCTGTGGTGACGGTCGTTATAAGAACCTTGCATACCTGCCCCGCTGTGCCCTGAGATGTGCTTCACTGGAACTGTCTTCCTTTCTTTTTCGAGAGCCGAGAAAAGGCTACTGTCCCGCCACGGACGATCATCCTGTCCTGCAGCTGCTGAGAGCCGGAGCGACATGTAATTGCAGGGGTTACACCTACATGCGACCTGGACAAGACTAGCAAATTTTGGCCCAGGCTGTGTCGAGGGTCAGTGAGTACTTGCATCACTTACCAGTGGCACCCTGGCACAGCCATTGTTCTTTATGCACACGAATCCCTAAAAATATGCTCACCTTAGCTGGGCTAGCCTGCACTCCCCTCCAGCTATTCCCGAAATCCAAACATCGCTCTACCTGCAAGGGTAGATCATCCTCGAATAATGGGGCTTAATTCTTCATCGACTCAATCCCTTGCTGAACTGCTACAGCTCCCTGAAGAGGACCCACTTTCGCTCTTACGAACAACCATGCATCGTCAATGCACTGCTTTACTTTTGAACACAAGGCTCTCCACTTGGTAGGGCTCGACTGCATAAGTTAGAGATCGGCTTTGAAGAACTGCCTAATGTGATAATTATGTTTGCTTACCTCTTCTGTTACAGGTTGCGGTTGTGTTCTCCCCCTTATCTGAGTGTAATGCGTGTGCGGTAACTTTATGATTACTGTGGTTTATTCCTGTTTAGTTATAAGGTCTATAATAAATGTTTTTTTTCATATGCACTTGTCTAAAAGTATTCTGTGGAGTTATACAGTGTGTGCTCATTGTGGGCTTCCGATCCCTCTCACCCCTCCTGAGACTTAGGGCCTCATCACGAGTTGGGCAGTAGCCCTTAAAAGCGGCAGTAACAGTTTTAACGCCTGGAATACTGCTCTGCCCAATCACAACCCTGCAAAATAAGCGCCACCCCCAAAAGGGACCAGAGTTAATACAGCCCGCGGTAGCACAGCCAGCGTTACAGCCTGGCGGTAACACCGCCAACAATACAACGCGTTATTACAGACCTATCACAACCCCATTTCCAGCGGTATTACCTACTGAAAACCGGCGATAATACAGCTGGAATTATCCCCGGCCTCCAGCTGGAGGTAAATGAACCCACTTGCCTGGAATAAAGCCACAGGTGCATACCATTGAACTGGGTTAACGACCCCGCCCTGCGAGATAGCAATACTTTGAGAAGAATGGGGATGCAGAAGATTCCAAAACATCAGTAATAGTCTAAAACAGGGAGTTACAACGAACATTGATGATTCTCTCGATCTTCTCACTCTGCAAGTTTTTATAAAAAACAGTTTATATAGCAAACACTTGTCACTATTGACATCATTCTAGGCAAACTTCAAAAACCTACTTGGAAAAGTGATAGGCTTAAAGGGAACATCTAGGTATATGTTGCAGGTAAGACGTCCTTTCATTGTGGGATGTTTTTTCACAGGTTTTTACCGCAAATTCTTTGCAGAAAAAACTCATCTAATTTTTTTGGGGGGCTTAGACAAATATATAAACTGGGTGTGGGTGCACAGAAATATTTTTTTAAAAAATTAAAGGGGATGGGGGTTTCGGGGGTAACCCCCCAAAAATAAAAAAATGAAACATTCAATACATTTTTTCAGAAAAAAATCTGTGGTAAAAAAAAACCTGCTAAAAAACATACTGCGGTGAAATGACATGGAATCACGTTCCATACTCATCAGGGAAAGTGATTGGGTCTCTTACATCAGGTGGGGCAACTAAGCCCTCCTCTAGTGCAGGTCACTACGAACGTCATCAAATAAACGACGTCTCATTGGTTACACAAACTATGGGCTCTCTATTACGTGACCCTCTATAATTGGTTGGCAACCTCGTACCCCACTGTACTTTTCCACATACGCAAGCAGCACGCAGGCTGGCCTCCGGGTGCTGGTGGGCTGGTCTTGACCATAGCGTCCCACCAATTAGCCTACTATACATCATCACTCTGCTGTCTGCCAGTCAATTAGCCCTTTGAAGATTGGCCTTGAGTTTGTTTTTCATGCCTGGGAATAAGAAGGAGTATATGGGCACTAACCCTTCCGCCCAACTCGTGATGAGGCCCCTGTCTCCTGGAGTTGGCGTAGCATGTCCTGATTATCTATTTTCACTCATCCACGTGACTGAAGACCAGGTTTTAGAGTTCTGCTGCATTAAAAAATCTCTTATTTTATGAACCTCTGACGTCTTCATTGTTCTCGTGCCCGTCTCCTGAACAGGAGTTTGTTCTTTTCACACGTTCGTAACTACTGTTTGATCCTTCAGGCCCAGAGCGGCCTTGACTTCTTGGTGTTGGTCCACCCTCGCCTTTCTTTGATTCACCTCTGTAATTCAATTGCTTTTCAACTGCGACACACTGGAAAAGCCTTTCCTTTTCTGGTCCAGCTCTGCTAAAGTGTGTTTGTGCAATCTTCCATAGTTCATTATATATGGGATACATTACTCACCGCAATCGTATTTCTGATGCTTGTATCTGCTTAGATTCACATGCTGTGCATAGGCCGACATCTAGTGGAAGCTGCAGAGTATTACAGTTTTTTTTTTCGAAACTCTAAAAGTGGTGGCGAACCAGGGGTGCTAGTAATACTATCCCTAGTGTGACGTCCCCTGTATCCATGATCCCTCACGCGTGTAGGATCCTCAGATTGTATTTTTTTTGACATGAGGTAGCATGAGGAGTAGCGTGAGTACAGAGTATCCAAGCAGATAAGATAGATAAGACTACACGCATCCATGCGCCTTCTCTCAGAGGAGAGGAAGGGCGGGCGCATGTGAATCTATGCAGACACAAGCATCAGAAATACGATTATGGTGAGTAATGTATCCCTTCTGAGGCTTGTGGAATCTGCTTAGATCACATGCTGTGCATAGATTAGCGAGCAGTGTCAGAAGAAGTAGGTGGGATGTGAGAAGAGTCATGAGCGAACAAATGTCTTAGAACCGCTTGTCTCACTTGAGTATCTGTCTTGGAATGAGTGTCAATGCAGTAGTGCTGAGTAAAGGTGTGAATAGAGCTCCAAGTAGCTGCTTTGCAAATACTGTCAAGTGGTACATTTGCAATGAAAGCCAGAGTGGCTCCAGTACCTCTTGTAGAGTGGGCCCTTGGTGTAAAAGGCAGTGTTTTATCTGAAAGAGATTAGCAAAGTTGGATACATCTGACTATCCACCTAGAGATGGCATTTTTAGAGATGCTTACTCCTTCTCTGCCTGGGGCTATGGAGACAAACAGCTGATCTGTCTTTCTTAGCGGTCTGGTCTTGTCTACATAGTAGAGGACCACTCTCCTCACATCTAGTGTGTGTAGCTTCACCTCAGCAGAGCTTTTGGGTCCTTGGAAGAAGGCTGATAGCTCAATAGACTGGTTAACATGGAATTTGGAAATTAACTTAGGTGAGAACCTAGGGTGAGTGCGTAAAACCCTAGTTTGTCCTTATGAATGGTAAAGAAAGGATCCTGCACTGACAGAGCTTGAATTTCACGGACCCTTCTTATGGAGGTGATGGCTACTAAGAAGTCAGTTTTATAAGTCAGGTGTTTGAGACTAGATTTGTGCATGGGCTCAAAGGAAGGTCCCATGAGCTTGGCAAGTACCACATTAAGGTCTCAACCTGGTGGTGGGTTAGAAATTGGAGGGTGAAGTCTTTTACCCCTTCCATAAATGCTTTGACAACTGGCACCTTCCACTATGACACCTTGTTATGGGAAGTGGTGTAGGCTGATAAAGCTGCCAGGTGCACTTTAAGTGAGTTAAACACTAACCCTGCATCCAGTAGGTGGAGCATATAGGTCACCACACTAGAAGGAGTACAATCAACGTGGTTGATTTGCTTATTCTGGCACCAAATTACGAATCATTTCCATTTATCATAGTAACAGTGCCTCGTGTTTGGTTTTCTTGACTCCTTCAAGATATCCATACACCTTTGAGGTAAATTGAGATGTCTGAACTCTATGACTTCAGGAGCCATGCTGCCAAGTTCATCGAGTTGGGCTGAGGATGCACTGTTAGCCCCTCGTGCTGGGAGAGTAGGTTGTACCAGCACGGGCGTTTGATGGGGTCGCACATCGCAAGCTTACGTAGGTGTGGATACCATGGTTGTCTCGCCCACATAGGCGCAACCAGGATGAGCGTCATCGTTTCCCTGTGGATCTTGTTCACCACCTTCCTGATCAGAGGGGTTGGTGGAAAAGCATAGGCAAATATCCCTGACCAATTCATCCATAGGGCGTTCCCCTTGGAGCCTGACTGGGGGAACCTGGATGTGAAGTCTGGGCATTGCCTGTTTTCGCTTGTGGCAAATAGGTCTATAATGGGGAAACCCCACTGAGAAAAAAGGTCTCCAATGACCTCTTTGTGTAGTCGCCACTCGTGCTCCTCTGGGAGGGGATCTCTGCTTAGAGCATCTGCTAGCAAGTTGAGTTCCCCTGGAACATGTTGGTATGACAGGTAAATCTTCCGTTTGAGTGCCCATTTCCAAATTTTCTGGGCAAGCTTGGACAGATTGGGAGAACGCGTGCCCCCTTGTTTGGTTAAGTAAAACATTGCAGTCGTGCTGTCTGTTAGGATCTGCACTGACTGGTTGGAAAGGAGGGGTTTGAATGCCCGAAGCGCTCTGAAGACTGCCCGAAGTTGTAGCAGATTGATGTGGTTCTGAGCCACTGTGTGAGACCCAAGACCTTGAGCTGTGTGGTGAAGGTAGTGAGCTCCCCACCCTGCCAGGGAGGCCATCTGTTGTGACGACGGCCTGTACCTCTGGATCGTAGAAGGGTTTCCCCTTCGTCAGATTTTCTCTTGTCCGCCAGCAAAGACTTTGTACTAGTGTTGGCACAACGACCACTAGATCGTCCCACTGACCATTTGCTTGAGACCACTGTTTCGCCAACCATTCCTGCATGGGTCGCATGCGCAGGCGCGTGTGGGGAACCAGGTAAATGCAAGATGCCATCATGCCTAGCAAACGCATAGCTTTGTGCACCCTTATTTGGCTACCGGCCTGATATTGAGGAATTTGCAGCAACACATTTCGAATTCTTTCCTCTCATGGAAAGGTCAACCCCTCTTGGATATTTAGGACAGCTCCTAAGAACTGTTTTGAGGTGGTTGGCACCAGGCTTGACTTTTTCTCGTTGATTGAGCTCAATTGGAAGAGGAGGTTGGTTGTTCTTTGGATGTTTAGTCTGCAAATTAGGGGGGACTCCCCTGTAATAAGCCAGCTGTCCAGATAAGGGTACACTGGGATTGCCTCCCTGAATAGTTGCCCCACCACCACCGCCCGTACCTTGGTGAATACCCTTTGAGCAGAGGCTATTCCGAAGGGCAGCACCTTGAATTGGTAGTGCTGGTTGTCTATCTTGAAACACAAGAATATTCTGTGCGCTGGGAACATTGAAATATGAAAATAGGCACCTTTCATATCCAATGTTGCCATGTAATCCCCCTTTTTTAGGAGAGGGATTACCTCTTGTAGAGTAGTCATGCAGAATTTTTGTGGCTTGACATACTTGTTTGCAGGTCGCATATCTAATACTGGGTGCATTGTCTGATCTTTTTTTGGTACAAGGAAGTAGGTTGAATAAATACCCGTTTACCTGGTTGACTGGGATGATTTCTATGGCGTCCTTTGCTAGCAGAATGGTGATCTCCTCGAGGAGGATCTTCTGATGTTCCAGCGAGTGTACTTTCTGTCGTGGAGGATGGTCGTGGGGGCGCCCTAGCAACTCTATGCAGTATCCTCCGGACACTGTGGAAAGCACCCATCTGTCCGAAGTGATCCCCTCCCATGCGTGGGTGAAGGTGGAAATGCGCCCCCAAACTGGGGATGCATGGGAGGGGACCTGAAGCAGAACGTCATTTCTTGTTGGGTGGCATACCACCTCTGACGGGGCTGCCTCTACCGCTAGTGCGGCCCCTGCGCTGCCCTCTGGGGAAGCCTTGTGAGGATTGGGATTGATTGTTACCCCATGAGGTTCCCTCCTGGCCCCGAAAGCAGAGACAATTGTTGTTACCCCTCTGTCCAGAGGGTTTATTGGGGAGTTGGCCAAGAGATTTTAGGGTCTCGTACTCATCCTTTGCTGTCTTTAAAGCTTCCTCCACTGCCTTGCTGAATAGTACGTTCGGTTCCACAGGCTTATCTATAAGGGTTGCTTGGGTTTCAGGTTTGAACCCTGACTGCCTCAGCCAAGCGTGATGCTTAATCACAGTGCCTTCGGCGATTAACCTTCCAGCATTATCTGCTGCATCAAAGTTTGTTTTCAGCATGCAGCCTGATACAGATCTTCCATCTGCTGCCAGTTGAGCCAACTGGCTCTTTAAGGGTTCGTCGTGCCAAAAGGGTGGCACTGTTGGCATCCGTGGCTGATAGGCAGACATGGAGGCAGCCTTTCTACCCAGAGCGTACAGTCTTTTACTCTCCTTATCAGGAGGTGCTTCCGAAGAAGCAAGCAGTGTAACTGCCCTCTTTCTGGTGGTTGTTACTACCAGGGAATCCTAATGTACAGGGGATCGGAGGGTGCAGCCCGGAACAATTTCTCGACTTGCAGGTTAACCGCTTGAGTGAGATTAGGGGTTACCAGCGAGGGATCAATCCTACGCTGAATGGATTTTAATATAGGGATAACCTGAGTAATGGATCTCTTGTCTCCTAGGATTTCCTCAGCGAAATCCATGTCTTCTTGGACACCCTGTGGGTCGATATGAAAATGGGCAGCTGCCTTAGCCAGTACCTCATTGAGGAGAGGTTGATTATCAACAGGTGAGTCATTTACTGGGGGGGTCTTTAGGAATCGGGGAGTCGAGATTGTAGGCTTCAGCCTCATCTTCCTCCTCCTCCTCCTGGTCCTTGTCATCCCCATAATAAGAGACCCCTGCCGGTCATCCACCGATTGTGGTTCTGTTTCATCACACTATGAATCAGGGTGGTAAGGTTCAACCCTAAAGGAGTCTGTGACCAAGCCCTGAGTTGGGGTGTCAGAGTGGAGTTTCTTAGCAGGGGGCTGAGAGGAACTAGGTATTGCCTTAGACTCTAAAGGGGCATAGGTAGCAGGGGTGTTGGAGTAACTATGAACATAATTAGGGTTCTTTTCATCAAAGTCAGCCATGAATTACATCCTTCTCATTACCCTATCAATGTCAGCTGAGTTCCATTCTTTAGAGCTAGGAATCACAACAACATGTTCTGTTTCCTCATCAGTGCCCATATCATGAGCAGTGGGAGGAATGAGTTTAACCTTAGTGGTAGGATCTGATACCTTGGACTTCCCTATTGATTTAGGGTCTTTCTGCTTCTCCTTATGAACATGGTGTTCTGAAGATGACTTTTTATGTTGTTTATCCCCCCTCCCATGACTAGAGGAGTGTTTTCCAGTTTTTTAGTGGCCTCCGAGGGATTTGACGCCTCGTGTCGAGATTCGGAGGTGGCATTCGAGGAAGGACTCCGAATTTCGGGTGCAGACTCTACGCGTGTTGGCTGTGTAGGATAGAGGGCGGATTCGTCATCAGACGATCGGGCCTTGGGGACTATTGATAGTGCGACACCTTTGTCAACCGAAGACGGTTGGCCTTTGTCATGAGGCGAACGCAAACGCCAGAGGACACAGATTTGTTGGACCGCTCTCTTGGTGTCTTTTGTTGCCGATCGCTCGACACGCCTGTCGAGTCACGTCCAGGGCTGATGTGCTTTGTAGAAGTAGTATGTGTAGCGCTTTTGCCACCGGGTGTTGTCCCCAGATCGTGGCCACCGGCCAGTCCTTCGGCGTCGGGGGCCTGCACCTGGGTGTCCAAAGTCACGCCTCTGCCTTCGCCGTCCGATTCGGCGGACTTGCTGCCATCGCTGAATGTCCCCTCCAGTTCCATGGCCTCTAGCTGCCTGGTGTAGTGGACCCAGCATTTAGTTGAGCGGTCTTTAAGGGTTTTCGGCTTGAAGAGCTTACAAGCTCGACAGGTAGCCTCAGGATGGTCTCGTGGGAGACACAGATTGCACGTATTGTGCTTGTCTACCCAGGGAAACCTCCTGTTACACTTTGAGCATAATTTGAGTGCAGTACTCTCCGTATGTTACAAAATGGCAGCAGGCGGATATATGTCGGAAAAAAGGTGGGAAGAAGCCTGTATGACCACCCCCCACTTTCCCTACTGTACAGGGCTGAGGCCAGAGGCCTTCCAAGGCCCAAAGTCTGTTGTGGCAGTCCTCGACGGCTGTCTTCCTCGATCTTCACCAGCGTTGATCTTCGGCGTATGGTGTGAAGTGAAATTTAACGGTAATTGTAACTATAAACGGCTAATAGCCAAGGGAACTCTGCAACATGCGTTCTAGTATGGCGGAAAAAAAACAATCTCAGGGTCCTACACGCCGAGGGATCATGGGTACAGGGGACGTCACACTAGGGATAGTATTACTGGCACGCCGTGGTTCGATGCCCCTTTTCGAGTTTCGAAAAACAAACTTTAATACTCCGCAGCTTCCACTAGATGTCAGCCTATGCACAGCATGTGACCTAAGCAGATTCCACAAGCCTCAGAAATATATATATGTGTTTGGCGCATGCCGCAATCTATTCACTACATAGCTAGCCTTAAGAATACTTTGGAGATCATTACGAGTTTGGAGGTAGCCATGGTGCTATTAGCGCCATGGCTGCCTCCCAAGTCGTGTCCGGGTTCCCTGAATGGGGATTTACCGGGTCATTCCAAACTTGGAGGACCCGATAAGTCCCCATTCAAAATACCCATCCCCATTCCCATGTGAGCCCCCATAGGGCTCAATGGGAATGGGGCGGGAGCTAGTAACAGGCTCGTTAATAACAGGCCCGTTATGAGCTCCCTGGTCCCTTAGCGGCACCCACTAAGGACGGCTGGTTTTACCAGCCGGCCTTAGCGGGAGCCGCTAAGGGACCTCGTAATGCGACGGTAAGGGGTTAACGGCACCGGCATCCTTACCGGTGCCGTTAACCCATTACCGCTGCACTCATAATGATCCCCTTTGTCTGCTTGCATTTCTTGTATCTGTACACGTGTAAAAGGACTTAATATCTTCATTGTTTCTGTAGCATGAACATCTTTATCTCGAACTTAAAATGTTGCTCATCCTCGATACTTCCTTAACACCTATAGAATGTTTATGTTCTCCTGTGTCTGTATCTCTTCTGGATGCGTCAGCCCTGCTTTGTGTGATGTCATCAATCTTCCCTTTTGCTCATTTGCCACACTTCTTCTGGAATGTCTTTCAAATGGCCATCATATTGTTGCGTATGCAGGTATGGTTTTGTCAATGGGAACCTTGCTTTCAGGATTCTCCTCGGTATTGGTATTTTCACTGGCACTGCACGTGTCTCATACTCTGGTTCCCAGCATATAGGCAACATTGGAGCGATGCCTGAGGTGGGGGTACTTGGCTCCTTCTCTACACTCCCCCCTCTAGGCGATTCATCGACCACTCTCCCATCATTCTTCACATCTAGACATCCTTGTCTGAAGAAATGCTTCTTAGGGACCCATATTTTTATGACTCCCTTCAGGCATCCAGCTGATTTCACATGCTCATCCTTATTCCAAGTCATAAGCATGCACTGTCCACTTGGACAGCAGTAGATCCACTTCCCCCACATACTTCTTGTGGTTCTTTGGGTAAAGGAACTTTGTTCCCTCAGTTACATGGATGCTGGCCTTCACATAGTATCTAATCTCTTCATCTGTCAGCTCCTTAGTTTTCCATCCTGATTCAACATCAATCATGATCTTCATTCCTATTGCATTCCTTGCAATTTTCTTACATTGTGAAATAGCCAATCTGATTACACAGAATCCAAGCAAATTCATCACTATCAGGGCTCCAAGGAACTTTAACATTTCTGCCATCCACTGTGGAACCCACGAAAAGAGTGATCCAAACCAACTATCATCAGCAATGTCTTCCACTTCATCTGCCATTTGGATGTGTAGCTTTGTCAACATCTCTATGGCCTCTGTCAAGGTGACATTCTCGTCATCATGGGATGGTATGAACGTGCAACATGATTCTCCAATTTTGGTACAAACACCTCCATCCATGGCTGTGATCATGTCCAAGACATATCTATTCTGAAGAGTGATCAGTCGTATGGATCTCAACTCTTTCCTGATAGCATTGAAAACCTTGATAGTCATGTTGATTGTCGCAACAACTCCCATCTGGTTATCTGTAACCACTTAGTATTTGCTGCTGTCTGGATCCTTGGTATGAAGATTATTGTGAATATCGACGAAGTCTCACTGTGCAATCTGTGTTCATATGGAATAGAGTCAAAAGCTTCTGTTGACTTGGCTGAGAAATTGTTTTCTTCCTTTGTTCAATTTATCAGTTCCACAGATCTTGTCTTCCTCAAACTAGCATCTGCTTTTGGAAACTCACCAATGTTCAGATCACTTTTCGGAATCACCAACACTGGAACATGAACATTCACTATAGAACATAGTCCCCCCCAATACTAAGGCAACGTCATGTAAGCTCTGGATCCACAAGCCCAGTAGTGATCCATTATCACTGCTGCACCAATACGCATTCCTGGTGCCTCAACAATTCGACCACAGTTCTGATTCTCTTCAACTTTTCTTGTGCCATTGTTTCTGAAACACAGCTTTGCACTTTCCAGAGGCACTATCTGTAAAGGCCCTACTTTGTCTTCGACCCAGGTCAATAGTTAGCAACTTTTGACCATAATGGTTTACAGTTTTTCCGCATTTTCAACAGTTGGCTGGTAATGACCAACTATTACCCAATCTCTGCAGATTACCACACCTTCTTCCCAGCCATCTGGCGAAAGTACTGAACCTCAGATCTGCATTTGTCCTCTTTCCTTACAACTTCGAATCTCTTCTGCGGATTTTCCTGGACTCTCACGTCTTCTGTTTATTTCCCTTCTAATTCCAGCTCCTTTCACTCCAGGCTGCTTGTATTTTATCACATGATTTTTGGTATGCGCTCTTAGTCTTGTCTTTGTGTCTTGTACATAGTCATCTTCATCCGAATCTGTCCATTCCGTTGCCCATTTTAGATAGGCAGTTTCGGCCCGTGAACTGACCTCTTGTTCAGCAGAATGCAATGTGAGATAGACAATGTGCCGTCTGGACATCTTTTTCGATAGCTATGAAAATCGTAAGACTTCCCCATACTATAGGGCAGGAGTGCACATATATAGCATTCCCTCTCCTTCCCACTTCGTTCATGTGCTGATACCACATGTTGTTTCCAAAATGTGCTATACTATCCAGGTAATCATTCAAATCATGATCATCCTCCCTAGTACTTCTCCTATGTCTCCCTCTTGTCTCATGAGCTTTTTTAATCTTCTCATGAAGTATATCAGCATAATTCCTTCTTAATGGGGGAATCATAGGAACATTTTCCAATGAACTGATTTTACATGTGCTACTGGTATAGGGATAATTACTTAAGGTCTCAGTTGTCTTATAGTTGCCACATCTGTACCCTCTGCTGCATAGGAAGATACACAGGGACCCTTGCTTTATTTGGATCCATATAATAAACAGTACATACTGTGAGTGAGAAAAGAATCACAATGAATAGGATACATGTGTAAATAATGTACCAATAGGCCACTTCACATAGCAATAGCTTCTTGCACGTCGTAGTTGTCTCTCATTGTTGGCCACGTTGTTGTTGCCTATTGATGTTGCCCATTATCAATCTTTTTTAAGGAAGGAAAAACCAATTTTTAATCTGGCAACATCATAACACCATGTGCATTGCACACAGAGCAATACACAACCAAGGTGCTGAGTTCCTGAGAGACAAATTATGCCTACACCAACCACCAAGAATACTCAGATCAAGCAATGACATCCGCCTTGAACCGAAACCCTACAATAAAAGAAAACTCTTCTTTCTCCCACCAGGCAGCAAAAACCTGGAACAACCTACCAAAGAACATACTCAACACAAGAAACCACCTACTATTCAGGAAACTGCTGAAATCCTGGCTCTTCACTTTGTAACTAGAAGACCGCCCACAGGGGGACACACATAACTAAAACAATGATAAATTAAGACACAGATCCAGATTCGCAACAAACAATCACATAAAAATAGAACCTAAGGAAGACACTCCACTACACACCAAACGAATGACAGAGAGGCAACCATGATAGGAGAACACAAAAGACTGAATACATAGACAGACCAAGACACAAAGACTAGGATGATCCATCAATAGCACCCTGGCCCTGAACCACATCTAAGCCCAACAGACCTATGTCACAATAGATAGCAAGGGAATAGGGAGCATCCTACCCTAAGCTCCTACACCAGAGGGGGAGAATAGACATACCCAATTACATTATACAAAGCTCATTAGAATACAACTGGGAGCATGCCGCGCCACCACACACAACAGTTAGACGACCAACAAAGGACAGCAGCAATAACCCCACCCATAGGAATACCATTTAAATGGAAAAAGGTGTACTAGAACCAGGATACACACCCCACTAACCCAACTTCCAAATCTCTGCTAACCTAACCCACCCGAAAGTTCACACAACCATCTCTCTCCCAGCACACCGCAAGCACTTTAACACACCGCATCAACAACAATTAAACACATAAACAGCACACAAGGTCTCGCCGGGTCCAATACTCAGACCAAAGCTCAGCACACAGTGTATACGGAACTGAAGCCGCCAACAGCACACAACTTCTCCCACTCTCCTACTCCCCCTTCTCCCGACCAACCTACCTGCCCGCCTCTTGTTTTACAGATCTGCCAGAGCGCCTGGGGACTAACCCCGTTGGCGACGGTGCACGAAATAAATACTATTAACAGAAAATAACATAAAAAACTCTGGTAGTAGCTGGATCTGCTCTACAAGCTTCACGAGCAGCTCACTGATTGCAGGATGATTAACAGGATTCCTAATGAACACAAAGGAGTCGTTCTTTCGCCAGATGAAATGAGGATGTGTTTCCAGTAAATAATAGAAGACCAAGGACAGTAAGTTCTGAATGTCTTTCCTCGAAAGCCTCTTTCAAGATGCTCTCTGTGTTGCCTCAGAAAAGAGACGTACTTGCTCTATGATGTCACTTAGCAATAATTGATCGCCACTAGATTTCTAGGATCTCTCAGGAAAGTGTGAATGTCAGTTTGTCTTCCAAAAATATGAGGATGTTCTTCAATCAAGAAATAAAAGACTGTTACAACTATTGGCGTTTTCATTAGATCGGAGCATTTATGTTTTCCAAACAGTACTCAGGAAGCTGGAGAACTTGCTCTATTATGGCTACAAGCAATCTCCTCATGATTGGACCATTTTTAGGATCTTGCAAGAACAGATGAATGCTAACAGTTCTCCCCACAAGCGGAGGGTATGCACGAAGAATGAAGAGAAAACCAGTGAGAACGATCCAGTGAACATTGCCATCAGACACTACCGTGGGTGCCTCCAAAAAGAAACTCAGTGAGAAAGGAATCAGGGAACTGCTCCCTCTTCCAATCATCAAAAACGAATTCTAAGTCTGGCATTTCTTTTGAAGACTTCAATATGTTTCAGACCAATGTTAGCAAGCTCATGTGGCTCAAGAGCAGTAACTTTTTCCCACTCCCTGTTTAGCAGTTACAAAGAGTGTCCCGGAAGAACCACAGTCCAATGTACTCTTTTCCTGTCTATTGGACAGTCTCTGCATCCTTCTTCCTCGCCATCGATCCAGTCTGCACATGCTGAACTTTTTATCCGTTGCTTGCTTCCGACTGGGCTGGGGTGAGGGGGGCTCTCTGTGGAGATTTTCACATCGCCGAGAAATATCCAAGCTCGTCTTCCCAAGACATTTACTGCAGATGGTGTGACGTCCTCTACAATGAAAGGACCATTAAATCGGGGCTCGTGCCACTTGCGGACAAAGTTCCTGATCAACACCTGATCTGCTGGAAAGATGCTTGGCAGTAATAGTTATTTTTGTCTCATTGCTGTCTGGTCTTCATCAGTCTTCTGAGCCCGACACCCTGCCCGTTTGAGCTGTTCAGAAATGACAGAGACACGTGTAGTCATACACGTTAAGTATGCATGCAATGCCTTTCCTAACAATTCTGCTGTTGTCTGGGCATCACTTCTAGTTCTTGATGGAGGAGTGAGGGATGTCCTCATTCGCCTCCCTGTCACCATTTCATGGGGCGTAAAATGATGGTCAGAGCCTGGCTGATTCCTTAACGCATATAATGCAAGAGGCAGGTAATGTAAACATCCTTTTTTCAATGTAAGCTTTAATTTAGCTATTGTTTCCTTAAGCAGGCCGTCAAGTCTCTCGCATATCTCATTAGCTTGTAGGTGATAAGCCGAAGAGGATGTTTTATACTAAGCAACAAGCTGATTTGCTCGAATACTTCATTTACAAAATGTGGGCCATTATCTGATATTAATACTTCACATATTCCCCATCTGGGAAATACTTCTCGTACAAAAAAATCCACAGCGCAAGTGGCATCAGGGTGTGTGCAAGGACCTGTGTCAATCCACCTTGAAAAGGGACATACAACCACTATCATATATCTATATCCATTACAGACCTGCAGCATATCGAATGCTGAAAAGGACCATTAGGTCGCAGGATAACTCCCCTGACTATTCGCAGTGTGTGCCCAGCAGTAAAATGTTGACATACGATGCAATTTACTACATAAAATGCGATGTGTTCTAGCAGGTCTGGTACAAACCAGTTCTCTGCCACAGCTGCTGCAAGGCTTTCTCTAGTGACAGGCGCAGGGTAGTACAGCTGTTCTAACGCCACCCTTAATAATGCTACAGGCATCAAAAGATTTCCAGTGCTTTCCTGTCACCACAATGCTTCGGAATGGGATAAAGAACACCCCCTCCGTGTCCACAGGTCTTTCTCATCCTTTGGTGCTTCACCTTCAACTTCCATTAATTGAGTCTTTGATAAATTATTAAAACCTTCACTCACACTAATCATCACCACCATTCTCTCATTCACATCAGGTGTATAAAAGCTCTTTATTTCCAATGAATATGCAACTAGTTTTGCTTCTTCATCTGCAGCTTGGTTTCCGCGCAAGGTAAAGTCTGCTCCTTTAGTTTGTCTGGCGCATTTGACGACCACAATGTTTACTGGGAGCTGTAGTGCTCTAATAAGTCTGTCCAATAATGCAGCGTGTTGTACTGGAGTGCCGTCCGCTCAGAGGTAGTCCCTCTTTTTCCAACGTGCTAGCCCTCCGTGCACTGTTGACGTCACGTAGGCAGAGTCACTGTACACTGTTACTTTCTGGTCTGCGTGTTTTTCAATCGCGACAATCAGCGCCACTAATTCTGCAGCTGAAAATTCTGTGCTGAAAAGTGTGACGGTAGTCATGCACTTATCAATACTTCCAATTCCCTGTTAGCCCTGTGTTTTACCACAGCAGCACCTGTATATATCTGCCCATCATTTTGATCGATTTTTGAATAACCTTCAATAAAGAGAATTTCCCCAGCTGCTAAAACATTTTCCTTCACCCTCGGGATCTCATCATGGAATTCCTCATAATTTGAGCAATCATCCGCATGCTCGTCTTCTGCCAGTGGTTATGCTATAAACATGGCAGGATTCACTATTTTGCATCCAACTATTTTTATAGCTGGATCCGATATGACCACCTCATCGGCAGAAACCCTTTGAGACGTCAAGGTACCTTTTAGGTTTCTCCAAAATAGCAAATAAAGCTTTCTCAAGGGCGAACGTGGCGGCTGCCAAAGATTGTTCGCAAGGGAAGTGACCCCTCATTACTGGGTCCAAAATCCCACTGTAACATGCCAACGGCTTGTACCCCAACGTAGTTCTCTGTGTTAGTATTGCTGTTATGACTGTGCCATTCGTGTGTGAAAAAAAATAATTCTCAGCATAATTGGGAATCCCTAAAACTGGAGCTGTGCAAATTGCCTTTTTGAATTCGTCATATCCTTTTTACATTTCCTCAGTCCAGACAATCTTTTCCTGAACTGCCTATGCCTTCTACAAAGCCTGTAACAAGAATCTTATATATGAACTATAATCGAATACCCATGCTCTAACATAATTACATAATCCCAAAAATCGTTGTGTGTGCTTTATTGTGTGTGGTTTTGCTGTTTTCAAAATTGCCTCAGCCCTTTCAGGTGTAATTTTCTTTTCTTCATGCAAGATTAACTGACCTATATAGAACACCTCTTCTTGGCAATACTGCAATTTCTCCTAGTCCACTCTATATCCCTTCTCTGCTAGAATAATCATTAGCTGAACTGAGTCGTGTCTACACTCTTCCTCTGATGTGCTGCAGACTAAAATGTCATCTACGTATTGCAACACAACACTTAGCAAATCAATACTGCTCAATCTGTAAGACTCTATTGGAAATTGATGGGGACTCACAGTACTCCTGCGGTAACCTTGTGCTTTTTAACTTAGTCTGGCTGAACGTAAATGAAGTCAGATCTTGAGAATCTTTATGCAATGGGACTGAGAAAAATGCATTTTTCAAGTCAATCACAGTGAAATCTCAGGCCTCAACAGGGATACTACATAGGATCATCGCTAGATTAGGAACTAGAGAGAACTCGGCCTCTACAATCTGGTTAATTGAGCGCATGTCTTGCACTAAACGCCACAACCCCCTCCATCGATTTTTTCACAGGATACACCACAGTATTGCATGGTGACTCTGACGTCACTAAGATGCCTTGATCCATCATGGCGGATATTGTCTTAAAAATACCCTCATCTGCTTCTCGAGACATGGGATACTGTCGTGCTGGCGTCAAAATTTGCTCCTGGCTTCAGTTTAATCTTAACTTCTCCAACCCCTTTCAATAGGCCTACGTTATATGGCCCTGTTGTCCATAATGAAACTGGCACTTTCGCCATAGCTTCATCAAAAAATGTGGGACGCTGCCGCGCTATCATCATTTTCTGGGGAACTTCTCTTCTTATTGTCCTAATCCAATAAGTGATACTCACTTCAAATACTACTTCGTCATATGACGAATGGTCTCTAAACATATCCTCTTCAGTGACATCAATCAACCTGTAACCCTCTCCAATGGCAATCACTGTGCTCCATGTCCTGCCATCAATATCAACTCCTCCAAGCAAAGCTAATTCTCCTCGCACTGTAGCTGCTTGTAATTCTAAGGGAAAGACTCATCCCCCACCCTTCATTCATGGATATCCTCGGCCTGAACAAAAATTCATCAGGTATTCTCACAGCCTTGCCCACTAAACCAGGTAGCCATGTTAACAAAATGCGTACCCCATAGTGAAAAACCTCTGACTCTAACAGTACCCCTCGTATGGCCATTTGCCCTGTAAATGTCATGATAAATTCATTTACGTTTAAATAATGCATTCCTGGCGTTGAACACACTATGCCTTCATCAGTAAAAGAAATCGTCATATTTAACTTTGTCATTAAATCTCGGCCCAGTATATTAACTGGTGTCTGCCTTGAATACAATAATGGCACAGACATATCACATTCTCCTATAGAGACTGGCAATCTTTCAGTAAAAGGAACTCTACTTGTAGCTCCTGTGAAACCTTAAGCATTCATAGCATTTCCTGATAATGTAAATTTCCCCTCCCGTATACATGAGCGTATTGCACCCGTGTCTACCAAAAAGGAAAAAGATTAGCTTCCTATAGTGACATCAACCATCGGTTCCTCTTGAGGATTTGGCGTTACGGATAGTCCTGAACACACCAAGTCACCCAGTGAGCTGTCCTATTGTGGGTACATACTGTGAAAGGATTCCCTCCCTCGACAGTGACAACCCCTATCCTAGGAGTCAGTAACTGCTCCGTGTTTGGGTCTTGTTGCATGCTGTGACTGCCCTTGTGGCAGATTCAATGGTGCTTGCTGTGGTTGCAAAGCCTGTTGTATTCTCGGCGCTTGTGCTGGCTGCACTGTCTGATTTTGAGCAAACCCATCCCTACTTTGTTGGCTATATGGAGGTGGATAAGCCGTCCCCCCTCTTGAGAACTGCCCATTCTACACCCACCCTTAGCTCCCATATGTTCGCGCTCTGTGCCTGTCATTCCACATGTCCAACATACATGAGGGAGTCTGCTAGTTTGTCCTCCCTGCATGCCCTGATTGTCATTCTGCATATCTTGAAACCCACCTTGGTTACTCTGTAAATTTCCCTGATTATTCTGGAAGCCTCCTTGATTATTCTGGAGGCCTCTTCCTCGGAAGCCTCACCTACCCCTTGGTATGAATCCATTGTTACCTTGGTCAAACTGCCGTTGGTTATTCACCTGTGGCATGCATGCTGCTTGCTGCGATCCTGGCCCTTCTCCACTAGTCAACATCGCCCCTTCTATGGCGTATTTTGACAATTATTTCTGCACTAACTTTGCTTTTTCAACTTTCCTAACATCATCTTTCCTTCGATTTTTATCCTGCAACTATCGGTAATAATGCACAATGGTCAGCTATATTTTTGACCATGGTTTTGCCTCCATACCCACCAGTTTCCTGAGCTGTCTCTGCACTTGATCGGGCAATCATTGGCATAATATATGCTAAAATACAGGTATAGATTTCCCCCACGGCTCCCGTGTTTCCAAACTCCATTCCTCATGAAAATCCTGAATGTAAACAAGAGGATCCTCCCCTTCATGCATCTTTCGTGCCATTATAGCTCCCATATCTTACGTATCTGGATGCTGCACTCTAAGCGCTTTCCAGACCAGACTGCCTCTCTACAATTATTAAACGGTGCTCCATCGTGAGCAGTGTTCTGCACAGTGACACTTGCGTATCCGGCTCTCGACTAAATGTCGTTAGCTCTCTCCCCAAGGATAGCGGCTAGAAGACCTTTAAGGTCTCCTATAGCTAACGTGTTTCCTCCGTTCATTTTCTCTAATTCATGTATCCATTTCCCAGCACCGGAAGTTAAACTGGGGAGTTTACACCTTAAATTATCTTTATCCATCTGTGGCCAAGGTATATATTGTGGTCTGCCCCCTCCTTTCCTAACAACGGGAATTGCGAGATCCCAAAATTGGATTCATCCCCCCAATCGTCTGCCTGTCCATAGCAGGGACAATGGTTCCACAGTGTCTTCTTACCGGTAGTGACCTTAGCCTACTCACATAAGGTGGCGAATCCCCCCTGTACTGGGGAGACCCCCGGCCAGCCCATATAGTCGGGGTTTGCTCCAGAGTACTTTAAGACAAGATAGCTGCACCTTTGAGATGGATGGGGGTGCAGGTTTTCTACTCCAACACCAATCAATAAGGACAACTCAATGGTTTGGCAAAGGGAGTCCGTTTAATGACAAGTACAAAAAACAGGGAGTCATGGAAATCGACAGTGATGCGATAGTCCGTCTCGCTTCGACTCTCTGAACTGCATTCAAACAAGAACATTTATACTCAAAACTCGTCATAATTGACGTATAACACTTAAACGTTAACATGCAATTCTATTGGTTCGGAAAAGGTAACTTTAATATAGGTACTATATCTGTATATGGTAACGGAGTGAGGGGATTGGATAAACTCTATCAGGTGGGCGTATAAGCCCTTCCTTCTAAAATCACTCTTGTAGACGTCACTAAGAGTACCATTGGTTCTACTATCTATAGGACCCTAGATTATTTGGTCCATTGTGATTGGGTTGACTTCAACCCCATGCATACATTTCCACTTTACTTAGCAGCACACAGAATGGTCAGCCAGGTGCAGGGTGCCCCACGATTCACCCGGCCTTCCTTCAATCAATCATTACTTTAGTGGCTATGTGTCAATTAGTTGGATGTGGTTTTCCTCGAAACTGTATCTTCTTGTCACGAAAAGTTATGATGTCTCTGTCTGGGTGGCTGCCAAGTGTAGGTGTGAACCCATGCCTCTTCTTGCTCAAATGGTCACGTGCTACTCACACCGTGAATCTGCCTAGTTTCCCTCAATTTGTACATTTAGTTCTTATTCGGCTTGCCACCTGCCCATGCCTCCTTATCTCTACCTTCCAAAGATAGGATATTCTGTTCTTAAGTTTCAATTCTAGGAAGCTACTGTTCGCTCCTTCTAATGGTCTCACAGTAGCTCTTTCCTGGCGCAATTTGCATCTGGTAAGTTTCGATTCAGCCATCTCTTCTCGTTTTAGCTGGAATACGAATCTTGTCCTGTTTGGCCTCTAGTAACCTGAGTTGATTCTGCTTTTGTGTAAAGTGGATTCCCATTTATATAATGTGCTTCTTTGAGGTAGATATGTATAGGTGGCGCTTGCCGCGGTCTATCTTCTACTAAGCATAGGAAGCTGCACTGTTTTCTTAGCTTTCTTGCGGTTTCAAGCATATGTACAGGCGTTAGCTGGTTGAATGACTTCATCCTGCTTTACAGCTTAAGCTTCTTTGTGTTTCAACATCCTCCATCTAGGTTTACGATATCCTTATTCATGTTGTTTCGTCTCTGTGTGTAATTTTTTGGTTCTGCACGTTAGTCCGGGCCCTCGTGACGTCACCATTCGTCTTCCATTAAGGCCTTTTGAGTTTCTTCCGGGACAGCGTTTAAGCTATCTTCATTTTGTCTTATTTGCTGGTAGGGTTTTCTCAATGGATACCTTACTGTCCATGGTTTTCTATGTATCAGCATTTCAACAAGTGCTGTTCGCCTGGTAGGCACTGAGCAGAGCACTACTTCGGCTCTGTGCTGGTTTATTTGCTCGTCATTCGTCACGTATTTTGATGTGAACGTTCCTGGTACTTCAAAATGGGCGATGGGAGTGCAGACTTTTTTTGGGACCTCCTCTACACCCCTCTCACTATGGGATCGCCCTTTGGATCGACCTGGCCGCGCCAGAGACTCTGACGTCCATCATTTGTGTAGGTCCAGATCTGACCATCTTACTTCCCTGTCTGTCGGAGAACACTCCTCAGGACCACATGCATTAGCTCCCTCCTCTTCACGGAAGGTTTCTCTGTCCTCATCCGACATATCCTGTCCCCATCTTGGATGACTTCCCTCTTTCTCATCTCCGTACAGAGTCAGCCTGTCCAAAGACAAAACTCTATATTCAAGATTGTACAAACTTCCCTCTTTGCCTTGCGACTGCGTACTTTCAAATCGATAATTTCTTCCCTTTCCTTGTGATTCTTTTTTGGTCCTCATCTCATGATAGACTATCGATTTTGTCCCCAATGCTTATGTCAAAATCATCTTTTAGATTTGTTCTAGATGGACCTGGCATTGGTTCATGTATCGGGAAGAATTCTTCTATGTCTTCCCATGCTACTACTGGATTGGGTTTCAGTAACTCTTTCTCTATGCGATCAATGTCGCGTGCCCTTTGCCTCCTTTTGAGTTCCATCTCTTCGTCAACCTGTCTTAGTTTCTTTGCTTCCTCCCTTACTATTTCCTCTTCCTGTTTTTTCACTGCTCTTCTCTCGTTTGTCCTACATATTTCTCCATCTCTGCATCTTTGCATTCTTTTATCTCTTAATTTCTGTTCTTCCTCTTCCTCTCTTTTCCTTCATTGCTTATCCTGTTCTTTCAATTGCTCTCTGCCTATTATCATATTTCCTTTGCTCCTCTGCTCTTTCTTGTTTTTTCATCTGCTCATCTTGATACCGCTGTTCCAGTCTTTGTCTATTATTTCTTTTACCCTCGTCTTCTTTTAATCGATTCTCTCGTTTTCTGTCCTTTTCATCTTGTTCGTCCTGATCTTCCCTTTGTTGTACTTCCTCAATGCTTTTCCCATCAAGTTTGAGCAAAATCTGACCTCCCATCCATTGGTTTTGTATGAGCGCTATCTCATCAGTCTAATTCTTCCCTCCTTTCCATCTCTTTATCTCCAGCCCTATATCTAGGGACGTATTTGGTCGATTACTTCTCTCCTTGTCCCATGGGACTTTTGAGATTACATCCCTTTCTGGAGTCTTTTCTGGAATTTCGTCGCTTCTCTGCACAGGCGACTCATATGTTGGATTGCTGTACCCTATTGCTGCGTTAAGCTCTCTTAATGGGTACACTC
This sequence comes from Ambystoma mexicanum, assembly GCF_040938575.1. Lineage (NCBI taxonomy): Eukaryota > Metazoa > Chordata > Amphibia > Caudata > Ambystomatidae > Ambystoma > Ambystoma mexicanum. Next base: position 1,091,658,036 of record NC_090930.1, read on the forward strand.
TGTCCTCCTTCATACTACTGCCATTTATTTCAGGCACGGCAGCGGGAGCAGAAGGCTTCTCACTCCCCTCTTTGAACTGGTTAAGCATCCAGTCTTCAGGAGGTGGGTCTTCAATTTCCTCCTGATACATTTCCAGAGCTCTAAGCTCGCTAACCTCTTTTCTAACTTTTTTCCCATGTATGCTGAGTGCAAGTATGTCATCATGAGTTGCAAAACTGCTTTTGCTAGTGATCCCCCTTGTGGCCATGCCATGAACATCTTATCAAATCTCTGAGCTTTCTTTCTTGTTCCTTCAATTTTCAATATTTCTTCACCACATACATGTCATACAACATATAAACATATATAAATAATACTGACAGACTTGGCCGGCCCACATATATCTCAGTCCACGCTCCTCGTGACTATTCTTAACCCCTAAAATTACTCCTATGGAGTGTGAGCTGTTTCATTTAACAGAACAATCTGTTTGTATCCTACGTCATCCACCTTGGGACTCTGAAACAGCTCCTTCTGAACATCCATTGATGTAGAGTCTTGGGCTTATCATATAGATCCTTTCTATACATCTTAATTGCTTGACGCTCCTCGTTTCAAGTCAATTACTTAATGCTCGACATTCATTGTCTCTAGTTTTTTACCTACTAACTTGACGTTCATCGTCTCAAGTTATTTACCCCAACCAACCCTCTGTTACTTATTTCCCCTTATCATTTTCCCCACTCAATACCATTCATATTTTGCCACCTCACTCAGTCTACTCACCATTCGTGTTTTCGACTTCCGACTCTCGGGATCGTCGTCTCCTCAACCAGCCGCTTCAGACTTTGGTCCGCTCAGCTTCCTGTAGATGTCGGCAAGGGAATTTCCACTTGAAAACGAGGGACCAGTCCCACTTGTGCTTGCAAGTTTTTTAATGTAATGGTCGCCATCTACAGGGAGCTTCACGTCCGTCCAGCTAAATGGGGGAGGACGGCCGATATTTCCGAGACCCCAAAGCTTACTAGGTCGATAGGCTTTTAACCATCCTCTCTCCGCTACCACGTGAATTGGGGTTACCGACCCAGCCCTTTAAAATGAGATAGCAATACTTTGAGATGGATGGGGACTAACTCAAGAAGTTGGCAAATCACATCTGTTTTATTAACAATAGTCTGAAACAGGGAGTTACAACGAACATCGACGATTCACTCTATCTTCTCACTCACCAAGTTTTATTTAAAAAAGCAGTTCATATAGCAAACACTTGTCACTATTGATGTCATCCTACATGGCAAATTTCAAAAACCTACTTGGAAAAGTGATAGGCTTAAAGGGAACATCTAGGTATACGTTCCATACTGGTCAGGGAAAGTGATTGGGTCTCTAACATCAGGTGAGGCTACTAAGCCCTCCTATAGTGCAGGTCACTACGAACGTCATCAAGTACACAACATCTCATTGGTTACACAAACTATAGGGCTCTCTATTAGGTGACCCTCTATAATTGGTTGGCACCCACGTACCTCACTGTAATTTTCCACATACTCCAGAAGTGTGCAGGCTGGCCTCCAGGTGCTGGTGGGCTGCTCTTGACCATAGCTTCCCACCAATTAGCCTACTATCCATCATCACTCTGCTGTCTGCCAGTCAATTAGCCCTTTGAAGATTGGCCTTGAGTTTGTTCTTCGTGCCTGGGAATAAGAGGGAGTATAGCATACTCTGTCTCCTGGAGTTGGCATAACACATTATGATTATCTATTTTCACTCATCCACGTGACTGAAGACCATGTTATAGAGTTCTGCTGCATTTAAAATACTCTTATTTAATTAACCTAATTGTTCTTGTGACCGTCTTCTGAACAGGAGTTTGTTCTTTTCACACATTTGCAACTACTGTTTGATCCTTCAGGCCCAGAGCGTGCTTGACTTCTTGGTGTTCGTCCTGCCCCCCTTTCTTTGATTCACCTCTGAAATTCAATTGCTTTTCAACTGCGACACACTGGAAAAGCCTTTCCTTTTCTGGGTCCAGCTCTGCTAAGGTGCATTTGCGGAAACGTCCATAGTGCATGCCGCAATCTATTCACTACATAGCTAGCCTTAAGAATACTTTGGCTGCTTGCGTTTCTTGCGTCTGCACATGTGTAAAATGACTTAACATCTTCATCTTTTCTGTAGCATAAACTTCTTCATCTCGAACTTAAAATGTTGCTCATCCTCGATACTTGCTTAACGCCTATAGAATGTTTATGTTCTCATGTCTCTGTTTATATTCTTGGTGCGTCAGTCCTGCTTTGTGTGATGTCACCAATCTTCCCTTTTGCAAATTTTCCCCAATTCTTCTGGAATTTCATTCAAATGGCCATCATATTGTCACGTATGTAGGTATGGTTTTCTCAATGGGAACCTTGCTTCCAGGATTGTCCTTGGTATTGGTATTTTCACTGGCACTGCACATGTCTCACACTCTGGTTCCCAGCATATAGGCAACATGGGAGCGGTGCTTGAGGTGGGGATATTTGGCTCCTTCTCTACACTAGGCACACCAGAGGGCTCAAAAGACACACCCAGGCCCCAAGCACACTTTTCAACACCGTGCTGCCATTCTCTGCTGGGAGCTTTGACATCCATTTTCACATGCTGTGCCTGGAGCTACAGATGCTGGACAACCAGTGAGGGGCACAGGGAGCACAGGGGGTGGGGGTGGAATGAGGAAGAGACCAATCCCAGAAAGGAGTGCACCCATCCCCAGGGTCAGGCTATCAACTGAGCCCTCACTGACATCCAGATAATAACTAAGTACCGGCTGGATTGGGCGACCATCACTGAGCTACTGGCCAGAATACAAAATGACATTGGGAGCAGGATTGCCATCCGCACAGCGGTGCCCACACTGGTCAAGCTGGTGGCAGTCCTGCAGTTCCTAGGGATGGGCTCCTTCCAACACTCAGGGGCAATGATGCATGGCAAGGCCCAGTTGACATTCAGTGCATTTCTGGGCCAGGTGCTGGATGCCCTGCTGCGCCATGTGAACCTGCACCTGGCACTGCCCACCACCCAGGCGAATGACCTTAAGGCACGGTTATGTGCCATCGCACAAGTGTCCAACGTCATTGCAGCCATGAACTGCACCCATGTTGCATTGGTTGCGCCCCAGGCTCATGAGGCAGTCTTTCGGAACCACAAGCACCACCATTCATTGAATGAGCAGATGACCGGTGGGCCTGACCAAAACATCAGCCACTGCTGTGCCCGCTACACTGGATCCACCCATGACTCCAATGGTGCTACGCAACAGCACACTGCTGGCCTACATGAAGAGGCACAAGGGAGAACAGACCTGGATAGCGGGTGAGTACAAACCCTGATTTAAATGCATGTTTAAGCATAAGCAAAAAAGAGGGGGCTATCGCCACTGGAAGCATTGCATGGCAAGAGGAGGCATCATCAGCACCTCTGCAGCACCTGCACCATTAACGGGGGGCATCCAAGGGCGCATGTACACGGCCCCCACAACTGGACCCACACTTAGTGATGGACACATATCACTGCAAAGACAACTACACATCAGACAACAATGACCAAAATGCACCTGGAATTTGCTGCAGCACAGATCCGCACCCCATCGCCCAACAGCGAGTCCACCCTGGGGCCCCAGATAGGAATCCGAAATGAGAGGATACCACTCTCTATTACCTAAAGTACTGCATTAAATTAATACAGAGGAGTAAACATGTGCATGAACATCCCAAAGAGACTATCCCATTAATGCATTAAAACATGTGTCAACTGTTAAACAAAATTGTTGGTGCAATGAACATTTACCACCATTCAGTGATACAGGCACATCAAAAAGCAAATGCCTACTTCCCCTGGGCAGGCAGCCATAACAGTAGCACCATCCTGTGGGACCACTGGCCCAAACATATCCAAGGAGCGGTGAAGCTGCGACCCGGGCCACATGGCTCCCAGTGCCCCTTGCACGAACATGAAAGGAAATATTCCTACAACCTATTGTAGGTCCAAATTGTGAGTTCATGCCTATTCATGATGATTACAGGTGGCCCATGCACCCCCTTACATGTAGTGCCATGTCCACCCGTGCCACAGCAGTCATCTCATGTGCAGTCAACCGTCAGCTGCCAAGGACAGTCACCTCAACAACACAGGATGCATGTACAGGACAAGTAATGCATGGCATGAAATCGGAAGGACGGACACCATCACATATTGCATGGCCCTGATGCTCACAGGAATGGCCACTGAGCATTATGGATGAATGTTCTGAATCTGCAGACCCACGCATGGTACCAATACCTGATGTTGTCATCCCATCCCATGCAGGTGACTCAGGGTCCCTGCTGCTCATCTGGCTGTTGACCCCTGTGCGTGACCCTAGAACTCCACCTGACCATGCCTACAACCATGCCCACAGCCGGACACACAACTGCATTGAACGTGCTTTTGGACTTTTGAAGGCACGATTCAGGTGTCTGGATCGCACTGGAGGGGCCCTCATGTATGCCCCGGGGAAAATAGGCAAAATCGTCTTGGCATGTGCAGTGCTGCACATCTGACTCAGGCGGAATGTGCCCCTACCATGACGCAGACAGGCAACCCCCAGGGGCTGATGATGACAGGGACCATGTGGCCGGAGCCAGGCCTGATGCACACAGGGATGGGGTGAGTGAGGTGAGGCTGGCAAGTCAGGCACTGATTGACAATTAGTTTTAGCACAGTGACTGGACACATAACACAACCTGCACATTTTGAATAAAGAACACTAGCACACAATCATGATTATCCTTGCATTTTGTCAGTTTTCAACAGGCCTTAATTTATGTAAAACTAAACCCATGCCCCTCTGCATACCACTCACCACCAACTACCCTGCACACAGTCGCCCTTACCCGCACCAACTCCCCTGCACACAGACGCCCTGCCCCGACCCCACCATGTGTCCATGTGATGGCCCCTCAGGCCGATAGTGCACAGTCCAATCACTGGGTACGTTGCTGCTTCCCATGTGCACCAAATTCTGGAGAGCGCTATAGCAACCTGCGCTGTGACCTCCGTTGTGGGGTTCCCTGTTGGGATTCCTTGGTGGGGGTGGTGGAGGCAGATGGGATTGAGGTAGGGATTTGTATTTGCTGCCGGAGAAGTTTGTTGGTTTCCCGCATTTGTTTTGGAAATACAGAGCCCCTCGCATAACTCCCTTACCCTTTGCCCGAACCCTGTGATGCCTGATGATGAGGCATAGGAGGATGTGACCTCATCAGCCACCAGGGTGTAGGCACGATGACAGCGTGTCTGGCACTCTGGCCTTGGGCTGTGCATCTCCACACGGTTATGGCTCTTTGGTGGTGTATTGATTTCCGGCACTTGCATTTGTTCAGCTGTGGGGGCTGCCTGCTGGTCGTCGCTGCTTGCCTGCTCCTCCTCCTGTGTTGCGGACATTGGGGCCGCTTCAACAGCCTCCTCTTGGTCTGGCCTGGTGGGTTGTGACCTCGGTGTTGGTGTGGTCCTGGAGGGTTGGGCCATTGCTGTTAGTGTGGCTCTGGAGTGTTTGGCCCTTGGTGGTGGTGTGGCAATGCTGTGGTGTGGAGTAGCGGGGTGGGTCTTCCGACTTGGTGAGCCCTGTCGGCCCCTTTGTAGGGTGCTGGTGAAGACGTGGGTGGGCACTCGATGGGATGGCCCCACTACCTCATCCTCCCTGGACGCCTCAAGTGATGCCTGCATGCCTGTAGGGGACATAAGGGATGGCATCAGGTCACATTCGCTTCTGTGTTTTGGCATGCATTGCAGTACTCACAGTGGGGGTTCCACAGGCGGTTGGACTCATGCGCAGGCCTGGCCTGCTTGCATTTTGCAGTGGGTTGGTACACACTTGGGAATGTGCCTTAACGGTGGTGGCAGGGCAGGGCATGGCAGGGGTTGATTGTTGGTGTGGGCATTTGTCTGGTAAGCACCTGGTTTGCACGGCCAGCTGGCAATAGTGCACTGCTGTGCCCACGCCATGGCTGTGCTTTGCATAAAACTTGGATATGCCCCTTGGCTGCCCTCCCCACAGATCTGGCTCACAGGCGTGGCCTGGGTGCACTGGCAAATGGGTGCTGCTTTGGTGTGTCTGTGGTGGCTACAATGCCCGGCTCATGGATATACACACTGGGGATGGTGTGGTGGCTGTACACATTACATTTGATATTGGGGGTATTCACTCACCTTCAGCCTCCTGGCTGATGATACTGCTGCACCGCTCCTCCCATGGCATGAGCTCCGGTGTTGGTGCTGGGGATCCTCCTCCGGTTGCCATGCTGTCTGTCCGGTGCTGGGCTAGGATGCCCCTGACTCGCAGGTCATAGCACTTTCTGCAGTCTTCCCCATCCCTGGGGACACAGCCAACTGCAGACACCTTCTTGCTGATGTCCGCCCAGATGTTGTTGATGCGCTTTGAACTTGTTTTTTTGTTGGGCCCCATACAGCTCCTCATAATAGACTATCACCACCTCCACAAGGACATTGAGCTCAGACTTGCTAAACTTAGGTTTACGGATCCGATCCCGGACTGACTTGTCCCTTGTACTCTCCAGTGACATATTTTGTGTTCAGTTGCTCTGGATGGCTACCAGGTGCTCTGATTTTTGATGGATTGTGATTTCCAAAATATCCACTGCTGTGTTTCCCGTTCCGAAGGTGATGCATTTCCTGCGCGCTATTACTGCACGCTATTACCGTGCTGTGTTAACACGCAATGCCAAAAATTTTGGCTGGGCTGGGATTTCAGGCATTAGCGTTATTTGTGTAGAGAGGTGTTAGCGTTAATGTTGGGAACGTGTGCACGCGTCTGCCGACTTATGATATGGCGGTTTCTACACAACTAATCCTGATGTTAACGCTATTAACGCTTGATGTTAACACCCAGATACCCCCCAACTCGTGATGAAGCCCTTAGTCTTGACCGCCTGCCTAACTACCATAGATTGGTCTGGTTTGTCCAGAAGGTTCCCCTGTTCCACTAAACTAGGGTGACCTCAAACTTCTATTCACCAGGTCAGAGTTTAAAAATCTATCTTAACACTGATGCCAAAAGTAGAGCAGCTATTTCAATGTTAGGGATGAAAGCCTTCAGTCTATTTATGTGGAACACTTTTGGGGCTTCACCAGGTCATCCAAGTTCCACTTTTTCTTTTTTCTTTATTGTGCATCTGGTTAGTTTTTACAAACCCTACGCACGAAAATAAATACAAAACATTTAGAAAAGAGTTAAAAAGGAAGAAAAGAAAAATAAGTATTAAAATTCACCATAACATGTAGACAACAATAAAAACGTAATCAGTTAAACATGTAAAGCACAATGTATCGATCATTCTGTTCCCTCTGTTCCAGTAATTTCAATGCCACCTTCCAAACATTGTGTGCTGCAGCAGTTATGACCCCAGAGTTTGCTCCAAATAAGGTTGACCAGAATTATTCCAATTCAATGTTCTCGGGTCTGTCTACCAGTGAGCTTTACCCTTTTATGTATTTTGGTTTTAAGGCTGGGCACCCAGTCAGCATATACCGACAAGTCTCAATTTCAGAATGACATCATCTACATAGTCAGTCTGCCAGTGGAAGGAGTTAGGAAAGATTTCATATTTTAATGTAATTTTCCCTCCATGTGTCAACCCCCAAACGTTTTGCTGCTGTTCTACACCTTGATCTAACCTTTGCCAGAGAAGCGCAGCCCTCAGCCGCACTCCTCTGGGCTTTCGCTCACTTCTAATGGGGAAACTGACATGCCCTTAAGACAGTCAGTACTAGGAGACTTTGTTTCCCTTGGTCCTTTCCTCATGTTGCAGCTTTTGTGCAACATGTAACAAGAGTGCAATGTAACTTACTTTACCGCACCCTTGGGTCTCCAGTCATTCCAAAGGCCCTAGAAACTCTCGTTGGACTTTTTATGAACTGTGCAGATGTGTCACGGACAGGACTGGTGGCAGCTATTGTTTTTCTTATGTTTTGAACCCTTTTTTGCCATGTTATCCGCGCTTACCGCGTTTGGAACGACTAAGTGGCCTGGATCCAAAATGAACATGCCACGAGGTTCTTTGACCTGTCCTTTGGCCATCTTGTCCTTTGGCCATCTTGGCCGTCGAGCCGACCCGGGTCAGTCCTTATTTGGTCATGCACTTTCCTGCGAAACCCAAAGCTTTCGCAGGTTCTGCATGCCTTGAGTATGTGCCTCCAGGATGTGGGCTGGGATGTCTGTTCCCAATACACATTCTGGGTGCCAGAGAGTCTGGAGTGTCCTGAATGCCTGGGACCACTGTGGTCCGTGATTGGTCCACGTATGGAGTGAGTGTTTGTGAGCAGATCTCCAATTGGGTCCTCTCCGTTTTGGCGCAAAGGGAACTTTGGATAAGAGGAGGCCGAAAACACCACTACCATGTCGATCTCCTGAGTTCACACAAACAAAGGATAAGGAGCCATGTATGCTGCAACAAGAAGCCGAGTCGAGGAACCACTGGTGACCCGCTGGAAGGTTTGGCACCCTGAGCCCGCTGTCATCCTGCGAGACCCCCCTGCCGTCCTGCGAGACCCCCCTGCATCTGATCGTCCTATAAGGTCTGCGAAGGCGCTACGACCCATTGGAATAGTGGGACCAACTATTTTCGGCACCTTCATCAAACCCAGCAAGTAAGCCTCTTCGGAAATGTCCCTGGGCCAACCAGTGGGCTGGCCTGCTTACGCAGGATGTTTGCTCTGTCACCGCCGCGGTTTCGAGGAAGCCCTCAAAACGGTATACTGCTTGCTCTGTGTCCACGGCACCCTCACATCGAATTTCGTACACTTGGCGTTCCCAGGTCTGAAGTGAGACGAGTGCGCCCGGACCGGAGTAAACGCAGTTAGCGTGTTGTCCTGCTGTGGCAACGACCTGTGCAAGTTCACTGCACTTGTGACACCCTTGACCCTGAAGCCTGCTACCGCAGAAACTACACGGTGTCGAGACGTCCTGATTGTCGCATTCGAACCTGACAGCAAAGTGGACTGAACTGGCGAAGTCTGGGTCTGCCTGCGTCGGGGACCGGTGAGTAGTCCATACCCCAACCGATGGCCCCTACCACAGGAGCCCATTTTTTAATGCACAAAGTGGCCCCCAAGGGCCCCTTGCCTTTCCACAGCTATTGTGAAATAGCGACTCCATCCCTCACTCTCAACCTGCCTCTGCCCGCAAGTGGAGGTCCTGCTTGAATAGTGGGGACTTGTTCTTCATCGACCTTATCCACCTTCCTGAGCTGCTAGTGACCCTTGAAGACACCCTATTTTGTCCAGTTGCACAAGCGCGTGCATGTACTATTAAGCATAAGGCTCCTCTCTTCGTAGGGCTTGGACTGCCTCTTAGTTAGGTGTATTCTTGATGTGGAACTGGGTCTAAAGATTACTTGCACTGCCTGTTTTCCTCCCCATCTAGGTGGTCTACATATTTCGTGCTTCTTAATCTGTTAGACCCCTCTGGTCTTGTATATATATCGTGTTGATTGTGATGTGTTGGTTTACTTCAGTATTACTGTGATTCTTTGCTATGGTCTATGTTACAAAGGCCTTGCAATAAATGTGTCTATATTTTTAATATAACACCTGTCTGGAGTAATTTGTAAGTGTCCTTGCTTTGTGTGCTCATTGAGGTCTTTCAGTCACCCTCACCCCTCTTGAGACTTAGTCTTGACCGCCTGCCATAGCTACCCTGATTGGTCTGGCTTGTCCAGAGGTTACCCTGTTCCAAGAAACTAGGTTGGCCTTCTGAACCTCTGCACCTCCAAGTCAGAGTTCAGAAATCCATCTTAACAAATTGGTGTACAGCGGTGGGATAGGACTGAAGGAATCCAGTGTTGCGCACAAGCAAAGGCATTTCTAGTTATTCCTACCAGGACACATAGTGAATTGTCGTAGTATAACTTTTAAAAGGCCGTAGTCCTATCTAACAGTATGGAAACAAGTACCTTGTTAACTTTAAATGCTTCGAAATCCGACACATTAAGAAAGATGTGTGCTGAGAGAGGTGTTTCCTCTCAAGGCACAAAAGTAGAAATGATCCAGAGAATCATGGACTGGCAAGAAGCTCAGCTTAGAGCTATAGCTTCCGAGTACAGTGTATAAGGAGGTGGGGCTGCTCTCACTGGTAGAACTGATGGTTCTGCCGCTGCACTGATCCACAGCGACCATGAGGACATAGAGTATGTAATGTCGAATGTTTCCTCTGCCAGTGTTGATGGGGAGGCCATATTTGAATTCAAGAAACAAGAACTGCTGTTTAGGCAGAAGGAGGTTGAGTTCAACATGGCCAAACTAAAGATAAAGCAGGCAGAAAAACAAAAAGACCGGGATCACCAGTTGGAACTGGCCAAGCTTCAAGTTGCCAATGGGTCCATGGGTCCTGGACATGGGTCTGGGGCCTCTTCTCATCCAAGGTTTCCAAAAGATCTGCTCAGTGTGTATGAGGAAAAGAATGACATTATTGGCTGGCTGAATACATTTGAGTATGCATGTGAAGTTTAACAAGTTGACAATGCTGATAAAATTGCCTGGTTACTTAGCAGACTGCCCCATTCTGGCTGCAGTGCCATTATGGAAATGTCGAAAGCTGAGAGAGCAGATTTTGCAATGTTGAAGCAAACTCTCATCTTAAAGTTTGGAAAGACTCCTGCCCAATTCTTAAAAAGATTCAGAGAGTATAAGAAAAAAGAAGGTGGTACTTGGGTATCTTATGTAACTGAATCCTTAAAAAACTTGACTGGCTGGGTCGAAGGTTATAAGGTTTCTACCTTTGAAGGTATAATAAGTCTTGTCATGCTGGAACATATTTTTGCATCTTCTTCCCCTGAGTTTAAGCAGCATTTGGCAGATTCAAAGGAGATAGATCCTAAGAAGCTAGCCATTGCAGCAGATTTGTGGGTGTCACATCAAGTGTCCCATAAGGACAAGACTCATCCTGGTAAGCAGGGGGAAGGGAAAAAGTCTAAAGATAAGGAGGGTGGGGAAACTGATAAATCTTCTTCCCAAAAGGGCCACAAAAAGAAAAATAAGGATAAAGCACAAGAGAACTCACAAGGTAGTGGAGGTCAGCCTCCGAAACAGAACTCTGCTTATAGTAAGCCTCCCTATGTGAACAGACCCAATGGATCTTGTTTTGCTTGTGGAGCAACTGACCACGTGAAGGGGGATCCCAGGTGTAAGGTCAAAATCTTGGGGGTCCACTCTGCTAATATGGCCTTCTCCTCCTATGGGGAAGAAGAGATTACCGGAGCATCCTTCTCCTCAGACTCCTTCCCCAGTGGGATAGAAGCTGAGGTAGTTTTAGTTTCCCTGGTTTCCTGGGAGCCTAAAGTCTCAGAGGCTTATTTATGCTAGGATTCCAGATAACACCAAGCACTACTTTAAAGACAGTGTGCTGATCAATGGAGTAGATACTCCAGCTCTTAGGGATAGTGGGTGCAGTCGAACTGTAGTGGATTCTACGTTGGTAGACCCAGAGGAAGTTGCCAGAGCTACTCTGATGCCCACTAAATTGGCTGATGGCCCACCTCTCATGTTCCCAGTAATACCTGTAAATCCTACTATCAATGGTACAGCAGTCAGGATTCCAGTGAGCATTCAGAGGAGTGTCCCAGGAAAGGTCTTGTTGGGCAATGATCTCCGAGCTTTAGGGCTTGTGGGAGATACTGCTGACAGACCTTGCACAAGGTCTCAAACGAGGGCAGCACTGGCCAAGACCAAAGCCCTGCCCCAGCCAAAGAGGAAACCCAAGGCTAAAGGAGTCAAAAAAGTAAAAAAAATATTCCCCCTAACTCACCTACCACTGAGGTGGAGGTAGTTGGTCAATCACCCGGACCAGACAAGGAGGTGGTGATGCCTGAAGTATTTGACCCCAATGACCATCCCGAACTAAACGATTTGTTAGTAGAAGGTTGTCCTGACAGGGAAGAATTCAGTAAAGGCCAATGTGAGTGCCCATCTCTGGAAGGCCTAAGGAGCCAGGCCTGCTCCCAGCTTGAAGGTGAACCTCCTGGGAAGCATCGGATTTATTGGGAAGGTGGGCTCCTGTATAGTGAGATTACAGAGTCTACAGAAGGAGACAATAGGAGGTTGGTGGTTCCCCTTACTGTACGACCCTTCCTCCTGCAGCTGGAGCATGAAGTGCCCCTTGCTGGTCACCTTGGTATTAAAAGGACCAAGCAAAGGTTATCCATGCACTTCTACTAGCCCAAGATGGGGGTGCAAGTAGAAAGTCACTGCAGGAGTTGTGGCTCCTGCCAGTTATCTGGTAAGAGTGGCTCAACAATCCAAGCTCCATTGGTACCACTCCCAGTTGTGGCGGTACCATTTGAGAGGATATGGATCGACATTGTTGGTCCCCTTGATCCCCAAACATCCTCAGGCAATAGGTTTATCCTGGTGCTGGTTGACCATGCCACCAGGTATCCTGAGGCCATCCCATTGAAAACTGTGACTGCCAAGTCAGTTGCAAAAGCGTTACTTGGCATCTTTACGAGGGTTGGCTTCCCTAAAGAAGTTGTGTCTGACAGAGGCAGCAACTTTATGTCAATGTATATGCAGGCATTGTGGAAAGAATGTGGGGTCACCTATAAGTTTTCTTCCGCATACCACCCCCAGACCAATGGTCTGGAGGAACGGTTTAACCGGTCCTTGAAAAGTATGATTGGGGCTCTGGAAGAACCTCAAAGAAGAAAATGGGATCTTCTGTTACCATGCTTACTGTTTGCCTACAGAGAGGTACCACAAGAGGGTGGTGGCTTTAGCCCCTTTGAACTTCTGTTTGGTCACCCTGTGCAGGGACCCTTAGCCATAGTCAACGAGGGATGGGAGATGCCCACTCCACCCATTACTACCAACTTAGTAGACTATGTGTTAGGGCTCAGAAAAAGGATGGTCCTCCTGATGGGTCTGGCTAGTGACAAGTTGAAGGCAGGACAAGCTCTGGTGAAACATTGGTATGACCAGAAAGCTTCCCTCATCAACTTTGCACCTGGTCAGAAAGTCCTGATCATGAATCCCATAAGGCCTACGGCTTTACAGGATAAATGATCAGGCCCTTACACAGTGGTGGAGTCACTGGGTGAGGTCAACTATTTAGTGGACCTTGGAAGGCCGGGACAGGCTCCAAAAGTGTTCCATGTAAATAGGCTGAAGGCTTTCATCCCAAGAGTTGAAATCACAGCACTGCTATTGGCTTCAGAGGTTGAGGAAGAGGAGTCTGACCCTCTTCCTGACCTATTCCAAAGCAGTCAGTCAGATAACTCCATTGAGGGTGTCCGAGTGGCCCCTCACCTGACTTCTGATCAGCAGGCAGAGGTGAAAAGTTTGCCTAAGCAATTCCCCCCCCCTGTTTTCAAAGTCCCCTGGTTTGACACCTTGGTGCAAACATAACATAGACACAGGAGACAGTGTACCTACCATAAGTAGGGGATACAGGATGTCAGACAAAGTACGGTCTTACATTAAGACAGAGGTCAACAAAATGTTGGATCTTGGGGTGATTGAACCCTCTAGCAGTCCTTGGTCCAGCCCTGTGGTTTTTGTACCAAAAGCAGGTACTTCTGAATTGAGGTTCTGTGTGGATTAAAGGGCTCTGAATGCTGTCACCAAGACAGATGCACACCCCTTGCCTATAACAGGTGAGCTGGTGGATACCTTGGGTGCCTCTAAGTACCTCAGCACGTTTGACCTCACTGCAGGCTATTGGCAAATAGCCCTTGCAGAACATGCCAAGGAGAAGACAGCTTTCTCAACTCCAGAGGGCCTTTACCAGTTCAGGGTAATGCCTTTTGGGTTGAAGAATGCACCTGCCACGTTCCAGAGGCTTGTGAATCATGTGTTGAATGGGTTGGACAAATTCTGTATTGCATATCTGGATGATATAGCAGTTTTCAGTGCCACCTGGGAAGACCAGGTGAAACACCTTGGGATTGTGTTACAGGCTCTTCAGAAGGCCCACCTGACCATAAAGGCCAGTAAATGCCAGATTGGACAAGGCTCAGTGGTTTACCTTGGACATGAAGTAGGTGGAGGGAGGATACAGCCTCTACCCAGTAAAGTACAAGCAGTACAAGACTTCTTGGGCTGGGGTAAAGTGAACAAGAGAAGCCTTCTGTTCATACCAATGTTTGCAAAAACAAAGAGGTGATGACTGGAAGGTTTAGAATGAATCTTAACCACTGGCACTGCTCTGGCCAAACCCTACAGACCATCGTTCTTCGCCTGCCAAGCCATTACAGAAGGGGAAAGACGATATGCAAATCAGGCTTGTATGCCCAAAAGATTGTTACAAATTGGAGTTATTGACTTAAAGGTGGACTTTTTAAAGGCAAGTAAGAGGCCCCCCGACGGTCTGCCTTTAGCTTTTTGAGACGATTGAAGGTTATGAATTGAAAAACCCACAATCTCTTTAAGTTGTTTTTTTTTTTCAGGAAGTCTGGACCTCGCGTATTCCAGCAGACCAGCTTCAGGCCATTTTGCCTAAAGGCAATTTGTCTCCATTCCTATTTTTAGGATTATTTGAGAAGGAATCTCAGGGAGCTTTGCCATGAGATCTCCATTTTGGTTTAAACATTGGGGAGTGCTTGCATCTTTCTTTTGCAGTTCCCCTACTGAGCCCCCATCTGGACACCTACTATTTCCCCTGAGCTTTGCATATTAGGGGAGACTCTTGATTTGTTTTCTTCCAGCTTTTCATAGACCGTAAGAACCACCCGACCCAGGTCAGTCCTATGGTTTAGAATTGCTTGTTTTGCTCTTCTTGTTTTCAGGCCGATTTTCACTTGATGATGATCACTTTTAAGCGGGAATTTAACATATTCAATGTCTTCGCTTGCAAAAAGATACAGGTTTGGGACCTTGTTCATATAGGAAAGAATAGCTGATCTGTTAAGAGATTTGATTTTGTTGTTGGGAGCCTGCCTTAGTCAGATTTTCGGTATTGAATAGTCTGCCTCTTACATGCTTTTAACTTCTGCCGATTCTTGAACAAGGACTGGATCTAACCCCTTCATTAGGCTTCTTCCAACAATGTTCTCCTTTTTTCTAAATTTCCCTAAGCCATTCCATGTATCCTCAACACAAATTGTCGTTTCCGGTCTATCTCCCTCTTGTATAACTTGTTTAGGGGGACTTATACCAGGAATAAGCACTGATTTCTCCGTCCGTTTTTCAAATATCGGTGCTAATTTCAAAGGTATCTTTGGGGGCTCCCCTACAATATCGCGATCTTGAAATAATTTTTGTGCCTTAGTTTCCTTTTTTCTCAAAAATATTGGGGCTATCTTAATACTTTTTGGACCTTTTCCACAGCTTTGTTTTCTTATTGTCTTTGGGGAAAGAACCATTGGATCAGTTCGGAGGCCAATACTAAGGCTTTGAGTTTTTTTTTCCTATTTTACCTTCATCTCTCCTCACTTGAGAACTTTTTGGAGCAGTTTTTTTTTTTTTAGAAGGAATGGCGTTCCAATTTGTTTGATTGTCACCCAAAATGAGTCTAGTTTCCACTGGAGCAGAGACTGGTGCACCCACCTGAACAGGCGAGGTTTCCGCTGGTAAAGTCAGATTTTTCAAAAACTGGTTTGCACCTGTATTCTTCGCACAATAACTTTTCTGGTTTTTTGTCTTTCTTTGCATTTTTTTTACTTGTGCAAGAGGCGATTTTAGACGGGTTCTATTTGCTTTTTTCCTTTTTGTCCTTCTTCTACCTTTATAGTTTTGAGAGGACGCTGGAATCCAGGTTTCATCAACATCGGCTGTCTCTTGTATGATTTTATCCACAAGCGACGCTGAAGTGTCAATAACCATCACCTCGTCATCAACCACCACATTTGCTAACCTTCGAAACTCCTCCAATATGGATTCCGATAGAGGGGTGTCATCAAATGAGGGGTTCCCAACCGGGCCCTCATCACTTGGGGTTTGCCTAGAGTTTGATAAATGAAGGACATTTCCTGTCAGTTCTTTGATTAGCTCATGTGTGGTGTCATTATCTTTTTTTCCTGATTTAAGTAAAAGAAATATTTGGGCCATATCAAGTCCCTCTTTCACCCCTTCCAGTTGTGTTTCCTTAAGGGTAGGGATCAGAATACTGTTCATGGTAGTACTGAGGCCCACAATTGCTGATTTGTTTTTTGCTGCTTCGTTTGCAGTTCTAAAAAAACACCGGCTTGTGCTTGCACTTCCATTTTTAAAAGTTCAAATACTGAAACCAGTGAGTTTAGCACAAAACTAAGCGCCGAAAGGGTACTTTCGCTAGCTTGCTAAAGATTGGTTTGTGAATCTTCACTGGGTTTGACTTGAGGGTCTTGTGTACTATTTGGCGGCCATTCTCTTTGGTTAGTTGGATCCAAAACAGTGTTATCTGTAATTTCCATGGCCAAAGGTAAAGCCCCTTCTTCACTCTCTTGAGTGCATTCTATATTTTGCCATACTCTGTCTTCAAAGTCTTCTGCATCATTTAAACTTTTATTTCTTTTCTTAAGGAAGTGATCTTTGATTTTAATCTGAATTGTTTGTTGTTGTAATAGTATACTCCAAACCCTCCTTCCACCCCTTTCTCAAAGACATCAGAGTCATCTACCCCATCTGCATATGGGGAGTGTGTGTGAACTTGAGCTCGGGTGGTTATGGGAGCATTCTGTTGTGGGGCTGGGATATTTGGTACAGATGAGCCAGTTTCCTCCCCACCCCTCTGTGTTTGGCCCAAGTAAGAGACATCCTGCTCCAGAGTGCTCTCTAGGGTTGGTGTACTGAGAGTCTCATTCTGAAACACGTTATTCTCCATGGGGGAAACCCAGTAAAAGAAAAGAAACTCAAACAAAAAAAGACTGAAGATCGATAGCTCTTTTGGCAAGACAAAGTGATTAAGTCCGGGACTGAAATATTTATACCGATTTTATCCTCCAAATGAAATATTAAACAAACAGGTGACGGACTGGTGGAAGGCATTTAGGAACTGGTTTCTCAACAAGACGTTTCAAGGAGCCGCTATATTTCCCGTTGCAAGCCCTTCTTAGCTCACACTTAGAAGTGCTGGAACTTAAAAGCCCCTAATATGCAGTATATGCACAGCCGAGAAAATGGCCTGAGATGTCTTTCCCAGGGACAACGCAGAATCACAGTACCTTTGGTTAAAACATTTTGTCACAATGTTAAAGGGGGTTACCTTCAAAAGAAGCTCTTTGATGAGGCGGCGTGGAGTTTATAAGTGGCACAACGCTACACCTTCTGCAGCTTCTGATGTCTGCTGCCCCGCCACGAGGTCGGTGGTTTGAAGTGCTCAAACTCTGTTGCATAAATTAAGAATCCCCTGCGCCAACCAGAGCCAAACAGTGGCTCAACAGCGTAGACAAGACACAAAGCACTTCCGTTGACTCCGCACTCGGGCTTCACGCCACAAGGGTGCTATGCTCTGTTTTTTGAGTCTGTGACCAGGGGGGCATGACTGAATGTTCCGAGTGCCTTAAAGGCAGAGGCACTTATTTTCCAATCCATCTGTGCCCAGCAACACACGTAATGTAGCCCCAGCAAAGAACGTGTTGTAATACGGCTTTCAAAGTCAGGTAGAATCTCACCAGAGCCACAGAGGCTCATCAGCGTAGACAAGACACAAAGCACTGCCCTTGACTCCGCACTCGGGCTTCACTCGGAGTTCTATTAAACCTTGCATCTAAGCCATTTGGCTGTGGATGATAAGCAGATGAAAACTTATAAGTGACCCCACACTCTTTCCACATGGCTTGCATATGCATGGACCTGAAGTTGTTGCCTCTATCCGACACAATTTCCTGAGAGAAGCCAGTCCTAGTAAAGATGCCAAGCAAAGCTGTAGCAAATTAACAAGGGGGGGTCCTGAGAGTCCCTCTGCCAGACATCAGTCCTGGTTACGAGAGACTTACCCAGAGTCTTTAGCTCACTATCTTTCACAGAGAAGAAATATCCCAAACATATCAGTCTTTCTCCTGCCCTGGGGCAGTCCAGCACCGAAATGCTAGGCAATTCTCCTCTGAACAAGAGTACCAACCGCAACCGCAGACACGTGACTCGGTCTGGTTGGACCTCATCAGTAGGGTGGAGCTGTGCCTCTCCAAGAATAGTGAGCAAGGGGTCCACGTCTGGAGTCCCCTAGTAACTTAGGCTGAGACCCAAAGTTACTTAAATATGCAAATTAACAAGGGGGGTCCTGGGAGTCCCTCTGCCAGACCCTGGTTACGAGAGACTTACCCAGAGTATTTAGCTCACAATCTTTCACAGAGAAGAAATATCCCAAACATATCAGTCTTTGTCCTGCCCTCGGGCAGTCCAGCACCGAAATGCTAGGCAATTCTCCTCTGAACAAGAGTACCAACAGCAACCCCAGACACGTGTTTCGGTCTGGTTGGACCTCATCAGTAGGGTGGAGCTGTGCCTCTCAAAGAATAGTGAGCAAGCGGTCCACGTCTGGATTCCCCTAGTAACTAGCAACTGACCTGGCAGTCACAGTCTTATGTGGGATGGTGTCACGACCCTCGCCCAAAACCCCCTCTGGCAAACCCATTGGCCAGGTGAAGTCAGGACTCGGGCCTCTAGAACCTGGCATCCTTTTCCAAAACCCTCTTGGGGCCACTCCTGGCGCCTATGGCGCCAGGCTCATACACCATGAAAAACATGTGCTTGGGAACTACTTAATGTGTTATCAGCCAACATGGAGGCTTCCACATAGCTTTTTTTCCAAAGAACCAAGCTATGCGGTCTAATGTTTTGGGTGTGGCAGCCTAAGGACTACTTTACCTGGACTATTTTGTTGGGGCTATACAAACCACAACCGAGCAAGACAACACGCTTTGCGTTACTTTGCAGCTTGCAACGTGACGCTCAAAGTGTCCAGCTATTCCCTCGAACCTCGGAGAAGCAGAACCTGCAAGGAGACAAAAGGAACATCATTAGCAGCAGTATCTTACCTGCAGTCTTCATCTTTAGCCACTCGCAGCTACTGAGAACAGCTTCCTCGAATCTGCACGCCTCCCGGACAGAACGACCTGAAAGAGGAAGATAGAGGCAACATTAAAGAAAGCAGTAGAGACATTTGCAAGTTACGAACTGCTCAAAAGGCTTACCTGGCTGGTCGCCTCTCGGCTGGCACCACTCCAGACATTCCACTCGCGCTGAAGAACACCGTGACCTACAAGGAAGGAAAACACAGGTTAGCAAAGGCAAGACTTTGCAGCGCTGCGCATAGCGCTTACTTACCGCATCATAGCGCTCTTAATACGCCATCATTCACCAGCGGGGCTCAACCAAGCCATTTCGCCGCGCTGAAGCTCTGCATACCTAAGGGAGAAAAAAGAGACATTTTTAAAAAAAGAAAGGCATGCAGGATAGCAACAAAACTAAAGAACAGCAATAAGACCTACCTGACCAATATCAAACGGGCCGGCGTCAGTGAAGTAACTGGACCGCACACGCCCATGAAAGACAAGGCGCCCCTGCAAAGAAGGCAGGACCGAGAGCACACCTAACTCTACCACAAGGTGAGGAGAGGGTCTGAAATCATACGGGGATGGAGGGAGGATACTTACCCCGGTCGGTCAGCCTTGAACACAGTCCTCCTGTATTTTCAGGCAGAACCTTCCCCGCAGACCACATCTGGGCAAAGCTGTGAAGCATACCAGCGAGTAACCCGGCTGGGAGGCGTCCCTGTGGATACCAGGTGAGCGTAACAGAATGCGAAGCCTACCATAACACATCCACCTGGGCACCATGGAGACATCAGAAATGGACCAATTGGCCCAATTACTTGGAGAGCTTCGTGCTGAGGTTCATTCTGCTCGACAAGAGACTAATGCCCTCCGGAGAGACCTAATAGTGACCAAAGAACGCACTGAAGAGGTTAGCAGGCAATACTTGCAATCACAGGCAGGACAGGCACCTCTACCTGGAAGAAATCCAACGATGCAAAACCCCGCCATACCACCCACTTCGGTACAGAGCACGTTACCTGGAACAGTTCCCCTGGCACCACCAGAAAAGGTTCTCAGGTGACCCACGAAAGTATGCGGCATTCATCAATCAGTGTCGCTTCATTTTCTTTGTAGGCCTGGAGCATTTCCAAACGACCAGGCTCGGGTAGCTTTTGTCTTATCATACCTGAGTGGTAGTGCAGCATATTGGTCGGTGCCGTTGGTAACCCATGACGATCCTCTATTACATGACTTTGGGGTGGGTTCCAGAGAGAAATGGAAAAACGTTTTTCTGGCCATATCCAGGAACAAGCAGTAGACAATGAACTCTGGTCCCTCCGACAGGGGAATCAGTACTTGTTAACGTACATTGCTACCTTCAACAGACTGGTTGCCGAAGCTAGGTGGCCAGAAAACAAAAGAACCACGTTTTTCCATCGAGGCTTACGAGGCGAATTAAAGGACGTCTTAGCCCAGGTGGTTGATCCACCCAGAGACTGTGCAGAATTCATAAATCTGGTCGTGCAGCTAGACCACCGGTTGCAGGACCGAAAGGCAGACCGGTCTAAGACGGACCCTCGGACCGTTTATGTTCGACCAAGGGAAAACACACCCCGTGTACCTGAAAATGCTGTAGAACCCATGCAGATTGCAGGGATACGGCCTCCATTAACAAAACAACAGCGGGACAAAAGAAGACAACAACAGCTTTGTTTGTATTGTGGGAAACCAGGACATATCCTGAAGAACAAACTGTCCAGTAAAACCCCCAAGAAGAACAGTTGGGGCCAAAGAGAAGGATGAAGCTAAGGAATCGGAAAACTACCAAGCTCGACAAACGTAGAGGTCAGTTTGTCGAGTGAGAAGAAAGAGTTGCTGACCTCGCACTTTGCAATACCAGTGATCTTAATTAACCACCAACAGTTGTCAAGAATGCATGCCGTTGAAGCATACATCGATAGCGGAGCAGTTGGAAATTATATTGATCAAGAACTGGCAGCAGAGATGGGGCTTCCTTTGTGTTCTAAGCCAACTATGGACAAGGTAACCACTGTGGATGGGACAGAAATCTCTTCCGGACCAGTAACCCAGTGCACAGCCAGGATAACCTTGCTGTGCCAGGACAGACATCGGGAGTCTATTTCATTTGATCTCATCAAGGCACCTCAGTTCAGGCTAATACTAGGAATGCATGGTTGGTTGCTCACAACCCTTTGATAGACTGGCGGGCACAAAAATTAAACTTCCCCGGTGACTGCTCCCCTGCCTGCTATTACCAAGAGGAGAGACCCGACGTCTGTATCCCCATGACTCCCGTAGCGACAGTATCAACCCTTGGAGCACATAATACCTTGTCCAGTGAATACCATGATTTCCAGGATGTTTTCCGAAAGGACCAAGCCAATACATTGCCGCTGCACAGGCCCTATGACTGTCAGATCGACCTTGTTCCTGGTGCACAAATCCCTTGCGGCAGGATCTACGCTCTCACAGAACCAGAAAACCTTCATTTGAAATCCTATTTAGACCAGTACCTTGCAAACGGATTTATCCGTCCTTCGAAGTCCCCCGCAGCCAGTCCTTTGTTCTTCGTGCCGAAAAAGGAAGGAGACTTGAGAACCTGTATTGACTACCGCGCATTGAACCAGATCACCGTGAAGAACCGCTACCCCTTGCCACTTATCCCTGAGATGCTAGACCAAGTTAAAGATGCCCAGATTTATACCAAATTGGACCTTTAAGGAGCGTACCACCTGGTCCGAGTCAGAAAAGGAGATGAATGGAAAACCGCCTTCTGTACTAAGCATGGCTTGTTTGAATATCAAGTCATGCCCTTCGGGTTATGCAACGCTCCTGTGGCATTCCAATATTTCATGAATGACGTCTTAAGGGAGTTAATTGATGTGTGCGCCTTAGTGTACATAGACGACATCTTAGTATACTCAGCCTTGAAACAAGTTCATGTCAGGCACTTTTGTTCAGTCCTCACCAAGCTCCGTCAACATCGCCTGTTTGCAAAGCTTGAAAATGCTTTTTTCACGTCACCAAAGTATAGTTTCTTGGTTTTATGCTTACTCCAGGAGGCATGAGAATGGACGTGCACAAGGTAGATGCCATTCCGAAATGGCCTTCACCGACGTCTCTGAAAGGGGTACAAAGCATGCTGGGTTTTGCGAACTTCTACTGCCGGTTCATCCCAGACTTCTCTCAGGTTGTGCACCCAATCACAGTACTATTACGGAAAAACAACAAAAAGTTTACTTGGACTGAAGAAGCAGAAGAAGCCTTTCAGGAAGCTAAACGAAGATTTACCTCCGCTCCAATCCTGCGACATCCTCTTCCAGACATCCCTTATGTCGTTGAAACTGATGCGTCCAGTCTCGCAATGGGGGCTGTTCTTTCACAGAGCGACCCGGAAACCGGCCAGCTACATCCTGTGGCCTTCTGGTCGAAAAAGTTCTCACCTCCAGAGATTAATTATGCCATCACGGACAAGAAACTCCTGGCTATCAAATCTGCCTTTAAAGCCTGGAGGCACTACCTACTGGGCGCCAGACATACCATTACAGTCATCACAGACCACCGAAACCTGCAATATCTCAAAACAGTCAAGGCCCAGTCGTCGCGCCAATTACGGTGGGCCCTTTTCTTCGCCGAATTTGATTATGTAATCACATTTCGACCAGGAGTCAGAAACGGAAAGGCGGATTCCTTATCTCGCATGGGCATAGATGAAATAGTATATACAACCCCACACCCAGTACCTATTATACCTGAAGACAAACTCTTGGGTATCACGACAGCCTTAACACAAGCAGAACTATGGAAAGAAATCCAACGGACAATGAGTCCTGATGCCTTCCTCACATGGCAAACTCAAGGAGAACAATATACTATCAAAGGCCATTTACCTTTTTTTAGGGATCGCTTATACGTACCCAAGAAGGAATTACAACAGCATATTATTTCAACCTATCATGATTCACTGATCGAAGGGCATCCTGGGAACGCCAAAACCCTAGCTAAAGAGGACTTTTGGTGGCCTACCTGGCGTAAGGACATCATTCAGTATATTCAGTCCTGCGGTGTCTGCGCACAAAATAAATCTCAGAAACAAAAACCATCTGGTCTCCTTCAACCATTGGACATTCCTCCAGTTCCATGGCACACTCTTTCCCTTGACTTCATCACTGATCTACCTCCAAGCCAAGGGTTCAATACCATCCTTGTAGTTGTGGACTTATTCTCGAAGATGGCTCATTTAATTCCTCTCAAAGGCCTTCCAGATGCAGCCACTTTAGCAAAAGTGTTCCTGGACGGCGTGGTTAAGCTACATGGCTTCCCTTCAGTTCTGGTCTCTGATCGAGGCAGCCAGTTTGTTTCAAACTTCTGGAAAAAATGTTGTGCAATGGCGCAGATCGACGTTCGGCTATCTACCAGTCATCATCCCCAAACGGACGGCCAAACCGAGAGAACCAATCAGACACTCGAACAATATTTATGGTGCATGCTACACCACGAACAAAGGAATTGGAAAGACCTACTATGGATAGCAGAAAATGCATATAGCAATTCTTTGCATTCAAGCACGGGACAAACGCCCTTCTATACCCTTTATGGCAGACATCCATATACCTCTGAACTAGACCTTCCACCCAGCTTGGAAATGCCAGCGATAAAGACTCTACACACAACCATTACTCAGGCTTTCAAAAGGACAAAGGAACACCTTATTCATGCAAAAGAAAAACAAAAGAGATTCGTGGACCAACACCGGAAAAAGGCCCCTGATTATCAAGTAGGAGACAAAGTCTGGTTAGCCGCTAAATTCGTACCCATCAAGGGAACCCGAACCTTTCATCCCAGATTCTTAGGACCCTATACCATTAACGCAATTATCAACCCAGTAGCCGTGAAACTGGATTTACCACCTAATCTACAAATCCACCCGGTATTTCATGTGTCCCTCCTGAAACCAATGCAACCCGGCACACAGATTGGGACACCACTTAAGCCCATACTTGTTGACGGAGAACCAGAATTCGAAGTCAAAGATATCTTGGACTCTAAATACTCTAGGACCAAGCTATATTATCTCGTCGATTGAAAAGGATTTGGACCACAAGATAGATCCTGGGAGCCCAGTGAGAATATCTGCGCACCACGTCTAATCAGAAAATTCCATCGGAACTTCCCAACCAAACCTGGGCCAGACAGAAGGAACACCATGGGAGGGGCCTTGGGGGGGAGTGCTGTCATGACCCTCGCCCAAAACCCCCCTCTGGCAAACCCATTGGCCAGGTGGAGTCAGGACTCAGGCCTCTAGAACCTGCCATCCTTTTCCAAAACCCTCTTGGGGTCACTCCTGGCGCCTATGGCGCCAGGCTCATACACCATGAAAAACATGTGCTTAATGTGTTATCAGCCAACATGGAGGCTTCCACATAGCTTGGTTCGAAAGAACCAAGCTATGCGGTCTAGTGTTTTGGGTTTGGCAGCCTAGGGACTACTTTACCTGGACTATTTTGTTGGGGCTATTTAAACCACACCCGAACAAGACAACACGCTTTGCGTTACTTTGCAGCTTGCAACGTGACGCTCACCGTGTCCAGCTATTCCCTCGAACCTCGGAGAAGCAGAACCTGCAAGGAGTCAAAAGGAACATCATTAGCAGCAGCATCTTACCTGCAGTCTTCATCTTTAGCCACTTGCAGCTACTGAGAACAGCTTCCTCGAATCTGCACGCGTCCCGGACAGAACAACCTGAAAGAGGAAGATAGAGGCAACATTAAAGAAAGCAGTAGAGACATTTGCAAGTTACAAACTGCTCAAAAGGCTTACCTGGCTGGTCGCCTCTCGGCTGGCACCACTCTGGACATTCCACTCGCGCTGAAGAACACTGTGACCTACAAGGAAGGAAAATACAGGTTAGCAAAGGCAAGACTTTGCAGCGCTGCGCATAGCGCTTACTTACCGCATCATAGCGCTCTTAATACGCCTTCATTTACCAGCAGGGCTCAACCAAGCCAGTTCGCCGCGCTGAAGCTCCGGATACCTACGGGAGAAAAAAAGAGACATTTTTAAACAAAGAAAGGCATGCAGGATAGCAACAAAACTAAAGAACAGCAATAAGACCTACCTGAATAATATCAAACGGGCTGGAGTCAGTGAAGTAACTGGACCGCACACGCCCATGAAAGACAACGCGCCCCTGCAGAGAAGGCAGGACGGAGAGCACGCTTAACTCCACCACAAGGTGAGGTGAGGGTCCCAGAGGGGCTGAAATCATACGGGGGTGGAGGGAGGATAATTACCCCGGTCGATCAGCCTTGAACACAGTCCGCCTGTATTTTCAGGCAGAACCTTCCCCGCAGACCACATCTGGGCAAAGCTGAGAAGCATACTAGCGAGTAACCCGGCTGGGTGTGTCAAACAGTAAATTATATCGTGCCTCCTATTGCAATGAATATAGGTATATTGGCCTACGCCAAGCTGCTTATAAGCCATTTGCGAAGAAATCTGTGTTGCAAGGTCCTGACCTTAGAATCGATGTAAACCGCAATTTTAGGTCCATCCGCCATTTTAGGTTCTCGCTGTAAAGTCACCCTGTGAGTTAAAATGGTGGACGATGTCATTCCGAAATACAACATGGCCGTCTTGACCTCTGTGTGCAATTAATATGTAACTTGCCTGCAGGCCACTTGTTGGGGTCGTGAACTGAGACCTTGTCCTTCGCTGAGCTGTGTGTAAAGGATTACTCGTACCAATGAAAATAATCCGCGAGCATATGTTAAGAACAAGGTATCCAAATACTGAACTGAGAACACTTGTTTAACTACATTGTATTAATGTTTGAAGAAGACTTTATGAGAAATCCTAAAATACACTGATACCATGTAGGCTTGTTGGCGAATGTATTAAAGGCAAAACCTTATGCATATGGATGTGTGAACTCGGCATGAACCCTAGATCAGTAATGTATTAGAGGAATATTAACCCACAGTAGGGTTGGAAATCTTGTTCGCAAACGTATATAAAGTGGGACTATTCTTAGTTGGTTGTGTTGTATTGAGGGCCGATAGCTATCTGTTACTTTTGTCCTTTGAAACTGTTCAGTATAAAATAAAAGATCTTTGTATGTTCCTTTGTAACCCGTGTTCGGTGTATTTCCTTTTGGGATACTCAGCCTCGATATGTTAACTTTGTTTTCACAGTTGGCGCCCGAATAGGGACCCTCAAGATTGATGCCGGATTATCGAAGGTTGACACGCGCTATCGGATCGGGATCGGACGGTGAAGGGGGCCCCTTCAAAACGAGACGCGACACCTCAGCAGCGCTGCACGACCCGATCCCTGGACGATTAGCGTGTGGTCCGAGACGGCATCTTGACGAGGGTCCACTTATCGAGGCGGGCAGATTTGCCGAAATCAACAAACACGAGGTAAGAACAGTTAGGTAAGATTCTTTGTAATCCGATCGGACCTCCTTAGGATTGATCAGGTGAGTTGTGACCCGATTCTTAAATATCCTGATAATTTGATTTTGGCGTATTGCATCTGCAGACACAATTATTGACCAGGTAACACCAATATTTTGATATGCCTGGGAAATTGTCTACCTGCTTCAGGGCGTTATTCCGCAGCGATAGACAAACTTTTGAATTTAGCCGTCCAGCACCACAGGAGGGGTCGCCGGCGTGTACTATGTACTGTAAGCATGGCATTGGAAGTATAGTGTTAAATGATATTTGGCACAGACAAACCAGACATGCCTCCAAACTTCAGTGGCCAATCAATGGTAGTTTTGAAATCCCTCGTATTGAGTATTTAGAGTCAATTCTATTAAAGAAAAAGGCGAGACCTGCAGCATTCGATGTTTTGCAGAATTGGAAAAAAGAAGCGTTACAGCAGCTTAAGAGTCGAGAAAAACATGCGCGCCGTCATAAAACGAACGCCGAAAAAGCGTTGTTGTATGACCAAGATAAACAGTCTGAGTCAACTAGGAATATGGATAGGGCTTTCTCACCTGGTATTCAGAAAATCTATCCTTCTAAAGATTTCCATATTTCTGATGAATTCATTGACAAATTGTTAAATGAACGAAGGCCTGGTGCCACTGCGTCACCTCCGTATGTTCCTCTTCCTGCTGTTGTGCTTCTTCCTGCTGTTATTCCTGTTATTCTTGCTCTGCCTGTTGTTCCTGCTCCTCCTAATGTTCCTCTTCCTCCAGTTGTTGCTCTTCCACCTATTCCTCCACCTCTTCCTATTGCACCAGTAACAGTACCTCCATTGAATTTGCCTGCTCCCCCTCTTCCAAGTGGTCTCGTACCGCTTATAGTCGATCAGGGTGCGGGGTCAAGGGTTGTCACTCGTAATACTGTATCTCCAGAAAAGAAACATGAATTGATTGCATGGGTTAAGCATTGTATAGAGATAGATGATCAAACTAACGTTTTTGCCACACTTTCTAATATGGATAATTTTCCTGAGAAAAATGTTTTCATTGAAGGTTTAGGGATTCATTTATGTGTAATGTGGGGCAAATTAAATAATGCAGATCTCCCACAAGGATTGCAAGTTCTAAATACTTTAGCGTTTTCAAGAGACACTGTGGAGAAAGTAAATGAGCATGTTGAGAGGTTATTTGAGTATAGAAAGGAGTTGGAAAGGTTACAGAATGAGGATGACCGGGGGAAAGTATGTATGTACAGAAACGGTTCCTTCCTTGTCGAAAATCGATATCGGAGGAAGCACGAATTTGTGCGAAAGACGCACTTAGATGGATTTCAGATATATTGATAACTCCAGTTGAAGTATATGACACATATAGTCAGTATACGCCAGAAATGCAGAGGAAAGTGATACAGGTAATGAAAGAGTACCTACAGGATGATTGTGTGAAGAGAAAGATTAGTTGTCCCACAGAGTTATTGAGTATATATAATAGAGCTTTCTCACTTGACACTTCTTCAACGGCTTTAGCGCTCGACTTGGCTCTGCTGCTTAGTAAGCGTTCAGAGTCGCCTACTTCTCAGTTGCCTATGAGAGAGGTTCCTCTGACATTTGTCCCAAAGATTGAGATTGCGGCTGATCCTGCAACAAATGCAGTTGCTGTGACCATTCCTGCACATTATGTATCACAGTTTGTTCACGTGCCGTTCTCAAGACAGGAAGTGAATACTATTAGACAATCTATTCCTGACATTAGAAAAATCCGACAGGATTCTATAAAGAAATAGAGTCTGTCCTGCAGTCCTCAGTATTCACCCTGGATGATATTGATTTGTTATTTCCTGTACTCCTGCCCGTAGATTTGTGGAAACAAGTTAGGACTATAGAAGACGTAACAGGGTTGGAAGATCCATGGGCTAACATAACTAGACTCGATGGAGAAAGGCCAGCTGGTGAGAGACCGCCCCAGGTGATACTAACTTTGCCTGATAGAATCATTGCAAAATTGAAGACTGTAATTTCGAAAAAGAGGATTATCTGGGACAAGCTTACGGCCTGTGTCCAAGGGAAGTCTGAGGGTGCTACCGAGTTCTTTAATCGGTTTGAACAGGTATTCTAGGATTTCAGTGGACAACACTTAGGCACAGAGTCTGGGAAAAGATTATTTGTGGACAAATTTTTGCGTGGATTGCTGCCTGACATCCAGTCACAAATTATGTCTTCTGGGAGCGCTTGGCAGGCGAAGTCCCAATCAGAAGTACTGCACATGGCTCAGTACTACAAGAATCGTGTCAACAATGAAAAAGATAGAGTTGAGAAGCGAAAAGGTGATTTAAAGACTAACGTATTATTGCAGCAAATTGTTAGAGGCCCCAGAGGGGGTAGTTCGCAGATTGGAGGTCAGTATGTTCTGCAAGGGAATGTGCCCTTGGGTCCTGTGAACATTAACCAGTGTGCCTATTGTCGACAAGAGGGTCATTGGCGTGCACAATGCCCCGTCCTTCTACAAAGGTCGAATAACACATTTGTAAATATGGGTAAACGATCCAGAGGTCGCCCGGGTGTAGGGGGCCCTGGTAGAGGTCCGTTTGCACAGGATCCTCAGCAACCTTTTTCACAGGATAATCAGGTCCCAAGTGTGGATACAAGAAACATTTTGATCATCCTACTGCTGCTTACCTCTCTGAAGAGCTTCCTTTTGACGATAATCTGTTTCGTTAGGATTGCCCGAAGCAGGGTTTGGAACCTACACCTATACCCGTTAATCAGAAAGGTCCCTACGTTGAAATGGTAGTGGGAAATAGGAAACATCTGTTTTTGATAGATACTGGAGCACAGAAGTGTTCCATTGATCATTCTTGGGTTCCAAGCATTCCACTGTCAGGGTAAACAAATGTTTCTGTAGCGTTTTCTGGCACACCAGTTGTTTGTGCAGTTTCTTTGCCGGTACCTATTTCTTTGGGTCCCTTTACGGACCACTGTCCATTTTTGTTGACTTCGAATTGTGGAGAGAATTTGCTGGGGTTGAATCTATTGAAAGAATTGAATGCAGTAATTCATTGTTCATCTGACGGAGTGTGTTTGACGATTTCACCACAGCAACTTTCTGTCTCTCAATTCTTCACCAGACCTTTGCCGCCAGAATGTATTGATGTACCAGAGTGCTTGTGGGCAATTGACGACAATGATGTCAGTGTTTTACAGATTGAGCCTGTTAAGATAGTTTTGAAACATGGAATTGAGCTGCCACGCATTCCACAGTATAAGATTTCAGTCGAGGGCGAGCAAGCTTTGAAATGCATTCTTTCCAATTTTGTGCATCGCGGGGTGATTGAGGAAATTTCAGGATGTTTGTGCAATAGTCCAATTTTACCCGTGTACAAGAAAGGTGATAATGCAATTCCATTCAGTTTTATAATTGATTTACGTGCTATTAATAAAGTATTCGCTCCGCAATTTCCAATTGTGCCTGACGTGACGACGATATTAACCATGATAGCAGCTTCAGCTACTTACTTTAGTGTTGTGGATCTGAAGAATGCTTTCTTTAGTATTCCTATACACAAGGGCAGTAGATACTTGTTCACGTTCACCTTAGGGGGACGCTCATTTACATTTACTTGTGCACAGCAAGGTTACACAGAGAGTCCTAGCATCTACAGTAGGGCTTTGAAAGAACAGCTTGACACCCTTGAATTGCCCTCTACTTGTACATTGCTTCAGTATGTTGATGACCTGCTTTTAGCTGCAGACTCTGAGAGTGCCTGTAAGGAGGGCACTGTGTTGTTGCTGATTCATCTAGCTAAACGTGGTCACAAAGCTTCGCTTAAAAAGTTTCAGTATTGTTGCCAGGAGGTCGCCTATTTAGGCTATCTCCTGTCAAAGGAGGCAAGAAGATTGACACCTGAAAGAATAAAACACATTTCTGGCATGTTTGTCCCAAATACACAGAAGGAAGTTAGAGCCTTGATAGGTATGGTTTTTTTGTTGTAGCTTGTGGATCCCAAACTTCTCAGTAGTGATTAAACCGATGTTGGCTTTGACAAAGAAGGGCATTTCTTCGCCATTGCCCTGGAACACGGAGCACCAGCAATCATTTGATTTGCTCAAAACTGCATTATGCTCGGCACCAGTTTTGGGCACACCAAACTATGAAAAAGCCTTTGTGTTGATTGTGCATGAATGTGATGGATGTGCTTTGGCTGTATTAACGCAGGAGCATGGAGGGAGGGAAGAATAGGCTGTGCGGTTACTTTTCTTCCACCCTTGATCCTGTAGCATGCACTTTGCCAAGATTTTTGCGAGCTGTCGCTGATGCATCTGTAAAACAGAGTGAGGGAATGGTCCTAGGCCATGATCTAACCCTGATGGTGCCTCACTCTGTAGATGTTCTACTGAACCGAACCCAAACGCAACACCTCACTTCCGCACGGTTGACGAGATATGAATTGATCTGGTTTGCTCCTCACATCCAAATTAAGAGGTGTTGTGTTCTTAATCCGGCTGAACTCCTACCTTTCCCGCAAGGTACTGCTTGCGGCGACGAAGACTGTCTGTATACTACCGAACAAGAGACAAAGGGTAAAATTCATCTAAAAGACACTCCTTTGAACAATCCGCAAGGAGAGCTGGTTTGTGATGGCTCCTGCTTCAAACTTCCGGATGGTACATTCACAGCTGCTTATGCAATCACCACATTAAGCACGGTCGTGGAAACCAAGAGAATTACACATAACTCTGCACAGGCCACAGAGATTATAGCATTGACCTGAGCTTGTGAACTCTCCGAAGGGCTTACAGTAAACATATATACTGATAGGCAGTATGCCTTTGGGGTGGTTCACAACTTTGGGAGACTTTGGTCAGAGAGAGGGTTCTTAACTTCACATGGCACAAAGATCCAACATGGCTCCCTAATGGTACAACTGCTCTCAGCGCTTGCGCTCCCTACTCAGTTAGCTGTTGTAAAATGTGCAGCACATCGAAAGATTACAGATGATGTAGGAAAAGGGAATGCTTTCGCTGATCAGATAGCAAGACAAACTGCCACCAATCTCTTTACGGAGATGTATGTTTTAAGGGAGACTATAAATGCCTATGCAATGGATGAGGGTGTTGAGTCTGTACGGGATATTCAAGCCGATGCCACGTTAGAAGAATCCAAGAGGTGGGCTGAAAGCTTGGGGAAACTCG
The DNA here is from genome assembly GCF_040938575.1 of Ambystoma mexicanum. Taxonomy (NCBI): domain Eukaryota; kingdom Metazoa; phylum Chordata; class Amphibia; order Caudata; family Ambystomatidae; genus Ambystoma; species Ambystoma mexicanum. The sequence goes on from NC_090930.1 coordinate 1,091,689,637, forward strand.
ATGATGATGGGTGTTGGGTGGACATAGTTGAAGGGAAATGGCTACTCCCTGACGCTTATGTGATGATGATGGTCATCATGGCCCATGGTCCTACGCATATATGTGCCCAGAAAGTTACGAAAATGTTAGAGAAAGTTTGGGCAAAAGACAACATTTTGAAAATTGCCCAGCGCTATGTTCAGGACTGCATGATTTGCCTACAACACAATGTGGGAAAGGGGACATCAACTCCAAGGGGAAGTTTTGGGCCACCTTCTGTCCCCTTCGAAGTCATTCACTTCGATTTTATTGAAATGGAACGGTGCAACAATATGAAGTATGTATTAGTTGTCATCTGTGTGTTTAGTAAATGGGTCGAGGCTTTCCCTGTCAAAGATGCTACAGCCATGACTACTGCGAAAACCATGTTAAAGGAGTATTTTCCTCGGTTCGGGCTACCAAGAGTCATCTGGTCAGACAATGGCCCACATTTTGTCGCTGCTGTAATTCTACAGATATGAGCGGCATTACAGATCAACAAACGGTTCCATTCGGCCAGACACGCTCAGAGCGCCGGACTAGTAGAAAGACACAATGGTATCATCAAGAACAAGCTCGCTAAGACGTGTGCGGCACTAAATTAAAATGGGCGGACGCCTTACTGATCGTGTTATTAGCCATGCGTACAACCCCTCAAGCTAAGACTGGGCTCTCTCCATTTGAGGTGGTAATGGGGAGACCTGCCAATATCTGTAATCTTCCTAAATGTAGATCCTTGAAAAATGTTGAAAATGTACTTCTTTCAGATTATTGCAGCCAGTTGACTAAAAACCTGTATTTGATTTATCACCAGGTGCGAGAGGCTTTACCTGTGCGATACGAGGGCCCGGGCCACAGCATACGGCCTGGGGACTGGGTGCTCGTCAAGGCATTTGAGCGTTCTTCCTGCCTTGCACCTCGTGGGCGGGGCCCATTCCAGGTCCTGTTGGTCACACAGACGGCGGTGCGTGTCTCAGGCAGAAGGAATTGGATCCACGCGACGCATGGCAAGAGACTTCCTCACCCAGTGCCATACAATACAGAAGAAACAGAACCCCTCGCTAACGCTACAACCAACGATCCCAAAGCAGTAAATAGCGTTGAGAGTGCATCGGAGAATCTTTCTGAGCCTGTGAGGCTTGGGGAATCTGCCATTCTGTCTCCACACTCTCCAAAAGTTTTGCTTCCGGAAACTGTTGTTTCAAATTCTGCATCTTCACTTGCTCTTGATACGTTGCTCCCAACGGGAAGTGACGACACATTGTTTCCGGATAAAACAGTACCGGGAAAAGCAAGGTACAATCTGCGTCCAAGAAAATAGACTTACAGCACGGTTTTGCTGTGCACCTGATAGACTTACGGCACGGTTCGGCTGTGCATTCGAAGAAGGCATCGAGGGCTTGTTTTTGCCCAAATTTGACAAAGTGGATTCTGTTGGCTAGGGTTGTGGAAGGACTAAGAAGTCGCGAGGCGGGAGGTCGCCAGCTAATAACATTGGGGTTTGTCGTTTGAAGACTACAATGCCTGCCACTGCTACCGCTCGTATGGGACTTGTAAATGATTGTGTGACCAGCCGGGATAATGGACAAAGCACTTGGGCCCCGAAAACGTATTGCTGTGTTTTTATAATAATATTTGGTTTTATAATAGTCACTGTCTTAGGCTTATGGTATTTTGAGGAAACTCATCCTTTAGAGTCCTTGTTACCGACTGTAAATGTACCCACTGTTCCTACTCCCTTTGTACATTTGCATACTCTGTCCCCTAGGGACTCCCAGCATAGACAAAGGTACCATAACAATACTCTGTTACTTATCATGAACGCTACACATGCCATTTTCAATATGTCCAACTGTTGGGTCTATTCACATTTACGGCAACATGGGGATAAGGAACTAGGTTGGTATATTCATCCTTTACCTTTGACAACTGCTTGTTATGCTTCTCTTAGAGCACTGTTCTTTGGCCGATGGAACGATAGCATCTCGGGGAACTTTGATGGTACTAATTTGAATAATTTTGAGAAACGTGCTCTGACTCCCTTGGGATGCCCACTTTTCGCAAATAGGAGTAAGCTCAATGTTGCTTCTATTAGGCCTTCTGATAGGCTGTCTTGTCCCTTTCAATCTTTGATTTCCTTCAAGATGACTCCGATAGGCAATAAGGATGCCATGCCTCCTTCTTACACTGTTAACCATAGCCCCGACTCAGTTTCTTTCTGCATACAGAGGAATGGTACTCAGTCAATGGGAGATTTTAAAGGTTGTGCCAACGTTGCAAATTTGACTGGGGAAGACAGACCTTTGTATGTAGGCGAACCTGTCTACCTTGTTTGCGGTAATGTAGCATTTCCATGGTTACCCAGGGATTGGCAGGGAACCTGTTATTTAGGGATCCTGTTACCTGGGGTGTTCATAGCTAGTACTGTAGAGGTTTCAAAGGCTCGTCCACAGCGGGACGAGAATGGTGACACTTAGCACAGGTTTTGGAAGATGTAGCAAAATCATTTGTGCCATTTTGGGGGCAGATAGTGAATTCCGAAGATATCAGAAGACTAGCGAGAGTACTGGAGAGAACCATCAACCGGACCACGGACATACTCTATAATATGACATTAAAACAGAAAGCAAGAAGACTAGTAGCACTCCAGAACCGGATGGCATTAGATGTCATTCTGGCTGAACGTGGTGGAGTGTGTAAATTAGTGGGGTCCGCTTGCTGTGTTTTCGTGCCGGATTCCTCCCCAACAATCTTCAAAGCAATACAGAATCTGCACGTCCTTAGTTCAGAAGTGCATGTTCCCAAGGGAAACTGGGATCTTAGCGCTTGGTTCTGGGACTTTTTGCGATCTTGGGGTTGGAAAGTACTTTCGGTCTTACTGATCATTTTAGGAATTCTGTTGTTCCTTTGTTGTTGTATCCAGTGTTTACCTAGTATATGTTCGATGCTAGGGGGATGTTGCGCACAAGCGATAGGTACAATAGGACATAAAGTGTATGCCCCAGATAAAACCTTCAAGGAATACGTGTTAAAAGAAATTTTAGCGAATGATCTGATGGCAATAGATATTTCTGACAGCGATTCACGGTGCATGGACGATGATGCATGGAATTGTTTGCAAGGAGATCAGAAGTAGTTTAGCACTTGGCATAGGCCAAAAGGAGGGTTTGTCAAATGGGAAATGATATTGTGCCTCCTATTGCAATGAATATATGTATATTGGCCTACGCCAAGCTGCTTATAAGCCACTTGTGAAGAAATCCGAGTTGCAAGGTCCTGACCTTAGAATCGATGTAAACTGCCATTTTAGGTCAATCCGCCATTTTAGGTTCTCACTGTAAAGTCACCCTGTGAGTTAAAATGGTAGACAATGTCATTCCGAAATACAACATGGCCATCTTGACTTCTGTGTGCAATTAATATGTAACTTGCCCGCAGGCCACTTGTTGGGGTCATGAACTGAGACCTTGGGCCTCATTACGAGTCCAGCGGTAATCTTGGCGGTAAAACCGCCTGGTTACTGCCGGACTCATATTACCATTCCACCTCCGTGACTCCCGGAAATACCAGGGCATTACGACCCTGGTATCCTGGGAATCCCGGAGGTGGAATGGTGTAAATCCCCATTCCCATTGAGTTCCATAGGACTCAATGGCAATGGGGAAGTGGAAACACCAGCACCATATCGTGATGGTGCTGGTGTTTCCACGTCCGCCTGCAGGCGGGAGGTGTTCAGCCCGCCAGGTCAGACCTGGTGGGAAGATCACCTCCCGCCTGCAGGACTCGGGATCGGGCGGTCCAGAATTAACAGTGGTGGCGGGTTTACCGCCACTGTTAATTCCGGACCGCCCGATCTGTAATGAAGCCCCTTGTCCTTCGCTGACCTGTGTGTAAAGGATTACTCGTACCAATGAAAATAATCAGCGAGCATTTGTTAAGAACAATGTATCCAAATACTGAACTGAGAACACTTGTTTAACTACATTGTATTAATGTTTGAAGAAGACTTTATGAGAAATCCTAAAATACACTGATACCATGTAGGCTTGTTGGCGAATGTATTAAAGGCAAAATCCTATGCATATGGATGTGTGAACTCAGCATGAACCCTAGATCAGTAATGTATTAGAGGAATATTAACCCGCAGTAGGGTTGGACATATTGTTCGCAAACGTATATAAAGTGGGACTATTCTAATGTTCAGTCCCACTCACTGAACACACTGAACCACGCTGGAGTTTGTTGTGTTGTACTGAGGGCCGATAGCTATCTGTTACTTTTGTCCTTTGAAACTGTTCAGTATAAAATAAAAGATCTTTGTATGTTCCTTTGTAACCCGTGTTCGGTGTATTTCCTTTTGGGGTACTCAGCCTCGATATTTTAACTTTATTTTCAAAGGTGGTGTCCCTGTGGATACCAGGTGAGCATAACAGATGGCCTCAGGATATCTGGTGGCATGGTCAACCAACACAAGTATAAAGCTTTTGCCAGCGGGTGTATGAGGGTCAAGGGGACCAACAATGTGAATCCCTACCCTCTCAAAGGGCACTCCCAACACAGGGAGTGGCACCAATGGAGCCTGAATTGCTGTAACACTTATCCAAGAAATATGGCAGTTGGCACAACTCCTACAATGACCTATCTGGACCCTCAACTTAGGTCAGTAGAAATGCATGGATAACCTCTCCTTGATCTTCTTGATCCCAAGATGTCCTGAAAGGGGGACTTAATGTGCCAATTGTAGGAGGAAGGGGATTAAATGAAGGGGTGCCACCAACCTCCTATGGTCCCCTTCCGTAGACTCTGTGGGCTCACTATACAGGAGCCCACCTTCCCAATAAATCCTATGTTTCTCAGGAGGTTCACCCTCAGGCTGGGCACAGGCCTGTCCCCTTATGCCTTTGAAACATGGGCACTCACGTTGGCCCTTACTAAACTCATCCTTATCTGTACCACCTTCAACCAATACACTTTGGAGTTCAGTATGTTCATGAAGTTTGAGAATTCCAGGCATCACCTCCTCCTCGTCAAGTTCAGGTGCTTGGCCAACTTCCTCCACCTCAGAGGGAGGTGAGTTAGGGGCAATATGTTCTTTCCCTCTTCTGGCTCTCTTGACTCCCTTAGCCTCGAGTCTCCCCTTTGGCTTTGGCTCAGCCGTGGACTTGGTCAGGGTAGCCTTTGTTTGAGACCTTTTGCATGGTCTGCCTGCTGTGTTATCCCACAAGACCCAAGTCTCTGAGGTCATTGCCCAGCAGCACTCTCTCTGGAACGTGCCTCTGTACGCTCACAGGTATCCTCACTACTGCACCATTCACAGTTAGAGTTACAGGCATTATTGGCAACCTGTGAGGGGGCCATCAGCTAACCTGGTGGGCATCAAAGGAGCTATGGCAAACTCCTCTGTGTTTACCAAAGTGAAATCCACCACAGTACTGCCCACTATCCATGAGGGCAGGGGTGTCAACCACATTCACTAGCACACTGTCTTTAAAGTAGTGCTTCGTATTATCAGGTATGGAGGTATAGGCCTCAGCAACTCTAGGTTTCCAGGATTCCAGGGAAACAAAGACTACTTCACACTCTACCACACAGGGTAAGGTGTCTGAAGAGAAAGATACCCCTGTGAGTATTTCTTTCTCCTCATGGGGGAAGGCCAGATTTGACAGAGTGGACCCCCAAGGTTCTAACCTTACATCTGCAGTCCCCCTTCACATGGTCACTTGCTCCACAAGCCACACAAGATCCACCAGGTCTTGGGACATAGTTAGGCTTATTGCAGAACTCTGCCTGGAAGTATTAGTCTCACTACCCTGAACTTTTTCTTGGGACTTAACATTTTTTTACTTTTTGTGGCCCTTATCAGAGGATGATTTTTCAGTACCCCACCCTCTTTCTCTTTCTGCCTTTCCCCTGCTCCTGCCACCAGAAGCAGGTTTGTCCTTATGGGACAGTCTATATGATACAGCAAGCTTCTTCGGATCTATCTCCTTACAATCAGCCACATGCTGCTTAAGGTCAGGGGAACAGGAAACAAAAATATGTTCAAGCATGACCAAATGAATAAAACCTTCAAAGGTGGCGATCTTGTAATCTTCCACCCAACCAGTCAAATATTTTAAGGAATCAGTCACATAAGAAATCCAAGTATTACCTTCTTTCTTTTTGTATTCTCTCTGTATTCTCTGACGGCCTTTGACATCTCCATAAGGATACTGCAGCCAGAATGGGGTAGTCGACTGAGCAACCATGCAATCTTGTCAGCATCTACAACTTCTTGTACTTCACATGCATACTCAAATGCAGTCAGCCATGACATTCTTGTCATCATACCTTAGTGAGCAGATCTTTAGGAAACCTTGGAAGAGAGGAGCGGCCAGACCCATTACCAGACCCTCTAGAGGAGCCGTTGGCAGCCTGAAGACTAGCAAGCTCCAATTGGCGATCCCTGTCCTTTGTTTTTCTGCTTTTCAAGTTCTCTCTGCTTAAACATTTTCTCTTGAATTCTAACAGGGCTTCAGCCTCAGAGCCAGCAACAGAGACTTGGACTCTACATCATCTCGATCTACACCATCCACTTCTATGATGTGTGGGCTACATTTACCAGAATTCTTCTCAATAACCAAGCTGCGCTTTGGCAGAAACAGCTAAATGGCTGCGCTGGCTCCTTTGAGCACCACTGCCTCACACCAAAACTGCGTTTTGCAAATACAAAAAGATGGCTGCACCATCTTGCCCAGCACATACTGGGCAGGAAGGAACAAGGCGGTGCACTAAAAAAGCCTGCTAGTGTGTTGCTTACATGTACAAAATGAGGGGAGTGAAAAAGCAGCGCTGCTTTACTGCAAGCCCAAAGTTCCCATTGAAAAAGGGAATATTTCACATTGAAAAGGATGGTACTCTGATGCTATTTTAATCTGTTTTTCCATCAAACTACTTTTGACTTGCCATGCCCATCCATATCCACATTGTGCTTCAGTAGAAGAAAGCATGATCCCTGAATGTCAGACTCTGTCAGTCAAATCTGGGAAAATCAACAAAAGCTTTACTTCAGTTACATGGAAAAACGCTTGACATTTGCTACAAAATGGCAAAAATCATTGCTTTAAGAGGAAATGCTAGCTCTCTGCGCCCATGTCAATCGCAAGAGACCTTGGCCTTGTACAGACAGTTGTGTACAAGAAGCTAACTATGGCTACAAAACAATGTGGAAGTGACAAACTGAATTTGCAAGGAAAATGCCAGCTGGCTTTACACATGGAAAAATGGGCTTTTGCAAACCAGAAAAAAAATGGTTGTTTTAAAAGTACCATGTTGAAAAATAATGTGTCTGTGCCTAGCAATGTAAAGGGGTTTGTTGCTGGGAAACTTATAGAGGATGTTTTATCCAACAGGTTTGTTTTGATCAAGGACAAAATAAAATAAAATAAAAGGAATTAAACTGCATTGGCTGAATTTTGAAAGCTCCAGAACAGGTTTTTCCCTGCTGGCTAAGCTAAGGCTTCCACCAAAAGGAACCACCATAAACTTCCAGGACACGAAAGTGGTAATTGCTGCTTGAAAAACTTTGAATGGACCAAGACAAAGAAAGTTCACATGCTCGCCAGACATTCGTCTGGGCTCCAGGCTGGGACAATAGAAGTTCTGGGACGCTAGCCTGTGAGGTGGAAGGGAACATAAAACTTTTAATCAAACTGGGAACCATATCCCACACAGGGCTGAGTGACAGTTGGTGCTAGCTGAAGAGAAAAACAAATTGTCCAGTAAAGGACAAAAGCTAGCCCATGTGTTTAAAAAAAAACTATTTTATTAAGAAACTTTGAAGACAGTTATGTTTGCAGCAGAAATTCGCAAACATGTAAAAAGTTAACAGTTTTAATGTAATTTTGTGGGGTGTAGTTTAAGATGTTGTAGCCTTCACTGCCACCCTGGGAACAGGAATGGCAGAGAATTGGGTATTATAAGGAAAGTATAGCTGATGCCACTGCGAATTTCAATGCTGATATGCCTAATGATAATTCACACACCTATATAAAGTTATAGAATTTTAGGCCAAATATTTCACGCTAAAAATTAACAAAAATTATCAGAGGGGCGAACCCATGTCTTACAGACTGCAGAGTTGGACTGGCATGTGCTGCATAAAATATGTAACCTGTTTATGTAATTGGTTAAAATGCTACCACTGTACAAATGTGCCATTTATGACAAAACTGGATTTTAGCTAAAGTAAATGTGGGAGGGTCTGGACATTGTAAAACTCATATCATAAATCTGACAGCATGCCCTTGAAACCCAACCACCTGAGAGCAAGGCGTCAACCATTACCCCTAACTAATCCAGTTGTTTAGAGGCGTGCTCAGCTAAGCCTGCCCCACTGTGTAGTTCTATGATGTCACCATGATTTATATAAAGGGTGGGTGACAGGACTCTAGACACACTCTTTCCTGAATTTCCTCCACCTGCGTTCCTGATTTCCACATTCATCTTGCCAGATTCCAGATACCCCTGAAAAGGCCAAAGCAGAGCTGATTCCAGATCCCACTGCAAGGACAACACATTGCTGACCATCCCAGCAAGGCCTCAATCCAGAGGCCCCAGATCCAAAAATCCCAATAACCTAAGGGAAAGCTGTGGTGTTCTTTTGGGAAGCATCCTGAAACAAGACCAGCTTTTTGCCCACTAACTGCATGCCCACTGCAACCCTGCGATCCAGCTGTCCTGATCATCCAGTGACCAGACCTTTGCCCGGCTGTCTTTTGCCAGGAGAGTCTGCTATCCGGTGACCAGAATTTTTTGTGACCAGAACCTGTTGACTATTCAAATACCCATATTCAAAAGTGGATTGTGAGTATTTTCCCCATCCCATAGCCACATAGTCTACCCCATCTTGCATTTATTTTTGTTCCCCTTTCTAAGTATTCCTATCCATACCTTGGTAACTTGTTTAAACTGTAAGAATTCTCGGTGCATCTTGTCATTATCTCCATGCGTTAGTGCTACTTTCTTATTCCTTTTTGTCCTGCCTACAAATCCTTAGTTCATAAATCCTTAGTCATATTTTGAGTAATTAAAGTAATTTCCGCCTAAGGTTGAACACTGGGGTGACAGGGTTGACGTCGCGATTCAACCTTGGATCTTACTGTGTCTCTCTTTATCAATATAGTCTTGATAATCTAGTTTAAGTCAAACCTGTACTTTTCTCAGTTGATTTTCTTTCCTCTTTCACGGCTTCATTTTACCCAAATCAAACCTTTTTCTATCTTGCATATCTCATCCAGTTTCGTAGCTAGAGACATCCTTTCACCTTTATCTTATCCCTGTGATAAACATCTGTCACCCAGCCCAAAAATTGAAAATTCAAGTATTTCACCCGTTTTTCATAAAATTTGTTTGTGACATTTTAAACGGAAATTGAAAACAAATGCAATTGTTTCTAATTTTCTAACGTGAATTCGGCTGCAGCATGTTCTAGCTTTCCACTTGTTTTAGAATTGTATGCCTTTTTGTTGATCCATTGCCTTGTGATTGCTAGTGTTCATGCCTTACTTCCTTTGTGAGAAATCATATGTGCCTCATACATTTAACCGCACATTAATTATTTGTCAATTTCCGAGTGTCATGTTATGCCATTGCAAAGGGTTTTTCCCTCTTATTTTGTGAGGGAAGGTCGGATTTTGATTCTGTTTGCTGTCTCTTATCCCTGACTACCTGCTTCTTTCTATCCACTCAGAATTTGATTATTTGTGGGTTGAGGGAACATTGCGGGGGAAACCTTAACTTGGGGGCTATCTATCCTAATTCAAAAAGTATTCCTATTCAATTGTGCTTTGGATATGTTCATGTAGAAGGTTAACCAACTGTAGTTCAGTAGTTTTTATTGTAATTATCACCCCATTGGTGATTGCTGCCCAATATTAAAATGTGTGTGATTTTTGTGAATTCTAAAAATAAATACATTTTGTATTTTCACCAACCGGCCTCGTTCATGGTCCATTGTGACCCGGGGTATTTGAAAAAGGGGGTGTGTGACGGGTCGGGTATCAGCTCAATTTGAATTATTGAAATTAAAAGAAAAAGCATTCCTGTTGAGTGCCACATCACAGGATAAGACCAAGTGTCCTGGTCCGGTGTGTGACGCCTGATTGGTATCCTTAACAAATTGGGGGCTTGAGTCGGGGATTGAGTTTGTTTATTCACCTGTGACAGCCTAACACAGCAGACTAACCTGCAAAGTAGTGATACTTTGTGTAGTTGGAATACTGGGTTACACTGTAGAAGTGCCTCCCCAAAACAAAAATCCTAAGCACCAGGCCTGTGTATAAAATTAAAGCTAAATCAACCCCAAAAATAGACAAAAGCAATAGAATACAGATTACCCTTACATAAATAAATGAATTAAGAAGTAACACTTTCCAAAATGGCCACAGTAGAGATCAACATAGCTGGGGAGCACCTCCTGCACAAACTATTTGTCAGGGGGGAATGGCCAAAACTAAATGAAAAAGTCTGGCTAGAAGAAATGACGCAACAGCTCACCACCATAGACATGGATACATGGCAGGACGGTGGCCTGTTACACCAACCTTTGAGTGAGTTATACATGATTCCGAAAATTTAAAAGAGGAGCAGATTAAAATTGTCAAAATTGTGGCCTATATGTATCTTCATATGGGAGTGATGCGGGAAAAGCATGAGGAAAATAGAACCCTTGACAAAATCAATCCGAATTTTTAGCTCAAATCCAGACTGAACTGAAATCAGCAGAACAAACATTGCAAAAGAGCCAAGATTCTGAGGCAGAATCTAGAAATTATATAAACAAATTAAAAGAACACTTGGCTTCCAACAGCAGAATAATGTAGACCAAGAGGCCCAATTAGATGCTTTAAGAATGGAGTGCCAAGAAAAGGTTGACTCTTTGGGAGAGGGTCAACTGAAATTAGAACAAGTAAGATACAATAATGCCAGTACAGAGCAAATGGCCACCTTACAGAATCAGATAAAAAGATTGGAAGAGGAAAATCATAAATTAATTATGGAGAGACCTCCACTCTCAATCAGAATTTGATGAAGAGCGCCAGAAATTAGGCGCCATAACACAACAAAGGGATGACCTGGCTGAACAAAGGGCCGCCCTGTGTCAGGAAAAAGAGGCCCTTCACCAGGAAATGTGTAATTTAAAAACCAATCTGGAGAGAAGGGAGTCAGATCTTCAGGGACTGACTGGCCTAAAAGAAGAATATGACAAATTAATAGGACATCGGAGACAAATAGAACGCGAGTTAGAGCAGGCCATAGAGGCTCTAAATGTGCAGAAAAGGGAGGCTCACCTCCTACAACAGAAATTGGCTCAGGGTGCCCAAACTATACACGTAGCACAAAGAGATAATGAGGCCCTCTGTGAGGAGAATGATGGACTCCACAAGCAAGTGGTGGCTCAAGAGCGGGTCATAGATGCCAGTAAAGCCTTGATAGCCAAGCAAAAGTCTCAGATCTTTGCCTACTATCAATAGATAGGGGCTGAGAAAGAAAAACTAGTGAGGTTGGAGAAAGAGCATCCTAGATCTAATACAAACTGCAGGGACCCCAAACAGGTAGAGAGGGACAGGGCAACCCCTGAGCATAGTATGATGACCTCTGTACTAAGGGACTCAAACCCATTTAACACTTTGTGCACTGCTGACTTCATGGCTACCGGTTTACATGAGTCGGAAACCATGAGGCCATCAGAATTAAATAGGCCTAGCATAATGGAGCTGACAGGTCAACGTCCCCCAGAAAATGATGGAAGGGCGTCCCTGTACAGGTACAAGAATATAAAGGCTGATGTCTCTGACCAGGAAACCTCCTATGAGGAGAAGGTCAGGGAATCAGATCTGCAGAATCACTACCTCCAAAGGGACCAGTTGGTTCGATTTGCACAGGAACAACAGGATAAAAGGCCCCAAAAGAGCATCCTGAAGACCTACACCCAATTAAGGCAGTGGGGGGATACTCTGCCAACCCTGAACACAGCGAGAAGTCAGAAGACTACTCTCCTGTGCGCCACAGAGGAGAAGAAACTAGGCCCCACCATTCTGTGAGCTCCTCCTAGGCTCACAGAATCGGGAGCGCCTAGATGATCATGGGGGGACTTCAAATAGCAGCGCCTTGGAGTCTGAGGGCGAATGGACTCAGGTGACGCAGCAAAAGAAGGTAGATACACCAAAAAGAGTTCTGGTAAAAGACCCCATTAGGCAGATGAAGGCCATCACGAATTTCATGACACTCTGCAATTAAAATGCAAAGTATTCTGTCGGGAAGCATTTGGGACTCTATGAGCAAATGATGGACAACCAGAACTGCATAGAGTATGTTAAATGGACGTTCTCTCCACAGTACTCCAGCTTCTTTGCTGGACTGGAGGACCAGAACCATTCAAGATGGTCCACCAACAGGGCGGTCATCTTGAAACACTTATCCACCCACAGAAACCCCCAAGAGGCCCGCAAAGCGGCCTACAATTCGCAGTGCGGGCAAGATCAAACCCCACGAGAATTGGTGCAGGAGCTAAAACGCGCCTTGGCCCAAACCAATAGGAGGGTGCGAACGGATAGCAGGGAATTTATAACTACCTTCTTTCATGCGCTCTCAAAGTATATTATGACCCAGCTGGTGAGGGATTTCCACAATAAAAGATCTCTGGACTGGGTAGTAGAGCAGGCGACCCGCATTTATGAAGTTCAAAAACATGCAGAAAATAAAAATCGGGGTAAAAACTCCAAGCCAACCAGCACCCCTGCTGCTGCTAAGGTGGCGGAGGTGAAGGTTGCCCCCATTTTGACCTAGAGATGGGGGAGCCTACAAATGCTCCAATCCCAAACCAGCAGAACCAGAGGCCAAAAAGGCCTTCCGGCCAATCACAAACAGGTGGCAATAAGGGAAGTAATCCCACAAATGGGACTCCTAGTTCTCCTGAGTATATGAGTCCCAGATACAAGGGCAAGCAGCCTATCTTTCAGAATGTATGGACTCCTCCAGCCCAAGCGGGTTCCCGGCAGGTAAGTACTCCCCCAGGACACTTCCCTCCTAACTTCCCTCAGGAGGGCAATAATCCCCCAAATCCCGGGTTAAATTTCTTTTCCCAGTACCCTCAAAACCCAAACCTGCAGGGCTACACTCCTTTCTTTCTTGGGTTCAGGAGACGAGACAACCCAATCCAGGAGAGGGGAGGTCAAGGGGGGAGGGCTACCAAAATCCACCATATCCAGGGTAATGCAGGAGAAGGGATAGTTACCCTTCCCGTGGACAACCAAGGTATGAGCAAAGGCCCCTGTACCAGCTGGAACGGGTGTCCCAACTGGAGCGCCAGGTCCAGAACCTCACCCAGGATCTGGGTCGCATGTTGAGGGCTCAACAGAACCCTCAGATGAACATGGAGGCTCAGAACCCCACAAACCAAGAGTCTGGCAGCCCAGAACAATGGCGGGGAGAACCCCGACAAGTCACTGGTTCCAGAGGAGGACGCACGGGGGTAAGGGTTTGTAAAGCCCTAGAGGAAGCTTCCTTCCTCAACCATGAAAAGCCCCTGGAAACCCAGGAACCGGAACAAAAATCTCCTGCCCCAGAAAATCTGCCACCCAGGGAACAGAGGGTCGGTAGGAGAAATAAAGACAGTAAAAGGCCCATTTTGGGGAGGAAGTTAGTATCCTCTAGTTTGAAGGGGAAGAATCCTTAGAGGATTCAGGGAAACAATCTTCTCCTTCAGGGTCAGGGGAATTCCAGCCAAAGAAAAATGGGTCCCAAGAGATCTAAATGAAGACTGGATGGTTGCGGAGACTGATTCGGAATCGCCCATCCTTGGACCCCAGAATGAACATCCAGAGAATCAAATATTAAAGGAGGGATCCCAAACCTCACAACCCGATTCTGGTGACTGCCACCAAGAAGAAGGAGGCAGCCCAGAATCAGAAAAAGAGGATTCCCAAACTTCCCAAATCAATTCTGGCGACTACCTCCTAGGAGGGGGGGGCAGCCCAGAACCAGCACAAGAGGATTCCCAAATGTCGCAAACCAATTCTGGTGACTGTCTCCAAGAAGGGAGTGGGGGAGCCCAGAATCAGAAAAAGGGGAGCGCAAAACTCCCCAAATATCAAAATGTCACATTTTGCTTTCAGATTCCCAAATTCCAACACAGAATTATGCCCAAACTACCCCTGTATCGGAGTCCAAAATAAAGAAATTGACCACCCAGCTTGCCCAGAATGCGGCAGAATGCCCATTACCTTTGCCCATTGGAGGTGAAAGAAGGTAGATTCTACGCCTCCGTCCAAGTGCAATGGCAATGTGAATTTACAGCACTGGTGGATACTGGATCCCAAGCCACTCTTCAGTTAAAAAGGGCCTTTGAACAGCTAAATTCAGGAAGGGGGGAGAGATATCAGATCCCTCTCACCTTTCTTCCTGGACAACTCCAGAACTTCGACGGGAATGAAATTCCTGTCGAGGGGACTGCAGAGCTGGAAATTAAAATAGGGCGACACAAGATGAAGCTCCCGGTCATAGTCATGGCTTCAGAGGGAGCCCCCTGTCTATTAGGGAATGACATCCTTCGTAGGTTGTCTCCCCTAATAGACTGTGTGAACAAGGTACTCTGGACCCAGACTCACAGGCCAATAAAATTAAAACAGAGTGTCAACTATGTTCGTCTAAATGGCACATGCCACATGGTTGAACAAAAATCAGATCAAATTAAGTTTAATCTTCAAAACAATGAAATACCTGCCGAGACAGTAATTGCTGTAGGACAACAAACTGGTGATGGGAACTCCTCTCCATTCCTGAAAATCAACCTTCCTTCCACTTTTAAGTGGCATTCCACACTGGAAGGAAATACTTTGAAATGTATTACTGATTCACAATCTGAAAATCCCAATTATATCGTCAAAATTGATAAACTAGCACAAAGCGTAGCTGGCATTCAGAAGAAGGGCGAACAGCTCTTCTTCCTGATTCATTTAAATGACGGGAAGGAGTCTGTTCTCGCCCGAGTTGACTTGAATAACGAAGAAAACTTCATCAGCTAAGTATTATTCAGGAAACTCCCAAAAGACCACACCCTGCCCGCTGTGGAGTCAGGTTATCAGTGGGTATGGGGCCTGGAAATTCCCCGCTCCAAACATCCTCTGCTTAGCAGTTGTATCCTAAAAATGTCTATAGGTAACAAAAGCATAGAACATAATTGTTGGGTCATGCGAGATGTTCCTTCTGCCTTTTACATGGGCAGTCATATTTTCAACCGACTTGAAATTAATTTGGATCCCAGTTATAGCCAAGCCCGGTCCCAACTGGTGAGTAAATCTCAGGGCCCTGGCAGTCCTAAAGAAAGCCTTCCAGTCAGCCCCATTGCTACAGTAGGCAATTGAAGTTCAAAAATGGAGAAGAGGTCACCATCCCAGGCCTAGCCTACAGAATCTGCATCTTCAAAAGAGAACTGACAGAAGAGAAATGGGTCCATATTAATCAGCTAAAGAGTTGTCACCTCAGGCACACTTTGCAGCAAATAGGAGAGACATCTGGAGAATGAGAACCAGACAAAGAAGAACCAGAAGGGAACAGATAGATTTATAGGTATAATTATTTAACAGGGAGTATTTTTCTTCATTATCAGGACGAAAGTGATTCCCAAAACTTCTAAAAAAAAATATATATAGTCTTGTGAGTGAGCTTTTGTCTTGAATATTGTCATTATTGCATTGTATGTGTCCCCCACTGCCTTCACCCTTTCCGGAGGGCAGTCAGTGGGAAAATCTAGTAACCGGTTCTTTATCTTATAGATTCCTACTGGTTGCGCCCTTCAAAGACCACGGAGCACCTCCCCGGGGGCCTGAAAAGGAGAAATCGAAGATCTTCGAGTGTCGCTCAAAACCATAAAGGAAGACCTCAGGGAAAGCTGTGGGTGTCGTTCCACGCGGCAACGAGAGACAGCGAGAGGATCGTGGCGTACCGCTCCCTGATGTAAGGACTCCTACCTGGTGAACCTCATTTTGCCCTACCTGATGAACCTCGTTTTGCCCTACCAATGAACCCCACCTTGCCCTACTCTCCCTCGACAAAGTGATAGCAAAATCAAAAGAGGGGAATTTGTGGGCTATATTGACCAACTCAAAAGAATTCTTCTCCATAACCAAGCTGCGCTTTGGCAGAAACAGCAAAATGGCTGCGCTGGCTCCTTTGAGCACCATTGCCTCACACCAAAACTGTGCTTTGCAACTACAAAAAGATAGCTGCACCATCTTGCCAAGAACCTATTGGGCAGGATGGAACAAGGGGTTGCACTGAAAAAGCCTGCCAGTGTGTTGCTTACATGTACAAAATAAGGGGAGTGAAAAATCAGCGCTGCTTTGCTGCAAGACCAAAGTTCCCATTGAAAAAGGGAATATTTCACATTGAAAAGGATGCTGCTCTGACGCTATTTTCATCAGTTTTCATCAAACTACTTTTATTAATTAGGCCTTGCCATGCCCATCCATATCCACATTGTGCTTCAGCAGAAGAAAGCATGATCCCTGAATGTCAGGCTATGTCAGCCAATTCTGGGAAAATCAACAAAAGCTTTACTTCAGTCGGAAAAATGCTTGACTTTTGCTACAAAAGGTCAAAAATCACTGCTTTAAAAGAAAGGCTAGCTCTCTGTGTACATGTCAATCTCACAAGACCTTGCCCTTGTACAGACTGTTGTGTACAAGAAGCTAATTTTGGCTACAAAACAATGTGGAAGTGCAGATGGAAGAGACAAACCAAATTTACAAGGCAAATGCCAGCTGGCTTTACACATGGAAAAATTGGCTTTTGCGAACCAGAAAAGAAAAAGCGTTTTAAAAGTACCAGGTTGAACAAAAACTTGTCTGGGCCTAGCAAAGTAAGGCGGTTTGCTGCTGGGAAACATATAGGGGATGTTTTATCAAACAGGTTTGTTTTGATTCAGGACAAAAGAAAATAAAATGAAAGGAATTAAACTGCATTGGCTGAATTTTGCAAGCTCCAGAACAGGTTTTCCCTGCTGGCTAAGCTAACACTTCCCCCAAAAGGAACCACCATAAACTTCCAGGACACGAAAGTGATAATTGCTAGCTTGAAAAACTTTTACTGGACCAAGACAAAAGAAAGTTCACACGCTCGTCAGACATTCGCCTGTGCTCCAGGCTGGGACAATAGAAGTTCTGGGACACTAACCTATGAAGTAGAGGGTGCCATAAAACCTTCAATCAAACTGGGAACCCCCATCCTACACAGGGCTGAAGTGACAGTTGGTGGTAGCTGAAAAGAAAGAAAAATGGTGCAGTGAAGGAGAAAAGCCAGCCCATTTGTTTCAAAAGACTATTTTATTAAGAAACTTTGAAGACAGTTATGTTTGCAGCAGAAATTCACAAAAATGTAAAAAGTTAACAGTTTTAATGTAATTTTGTGGGATGTAATTTAAGATGTTGTAGCCTTCACTGCCACCTTGGGAACAGAAATGGCAGAGAATTGGGTATTCTAAGGAAAGTATACCTGATGCCACTGCACATTTCAATGCTGACATGCCTAATGATAATCCACACACCTGTATAAAGTTATAGGGCCTCATTACATGGTAGGCGTTACCCAAGGCGCTATTAGCACCATGGTTGCCGCCGGTATTTTACTGTTGTTACGCTCACCTGATTCCCACGGTGGCGTCGATCTGGACTGGCCCGCTGTTGCTTCCACCAGAGTAACACGTAGAGCCGAGATGACAGACTGGACAGACCCACTTAGCTTCGTTTGTTGGACTCGTACGAATATCTTTCTGCAATGGAGAAAGGGAATTAACCTCCCGTAATCTGAGCGTTAACCCGCCTTCCCACTCCCTTGTCTGCCCACAGAACACTCCTGAAGTTCCCTCTTAATATCACCTGAAGATTTGGAAAGATGAGCTCTCCATCCTGCGTCGAGCGCAGGGGCGCGTAGACGACCAGTTACTTCACTGGCGTGGAGGAATTGGTGAGTTCCAGTATTGACTCTAAGTCTAATTGTTCCTAAGAGTTCAAAAGTCTGATCTTCACTCTGCCAGATTCCTTGCAGGTTGCAGATTTAAACCACCAGAAGAGTTCCAAGTGGCAATTGGTAAGATCCTGGTAAGTCTATTGTGATTCTCCCCTTTGGGGCCGGGGTACAGCGATGATGCAGAATTAACTGCGCCGACCCAAAATGAGGTGAATACCCCCCTGTGGTAAATCAGATAAGTCTTTGGGGTTAGGTTGTATTGTCCTTGTTTTTTCCCCTTAGGGGCCGGGGTGCAGCAGTGATACGGAATTGACTGCGCCGACCCGAGATGAGGTGAGTACCCCCCTGTGGTAATCAGGTAAGTCTTTGGGGGTGATTTGTATTGTCCTTGTTTTCCCCTTAGGGGCCGGGGCGCGGCAGTGATGCAGAATTGACTACGCCGACCAGAGATGAGGTGAGTACCCCCCTGTGGTAAATCAGGTAAGTTTTTGGGGGTGGTTTGTATTGCCCTTGCTCACCTATCTGTTCTTGTCTCCCCCAGGTGTTGAAGAATGGCCTGGAGATGCTGGATTCGCGATGGAGTAAAGGAATGCAGCACCGGTTGGTGAGTTCAGCGCGGCTCTGCGAGGTGCGTGGCAATGCACCTGAGAAGGCTTCTCTCGTCCAGATCGACGATGTGCTGGATTAAGGATTCAGGTAAGGGTTTTGTTCTGACCTCTTCTCCTTCTCCTTTTCTTGTGCCAGGTGTTCCAGGGCTGAAGCGGGCGTGGCTGAAGACTGAAGCTGCTGAAGACACGGTGAGCGTTACGCTGCAGCAAGCAGAATAACGCAAAGCACGTGTGGCTGTCCGGGTGTGGCTTAAATAGCCTTGGAATAAGTCCCAGGTAAGTATTCTTCCACAGCCCAACCCGAGAGGAAAGGAGTCCCTGAGGTAAAGTAGTCCCTTTAAGCCTCATTTGGCTTGTGGCTTCGTGCAGCATGGTCTGCATTAGGTAGGTATGCAGCATGGTCTGCAACAGGTAAGATTTCTGTAATGAGCCTGGCGCCCATGGCGCCAGGACTGACTTTATTCTTATGAGCCTGGCGCCATAGGCGCCAGGACTGTAGCCAAAGAGCCCCTACCTGGGGTTTTTGGGCATGCTTCAAGTGGCATGATGCCTGCTTCCGGGGTTGCTGGGCTTGGTCTGGCTTTCCGGGGGCAGGCATCGTGACAACTGTGTCCGCCTTGGTGGATGGCGGAATTACCGCCCTACTCCAAGGTGAACAGGGCGGTAATTCCCCATCAACCAAGGCCCTTCCCCATTCCCATTTTTGCCCCCATAGGGCATAATGGGAATGGGGAAGGCGCTAATTACGGTACCGCAAATTGCAGTACCGTAATTAGCACCAAGGTCCCTTTGCGGCACCCTACTTTAAAGTCTCGTCTCGCAAAGGGAACTCGTAGTAAGGCGGTAAGGCTTAACGGTCACCGGTAGCATTACCGGTGACCGTTAACCCTTACCGCCTTCCGTGTAATGAGGCCCATAGAATTTTAGGCCGAAAATTTCACGCTAAAAATGAACAACAATTATTAGAAGGGCGAACCCATGTCTTACAGACTGCAGAGTTGGACTGGCATGTGCTGCATAAAATATGTAACCTGTTAATGTAATTTGTTAAAATGCTACCACTGTACAAATGTGCCATTTATGGCAAAACTAGATTTTAGCTAAAGTAACTGTGGGAGGGTCTGGACATTGTAAAACTCACATCATAAATCTGACAGCATGCCCTTGAAACCCAACCAACTGAGAGCAAGGCGTCAACCATTACCCTCGACCAATCCAGTTGTTTAGAGGCGTGCTCAGCTAAGCCTGCCCCACTGTGTAGTTCTGATGTCACCATGATTTATATAAAGGGTGGCTGACAGGACTCTAGACACACTCTTTCCTGAATTTCCTGTGCCTGCGTTCCTGATTTCCACATTCATCTTGCCAGATTCCAGATCCCACTGCAAAGGCCAAAGCATAGCTGATTCCAGATTCCACTGCAAGGCCAAAACATTGCTGACGATCCCAGCAAGGCATCAATCCAGAGACACCAGATCTAAAAATCCCAATAACCAAATGGAAAGCTGTGGTGTTCTTTTGGGAAGCATCCTGAAACCAGACCGGCTTTTTGCCCACTAACTGCATGCCCGCTGCAACCCTGCCATCCAGCTGTCCAGATTATCCAGTGACCATACATTTGCCCCGCTGTCTTTTGCCAGGAGAGTCCGCTATCTGGTGACCAGAATCTTTTGTGACCAGAAACTGTTGACTGTTCAAAATCCCAGATTCAAAAGTGGACTTTGAGTATTTTCCCCATCCCATAGCCACACATAGGGCCTCATTACGAGTCGGCTGTGCCGGAATCCGGTGATTCCGTGACGACGGTTACTCCACTTCCGTGACCACAAGGTTGCGGAAATAAGGGCCGATTACGGCACTTGGGTCACGCGCAACACACCGAGGCGGAAATGGAGTCACTGCCGTCATGTAAACACCCACGCACATGGAATTTACGCCACAGAAAACGGTGCTAAACCCGTGTCTGCCCCCGCCGACACGGAAACACCGGAAGCGGAAACAGCATGACCGCGGGAAAAAAAACGGAAACAGAGAGGCGGCCATTATACAAAGCACAATCCACTGCCATCCTCAGACACCACAGGTCAGATTACCTCCCTGAGACTGACAACTCATCAAATGGCATCCAGAATACCAGCACGCAGACAGCGAAAGCCGCGCTTTGGTGAGGCTGAGCTCACAGTTCTGGTGGACCACATTGTTGAGCATGCGGAAATGCTCTTTAGTGCAGACCAGCGGCGCGCTACTCAGCAACGGCGCAAGGAGGTGTGGGCGGAGGCAGCACGCAAGTGCACAGCGGTCGGTGTGACCACATGCTCTGTGAAGGACTGCCAAAAGAGGTGGGATGAACTCAGGCTCCGGGTGCGCAACCTCATGACTGCACACCGCCAACAAAGCACTGGCACTGGTGGAGGCCCTGCATCCCCTCTCAAGTTGCAGCCGAAGGAGGAGCGCTGCAGCAGTGTCATGCACCTCCAAGGCATCCACGGCATAGGAGAGGCAGAGGCAGGAGTGAGCCCACCTGCACATGCTGGTAAGTGCACATAGTACAAAGCCATAAGTATGAATGGGAGTGATCCAATGGACCCACTCACAATGCCCCCCCCCCAACGGGGCAGGAGTGACCCAATGGACCCACTCACAATGCCCCCCCCAACAGGGCAGGAGTGACCCAATGGACCCACTCACAATTCTCCCCCCCAACAGGGCAGGAGTGACCCAATGGACCTACTCACAATGCCCCCCCAACAGGGCAGGAGTGACCCAATGGACCCACTCACAATGCCCCCCCCCAACACATCCCCAAAGCATGAACCCTGGAAATGCACACAGTGTGTGCCTGACTGAAAGCAGACACACACACACACCTGAGTGCATCAATAGTCACAAGTGCGTACATGCAAGTGGTCATGGATTATCATGTTGGATGCATGTGATGGACACATCTAGTAACATCACACAACTAACAGCATGCCCTCTGTATCCCCACAGTCGAAACAAGTGACAGCGACGGCCAAGAGGCAACGCATCGGCCACCTGCACGCACCAAACTCAGCACTTCTGCCCAGGAGGATGATGCTAGCTGCTCCAGCACACAAGGACCGGCTGCATCAGGCACACCGGCTACATCAGGCACACCGGCTACATCAGGCACACCAGCATACGCCACCATCCCCATGCAGGCACCCACCCTACCCCTGGATGATGATTTGCAGCCCATCTGCACAGCTGAGGAGGCTGCATCAAGTGATGGAAGTGGCCCGGCCATACAGGCCGAAGCAGTACAACAGGGTGAGGGGGACAACCTGGATGAGGGGTCACCCATCCATGGCCTACAGTTCAGCCCCCAAGAACTGCACAGTCCCATCCGCTCCCCAACTCCCTCCATGGCTGAGCTCAGTACATGCCTGCAGCACTTTGAGCAACAACAGGCCACCCTGACGCAGCTGGTGGAAAGTCAGCTGGAGGAGGCCAGGCTGCAGCGTGAGGAGGCCGTGCATCAGCGGGAGGAGGCCAGGCTGCAGCGTGAGAGCAATGCTACGTCGGTGCGGCGGCTCTCCAGGTCGATTGGACGATTTGCGGCTACCATTGTCACCCTGGCACGCCATGTCAGGGAAGGGAACAGTGTGCAATCCAGCATTGCTCAGTCAATGTTGGTAGCCCAGCAGGCGGTTCAAGGGCGCTTGCCCAGAGTCACAGCGACAGACACCCCAGCCAGCACCACCCCATCCAGCTCTGCCACTGCCAGGACACAGAGGCATTCTAGTCAGGTGACTGGAGCCACCAGCAAGGACACAGCACCGCATAAGCGCACCCGCAAATAGTGGCATGTGGGGATGCCAGTCAACATGGCATTTGGGGACACCATGGGTGTAGGGGGGTGGGTACGTTTGGGTGGTGGGTAGGTCCATTAGGGGGTTAGTTGTTTGGGGCCTGGTTGGGGGTGTGTACGTTTGGGTGGTGGGTGGGCACGGGTGTACAGCTTACCTACCCAATGCACTTTCTTATCTTTTTTATCGAAAATACAACACCTTTGAAAAGTACCATAATGAGTGGACATCTGTCATTTCATATGCAGTACAATGAAATGGTATTTCCGGTCCTAAATTTTTATTGTCCCTACGGGTCGGCCATGTGTTTTTAAACATTGATTGGTCGATCGTAGTAAAATTTGCTATGGACCTGACCTGACCTTTCGTCCACTAAAGAAACGATAAATCTCACTTTTACATAAATAGACAATTATCTCCATATTTATGGTTCTCTAGGGCTGCAAAGCACGCGGACAATATACAAAGATGGAGTGTAGAATTCAAGTTCTCTGGGATGGCTTTACACAGAATGTTGCAAAGTAAGAATGTATGCACATTCACAGAGAAGGTCAGCTGCTTCGATTTATTGCTCGCAGGGCCGGAGTGGCCCTCGACTGGCAGTATAAGGTTCTATTGTTTTTTTACCTTGACAGACAGGCACCGTGCCTAAAGACTTCTTTTGAAGGAGGGATGCAATAACGTAAGAGATGATAAGGATGAAATTTCAGAAACGAGACCGATTTTCATGTTTGTTCACTATAAGAAAGATCGTTGGCACAGACGGAGTGGTATTTAGGGACTGCATTACGCCTAGACAATGGAAAATGCAAATCTAATGTAAGTAACCCTTTAGATGATTTTATCCCGGAATATATTAACAATAACGTAGCGTTAAAGGCCGGTTAAGTTGGACTTGTTCGTTCAATGTGGCATTTTGTACCGCGCACTATCAACGCCGAAGTGGTCCCCTGGCGCTCAGGCTGCTCTGAAAAAGGCAGAGGAGAGGGGGTCGGTTAGTGGGAATAACGTAAAATACTCTGTTGCACTATCCTCACTAGAAAATAGTTTCAGGCCCAATAAATGAAATGAATAATTTTAATGAAGATCGGCTGGAGAGACTAAATCATGTTTTTAATACTGGTACATCCTTCCATACTGCCAATGGCATCATTTCCAGACCCCGGCCGACGGGTTCTTCAGCTGCCAGGTGCAGCTCCATGTCAACAACTTTACCACCCTGACCATTTTATGGGACGATCGGCAAGGACCCTTACGCGGTACTAGCGGCTAGAAGCAACATACCAACCGTTACGCTGGGGTAGTGCCTCGTTGTTGGAACAGCCTTGCGATTATCAGTGCGACCAAGTGCTTCTTTTATCGTAAACCAACACCCTGTGTACCGCAAAGGAACAGCGCGTGACTCAAGATGAACTTTTGCGGATCGAGAGCAAAGACAAATGCGAATCGCTGAATATTCTCTAAACATTTGACGTCAAATAAATGTACTTTACCAATTGTACAATCTTGATGTTTGCTTTTAAACCACAGTTTCATATTCCGAATTGTTGCACGCTGTGTTGTGAGATGATCTGTGTTGTTTTACGGGTTCTGTGTGAAGTCGCGTAGAAGTCGACTGGGCGCGTTTGGCTACGCAGCCCAGTAACGTCACGGAGAGAGGCGGGGAATATGAATGCTTTGTTGATGTCAGGCTCAAGGGCGGGGGATATGATTTAGTGACTCAATAGCAGGTCAGCCAGGACGATGGGGCAAGTGATAGGATTATCACATAATCTCGGCGCACAGCAGCCCGATTTATCGTTTGTTTAGTGGACGAAAAGTCGGGTAAGGTCCATAGGAAATTTTTCTACGGTTGACAGATCCATGCCTGAAAACACATGGCCAACCCATAGGGACAATTACAAATTGGTCACGGAAATACCCTTTATTCATTTAGTGGCATCACCATATCCCTGAAATGCTGTGGATGTGCTGTCTCTCAAAAGTAAATGCGAATCAGTGCATCCCGTGCTCGTTGTCCATCTATTGGACCCCCAGGAGGTGGTTGTGCCATCCCATCCCCATCCCCATCTCCGTCTCCATCACCATCCCCATCTTCATCATCTCCGTCTGGGGGCATTGGAGTGTTCCTGCGCTGGCACATATTGTGCAGCATGGCACAAACGAGCGTAATTCTACCCGTCTTCACTGGGCTGTACAGCAGTGATCCGCCAGATCTGCTTAAACAGCGGAACCGGGCCTTCAGTAGTCCAAATGTCCTCTCAATCATGCCACGTGTGCGGACATGTGCCCTGTTGTACGTATCTTCATGCCTGTTCCTTGGCCTCCGTACAGGCGTCATCAGCCATGGCGTGAGTGCATATCCGGAATCTCCTACATGGGATGTAGATGTGGGAGACATGTCAGTGTTGATAGTATCATGTCTTCATCAGATGCAGTGCAATCTTGTGTCATTGTTCATTCATGCATATGTGTCATGCAGTGTTTTCACTGATGGGTGTTAATCTTCTATGACCATCATAGTGGGGGTTGGCAGCTGGACATTGACCATTGACCAATGCATTGGTGTGCATGTGGCTTGTAAGTATGGCATTGTGCAGTGATGTGCACACATGGCAGGGTCACTCCACAGTGATGATATAGTAGATGCAGGACGTTGCATATTATGGGGGGGTGCTGTGGCTCCAGGTGTGTGCGCCAGCGGGAGTTCAGGATGTGTGTGTCAGGTGGCAGGGTGTGAACGGCCACACTGTGGCTACCTGTCATGTGTTGCTTTGTGAAGTTTGGGTTCTGCTGTCTATTCAGTGGATGGGCAGGGGTGATGCATGTGCAGTCGCAGCAGCCCACTCACGTAGCTCATTGCCCTGGTCACACACACACACCCCACTTACACAGGTCCGGAGCATTGGCAGCTGTACTCACCCAATAGCCATGTGCTTTGCCCAGCATAGCGTTCCATGTACCGTGGCAATGTTGAATTCCGCAGTACCATTGAGTCATGGGTTGAGCCCAGGAAACGTGCGCAGCAATGTGTAATCACTAGCGTTTTCAAGATGCTCGGAGTAAGGGAAGGGTCCTGAAAGGGGTAGAAGATGTTCCGATTGCCAGGGACAGCAGTTTCTGACTTTCGTAACGGGCAAGGGAGCGCAGGCTATCCTAACCAAAGAGATGATCCCAAGAAACCCTTGTGCGTAAAATGAAATGGATGAGCCATGGGTCACCGGCAAGTACTCATCGCTCCTTGCTTCAATCCAGACCAAATTATCGCAGTTTAGTCAAGGTCGTCTGATGTTGCAAATCCTGCCTTTGCTCTCTGATCTGGCTCTCAGGTGCTGCATGACGGGACAGTAGCCACAACTCTGCCCACAAAGGGAGGAAGAAAACAATTTCGGTGCAGCAGGACTCAGGACACAGCAGAGAAGGCAAGAAAGCCACCAACAGCGACCATCACCACAACGAAGTGATGTAGGCACCCCAAGGTCTTGCAGTGTGACGCACACTCCTAGTTCGCAACCCAGAGGAGCTAGACCATTGAAATTTAACAAGAGTGTCACAAACCAGAAGCTAGAGATACACAAAGTTTCAAGCCTCAACTCGAAATGGCAGCACTCATATGTCCCGGGACAGAGCTGGTCAGTTCACTGGACGGCCCAGCAACACTTCCGAGAAGGATCTTTTGGAGAGAATTCAGGGGACGCCGAGAGTAGCTGTTCCCACTACTCAAAAGGGTTGAAGCTCCCTCACAGGCCTTCTAAGGTCAAGAACGAAACAGGGTTCCAACGGGACAACAGCGGGCTCAGGGTGCCAAACCTTCAAGCTCGTCTCCGGCAGGTCCACAGGTCTGCTTCAGCTCACAGGATACTTGGCTCCTTCGGTAGTTCAAGATGAACCACTTTAGATCGACTTTGAATGGATGCCGGGCCGCTTCTCTTATCCAAAGTTCAATGCGTGATCGAATCTGGACAACCAATAGAAGATCTGCTCTCTTGAATGCATGCCAGTCGTGGCTCAATCATGGTCCACGGTGGTCCTCATTCATTCATGAACACCAGACATCCTGGCACCAGTACTGTGGTGTGCAGCGAGAGGCTGCATGCCCAAATAAGCAATTCCCGGGTCAGCCCAACTTGGGGGAAGGCAAAGGGACGAGATGGACAAAGAACAGAACAATAGACTATGTGGCATGGCCATTTTCGGCACTGGTCACCATCATGAGCCATCAGCGGTAAAGGCAGTATGGTTCGATAAAAAGTAGTTAAAATACCAGAAAAGTAAACTGCTGTCACCTGTTCATCCTAGGCACACTGTACATTTACCACAAATTCCTTATAGGGTGTCTAGGGCCATAACACAACAAGGACCCCAACCCCAGTACATGGTACAGTGATGTACTTTACGCACTGATAATAAGTTACAAAGAAATGGCAACAAAGTAAAAGACAAAGGGCAACATAGTTTCCCAGTACTGACAGCCTGAAGGACGTATCAGTTTCCCCATAACAAATGAGCAAAAGCCCAGGTGACCGCTCCACTGGAAAAAGACCGGTCAGGATAGCCAAACAAAAGCAAAATGTATGGGAGGTCCATAATATGGAGGGAAAATTGCATTTAGAGAAATATTTCCTAACACTGCATTACAGCATTTCCCTTCAGGGAGTGACATGGACTTCGTCAGGTCCGGGGAGGGATGGGGACTGTGGGTGAGGCACGGTATCACATTTATGACACTGACACAAAAGGTAAAATTTGTAAAACCTTCATTAAAGATTTTGGGTTTGGAAAAACTCCTACTTTTTCCTATAACTAAGATGAGAGTAGTCTCGACCATCAAACGAAAAACAAAACTGTCCTACTTGAGTCTGAGAAATAAAAATAGCCTGTGCTAAAGGAGATATGTATGTAAAGGAAAATCAGTGTTCAAAAGAATAAATGTGGCTGAATCAGCTCTCCTTCCCACATCAGACAGCACGGAGTAAGGCGGTTCTCATAGGCAGGACGAAACACTCTGGCTCTGGTTTTTAAAACAAAACAGTTCAACACATGGATCGAGGCTCGTGTGACCTTCCATGTTAAAGTCTCTCTTTCGTCTTTCAAATAATGTTTCAGCAAAAGGTTCACGCCGGTCCCCCTCTGTTTGGCTCAGACCTCAAAAGGTTCACCTTGGTCCCCCTATGTCAGGTTCAGACCATTCACAACAGAAATTTCACATTGGTCCCCCTCTGTCGGGCTCAGACCTATCAATACAAAGTTCAACAATACTTGCAGGGGGGCTCCCTTCCCCAAATATATTACAATTTGGGTCTCCCTCAGTCGGGCTCAGACTGTTTTCGGATGTCGAAGACTTTCGAATGTGCATGTCTTTCTTTACAGACCTCTGCAGGACCACTTTGACTCAAAGTTCAATGTTCCGCTTTTACTCTCCCCTTCTCTCTGGGTTATTTTTGATCACTTCGCTTTTATTTTTGATTCATTCACTTTATCGCTACAGACAATGCACCTTTCACAGAGACTTTCGAGTGGGCTACTTCCTCTCACCGGACCACTCTGTTACTCAGCATTGCTGATTTAACAGCTGCCCTTACTTCAAAGTTCTTTCACAGGTCTGCCTTTCTTTGCATCTCCTCAATACGCGTGCAGCCTTCACTTGCAATATAATGTTGCCACTTCAATCTTTCTTTAACACACACCAGTCTCTCAGGTCACTGGCCAACTCACCGCCTGTGTGCATTTCTTTATTAGTTTTACGGTTTCCAAACCACAAGTCAAGGTTAGTACCACAGGCTTGGCCTCGCCTCCCCAACTCTGCTGTTCACCCTTCATTGTGTTTCTGTCCTTGAAACAAAATGCAGCCTTCTGCTTTGGGATCTGGCCATCTCCACATGTCTTTCGCAACCCTTTTGGAGGTTATGACCTCCTGTAGGGAACTCCTGGGGTTTTTGGCCCGCTGCTCTTGTCCCTTGGTCCGTCGCTCTTCTAGAGTAGGTCCACCTTTGCCCCGGAAGTTCTGCTGGTACTCATGTTCCACCTTGCTCACAGTGTGTCGCTATGTGCCGCCTTTTATCCGTGTGAGGAGAGCTAATTGGTATCAGGTGTATGCACTTAGAGTCAAGTTCCTGACTTTGCCTGACCCAATTAACGGGACATGTCCAGTACGATGTATAAGAGTTAGTCTTGTTAATCTCAGTCACCCTCTTCCTCGGCCCAGTGTTTGTGCGGAAAGTTGCAGGGTAGCTGGGACCTCGGAGAATCCTAAAAAATAGGATGGGTTAAGTGAACAAAAAAGGTGTACCCCATCCCTCCCTGGAAGGAAAAGTTGTAACACACGAGGTGCCAAGAGTAGTTGTACTGAAACACTTGTGTATAGGTGCGTTATAAATGCCATATCATATCATACTCCAAAGAGTTGAACCACTCTTGCAGGCCTTCTTGGTACAATGCAAAAGCAGGGGTCCGACCGGAAAACATCGGGGTCAGGGTGCCAAACCTTCCTAGCACGTCTCTGGCGGTTCCTCGAGTCTGCTCTTTCTTTAAAGATACTTGGCTCCTTTTGTAGTTCGGTGTGAACTTAAAGTGATTGACCTGGAATGGATGTAGAGCCCCTTCTCTAATCCAAGATTAGTTTAACGGCCAAATCTCATATATACAATGGAAGATCTGCTTTCTAGCATGCACGCCAGGCATGGACCAATCATGACCAAAGGTGGTTCCAGTCATTCAGGCCTAGCAGACATAATGGCACCAGTAGTGTGGATTGGGACCAGACAATCCCAATCCTCTGACTGGGCACTAGCACATGTGACATGCAGGAGCCAGCGAAAGATGCGGTTTTCACAGGAGGCTACATGTCCCTGTCGACCTAGGGGAAGGCAAAGGGACAAAATGGCCAAAGGACAGGACAAAAGACTTTGTGGCACGGCCATTTTCGGCACTGGCCAAACGCGGTAAATGTGGTATAGTCCATACAAAATGTAGTAAAAATACTTTAAAAGTAAACTGATGCCACCAGTTTGTCCTAGGCACCTTTGTACACCAAAGAATCGGAGGTTGGCTAGGACCATAATACAAAAGTACCCCTATGCTCGGTACTGTAAGGTACTTGACAGCTCAAAAGTTACCAAGAAATAGCAACATAGTCGAAGACTAAGGGAAAATAAGTTTCCCAGTACTGACAGCCTAAAGGACGTGTCAGTTCCCCCATAACAAATGAGCAAAAGCCAAGGAGTGCAGCTGAAGGCTGTGCTCCGCTGGAAAAAGTCAGGTTAGGTAATCCAAACAAAATCAAAAAGTTTGGGGGGGTCACAAATGGAGGGAAAATTGCACCTAAGCGAAATCTTTCCTAACAGATGTGTACCCTGCCGGACTCCCTAGGACTGCTGCTAAGCTTGGGGACGGTGGACCCACATAGGAGACAGAGCCCAAGGCCAGGGACATCACCCCGACTTTCCTGGAGCTCCGGGCCTGGTTGCGTTACAGCTTGTTCCTCCCAGGAGGGATGGGAGCACTACCGGGGCTCCCGGGGACCACCGCTGGGCTTCAGGATGGTCGACCCACATGGAGTGTCACCCAAGGCAGGGGACATCACCCTGACTGTCCTGGAGCTCTGGCTGGGCTGCGTTACAGCTTTTCCCTCCATGGAAGGACAAGGACGCCGCCATGGCTCCTCTGGCCCACTGCTGAGCTTGGGGACAGTCGACCCAAATGGGAGAGAAGCACCCAATGATGGGGACAGCGTCCCCTACCGCCCTAGAGCTCTGGCTGGGCTGTGTTACAGCTTTTCCCTCCGGGGAGGTATGGGGAACCTGCCGGGGCTCCCTGTGGCCACCTCTGGGCTTTGAGATCGTCGGCCGACATGGGAGACAGGTGCCTAAGGCCGAGGACATCACTCACGATCGTCCAGGATCTCTGGCTGGCCAACCTTAAAGCTTTTTCCGCTGTGGAGTGATAGGGACCCCGCCAGGGATCCCCAGGACCACGGCTGAGCGTGGGGACATCGACCCACATGGGAGACAGGCACCAAAGGCCAGGGACAGCACCCTCGGCCGTCCTGGAGCTCTGGACGGGATGCTTTTCAGCTTGTTCCTCTGGGGAGGGAAGAGGACTCTGCCAGGGCTCCCTAGGATGGCCACTGGACTTCGGGATGGTGGACCCACATGGGAAACAGGTGCCCAAGGCTAGGCACATCACCCCCTACCGTCATGGTGCTCTGTGCGGGCCGCGTCACAGGTTTTCCTTCTGTGGAGGGATGGGGTCCCTCCTGGGGCTCCTTGGGACCGCCACTAGGCTTTGGAATGGTTGACTCAAATGGGAGACAGGTGCCCAAGGCCGGGGACTTCATCTCAGACTGTCCTGGAGCTCTGACAAGGCTGCAGTAAAGATTTTCCCAACAGGGTGGGACTGGGACCCCAACCTGGCTCCCCTGGACCACCGCTGAGCTTGGGGACGGTCGACCCAAATGGGAGACAGGCGCCCAAGGCTGGGGACATCACTCACGACTGTCCGGGATCTCTGGCTGGCCAACCTTACAGCTTTTCTCTCTGTGGACTGATAGGGACCCCGCCAGGGATCCCCGGGACCACGGCTGAACATGGGGACATCGACCCACATGGGAGACAGGCGCCAAAAGGCCGGGGACAGGACCCTCGGCCGTCCTGGAGCTCTGGACGGGCTGCGTTACAGCTTGTCCCTCCGGGGAGGGATGGGGACCCTGCCGGGGCTCCCTAGGATGGCCACTGGGCTTCGGGATGGTGGACCCACATGGGAGACAGGCATCCAAGGCTAGGGACATCACTCCCTACCGTCATGGTGGTATGGCCGGGCCGCGTCACAGCTTTTCCTTCTGTGGAGGGATGGGGACCCTCCCGGGGTTCCTTGGGACCAGCACTAGGTTTTGGAATGGTTGACTCAAATGGGAGACAGGCGCCCAAGGCCGGGGACATCATCCCAGACGGTCCTGGAGCTCTGGCCGGGCTGCGGTAAAGGTTTTCCCACCAGGGCGGGACTGGGAACCTACCGTGGCTCCCCTGGACCACTGCTGAGCTTGGGGACGGTCGACCCAAATGGGAGACAGGCGCCCAAGGCCAGGGACATCACCCCGACCGCCCTGGAGCCCTGTCTGGGCTGCGCTAAAGCTTTTTCCTCACGGGAGTTATATGGAATCTGCTGACGCTCCCCGGGACCACCCCTGAGCTTGGGGACGGTCGACCCAAATGGGAAACAGCTGCCCGAGGCCGGAGAAATCACCTCCTAGCGTCCTGCAGCTCCGGCCATGTTGTGTTACAGCTTTTAAATCAGGGCAGGGTCGGGACCACCCTGTGGCTCCCCCGGACTACCGCTGAGCTTGGGAATGGTCGGCCCACATGCAAGGCAGACGCGCAAGGCTGGGGCCAGCACTTCCAGCCGTCCTAGAGCTATGGTTGGGCTGCGTTACAGCTTTTCCCTCCTGAGGAGGGATGGGGACTTTGGGAAACCGAAAGGGTGTCGTACCTACTATTCCCCGGGGATCTCTCTCTCGGGTGGCCAGGGCCCGACCATCGCTTTTGGATACAGACCCTGGGGGTGGGCCAGTGCTGGAGGAACACCTGGGTGAGGGGTCTTCGGGGAGTGTGGGCGAGGCGCCTGATGGCGAGCCACTGTATTTCCCCCTTTCCCGTACAATTGACCCATCCTATTTTATAGGATTCTCTGATGTCCCAACTCACCCCCCAATTTCTACACAAACAATGGGCAGAGGAAGAGGGCGACAGAGTAAACAGGCCAACCCTTACATATCTCATTGAACATGTCCCGCTAATCTGGTCAGGCAAAGTCAGGCACTTAACTTTAAGTGCATACATCTGATACCAATTAGCTCTCCTCACGCAGATAAAAGGTGGAACATACAGACACACTCTGAGCAAGGTGGAACACGAGCAAGAGCAGGAGATTGTTGCCTCCAAAAGGCAGCAAAAGACAGGTGGAGAAGGCCACATCCCAAACAAGAAGACTGCATTGTGTTTCAAGGACGCCAGCGACCCTCACAGTTTAACGGCAGAGTTGTGGAGGCGAGGCCAAGCCTGTTGTACTAACCTTAGCTTAACTCGCGATTGGAAAACTGCAAGAAAAGAAAGAAACGCACACAGCCAGTAAATTCGGGAACGACATGAAAGACCGGTGTACGTTAAGGAAAGTTTGAAGTTGCAACAATATATTGCACAATTGAAGGCTGCACGCGTGTGGATGAGTCGCGAAGAAAGGCAGACCTGTGATGAATTTGGAATTCCTGATAGCTATGAAACCAGTGATACTGAGTAGCGGATTGGTCCAGCGAAAGGAAGTAGTCCACTCGAAACTCTCTGTGAAAGATGAAATGTTTATATTTGATAAAGTCAATGAACTATAAAAAACAAAGTGATCAAAATTAACCCTGGGAAAAAGGGGTGGGGGGAGTAAAAAGGTGAACGTTAAACGTTTGTGCATATGACATCAACTACCAAGACAAAGAGAAACTTGGGCAAATAACCCAAGAGTGTGAGCTGAAAGGAAAGTCTTAGTGGTCCTGTAGAGTTCTATAGTAAAAGGCATGCACATTTGTAAGTCTTTGATATCAGGAAAAGATCCAAGCCCAACTGAGGGTGAACGGAAGTGTACCCTAAAGTATGTCAATTAATCGTGGGGATGGGAATCCCTGTAAGTGTTGTGCTTTGAAATGTCAGAGCCCAACTGAGGGAGACCGGCGTGAACCTTTTGTTGAACTGTGTTTTGAAAGCTAGAAAGAGAGACTTTAACATGGAAGGCCAGGTGGGCCTCGATCCACGTTTTGAACATGTTTTGTTTTTAGAACCTGAGCCAGAGTGTGTCATCCTGTCTACGGAGACCGCCTTACTCTGTGCTGTCTAACGTGGGGAGGAGATGAATCAGCCACATTTATTCTTTATATTTCAACACTGATTTCCCTTTGCATACATATTCTCCTTTAAACACTTTTTGATTTGATGGACACAACTAGGACTGTGGTATTCATTATTTGATACTCCCATCCTAGCTATAGGGCA
Source organism: Ambystoma mexicanum (assembly GCF_040938575.1). Classification (NCBI taxonomy): domain Eukaryota; kingdom Metazoa; phylum Chordata; class Amphibia; order Caudata; family Ambystomatidae; genus Ambystoma; species Ambystoma mexicanum. The sequence goes on from NC_090930.1 coordinate 1,091,723,129, forward strand.
AAGAAGGAGTTTTTAGAAACGCATACAGGTTTAACAAATTGTACCTTTTGTATCAGTGTCATACTCGTGATACCATGCCTCCCTTACAAGACCCTGCTGGGGCTCCCTGGGACTGCCACTGGGCTTGGGGACGGTGGAGCCATGGGAGACAAGTCCCAAGGACGAGGACATCATCCCTAACTGTCCTGGAGCTCCGACCAGGCTTCGTTACAGCTTGTCCTTCCGGTGAGGGATAGGGGAGCTGCAGGGGATCCCTTGGACCACTGATGGATTTGGGGACAGTCAACCCAAATGGGAGACAGGTGCCCAAGGCCGGGAACATCACCCCCAACCGTCCTGGAGATCTGGCTGGGCTGCATTACAGATTTTCCTTCCAGGGAGGGGCAGGGACAACACTGTGGCTCCCCTGGACATCCACTGAGCTTGGGGACCGTCGACTCAAATGCGAGACAGGCTCCGAAAGGCAGGTACATCACCCCCAACCGTCCTAGAGCTCTGGCTGGGCTGTATTACTGCTTTTCCCTGCGGGGAGGGATGGAGATCCTTCCATGGCTCCCTGGGACCGCTGCTGGGCTTGAGGACAGTCGACCCACTTGAGAGACAGTAGCCCAAGGCAGGGGACATCAACTCCGACCATCCTGGAGCTCTGGCTGGGCTGCTTTACAGCTCTTCCCTCTGGGGAGTGATAGGGACCCCGCTGGGGATCCCCGCAACCACCGCTGAGCTTGGGGATGGTTGACCCAAATGGGAGACAGGCGCCCAAGCCTCGGGAAATCAACCCCTACTGTCCTGGAGCCCCGGCTGGGCTGCATTACAGCATTTCCCTCGGGTAGGGATGGGGATCCTGCCGGGGCTACTTGGGACCGCCGCTGGGCTTCGGGAAGGTCGACCCACATGGGAAACAGGCACCCAAGGCCGGTAACATCACTCCTAACCATCCTACAGCTGTGGTCGGGCTGCGCTATAGTGTTTTCCTCCAGGCAGGGACAGCGACCACACTGGGGCTCCCTGCGACCACTGCTGAGCTTGGGGATGGTCGACCCACATGTGAGGCAGCACCCCAGCTGTCCTAGAGCTCTAGCTGGTTTGCGATACACCTGACGTGGCTTCCTGGGGCTGCCGCTGGGCTTAGGGACGGTCGACCCACATGGGAAACAGGTGCCCAAGGCCTGGGGCAGCACCCCCCGGCCGTCCTGGAGCTCTGCAAGTGCCCTGTGACAGCTTTTCCCTGCGGGGAGGGACAGGTACTCTGCCGAGGCTCCTAAGTGTTGAGAAAGATTTCTCTAAGTGCTATTTTCCCTCCATATTATGGACCTCCTAAACTTTTTGCTGTTGTTTTGCTGACTTTTTCCAGTGGAGCACAACCTTCAGCTGCGCTTCCCTGGGCTTTTGCTAATTTGTTATGGGGAAAGTGACACGTCCATCAGACGGTCAGTACTGGGAAACTATGTTTCCCCTAGTCTTTAATATGTTGCCATTTCTTGGTAACTTTTTATCTGTGTGCCAAGTACCATACTGTACCGCGCACAGGGGGCTTTTTCATTTTACGGCCCTAGACACCCTCTAAGGATGGTTATTATACAAGTGTGCCTAGGCCGAACTGGTGGCAGCAGTTTTGCTTTAATGGTATATTTACTTCTTTTTACTGTACCATACCACATTTATGACATTTGGTCCCTGACGATGGCAAGTGCCAAAAAGGGCCGTGCCACAATGTCTTTTGTTCTGTCCTTTGGCCATCTTGTCTTTAGCCTTCACCAAGATCAAGTGGACCCGGAAATTCCTTATTTGGGCACGCAGCCTCCCAAGAAAACTGCCTCTTTCGCGGACTCCTGCATGTCACGTGTGCTAGTGCCCAGGAAGAGGACTAGGACTGTCTGGTCCCAATCCACACTACTGGTGGCAGGATGTCTGGTGTGCCTGAATGACTGAGACCACCGTGGGCCATGATTGGCCCACGCCTTGCGTGCATGCAAGAGAGCAGATCTTCCATTGGTTATCCCAGATTTGAGCGCAAAACGAATCTTGGATAAGAGAAGGGGCTCAGCATCCATTCCAGGACGATCTACTGAAGTTCACTCCGAACTACAGAAGGAGCCAAGTATCCTGAAACGCTAAAGCAGACCCTTGGAACCGCCGGAGACGCACTGGAAGGTTTGGAACCCTGAGCCCGCTGCTGTCCCGTTGGACCCCTGCTTTTGTCATTGATCCGGATTAGTGGGAACAACTATTCTTGGCACCTCCTGATTACCCGCCAAAAGAGCCTTCTCGGGAATGTTCATGGGCTGTCCACTGAACTGACCAGCTCTACCCTGGGGTATCGCATAGGAGCGTCCCAAAATGACACTCAAGACATGGCAAATCGCTAGCTTGTGGTCGTCAGCCTTCTCCCACCAAATGTCATAGTCCTAGCTACTCTAGGTCACGATCTAGGAGTGTGCGCCACACTGCAAGTCTTTGTGATTCCTGCATCACTATGTTGTGGTGACAGTCTCTGTAGGTGCTTTGACTATCTGCCCTCATGTGCCTTGAAGCCTGCTGCACCAGAATGTTCTTCCTCTCTTCTTTGTGAGCTGAGAGAAGGCTACTATTTGCTTCACCTAGCAGTGGTCCCTGGCACAACAGATATAATTCTACGCACGAGGATCCCTTAAAAGATCCTCACTTTGGCTGGGTTAGCCTGCGCTCCCTAGTTATTCCCGAACATCGAAAGTCGCTCTGCCTGCAAGGGGAGACCTTCCTCGAATAGTGGAACTTTATTCTGCATCACCTCAAGCCCTTTCCTAAACTTCTACAGCCCCCTGAAGAGGTACCATTTTCGCTCTGGACACACGACCGCGTGCCGTAAACGCAATGATGTAAGTTTGAGTGTAAGGCTCCCCACTTTGTAGGGTTGGACTGCTTAAGTTAGGATTTGGATTCTGAAGATCGCCCAATGCAATGATTGTGTTAACCATGCCTTCTGTTACAGGTTGTGAATGTGTTTTCCCCCATCTTGCATTAGGTAAAAGCAATTGTATATATGTAGCAATTGATACGCTTGTGTGGTCATTTTTTGGTATTACTGTGGTCATTCGTGTTTGATTACAAGGCCTATAATAAATGCATATGTATTTTTGATATACACCTGTCTAAGGGTAATCTGTGGTCCGTTACTGTGTGTGCTCATTGTGGGTTTCCAATCACTCCACGGGCACACTTGTTTCCAGAGCGGCAAACTAAGTGTCTACCAGCCGTGGCCGCTGCACCCGACAGATCTGAACCTGCCCGATGTAGCGCCACGGTATGCAGACCGTTCACAGAAACACCGGCACCGTTAACAACGATGCCAGCACTTCCGACTCCCCACTCCCATAGAGTCCTCTACGACTCTATGGGAATGGGGACTTATATTTTACCGGCACCTGACTTCCTGGGCCGCTGGACTTATAATCTCCCAGTGGCACCGGGAATTCAGGTGCCGGTAAAATGTTAAGAGTCCAGCAGCAACCCGCCAGTAGCACCAGGAGGGTTACTGCCAGACTTGTAATGAGGCCCTTAGTCTTGACCAACCGCCAAGCTACCTTGATTGGTCTGGCTTGTCCAGAAGGTTCCCCTGTTCCACAAACTAAGGTGGCCTCCTACACTTCTGCCCACCAGGTCAGAGCTTAGAAATACATTTTAACACCCGGGACCACTGCTGAGCTTGGGGACAGTTGACCCAAATGGAAGGCATGCATCCAAGGCCAGGGACATCACCCCCTACCGTCCTGGAGCACTGGCCATGCTGTGTTACAGTTTTTCCCTCCAAGGAGGTATGGGGACCCTGCCTGGGCTCCCTGGGACTACCGCTAGGCTTGAGGACGGTCTGCCCACATGGGAGACAGGCGCCCAAGGCCAGAGACATCACCCCCTACCGTCCAGGAGCTCTGGCCATGCCGCATTACAGCTTTTCCCTATAGGGAGGTACAGGGACCCAGACGATGCTCCCCGGGACAACCGCTGAGCTTGGGGATGGTCAACCCAAATAGGGATCATTCTGATGATAGGAAAGCGCTCCATACCAAGAAATTAATGTCTGCTTTAATAGCACAGACATGTTTGACAAAGTGGTGCTCATTGTTATGTTCCCAAAATGCAGTTTGATTTTATGCTAAGCAGCCAGCATCCTCCATTCAGGGAACGCACATCATTCTACAATTATCTCTGCACCACCCGTTTCCACCCACATCACAGACACTCAGCCCCAGTCCTACCCACCCCATTGACAACCCCCCCTTTATAATGTATAATAAGGAAAGGAGCACATTTTGTTCTGCTTACATAACACAGCAAAAGCTTCAGTTGCAACTCTGTGTTCAGCTCCCCCTTCAAATAACACATACCTGGTGCTCTAGTGGCACCCCCCAAATCCAACCACCTTACAGTGAGAACATAAATAAACACTAAAGTGCCCTTTCCTAGGGGCAGATTGGGAGAGGACCCCTCCCCCCCCATTAACAAAAAAAACACATCACTGGTCTGGTGCCACCCCCCAGTAAAATCATTACATTTGCAAATTATTTTTAAAAAAAATAATAATAATTATGCCTCTTCGTAGGGGCAATTGGGCAGATTATACTGCCCATTTGCCCCCAGTCGAGGGCAATATGCATTGCCCCATCACTTTTGGGGCAGGGTGAGGGTGCTTTTATACTAAGCGGCCCCTAGCCCCCTCTCCCAAAAAAATCACCCTTGGTGGTCTAGTGGCATTGCTAGGTGCAGATTAAAGGATCTGCACCCACCAATGCACTTTGCGTCACATATAGCAGCCTACATAACCACACTGTTAGAATGGAGTTCTAAACGCTGGCCTGATGGACAGACGTTTAGGGGTCCACCCTAGTTTAGTGAAACAGGAATCCTTCTGATCAAGCCAGACCAATCACAGTACTTTGGCAGGCGGTCAAGACTGAGGGCCTCATCTCGAGTTTGGCGGTAACCCTTAAATCCAGCAGTCACGCTATTACCGCCGGATTTAAGGGTCCGCCAAATCAGGGCTTCAGCGGATTTCTCCCCAGCTCTGAGCTGGGGGGAAATCCGCTGAAAATTTGCGCTATTACCGCCGGCGGGAAATCCACCGGCGGTAAGAGTGTGAAAATTCCCCATTGAGCCCAATGGGGAATGGGGCATTCCCGAATGGGCTCAGTGGGGAATGGGGAATTCCATTACCACCAAACCCGTGATCTGGCGCTAATACCGCCGGCGTTACCGCCCAACTCGTGATGAGGACCTAAGTCTGGCCAGAGAGGTGATTCTGTACAGGACACCAAGGATTATACCAACTACTCAGAGGAACTATCCTCTAACAGAGGTATTGAACTCAAACATAATCAGAATTACAAATTCACATGGAACAGGATAACAGCCCCCACAGAATTCTTTAGTAATCAAGTCAGGGAGCACCAAAACCAAAATAAAATTATTTGTGCCGCATTATGGAAAGGAACTGGGAATTATACCTAATGATTCAATAAGAGCAATTGTAGCCTTGAGAACGACCAGAGGTCGAAACACGTGTCAGCACAGCAAGCGCATTGAATAAAGAAATACTATCAGGCCGATTCATGGAATTAATGTGCGCAGAAAATTCCCGCGCAAGCGTGCGAAACCGTGCGAATCGCAGTGCAAGTGCGAAAATCGCAGCAAAACCCACACACATTGATTCATGGAAGTCCGTGCGCGTGTAAAATCTGGGATGTGCGCTGAAAATCTGCTTGGCGCACGCCGGCGCACAGGTCATCTAACGGCGTGCGCTACGGCCACAGGGAAAGCGCACATAGCGCGGCGCACATAATAAAAGTAGGCGTAACACGGGGCGTGGCACGCGGAATGGGGAACAACGCGTGAAAATGTGGGCGTCACGGGGGAAGTACAGGAGGCAAGTGCGCGGAACGCCCACACGCTCGCCTACAACACGTATTCATGGAATCGAATAGGGCAAACCAGCGCACGGGCGAAGACGCACACAGGCCTAAACACGTACGCCACACGAAGGCAGGCGGTAGCGTCCCTGCGCATGAAAAAAATGTGCGCCAAAATGTACGCTAACAAAAAGCACGTATATATAGCTCTGATGATTGTCCCATACTGTGGCCCTCTAGGACAAATGACGTGCAAAGGGGTACGCGACAAACACGAACACCCGCTGTGTCAAAAATAGCGTGTGCTTGTATTTCGGGGGTGCGCGGGAAGTTTCACACGCGATTGGCCTTGGGCGAGCGGGTACGTGTATTTCGGGGGTGCGAGGGAAGTTTCACACGCGACAGGCCCTGTGCGAGTGGGGAACGTGTATATCTGGGGTGCAGGGGAGTCCTACACGTGAATTGGCAGTGTGGGTCCTCCCAGGTGTTCCCTCTACACCCTCCATGGCCCCTGCAGGCAGCCCACACCACAGGGGACTACCCTGTACACCATGGGCATGCCCCCCAGCCAAGCCACATGTCAGCTTGCACTACTAATCAACAACACATGACCCCCTCCACCCCCACCCCCCAGCAGTGCAGGGCACCTGCCAGCTTGCCCCCACTCATGTCCCACTCATGTTCCCTTGCATCCACACCCCCCAGCACTGAGGGGCACCTGCCAGCAGGCCCCCACTCATGTCCCACTCATGTCCCCTTGCACCCCCACCCCCCAGCAGTGCAGGGCACCTGCCAGCAGGCCCCCACTCATGTCCCCTTGCACCCCCACCCCCCAGCACTGAGGGGCACCTGCCAGCAGGCCCCCACTCATGTCCCCTTGCACCCCCACCCCCCAGCACTGAGGGGAACCTGCCAACAGGCCCCCACTCATGTTCCACTCATGTCCCCTTGCACCCCCACCCCCCAGCAGTGCAGGGCACCTGCCAGCAGGCCCCCACTCATGTCCCCTTGCACCCCCACCCCCCAGCACTGAGGGGCACCTGCCAGCAGGCCCCCACTCATGTCTCCTTGCACCCCCACCCCCCAGCAGTGCAGGGCACCTGCCAGCAGGCCCCCACTCATGTCCCAATCATGTCCCCTTGCACCCCCAACCCCCAGCAGTGCAGGGCACCTGCCAACAGGCCCCCACTCATGTCCCCTTGCACACCCACCCCCCAGCACTGAAGGGCACCTGTCAACAGGCCCCCACTCATGTCCCACTCATGTCCCCTTGCACCCCGAACCCCAGCACTGAGGGGCACCTGCCAACAGGCCCCCACTCATGTCCGTTTGCACCCCCACCCCCCAGCAGTGCAGGGCACCTGCCAGCAGGCCCCCACTCATGTCCCACACATGTCCCCTTGCACCCCCACCCCCCAGCAGTGCAGGGCACCTGCCAGCAGGCCCCCACTCATGTCCCACTCATGTCCCCTTGCACCCCCACCCCCCAGCAGTGCAGGGCACCTGCCAGCAGGCCACCACTCATGTCCTCTTGCACCCCACCCCCGAGCACTGAGGGGCACCAGCCAACAGGCCCCCACTCATGTCCCCTTGCACCCCCACCCCCCAGCAGTGCAGGGCACCTGCCAGCAGGCCCCCACACATGTCCCCCAGCACCCCCAGCAGTCAGGGGCACCTGCCAGCAGGCCCCCACACATGTCCCCTTGCACCCCCACCCTCAGCAGTGAGGGGCACCTGCCAGCAGGCCCCCACTCATGTCCCACTCATGTCGCCTTGTACCCCCCACCTCCCAGCACTGAGGGGCACCTGCCAGCAGGCCCCCACTCATGTCCCACTCATGTCCCCTTGCACCTCCACCCCCCAGCAGTGCAGGGCACCTGCCAGCAGGCCCCCCACTCATGTCCCCTTGCGCCCCCACCCCCCAGCACTGAGGGGCACCTGCCAACAGGCCCCCACTCATGTCCCACTCATGTCCCCTTGCACCCCCACCCTCAGCAGTGCAGGGCACCTGCCAGCAGGCCCCCAATCATGTCCCCTTGCACCCCCACCCCCCAGCACTGAGGGGCACCTGCCAACAGGCCCCCACTCATGTCCCCTTGCACCCCCACCCCCAGCAGTGCAGGGCGCCTGCCAGCAGGCCCCCACTCATGTCCCCTTGCACCCCCACCCCCCAGCACTGAGGGGCACCTGCCAGCAGACCCTCACTCATGTCCCACTCATGTCCCCTTGCACCCCCACCACCCAGCACTGAGGGGTACCTGCCAGCAGGCCCCCACTCATGTCCCCTTGCGCCCCCACCCCCCAGCAGTGCAGGGCACCTGCCAGCAGGCCCCCACTCATGTCCCCTTGCACCCCCACCCCCCAGCACTGGGGGGCACCTGCCACAAGGCCCCCACTCATGTCCCCTTCCCTTGCACCCCCACCCCCCAGCAGTGCAAGGCACCTGCCAGCAGGCCCCCACTTATGTCCCCTTGCACCCCCACCCCCCAGCACTGAGGGGCACCTGCCAACAGGCCCCCACTCATGTCCCCTTGCACCCAACCCCCAGCAGTGCAGGGCACCTGCCAGCAGGCCCCCACTCATGTCCCCTTGCACCCCCACCCCCCCAGCACTGAGGGGCACCTGCCAACAGGCCCCCACGCATGTTCCACTCATGTCCCCTTGCACCCCCACCCCCCAGCAGTGCAGGGCACCTGCCAGCAGGCCCCCACTCATGTCCCCTTGCAACCCGACCCCCCAGCACTGAGGAGCACCTGCCAACAGGCCCCCACTCATGTCCCACTCATGTCCCCTTGCACCCCCACCCCCAGCAGTGCAGGGCACCTGCCAGCAGCCCCCCACTCAGGTCCCCTTGTACCCCCACCCCCAGCAGTGCAGGGCACCTGCCAGCAGCCCCCCACTCATGTCCCCTTGCAACCCGACCCCCCAGCACTGAGGAGCACCTGCCAACAGGCCCCCACTCATGTCCCACTCATGTCCCCTTGCACCCCCACCCCCCAGCAGTGCAGGGCACCTGCCAGAAGGCCCCCACTCATGTCCCCTTGCACACCCACCCCACCCCCCAGCAGTGCAGGGCACCTGCCAGCAGGCCCCCACTCATGTCCCACTCATGTCCCCTTGCACCCCCACCCCCCAGCAGTGCAGGGCACCTGCCAGCAGGGCCCCACTCATGTCCCCTTGCACCCCCACCCCCCAGCATGGAGGGGCACCTGCCAACAGGCCCCCCACTCATGTCCAACTCGTGTCCCCTTGCACCCCAACCCCCCAGCAGTGCAGGGCACCTGCCAGCAAACCCCCAACTCATGTCCCCTTGCACCCCCACCCCCCAGCAGTGCAGGGCACCTGCCAGCAGGCCCCCACTCATGTCCCACTCATGTCCCCTTGCATACCCACCCCCCAGCAGTGCAGGGCACCTGCCAGCAGGCCCCCACTCATGTCCCCTTGCACCCCAACCCCCTAGCAGTGCAGGGCACCTGCCAGCAGGCCCCCACTCATGTCCCCTTGCACTCCCACCCCCCAGCACTGAGGGGAACCTGCCTGCAGGCCCCCACCATGTCCCCTTGCACCCCCAACCCCCAGCAGTGCAGGGCACCTGCCAGCAGGACCCACTCATGTCCCCTTGCACCCCCACCCCCCCAGCACTGAGGGGCACCTGCCAACAGGCCCCCACTCATGTCCCCTTGAACCCCCACCCCCAGCACTGAGGGGCACCTGCCAACAGGCCCCCACTCATGTCCCCTTGCACCCAACCCCCAGCAGTGCAGGGCACCTGCTAGCAGGCCCCCACTCATGTCCCCTTGCACCCCCACCCCCCAGCACTGAGGGGCACCTGCCAACAGGCCCCCACTCATGTCCCACTCTTGTCCCCTTGCACCCCCACCCCCCAGCAGTGCAGGAAACCTGCCAGCAGGCCCCCACTCATGTCCCCTTGCAACCCGACCCCCCAGCACTGAGGAGCACCTGCCAACAGGCCCCCACTCATGTCCCACTCATGTCCCCTTGCACCCCCACCCCCCAGCAGTGCAGGGCACCTGCCAGCAGGCCCCCACTCATGTCCCACTCATGTCCCCTTGCATACCCACCCCCCAGCAGTGCAGGGCACCTGCCAGCAGGCCCCCACTCATGTCCCCTTGCACCCCAACCCCCCAGCAGTGCAGGGCACCTGCCAGCAGGCCCCCACTCATGTCCCCTTGCACTCCCACCCCCCAGCACTGAGGGGAACCTGCCTGCAGGCCCCCACCATGTCCCCTTGCACCCCCAACCCCCAGCAGTGCAGGGCACCTGCCAGCAGGCCCCACTCATGTCCCCTTGCACCCCCACCCCCACAGCACTGAGGGGCACCTGCCAACAGGCCCCCACTCATGTCCCCTTGAACCCCCACCCCCAGCACTGAGGGGCACCTGCCAACAGGCCCCCACTCATGTCCCCTTGCACCCAACCCCCAGCAGTGCAGGGCACCTGCTAGCAGGCCCCCACTCATGTCCCCTTGCACCCCCACCCCCCAGCACTGAGGGGCACCTGCCAACAGGCCCCCACTCATGTCCCACTCTTGTCCCCTTGCACCCCCACCCCCCAGCAGTGCAGGAAACCTGCCAGCAGGCCCCCACTCATGTCCCCTTGCAACCCGACCCCCCAGCACTGAGGAGCACCTGCCAACAGGCCCCCACTCATGTCCCACTCATGTCCCCTTGCACCCCCACCCCCCAGCACTGAGGGGCACCTGCCAGCAGGCCCCCACTCATGTCCCCTTGTACCCCCACCCCCAACAGTGCAGGGCACCTGCCAGCAGGCCCCCACTCATGTCCCCTTGCACACCCACCCCACCCCGCAGCAGTGCAGGGCACCTGCCAGCAGGACCCACTCATGTCCCACTCATGTCCCCTTGCACCCCCACCCCCCAGCAGTGCAGGGCACCTGCCAGCAGGGCCCCACTCATGTCCCCTTGCACCCCCACCCCCAGCACGGAGGGGCACCTGCCAACAGGCCCTCCACTCATGTCCAACTCGTGTCCCCTTGCACCCCAACCCCCCAGCATTGCAGGGCACCTGCCAGCAAACCCCCAACTCATGTCCCCTTGCACCCCCACCCCCCAGCAGTGTAGGGCACCTGCCAGCAGGCCCCCACTCATGTCCCCTTGCACCCCCACCCCCCAGCAGTGCAGGGCACCTGCCAGCAGGCCCCCACTCATGTCCCCTTGCACCCCCACCCCCCAGCAGTGCAGGGCACCTGCCAGCAGGCCCCCACACATGTCCCCCAGCACCCCAACCCCCCAGCAGTCAGAGGCACCTGCCAGCAGGCCCCCACTCATGTCCCACTCATGTCCCCTTGCACCCCCACCCCCCAGCACTGAGAGGCACCTGCCAACAGGCGCCCACTCATGTCCCCTTGTCCCCCCATCCCCCACCCCCCAGCAGTGCAGGGCACCTGCAAGCAGGCCCACACTCATGTCCCCTTGCACCCCCACCCCCCAGCAGTACAGGGCACCTTCCAGCAGGCCCCCACACATGTCCTCCAGCACCCCCACCCCCCAGCAGTCAGGGGCACCTGCCAGCAGGCCCCCACTCATGTCCCCTTGCACCCCACCCCCCAGCACTGAAGGGGCACCTGCCAACAGGCCCCACTCATGTCCCCTTGCACCCCCACCCCCCAGCAGTGCAGGGCACCTGCCAACAGGCCCCCACTCATGTCCCCTTGCACCCCCACCCCCCAGCACTGAGGGGCACCTGCCACAAGCCCCCCACTCATGTCCCACTCATGTCCCCTTGCACCCCCACCCCCCAGCAGTGCAGGGCACCTGCCAGCAGGCCCCCACTCATGTCCCCTTACACCCCCACCCCCCAGCACGGAGGGGCACCTGCCAACAGGCCCCCACTCATGTCCCCTTGGACCCCCAGCAGTGCAGGGCACCTGCCAGCAGGCCCCCACTCATGTCCTCTTGCACCCCCACCCCCCAGTACTGAGGAGCACCTGCCAACAGGCCCCCACTCACGTCCCACTCATGTCCCCTTGCACCCCCACCCCCCAGCAGTGCAGGGCACCTGCCAGCAGGCCCCCACTTATGTCCCCTTGCACCCCCAGCCCCCAGCACTGAGGGGCACCTGCCAAAAGGCCCCCACTCATGTCCCCTTGCACCCCCACCCCCCAGCACTGAGGGGAACCTGCCAGCAGGCCCCCACCATGTCCCCTTGCACCCCCACCCCCCAGCAGTGCAGGGCACCTGCCAGCAGGCCCCACACATGTCCCCTTGCACCCCCACCCCCCAGCACTGAGGGGCACCTGCCAACAGGCCCCCACCCCCCAGCACCCCCACCCCCCAGCAGTCAGGGGCACCTGCCAGCAGGCCCCCACTCATGTCCCCTTGCACCCCACCCCCCAGCACTGAAGGGGCACCTGCCAACAGGCCCCACTCATGTCCCCTTGCACCCCCACCCCCCAGCAGTGCAGGGCACCTGCCAGCAGGCCCCCACTCATGTCCCCTTGAACCCCCACCCCCAGCACTGAGGGGCACCTGCCAACAGGCCCCCACTCATGTCCCCTTGCACCCAACCCCCAGCAGTGCAGGGCACCTGCCAGCAGGCCCCCACTCATGTCCCCTTGCACCCCCACCCCCCAGCACTGAGGGGCACCTGCCAACAGGCCCCCACTCATGTCCCACTCATGTCCCCTTGCACCCCCACCCCCCAGCAGTGCAGGACACCTGCCAGCAGGCCCCCACTCATGTCCCCTTGCAACCCGACCCCCCAGCACTGAGGAGCACCTGCCAACAGGCCCCCACTCATGTCCCACTCATGTCCCCTTGCACCCCCACGCCCCAGCACTGAGGGGCACCTGCCAGCAGGCCCCCACTCATGTCCCCTTGTACCCCCACCCCCAACAGTGCAGGGCACCTGCCAGCAGGTCCCCACTCATGTCCCCTTGCAACCCGACCACCCAGCACTGAGGAGCACCTGCCAACAGGCCCCCACTCATGTCCCACTCATGTCCCCTTGCACCCCAACCCCCCAGCAGTGCAGGGCACCTGCCAGCAGGCCCCCACTCATGTCCCCTTGCACACCCACCCCACCCCCAGCAGTGCAGGGCACCTGCCAGCAGGCCCCCACTCATGTCCCACTCATGTCCCCTTGCACCCCCACCCCCCAGCAGTGCAGGGCACCTGCCAGCAGGGCCCCACTCATGTCCCCTTGCACCCCCACCCCCAGCACGGAGGGGCACCTGCCAACAGGCCCTCCACTCATGTCCAACTCGTGTCCCCTTGCACCCCAACCCCCCAGCATTGCAGGGCACCTGCCAGCAGGCCCCCACTCATGTCCCCTTGCAACCCGACCCCCCAGCACTGAGGAGCACCTGCCAACAGGCCCCCACTCATGTCCCACTCATGTCCCCTTGCACCCCCACCCCCAGCAGTGCAGGGCACCTGCCAGCAGCCCCCCACTCATGTCCCCTTGTACCCCCACCCCCAGCAGTGCAGGGCACCTGCCAGCAGCCCCCCACTCATGTCCCCTTGCAACCCGACCCCCCAGCACTGAGGAGCACCTGCCAACAGGCCCCCACTCATGTCCCACTCATGTCCCCTTGCACCCCCACCCCCCAGCAGTGCAGGGCACCTGCCAGAAGGCCCCCACTCATGTCCCCTTGCACACCCACCCCACCCCCCAGCAGTGCAGGGCACCTGCCAGCAGGCCCCCACTCATGTCCCACTCATGTCCCTTTGCACCCCCACCCCCCAGCAGTGCAGGGCACCTGCCAGCAGGGCCCCACTCATGTCCCCTTGCACCCCCACCCCCCAGCATGGAGGGGCACCTGCCAACAGGCCCCCCACTCATGTCCAACTCGTGTCCCCTTGCACCCCAACCCCCCAGCAGTGCAGGGCACCTGCCAGCAAACCCCCAACTCATGTCCCCTTGCACCCCCACCCCCCAGCAGTGCAGGGCACCTGCCAGCAGGCCCCCACTCATGTCCCACTCATGTCCCCTTGCATACCCACCCCCCAGCAGTGCAGGGCACCTGCCAGCAGGCCCCCACTCATGTCCCCTTGCACCCCAACCCCCCAGCAGTGCAGGGCACCTGCCAGCAGGCCCCCACTCATGTCCCCTTGCACTCCCACCCCCCAGCACTGAGGGGAACCTGCCTGCAGGCCCCCACCATGTCCCCTTGCACCCCCAACCCCCAGCAGTGCAGGGCACCTGCCAGCAGGCCCCACTCATGTCCCCTTGCACCCCCACCCCCCCAGCACTGAGGGGCACCTGCCAACAGGCCCCCACTCATGTCCCCTTGAACCCCCACCCCCAGCACTGAGGGGCACCCGCCAACAGGCCCCCACTCATGTCCCCTTGCACCCAACCCCCAGCAGTGCAGGGCACCTGCTAGCAGGCCCCCACTCATGTCCCCTTGCACCCCCACCCCCCAGCACTGAGGGGCACCTGCCAACAGGCCCCCACTCATGTCCCACTCTTGTCCCCTTGCACCCCCACCCCCCAGCAGTGCAGGAAACCTGCCAGCAGGCCCCCACTCATGTCCCCTTGCAACCCGACCCCCCAGCACTGAGGAGCACCTGCCAACAGGCCCCCACTCATGTCCCACTCATGTCCCCTTGCACCCCCACCCCCCAGCACTGAGGGGCACCTGCCAGCAGGCCCCCACTCATGTCCCCTTGTACCCCCACCCCCAACAGTGCAGGGCACCTGCCAGCAGGCCCCCACTCATGTCCCCTTGCACACCCACCCCACCCCCCAGCAGTGCAGGGCACCTGCCAGCAGGCCCCCACTCATGTCCCACTCATGTCCCCTTGCACCCCCACCCCCCAGCAGTGCAGGGCACCTGCCAGCAGGGCCCCACTCATGTCCCCTTGCACCCCCACCCCCAGCACGGAGGGGCACCTGCCAACAGGCCCTCCACTCATGTCCAACTCGTGTCCCCTTGCACCCCAACCCCCCAGCATTGCAGGGCACCTGCCAGCAAACCCCCAACTCATGTCCCCTTGCACCCCCACCCCCCAGCAGTGTAGGGCACCTGCCAGCAGGCCCCCACTCATGTCCCCTTGCACCCCCACCCCCCAGCAGTGCAGGGCACCTGCCAGCAGGCCCCCACTCATGTCCCCTTGCACCCCCACCCCCCAGCAGTGCAGGGCACCTGCCAGCAGGCCCCCACACATGTCCCCCAGCACCCCAACCCCCCAGCAGTCAGAGGCACCTGCCAGCAGGCCCCCACTCATGTCCCACTCATGTCCCCTTGCACCCCCACCCCCCAGCACTGAGAGGCACCTGCCAACAGGCGCCCACTCATGTCCCCTTGTCCCCCCATCCCCCACCCCCCAGCAGTGCAGGGCACCTGCAAGCAGGCCCGCACTCATGTCCCCTTGCACCCCCACCCCCCAGCAGTACAGGGCACCTTCCAGCAGGCCCCCACACATGTCCTCCAGCACCCCCACCCCCCAGCAGTCAGGGGCACCTGCCAGCAGGCCCCCACTCATGTCCCCTTGCACCCCACCCCCCAGCACTGAAGGGGCACCTGCCAACAGGCCCCACTCATGTCCCCTTGCACCCCCACCCCCCAGCAGTGCAGGGCACCTGCCAACAGGCCCCCACTCATGTCCCCTTGCACCCCCACCCCCCAGCACTGAGGGGCACCTGCCAGCAGGCCCCCCACTCATGTCCCCTTGCACCCCCATCCCCCAGCACTGAGGGGCACCTGCCACAAGCCCCCCACTCATGTCCCACTCATGTCCCCTTGCACCCCCACCCCCCAGCAGTGCAGGGCACCTGCCAGCAGGCCCCCACTCATGTCCCCTTACACCCCCACCCCCCAGCACGGAGGGGCACCTGCCAACAGGCCCCCACTCATGTCCCCTTGGACCCCCAGCAGTGCAGGGCACCTGCCAGCAGGCCCCCACTCATGTCCTCTTGCACCCCCACCCCCCAGTACTGAGGAGCACCTGCCAACAGGCCCCCACTCACGTCCCACTCATGTCCCCTTGCACCCCCACCCCCCAGCAGTGCAGGGCACCTGCCAGCAGGCCCTCACTTATGTCCCCTTGCACCCCCAGCACTGAGGGGCACCTGCCAAAAGGCCCCCACTCATGTCCCCTTGCACCCCCACCCCCCAGCACTGAGGGGAACCTGCCAGCAGGCCCCCACCATGTCCCCTTGCACCCCCACCCCCCAGCAGTGCAGGGCACCTGCCAGCAGGCCCCACTCATGTCCCCTTGCACCCCCACCCCCCAGCACTGAGGGGCACCTGCCAACAGGCCCCCACCCCCCAGCACCCCCACCCCCCAGCAGTCAGGGGCACCTGCCAGCAGGCGCCCACTCATGTCCCCTTGCACCCCCACCCCCCAGCAGTGCTGGGCACCTGCCAGCAGGCCCCCACTCATGTCCCCTTGAACCCCCACCCCCAGCACTGAGGGGCACCTGCCAACAGGCCCCCACTCATGTCCCCTTGCACCCAACCCCCAGCAGTGCAGGGCACCTGCCAGCAGGCCCCCACTCATGTCCCCTTGCACCCCCACCCCCCAGCACTGAGGGGCACCTGCCAACAGGCCCCCACTCATGTCCCACTCATGTCCCCTTGCACCCCCACCCCCCAGCAGTGCAGGACACCTGCCAGCAGGCCCCCACTCATGTCCCCTTGCAACCCGACCCCCCAGCACTGAGGAGCACCTGCCAACAGGCCCCCACTCATGTCCCACTCATGTCCCCTTGCACCCCCACGCCCCAGCACTGAGGGGCACCTGCCAGCAGGCCCCCACTCATGTCCCCTTGTACCCCCACCCCCAACAGTGCAGGGCACCTGCCAGCAGGTCCCCACTCATGTCCCCTTGCAACCCGACCACCCAGCACTGAGGAGCACCTGCCAACAGGCCCCCACTCATGTCCCACTCATGTCCCCTTGCACCCCAACCCCCCAGCAGTGCAGGGCACCTGCCAGCAGGCCCCCACTCATGTCCCCTTGCACACCCACCCCACCCCCAGCAGTGCAGGGCACCTGCCAACAGGCCCCCACTCATGTCCCACTCATGTCCCCTTGCACCCCCACCCCCCAGCAGTGCAGGGCACCTGCCAGCAGGGCCCCACTCATGTCCCCTTGCACCCCCACCCCCAGCACGGAGGGGCACCTGCCAACAGGCCCTCCACTCATGTCCAACTCGTGTCCCCTTGCACCCCAACCCCCCAGCATTGCAGGGCACCTGCCAGCAAACACCCAACTCATGTCCCCTTGCACCCCACCCCCCAGCAGTGTAGGGCACCTGCCAGCAGGCCCCCACTCATGTCCCCTTGCACCCCCACCCCCCAGCAGTGCAGGGCACCTGCCAGCAGGCCCCCACTCATGTCCCCTTGCACCCCCACCCCCCAGCAGTGCAGGGCACCTGCCAGCAGGCCCCCACACATGTCCCCCAGCACCCCAACCCCCCAGCAGTCAGAGGCACCTGCCAGCAGGCCCCCACTCATGTCCGACTCATGTCCCCTTCCACCCCCACCACCCAGCACTGAGAGGCACCTGCCAACAGGCCCCCACTCATGTCCCACTCATGTCCCCTTGTACCCCCATCCCCCACCCCCCAGCAGGGCAGGGCACCTGCAAGCAGGCCCGCACTCATGTCCCCTTGCACCCCCACCCCCAGCAGTACAGGGCACCTGCCAGCAGGCCCCCACACATGTCCCCCAGCACCCCCACCCCCCAGCAGTCAGGGGCACCTGCAAGCAGGCCCCCACTCATGTCCCCTTGCACCCCACCCCCCAGCACTGAAGGGGCACCTGCCAACAGGCCCCACTCATGTCCCCTTGCACCCCCACCCCCCAGCAGTGCAGGGCACCTGCCAACAGGCCCCCACTCATGTCCCCTTGCACCCCCACCCCCCAGCACTGAGGGGCACCTGCCAGCAGGCCACCACTCATTTCCCACTCATGTCCCCTTGTACCCCCACCAGCCAGCACGGAGGGGCACCTGCTAGCAGGCCCCCACTCATGTCCCCTTGCACCCCCACCCCCCAGCAGTGCAGGGCACCTGCCAGCAGGCCCCCCACTCATGTCCCCTTGCACCCCAATCCCCCAGCACTGAGGGGCACCTGCCACAAGCCCCCACTCATGTCCCACTCATGTCCCCTTGCACCCCCACCCCCCAGCAGTGCAGGGCACCTGCCAGCAGGCCCCCACTCATGTCCCCTTACACCCCCACCCCCCAGCAGTGCATGGCACCTGCCAGCAGGCCCCCCACTCATGTCCCCTTGCACCCCCATCCCCCAGCACTGAGGGGCACCTGCCACAAGCCCCCCACTCATGTCCCACACATGTCCCCTTGCACCCCCACCCCCCAGCAGTCAGCCAACAGGCCCCCACTCATGTCCCCTTGCACCCCCAGCAGTGCAGGGCACCTGCCAGCAGGCCCCCACTCATGTCTTCTTGCACCCCCACCCCCCAGTACTGAGGAGCACCTGTCAACAGGCCCCCACTCACATCCCACTCATGACCCCTTGCACCCCCACCCCCCAGCACGGAGGGGCACCTGCCAACAGACCCCCACTCATGTCCCCTTGGACCCCCAGCAGTGCAGGGCACCTGCCAGCAGGCCCCCACTCATGTCCTCTTGCACCCCCACCCCCCAGTACTGAGGAGCACCTGCCAACAGGCCCCCACTCACGTCCCACTCATGTCCCCTTGCACCCCCACCCCCCAGCAGTGCAGGGCACCTGCCAGCAGGCCCCCACTTATGTCCCCTTGCACCCCCAGCACTGAGGGGCACCTGCCAAAAGGCCCCCACTCATGTCCCCTTGCACCCCCACCCCCCAGCACTGAGGGGAACCTGCCAGCAGGCCCCCCACTCATGTCCCCTTGCACCCCCATCCCCCAGCACTGAGGGGCACCTGCCACAAGCCCCCCACTCATGTCCCACTCATGTCCCCTTGCACCCCCACCCCCCAGCAGTGCAGGGCACCTGCCAGCAGGCCCCCACTCATGTCCCCTTACACCCCCACCCCCCAGCACGGAGGGGCACCTGCCAACAGGCCCCCACTCATGTCCCCTTGCACCCCCAGCAGTGCAGGGCACCTGCCAGCAGGCCCCCACTCATGTCCTCTTGCACCCCCACCCCCCAGTACTGAGGAGCACCTGCCAACAGGCCCCCACTCACGTCCCACTCATGTCCCCTTGCACCCCCACCCCCAGCAGTGCAGGGCACCTGCCAGCAGGCCCCAAATTATGTCCCCTTGCACCCCAGCCCCCAGCACTGAGGGGCACCTGCCAAAAGGCCCCCACTCATGTCCCCTTGCACCCCCACCCCCCAGCACTGAGGGGAACCTGCCAGCAGGCCCCCACCATGTCCCCTTGCACCCCCACCCCCCAACAGTGCAGGGCACCTGCCAGCAGGCCCCACTCATGTCCCCTTGCACCCCCACCCCCAGCACTGAGGGGCACCTGCCAACAGGCTCCCACTCATGTCCCCTTGCACCCCCACCCCCCAGCAGTGCAGGGCACCTCCCAGCAGTCCCCCACTCATGCCCCCTTGAACTCCCACCCCCAGCACTGAGGGGCACCTGCCAACAGGCTCCCACTCATGTCCCACTCATGTCCCCTTGCACCCCCACCCCCCAGCACTGAGGGGCACCTGCCAACAGGCCCCCACTCATGTCCCCTTGCACCCCCACCCCCCAGCATTGAGGGGCACCTGCCAACAGGCCCCCACTCATATCCCCTTGCACACCCACCCCCCCAGCAGTGCAGGGCACCTGCCAGCAGGCCCCCACTCATGTCCCCTTGCACACCCACCCCCCAGCAGTGCAGGGCACCTGCCAGCAGGTCCCCACTCATGTCCCCTTGCACCCCCACCCCCCAGAAGTGTAGGGCACCTGACAGCAGGCCCCCACACATGTCCCCCAGCACACCCACACCCCAGCCGTCAGGGGCACCTGCCAGCAGGCCCCACTCATGTCCCCTTGCACCCCCACCCCCAGCACTGAGAGGCACCTGCCAATAGGCCCCCACTAATGTCCCACTCATGTCCCCTTGCACACCCAACCCCCAGCAGTGCAGGGCACCTGCCAGCAGGCCCCCACTCATGTCCCCTTGCACCCCCACCCTCCAGCACTGAGGGATCCCTGCCAACAGGCCCCCACTCATGTCCCTTTGCACCCCCACCCCCCAGCAGTGCAGGGCACCTGCCAGCAGGCCCCCACTCATGTCCCCTTGCAACCCGACCCCCCAGCACTGAGGAGCACCTGCCAAAAGGCCCCCACTCATGTCCCACTCATGCCCCCTTGCACCCTCACCCCCCAGCACTGAGGGGCACCTGCCAGCAGGCCCCCACCCCCAGCAGTGCAGGGCACCTGCCAGCAGGCCCCCACTCATGTCCCCTTGCAACCCGACCCCCCAGCACTGAGGAGCACCTGCCAACAGGCCCCCACTCATGTCCCCTTGTACCCCAACCCCCCAGCAGTGCAGGGCATCTGCCAGCAAACCCCCAACTCATGTCCCCTTGCACCCCCACCTCCCAGCAGTGCAGGGCACCTGCCAGCAGGCCCCCACTCATGTCCCCTTGCACCCCTACCCCCCAGCAGTGCAGGGCACCTGCCAGCAGGCCCCCACTCATGTCCCCTTGCACCCCCACCCCCCAGCAGTGCAGGGCACCTGCCAGCAGGGCCCCACTCATGTCCCCTTGTACCCCCACCCCCCAGCACGGAGGGGCACCTGCCAAGAGGCCCCCCACTCATGTCCAACTCGTGTCCCCTTGCACCCCAACCCCCCAGCAGTGCAGGGCATCTGCCAGCAAACCCCCAACTCATGTCCCCTTGCACCCCTACCCCCCAGCAGTGCAGGGCACCTACCAGCAGGCCCCCACTCATGTCCCCTTGCACCCCTACCCTCCAGCAGTGCAGGGCACCTGCCAGCAGGCCCCCACTCATGTCCCCTTGCACCCCCACCCCCCAGCAGTGCAGGGTACCTGCCAGCAGGCCCCCACACATGTCCCCCAGCACCCCCATCCCCCAGCAGTCAGAGGCACCTGCCAGCAGGCCCCCACTCATGTCCCCTTGCACCCCCACCCCTCAGCAGTGAGAGGCACCTGCCAACAGGCCCCCACTCATGTCCCCTTGTACCCCCACTCCCCACCCCCCAGCAGTGCAGGGCACCTGCAAGCAGGCCCGCACTCATGTCCCCTTGCACCCCCACCCCCCCAGCAGTACAGGGCACCTGCCAGCAGGCCCCCACACATGTCCCCCAGCACCCCCACCCCCCAGCAGTCAGGGGCACCTGCCAGCAGGCCCCCACCCATGTCCCCTTGCACCCCCACCCCCCAGCACTGAGGGGGCACCTGCCAACAGGCCACACTCATGTCCCCTTGCACCCCCACCCCCCAGCAGTGCAGGGCACCTGCCAGCAGGCCCCCACTCATGTCCCCTTGCACCCCACCCCCCAGCACTGAGGGGCACCTGCCAACAGGCCACCACTCATGTCCCCTTGTACCCCCACCACCCAGCACGGAGGGGCACCTGCCAGCAGGCCCCCACTCATGTCCCCTTGCACCCCCACCCCCCAGCAGTGCAGGGCACCTGCCAGCAGGCCCCCACTCATGTCCCCTTGCACCCCCACCCCCCAGCAGTGCAGGGCACCTGCCATCAGGCCCCACTCATGTCCCTTTGCACCCCCACCCCCCAGCACTGAGGGGCACCTGCCAACAGGCCCCCACTCATGTCCCCTTGCACCCCCACCCCCCAGCAGTGCAGGGCACCTGCCAGCAGGCCCCCACTCATGTCCCCTTGAACCCCCACCCCCAGCACTGAGGGGCACCTGTCAACAGGCCCCCACTCATGTCCCACTCATGTCCCCTTGCACCCCCACCCCCGAGCAGTGCAGGGCACCTGCCAGCAGGCCCCCACTCATGTCCCCTTGCACCCCCACCCCCCAGCATTGAGGGGCACCTGCCAACAGGCCCCCACTCATGTCCCCTTGCACCCCCACCCCCGAGCAGTGCAGGGCACCTGCCAGCAGCCCCCACTCATGTCCCACTCATGTCCCACTCATGTCCCCTTGCACACCCATCCCCCAACAGTGAAATGGCGATCTCATGACACAAACCAAAAGTCAACTATGTACATCAACACATATCCGCCACACGAAGGCAGGCGGTAGCGTCCCTGCGCTAACAAAAAGCCCGTATATGCAGCTCTGATGAATGTCCCATACTGTGGCCCTCTAGGACAAATGACGTTCAAAGGGGTACGCGACAAACACGGACACCCGCTGTGTCAAAAATAACGTGTATTTCGGGGGTGCACGGGAAGTTTTACACGCGATTGTGCCTGGGTGAGCGGGGTACGTGTACTTCAGGGGCTCGCGGGAAGTTTTACATGTGATTGTGCCTGGGCGAGCGGGGTACATGTACTTCAGGGGCTCGCAGGAAGTTTTACACGCGATTGGGCCTGGGCGAGCGGAGTACGTGTATTACTGGGGTAGGCGGGGAAGTACAGGAGGCAAATGCGCGGAACGCCCACACGCAAGCGCCAAAAAAGACGCGCTAATCCGGAAACACGTACGCCAGCAGGAAGGCGTACGTGGACCCGCGCAGCATAAAAGTACGCGCAAACAACAAGCAAGCTCAGACGCCAGGATGAACATACCGTTCCTAGCAGCAGTGGTCGTGGGATACCGCAGGAGGAGGAGGGGGATAGTCAGGCCC
The DNA here is from genome assembly GCF_040938575.1 of Ambystoma mexicanum. Classification (NCBI taxonomy): domain Eukaryota; kingdom Metazoa; phylum Chordata; class Amphibia; order Caudata; family Ambystomatidae; genus Ambystoma; species Ambystoma mexicanum. Next base: position 1,091,745,673 of record NC_090930.1, read on the forward strand.
AGAATTTTCACACCCAGAACCAGCCTTTTTGGCATGCCTGATGACCAGGTGTATGGGACGTACTGGTTTCCACCTCACATAATACTCAACCTGGTCAGTGAGTGGGAGGATGACCTCACATCACCCACCCTCTGCTCCCAAGCACTCAGCCCCCTGGAAAAGGTCCTCAATGTACTGCACTTTTTGGCCACCGGATCATTTCAGCGGACAAGTGCCATAGTGGGGGGGGGGGGTATCACAGGCCACGCAATCACGCTGCCTACACCAGGTCTTGGCCATCATGACTGCACGCCCATCAGTCCGCAGGCACATAAACCTGCCCCGAACACCTGCAAAAAGGCAGGCTGCCGTCCAGGATTTCTACGGGGTGGCACAATTCCCCAAAGTCCTAGGTTCCATTGATTGCACCCATGTGGCTCCACGTCCCCCCAGGGCATCAGAGCACATCTATAGAAAACGCAAGCACTGGCATTCCATCAACGTCCAGGTAGTATGTGATGCCAAGGGAATCATCACCTCAGTATATGCCAAATATCCAGGGTCCACCCACGACAGTTTCATTTACAGAATGTCAACCCTAAACCGGGACCTAGAAGCTGGGCGGCATGGCGATACATGGCTGCTTGGTGAGTATAAATGCTGCAGCACATGCATGCATGCATGCATGCCAGATACTGAATAATGTCACAACCCTACTAATGATACCCATCACCACCTCCCCAGGGGACAGTGCCTACCCTCTGAGCACCCACATGATGACGCCATATCGGAACCCCACCAGGCCACCCGAGGTAAGATGCAATACAGCCCATATTGCAACCGGGGGCATAGCGGAGCGCACATTCGAAGTGCTCAAGTGACGCTTTCGCTCCCTTGACCGTTCTGGCAGGCAGCTGTTATACGCTCCCCCAGTAGTGTGCAGGATCATAGTGCCAGCATGTGTCCTGCACAACGTTGCAACACGCCACGGCATGCCGGTGGACATGGTCGTGCCCCCACATCCCCAACCACATGCACGCCTGCTGCGCATGGGAGGGGAAAGGGTACGGGGTGAGGCAGCCCGAACGCAGCTGGTGGCTAATTACTTCACTGACAATCACACCCCTGCGGAGTGCACACAGCCCTGCCACATACCAGCTGACAATCGATGATGACACAAGGGACAGTAAACTGTCACAACCATACCAGCCTGAGATTGGTCACCTGGAAGTGTCACAATGTGTGCATCCCTACCTACAGAAACACCACCAATGCTGTGTCATCAAAAGACACATATGCTGCTAAATGCATTACCCCCTTGCAAAATAAAACATGAGAACAGTGCCATGTCACCCAACCCCTCCCCAGCACCACCACCCAACACACCATGGCATGTCATGCTATGTGAGAGCAAACAAAGCAATCCCGAAAACCTGACACAAGTGTCACAAAGTACAGTGTCCCTAATGTGGATTTGTGAATTTCACTACTTTGCTGTTCCTACACGCTGCCCGTGTGATTCCACCGAGTTTCCTCGGTTTATACGTGCAAACACCAACAAAGAACTACACTACCCATCAGCACTGTAGTTCTTTGGCAGCTTTATTCCGTCCTCAGGCGCAAACGCACCGGCGCGAACGCGCCGGCGCGAACGGAACTAGCGGGTCTGTGCGGTTATAAAGGCCAGACCTCACGTTTCTTTCTTTAGAGATAGACCGTAGGTGTGCCTGCTTTTTAGTTTATTTTATTAAGAAACTGTGTTAAAGTGACTTGAACATACGATTGATCTTGCACTAGGAGCCTGAAAGACTTATTTTAATTGATTTTAGCATCTTAGTATCTTTAATAAGTTTTGGGATATTTAGCTTGCAATTGTTGAAGTTGCCGAAATACTTATTTTGTGAATTTCACTACATTGCTGTTCCTACACGCTGCCCGTGTTATTCCACTGAGTTTCCTCGGCTTATACGTGCAAACGCCACCAAAGAACTACACTACCCATCAGCACTGTAGTTCTTTGGCAGCTTTATTCCGTCCTCAGGCGCGAACGCGCCGGCGCGAACAGAACTAGCGGGTCTGTGCGGGTCCGTGCTGAGACGCTCTGACGTGCCACTGATCTTACTTCCTGGTATTCGTTACAGATGGCACACCCAGGTAAGGACTTGCGTCCTATACAGAAACGAAATACTGATAAATATACCCCACGCCTCTTTACTGAGGTATCCTTACTTAATACTCACTCCGTAGCCAAACATTTCTTGGATATACATGATTACATACTGGAGCACCAATTAGATATCATGTGCCTCACTGAGACATGGTTTACCGACTCCCATGGACCTACTATTGAGCAGGCGATCCCCCCAGACTATATCTTCTTTGGGAAACATAGAGAAGGGGCAGTGGGAGGAGGAGTGGCTATTATTATGCAAGAAATCATTAGGATTTTATGAAGCTCAAATCGAATGCTGTGGGACTGACATGATACATGTCAAGATGACTGTAATCCCTAACTTTTCCTTGAACTTGGTCCTCCTTTACAGACAGGAGGATTCTGATAGATTTAACCTTGTTTCTCCTTGTTTCTCCTATGTTGACTTCCAACACTGGTTTGGTCATCTTGGGGGACTTCAACCGTTGGAAAGGTGACAAGAGAGATAAGAAAGCCCTATCATTAGAAAAAATGTTGGCAAATCATCAGATCATAATCCATAACGTTGACCCAACGCATAACAAAGGCCATACTCTAGATTGGGTCGGCAGTTGCAATATACCTGTTGATAATATCCTGACCACACCTTGTATCTGGTCCGACCACTTTTTTATCATGTGTCCTGCGGCTTCCTGCCCGTGCACGTAGAGTACACGCTCCTACATACCCAGTTAAAGTTCGAAATCTGCAGAACATAACTACACCCGTTCTGACCGATTATCTGTCTTCTCTAATGATGTCAACTAAGGACATTGATGACCCTGAGTCATTGATAGATAATTACAATAAACTAACCACTGACATGCTCGACAAATTCACCCCTTTGAAAGACAAATTGGTCAGAGACCTACCAAATCGTCTCAGATGGTTCTCCTCTTTTTTGGTTGATCTGAGAACTAGTAAAAGGAAGGCTGAACATGCCTGGCGCAAAGATAGTTCTATGACCAATCTACTGGATTGGAAGCGTAAGGAAAAGCAATATAAACTAGCAATTCTTGAGGCTAAAAAAACACACTATAATAACCAAATTAGTTCCGCTGGGGATCAGTCCAAGGAACTTTTCCGCCTCTTTAGATCTTGGGAAAAACCTACCGCCTGTGGCTCCTCCATTAAACCCACTGCTGAGTATTGCGATCGAGTACAGAAAGCATTTGCGGACAAACTACTCAAAGCCCAGGATAAAATTCAACAGGAAACCCTGACCCTCTCACCCCTTACAGTCAGGCCTGTATTGTTACCTAATAAGACGTTAGCATCTGACACTAAATTGATTGATACAAAACAAGACCTCATGCCTAACACTGCCACTAAAACAGACCCCGCCTCTGGTTTTAGTTTCAAGGAAACTACTGTAGTGGAAATGATAAATATACTGAAATCTATGTATCCTACCAGCTGTCCTGGTGAACTTCTCCCAACCAAAATTATTCTGGAGCACAAAGAGCAGTTTGTGCCTTTTCTATGTAGATTCGCAAATGCTTCTTTTCGGTTGGGCAAAATTCCCCAGCCGCTGAAAAATGTTGCGGTTTCACCATTATTTAAAAATGTTGGATTAGACCCCTCTGATGCTGCAGGCCAATCACAAATACTTTGTTTTTACTTAAACTCATAGATAAGATAGCAACCATTCAACTGCAGGACCATGTACAAACAGCTGATATACTTCACACAAAGCAGTCTGGTTTTAGAAGTTATCATGGCACTGAGAGTGCACTTTTAGATCTACAGACCTTCATGCTCTCTAAGCTGGAAGAAAGCAGGTCGGGGCTGCTGATGCTGCTGGACTTATCGGCAGCTTTCGACCTGCTTGATCACAACATCCTTCTTGACAGAATTTAGTTGGTCGGGGGCCTCTCTGCAAATGCCATAGCTTGGTTAAAATCTTTTTTAGAGGGTCGACAATCTCAGGTATACTGGGGGGATTGTGCCTCTGAACCACAAATACTGACTTGTGGAGTCCCTCAAGGGGCATGTCTCTCCCCTTTATTGTTTAATATCTATATCCTCCCCCTCTGTTATGATTTAGAACTTTTTCAAATTTTCTTCTGCAACTATGAAGATGATTTTCAATTGCTCCTTGACATCAATGGCAATCATGATACCGACCAACACCTGGTGGACATGGTGTATCAACTAATAAAAAAGTGGATGTCTACCAACTGGCTCTGCCTAAATGCATCAAAAACTGAACTTATGCTTTTTGGACCCACCCAGGCACTAACTAAACTGGACCAGGCGTACTCAGGCTTTAGGATTGATGGCAGTGACATAAAGGTCGTGCAGAAAGTTAAAACGCTAGGTACTTACATGGCGAGCAGCTTAGATTGTGATGCTCACGTTACAGCTATCTCAAGGAGCACAAATTACCATCTTAAAGAGCTCAGACAGGTTGTCCCACTTGTCTCTATCGAAAACCGCACTAAACTTGTGAGAGCTGTCATTTTACCTCGCATGGATTACTGTAACGCACTTTTATGTGGGGCAAGTAAAGCTGATCTCCTTGAACTTCAGAAAGTACAAAACAAAGCCATCCGTATCATCTTTCAGATGAAAAATTCTGAACCGATCACTGCTGCTAGAATAAAACTACACTGGCTCCCTGTAGAGGCCCGCATTCAGTTTAAGCTACTTACCATTTGCCATAAATGTATTTATGGGTCTGCACCTAGCTACCTGAAAGAAGTTATAAATATCTATCAACCCATAAGAAGACTCAGATCAGCTGAAGATATTCTATTAGCCCACCACTGCGTGAAACGAGCCCGTGGGCTTGGCAGAGCGTTTCATATCCAAGGCGCCAAGGCCTGGAATGCCTTGCCAGCTACCTTGCGTAAAACCGGGGACCTGCTTGTGTTTCGGAAACTTCTGAAGACTCACCTCTTCTATTAATACGTTTCCATTACTGGTTGCCGCCAACTTTTCTGTCTCTCGGCGCCTGGATGCCTACGGGCTTTGGCGGGGTATAAGAAAAATAACATAACATAATGGAAACTGGCCACACACAATATGCTCCCAGTAATGTTGAACTAACAACACACATGACCAAATACTTACCAACAATACAATGCAGCTACACAAGCTCAAACATAACTAAAACATGACAGTACTAAGTTAAAGTAGTCGTAGTCTTACAACCTGAACATGCCACCACATCGCCCCCTTCCAACTGTAGTATTGCAGGCTTCAAAACTTGTCTGTGTACTGCATACAACATGAACTCCATCTCCAAAGCAGACGGCCTTGTGAAGACATGAGGAATGAACCTGCAAATTCAGAGGGAGACATGGAAGCAGAAGCATACATAATTCCAAAATGCAGTGTACAATACAACAACAATATACACAAGGAATGTCTACACAGTATTGACTACAGACTGCCCACACTGCTCATGGGAGCCCAACATCACTGTGTACATCACTGTCACTTGGTCACACCCTTTGCAAGCCCATGGAAACAGGACGCAGGAGGGGTGTGTGTCTCACGAACCCAAGCATCGAACCCAAACTCAGGACAAGCCTGCATGTGCCCAGCCGGAATACAGTGGATGCCCACGGGAGCCACACAAGGTAACACACTGTTAAGAAATAATCAAAAATCAAAAAGCAAAAAAGCAAAAATCAAAAATGCCATGTGGGAGCCGGGGGGGGGGGGGGGCACCAAAGAGGTTCGAGGACAGGGTGCGCACCAACAGCCGCCTGTGTGGATGTTGGGAAAAAAAACACCTCCATGGGATCATGGCCTGCACGGCTATGCCAATGTGGAAGAACTGCTGCTGTCGCTCTCATTACCCTCTGCTGCTGCCACAGGAGGTGGTGGTGCTATGGGAGGCAGCCGATGCAAAGCCCTGGTATGGTCCTCCATGGCAGCAAGCATGCAGGTGTGGAAGGTCTCGTTCTGGAGGATTATAGTGCGGAGATCCCCATGCAGCACCTGACATGATGCCCGGATCTCCTCCCGAGTTGCCTGCATCTCAGCTGGGAGCGAACGTGTGAGCCGCTCCAGCTGCTGTTCTGTCCTCAAGTTAGTGGAAGTCTCAAGGTCAACAAGAGTCTCCCTGAGGTGATGGAGTTCTACCCTCAGGGCTTCCCTGTGGCCCTGGGACTCTATTGAAATCGATCTGCGTAGAGTCTCCAGTGCCGCCCGTCTGTCCCTGTTGGACGCCAACATGTCCTCCCTGTGTTGGCAAATGGAGTCTGTTGCCTGCTGTAGTAGCTTCATCTGCCTTTCAGGGGGGACAATGGAAGTGGCCACCCTCTCCATTGCTTGAGCCATCATCTCAACTGATGCTGCCTGTTGGGTTGCCATACCGTAAATGGATTGTTCCCATGCGGTATTGCCTGGTGGCATACGGCCACCGTGTCGGCGGGCACCACACCTGTTTGGGGCAAGGCGATCTGCGCCTTGCTGTGCCGGCACTGCCTGAGGCTGCAGGACTGCATTCCCCCTCTGATCTGCTGGCCCAGGAACAGGATCAGATGTTGTAGAGTGTGACCCTGCACCCGTAACTGCCAAAGGTTGACTAACCAACACTGACATCCCCATAGAGGGTTCTACCCTTGGTGCAGGTGGGTTGGACAGAAAAGAACCCCTTCCAGAAACACCTGCGAAGCCACATAGGTCTCATCATCCGAATCAACACCTGAATAGAGGTCTGGGGAGGTGCACCCAGAGACACCCCTGGACAGACTCGTCTGCAGCAAGAGTGGGTTCTCACCCACCACCACACCACGTCCCCCACTGGTGGCCGGTTGTGCCTCAGGTTCCTCCTGGGTCTGCACCATCTCCTCAACCTCAACAGCATCAAGTGCGTCATCCCCTGCAAAAACATGAAAGACAAAAAATAGAAACAGGCATTAGCACCATTGCACACAAATAGGCCTGACAAGCTACAGAACCATTACATGATTTACACATGTCCCACATGACTATAACCCTCCCATGCATGCACTGTCACAGAGTTGGAAGGGGAGGCAAAAGTCTGACACTGATGACACCAAGATGGAAGAGCAACACATTTGCTGCATGCTGGGTAGCACTGCCATCACACATTGGCCTGTGAGTGGCATGTCCTATACACATAAATGACACGTGCCATCACACAGATGGCATGTACCATAGCCATGGTACATTCCACAAGTACATCCATATGTCAGGGAATGAGTACTGTCACCCATCCATGTGAGATGGACATGAAGAGATGAAAAATGCCACATAGTGTGAAAAGATACGCCATGTGCCACACACTGCAACACATCCAGTGTACAAAAATACAGTGATTGCAGGGCCATGTACACATCAATGGTTGTGCACTTCAACATGACCAGAAACAACTAGCATGTTCCACATTCAAACAGGCCCAAAAACATCATGTTATCAGGACAATACTCATTCAGCCTGAATGGTCAAATCATTCAACTACCAAGGTGACACATGTGGGCCAATGTGGGGTTCTTCACTGACAGAAGCATGTCACATATGTCACAATAGGGCTGAGGAATGTGTTGCAAAAGTGGGAGAATTGAAACAATCAGCCTGAAAGAACACTGAAAAATACAAACAATGTTGTTGCATGATGCCACCTCAAGGGCAACTGCCGTAATGTTGCGCTAAATTACTACTGTGGGCAGAAGGGATAGTGTCACACCCAAATTCAAGGCCGCAGAATGTTTTGGATGAAGCACATGGGTGACCCATACTACCAGTCACACACACCCTCACCTGGCACTCAATCAGAACCCGTCACCCAAACAACATACACATGCATTACACACACACGCATGGGCACTCACCGGACAATGTGTCATAATCGGGTAGTTCTCCCACACCTCGGATCTGTTCCTCTGTGACGAAGGTCCCAGCAACAGACTCATGTTCAGTGAGTTTGTTGTCCTCTTGTGGAGACCCACCGCCAGTCAACAGAGTAGCGGCATGACTTGAGGCCAGCTTGTCCTTTGCTCTGCATTTCAGGTCGTTCCACCTCTTGTAGCAATCATCAGCTGAGCGCCTCTCAAATCCAAGGGCACTTATGTGGTAGGCGATGGTCTGCCAGTGTGCCTTGCGTTGACCAGGTGTGGTCTTGGACCCTGCAGTCACCACCATTTCGTGGCTATGTTGCAACACATAGCTCACAAGTGCATTAAGTTCCGAATCATTGAAGCAAGGCTTCCTTGAGGTACCGGAGTGTGTAGCCGTGCCTGGGGTCTAAGCCTGTCATGCCAGAGCACCCTTCTTCCTCTTTTTAGAAGGTGGAGCGGAGATAGAGTGGCTAACGCCGCTCTGGTCAGTAGGGGCAAAATCACTGGTGGACTGGGTTGTTGGAGTGTGCGAATGCACATTGACCATAGGACTTGGTGCAGGCATTGTCTGAAGTGTGATGTTGGCAGGGGGAACATCAGTATGATGGATCAGGACTGACACTGTCCTGGCTGGGAGAGTCAGAGCTGCGGCGGATGGAGCTGCAGCTGACCCTGCAGCCTCACCACCCTGCATACTTGGGGCAGCAGATGACATAGCTGCCCCAGATCCACGTGGCTTGGTGACAACTTGCACCGCCACACGTGGCTTAGACTTGCTGACCTGGAAGTCAGCCAGGGAGTCATCCTGTGCCAGGTCAGGTGCCACAATGGGCTGGTCCAACAAGGGCTGAGCTGGGATGGTCTCAGCCACGTTTCCCTCAACCATGGGGGGGCATGGGTGTCCCTGATTGGTCCTCCACACATGGGGGTATAGGGGCACCCTGAAAACCCTGGCCACGTCCCCTACCGCGCCCACCACGTCCACCTTTTCAGGGTCGGCACCTTTGCCTCCCTTACCGCGTGGTCACCTCCCAACCATGGCACTGATGTTGTTGTGCGTATGGGAGGAGCAGTAAACTATTGTCCTGGGCAATTGGGGGTCAAAGGGGTAGGGTACTAGATGGAATTCGTACCCTAGTGCTCTAACAAGGCTGTCTGTGACCCCTGTGGGAAGATGACGGGTCACGCAACGCACAGGCAGCCCAAAAACAAAAATAAACGTGCACGCAACCCCCAATCACGTGTCCTGCGGCTTCCTGCCCGTGCACGTAGAGTACACGCTCCTACATACCCAGTTAAAGTTCGAAATCTGCAGAACATAACTACACCCGTTCTGACCGATTATCTGTCTTCTCTAATGATGTCAACTAAAGACACTGATGACCCTGAGTCATTGATAGATAATTACAATAAACTAACCATTGACATGCTCGACAAATTCACCCCTTTGAAAGACAAATTGGTCAGAGACCTACCAAATCGTCTCAGATGGTTCTCCTCTTTTTTGGTTGATCTGAGAACTAGTAAAAGGAAGGCTGAACATGCCTGGCGCAAAGATAGTTCTATGACCAATCTACTGGATTGGAAGCGTAAGGAAAAGCAATATAAACTAGCAATTCTTGAGGCTAAAAAAACACACTATAATAACCAAATTAGTTCCGCTGGGGATCAGTCCAAGGAACTTTTCCGCCTCTTTAGATCTTGGGAAAAACCTACCGCCTGTGGCTCCTCCATTAAACCCACTGCTGAGTATTGCGATCGAGTACAGAAAGCATTTGCGGACAAACTACTCAAAGCCCAGGATAAAATTCAACAGGAAACCCTGACCCTCTCACCCCATACAGTCAGACCTGTATTGTTACCTAATAAAACGTTAGCATCTGACACTAAATTGATTGATACAAAACAAGACCTGATGCCTAACACTGCCACTAAAACAGACCCCGCCTCTGGTTTTAGTTTCAAGGAAACTACTGTAGTGGAAATGATAAATATACTGAAATCTATGTATCCTACCAGCTGTCCTGGTGAACTTCTCCCAACCAAAATTATTCTGGAGCACAAAGAGCAGTTTGCGCCTTTTCTATGTAGATTTGCAAATGCTTCTTTTCGTTTGGGCAAAATTCCCCAGCCGCTGAAAAATGTTGCGGTTTCACCATTATTTAAAAAAGTTGGATTAGACCCCTCTGATGCTGCAGGCCAATCACAAATACTTTGTTTTTACTTAAACTCATAGATAAGATAGCAACCATTCAACTGCAGGACCATGTACAAACAGCTGATATACTTCACACAAAGCAGTCTGGTTTTAGAAGTTATCATGGCACTGAGAGTGCCCTTTTAGATCTACAGACCTTTATGCTCTCTAAGCTGAAAGAAAGCAGGTCGGGGCTGCTGATGCTGCTGACTTATCGGCAGCTTTCGACCTGCTTGATCACAACATCCTTCTTGACAGAATTTAGTTGGTCGGGGGCCTCTCTGCAAATGCCATAGTTTGGTTAAAATCTTTTTTAGAGGGTCGACAATCTCAGGTATACTGGGGGGATTGTGCCTCTGAACCACAAATACTGACTTGTGGAGTCCATCAAGGGGCATGTCTCTCCCTTTTATTGTTTAATATCTATATCCTCCCCCTCTGTTATGATTTAGAACTTTTTCAAATTTTCTTCTGCAACTATGCAGATGATTTTCAATTGCTCCTTGACATCACTGGCAATCATGATACCGACCAACACCTGGTGGACATGGTGTATCAACTAATAAAAAAGTGGATGTCTACCAACTGGCTCTGCCTAGATGCATCAAAAACTGAGCTTATGCTTTTTGGACCCACCCAGGCACTAACTAAACTGGACCAGGCGTACTCAGGCTTCAGGATTGATGGCAGTGAGAGGTGTCATTTTACCTCGCATGGATTACTGTAACGCACTTTTATGTGGGGCAAGTAGAGCTGATCTCCTTGAACTTCAGAAAGTACAAAACAAAGCCATCCGTATCATCTTTCAGATGAAAAATTCTGAACCGATCACTGCTGCTAGAATAAAACTACACTGGCTCCCTGGAGAGGCCCGCATTCAGTTTAAGCTACTTACCATTTGCCATAAATGTATTTATGGGTCTGCACCTAGCTTCCTGAAAGAAGTTATAAATATCTATCAACCCATAAGAAGACTCAGATCAGCTGAAGATCTTCTATTAGCCCACCACCGCGTGAAACGAGCCCGCGGGCTTGGCAGAGCGTTTCATATCCAAGGCGCCAAGGCCTGGAATGCCTTGCCAGCTACCTTGCGTAAAACCGGGGACCTGCTTGTGTTTCGGAAACTTCTGAAGACTCACCTCTTCTATTAATACGTTTCCATTACTGGTTGCCGCCAACTTTTCTGTCTCTTGGCGCCTGGATGCCTACGGGCTTTGGCAGGGTATAAGAAAAATAACATAACATAATGGAAACTGGCCACACACAATATGCTCCCAGTAATGTTGAACTAACAACACACATGACCAAATACTTACCAACAATACAATGCAGCTACACAAGCTCAAACATAACTAAAACATGACAGTACTAAGTTAAAGTAGTCGTAGTCTTACAACCTGAACATGCCACCACATCGCCCCCTTCCAACTGTAGTCTTGCAGGCTTCAAAACTTGTCTGTGTACTGCATACAACATGAACTCCATCTCCAAAGCAGGCGGCCTTGTGAAGACATGAGGAATGAACCTGCAAATTCAGAGGGAGACATGGAAGCAGAAGCATACATAATTCCAAAATGCAGTGTACAATACAACAACAATATACACAAGGAATGTCTACACAGTATTGACTACAGACTGCCCACACAGCTCTTGGGAGCCCAACATCACTGTGTACATCACTGTCACTTGGTCACACCCTTTGCAAGCCCATGGAAACAGGACGCAGGAGGGTGTGTGTCTCACGAACCCAAGCATCGAACCCAAACTCAGGACAAGCCTGCATGTGCCCAGCCGGAATACAGTGGATGCCCACGGGAGCCACACAAGGCAACACACTGTTAAGAAATAATCAAAAATCAAAAAGCAAAAAAGCAAAAATCAAAAATGCCATGTCGGAGCCGGGGGGGTGGGGGCACCAAAGAGGTTCGAGGACAGGGTGCGCACCAACAGCCGCCTGTGTGGATGTTGGGAAAAAAAACACCTCCATGGGATCATGGCCTGCACGGCTATGCCAATGTGGGAGAACTGCTGCTGTCGCTCTCATTACCCTCTGCTGCTGCCACAGGAGGTGGTGGTGCTGTGGGAGGCAGCCCATGCAAAGCCCTGGTATGGTCCTCCATGGCAGCAAGCATGCAGGTGTGGAAGGTCTCGTTCTGGAGGATTATAGTGCGGAGATCCCCATGCAGCACCTGACGTGATGCCCGGATCTCCTCCCGAGTTGCCTGCATCTCAGCTGGGAGCGAACGTGTGAGCCGCTCCAGCTGCTGTTCTGTCCTCAAGTTAGTGGAAGTCTCAAGGTCAACAAGAGTCTCCCTGAGGTGATGGAGTTCTACCCTCAGGGCTTCCCTGTGGCCCTGGGACTCTATTGAAATCGATCTGCGTAGAGTCTCCAGTGCCGCCCGTCTGTCCCTGTTGGACGCCAACATATCCTCCCTGTGTTGGCAAATGGAATCTGTTGCCTGCTGTAGTAGCTCCATCTGCCTTTCAGGGGGGACAATGGAAGTGGCCACCCTCTCCATTGCTTGAGCCATCATCTCAACTGATGCTGCCTGTTGGGTTGCCATACCGTAAATGGATTGTTCCCATGCGGTATTGCCTGGTGGCATACGGCCACCGCGTCGGCGGGCATCACACCTGTTTGGGGCAAGGCGATCTGCGCCTTGCTGTGCCGGCACTGCCTGAGGCTGCAGGACTGCATTCCCCCTCTGATCTGCTGGCCCAGGAACAGGATCAGATGTTGTAGAGTGTGCCCCTGCACCCATAACCGCCAAAGGTTGACTAACCAACACTGACATCCCCATAGAGGGTTCTACCCTTGGTGCAGGTGGGTTGGACAGAACAGAACCCCTTCCAGAAACACCTGCGAAGCCACATAGGTCTCATCATCCGAATCAACACCTGAATAGAGGTCTGGGGAGGTGCACCCAGAGACACCCCTGGACAGAATCGTCTGCAGCAAGAGTGGGTTCTCACCCACCACCACACCACGTCCCCCACTGGTGGCCGGTTGTGCCTCAGGTTCCTCCTGGGTCTGCACCATCTCCTCAACCTCAACAGCATCAAGTGCGTCATCCCCTGCAAAAACATGAAAGACAAAAAATAGAAACAGGCATTAGCACCATTGCACACAAATAGGCCTGACAAGCTATAGAACCATTACATGATTTACACATGTCCCACTTGACTATAACCCTCCCATGCATGCACTGTCACAGAGTTGGAAGGGGAGGCAAATGTCTGACACTGATGACACCAAGATGGAAGAGCAACACATTTGCTGCATGCTGGGTAGCACTGCCATCACACATTGGCCTGTGAGTGGCATGTCCTATGCACATAAATGACACGTGCCATCACACAGATGGCATGTACCATAGCCATGGTACATTCCACAAGTACATCCATATGTCAGTGAATGAGTACTGTCACCCATCCATGTGAGATGGACATGAAGAGATGAAAAATGCCACATAGTGTGAAAAGATACGCCAGGTGCCACACACTGCAACACATCCAGTGTACAAAAATACAGTGATTGCAGGGCCATGTACACATCAATGGTTGTGCACTTCAACATGACAGGAAACAACTAGCATGTTCCACATTCAAACAGGCCCAAAAACATCATGTGATCAGGACCATACTCATTCAGCCTGAATGGTCAAATCATTCAACTACCAAGGTGACACATGTGGGCCAATGTGGGGTTCTTCACTGACAGAAGCATGTCACATATGTCACAATAGGGCTGAGGAATGTGTTGCAAAAGTGGGAGAATTGAAACAATCAGCCTGAAAGAACACTGAAAAATACAAACAATGTTGTTGCATGATGCCACCTCAAGGGCAACTGCCGTAATGTTGCGCTAAATTATTACTGTGGGCAGAAGGGATAGTGTCACACCCAAATTCAAGGCCGCAGAATGTTTTGGATGAAGCACATGGGTGACCCATACTACCAGTCACACACACCCTCACCTGGCACTCAATCAGAACCCGTCACCCAAACAACATACACATGCATTACACACACACGCATGGGCACTCACCGGACAATGTGTCATAATCGGGTAGTTCTCCCACACCTCGGATCTGTTCCTCTGTGACGAAGGTCCCAGCAACAGACTCATGTTCAGTGAGTTTGTTGTCCTCTTGTGGAGACCCACCGCCAGTCACCAGAGTAGCGGCATGACTTGAGGCCAGCTTGTCCTTTGCTCTGCGTTTCAGGTTGTTCCACCGCTTGTAGCAATCATCAGCTGAGCGCCTCACAAATCCAAGAGCACTTATGTGGTTGGCGATGGTCTGCCAGTGTGCCTTACGTTGACCAGGTGTGGTCTTGGACCCTGCAGTCACCACCATTTCGTGGCTATGTTGCAACACATAGCTCACAAGTGCATTAAGTTCCGAATCATTGAAGCAAGGCTTCCTTGAGGTACCGGAGTGTGTAGCCGTGCCTGGGGTCTCAGCCTGTCGTGCCAGAGCACCCTTCTTCCTCTTTTTAGAAGGTGGAGCGGAGATAGAGTGGCTAACGTATAACTAACGAATTCGTACCCTAGTGCTCTAACAAGGCTGTCTGTGACCCCTGTGGGAAGATGACGGGTCACGCAACGCACAGGCAGCCCAAAAACAAAAATAAACATGCACGCAACCCCTCATAGACCACACGCGTGGAAAAATGAACCCGCACTACGCTGTGGCACGCAGAAACACAAAATTAAGCATACGCGTGATACACGCAGCCTACAATGACCTCTGAAGGGGAACGCGACACACGGGGCAAGCACAGTTGCTAAGTACGTGCAGAACTCACCATCTGCCTAGAAAAAGAACGTGAAAAATACACGCGTGTGCGCGTTGGCAACACCCCCGCCAAAAGAAAAATTGTACGCTGTCTGAGGAGACAGGACAAAAGGAGAAGTGAACACTTTGAGGAAACAGGCCCAAAAAAAGTAGAAAAATGAAAGCTGTCAGAGGTAACAGGGAGTACAAACTTGAAACGCTGTGAAGTAATCGCGTGTGAACCGACAAGTACAGAATCCACCCACTCGCTCTCCACAAAAAGCACGTACAAGGAAATGGCGTCCTACACGTACCTTTTAAATCGGCCCACACGTACACGTCACTTACGCGTGTACGCGCCCTTTCCTCCAATTGCACGCGCTGACACTCGGACGTGCAGCTTTTCCACGTGTGCTCTGTCATCACGTGCTATGAGGGAAACACCCGCGCGCGTCACGTCAGACGCGCTTACACGATAAGGGCCTTTGGTCCAATGAAATCGCGTACGTGCGCTGATGTGCTTATGCGCTAAGGGCCTTTCCTCGATTTACACGCTGACGTACAAGATTTTCACGTGCCAAATCACTCCGTATCAAGCTGGCCACGCGTTCACACATGGAAGACCACACTCCTGCCCAGAAGGCCGAATTACTGCCCCCCAGATCCCCGAGCACGCTCCCACCTGCCATCTGCTGCTGCCTGATTGCCTGCTGCCCACGTGCCCTGCCATTTGCTGCCTGCACATCAGCCAGGGGTGCTGTTGCTGTGACCACCCCTGCTGGAACCGAAGACTCCCGACTGGGATTCCATCGCTCCACAGCCCAGCCCCAGGACCCAGTTGCCCACCCACTCCTGCCTCTGGGGTTGCCATGTCCAGCACTACACCATCTGGCGGCACTGGCAACCCCCAGCCAGAGAGGCAGAGGGCCACCAGCTTCACTGCCACCGAAGTTGGTGTCCTGGTGGAGCAAGTCCTGGGGCGGTATGATGCTCTCTTCGGAAGGTCGCGCGCCAACAAGGAAGGACGGACCAGGATCTGGACGGACATTGTGACTGCCATCAACGCGGAGGGGGTGGCAGTGCGCAAATTCCATCATGTCAAGAAGCGCTGGGAGGACTTCAGGTCCAGGACCCTCAACAAGGCCCGGCACCTCTTGAAGGCAGCAGATGCTAAGGGGCGCCGGGGCCACCTGTCGGAAGACCAAATGAGGGTCCTGGAACACGTATGCCCAGCGCTCCACGTCCAGGTCCTTGAGAGGCACACCCGTCTGGAGTCGAGCGGTAAGTGTACATGCATACCGATTGGAAGCTGTGCGTGTGGTGGTGTGCCAGTAGTGTGCAGGTTGCACATGTGGTTTTGTAGGGCCATGTATGGATGTGTATATACAGGGCCGTGAGGCTGACACATGGATGGTGTATTTGTGGGTAAGCATGCAGGCCAAATGCAGATGTGGATGTGTGAGCACACATGTTTGAATGACTGTGTTTGTCAGTTGTCAAGGTTGTGGTGTCACACATGGATGTTGGTTCCAGCTGCATATATCTGCACTGTGTACATGTGCATGTATGTGTATCTGACAAGTGTGCAACTGTCATGCAACATGGATGCATGTGAGAATGATATGTAGAAGACTGATTGCCAGATGTGACATGGATGCCGATCTCATCACTGCAAAACTCGGTGGAGGTGTACACATGGATGTAAGTGTGGTGGCGTGTGTGCATGTCTAGTGCACTCCCTGTGTCTCATGTGATATCTGGCTCACCTTTTCCTGTTCATGCTGTTGTATGTGTATGGATGGTGCTGGCTGTTGCGATATGGCTGTGGAATAGCTCATGTGTGTGATTTGAAATGACATGTGTGTTGGGGATTGTGATGCCATGTCTGAAGTTTGACAATGACACTCGTGTGCAACTGTCATGTGTGTATGAGTCCATTGTACAGTGCCCTGATGCCTGTGTCCTATCTCTCCCTGTCTGCAGCATCAACTGATGAAGAGGGCGGAGAGGGTGCTGTGGAGCACAGCGGCAGGGATCGCACCGCCAGCCGGAGACGCAAGGCCCGGCTCCCCTCCCAGGTTGTCATCTCGTCGGTGAGAGAGGAGTCTGGTGCCGCGTCCCAGGTCACAGCTGCCGAGGGGAGGTCCAAGAGGCGGAATCGGACTCCTCGGCAGCCGAAGGGGCAGCTGAGACCCCACAGGGCCAGACGGAGGAAGATGGCATGGAGTCATCCAGGTTGGTGGGGGGTTTGGTGGAGGAGGCCGTGCAAGGGACAGAGACGGGGTCTGGAGGTGGGGATTCCACTGGTGCTAGTGGTGCAGTGCAGGGGCAGGGACAGGAGGCAGCACAGGCCACCGCGGAGGTGCCTGTGTGTACTCCTGTCCCCGATCCTGTGACTGCATCATCTTGCACCAGCAGGGATACCTACGTCCAGGCCCGTTTTCAGGCAGGGGATGAGCTTACGACAACTGGCCTTCCTCTGCCTGCGGATGTGGCTATCCGGAACCGGGTTGAGCCTGTCCTGGGTGGTGTGGCGTTGCGTCAACGGGCCATGCGAGGCGAAATGCAGTCTTTTCATGGGGAGACTGCATGTCGTCTCGAATGGCTCGTTGACCACGTCGACCTACTGGGACAGGTCACCAGGGCCGGATTCCTCCGTTTGCTGGGCCTTGTTCCAACCCCCTCCTCAACTGAACCCACTATGCGCCAGTCGTACTCCGTGCCATCTTCCCACCCATGTGTCACCTGGGTGCCCTGTGGAGCTGCCTCTGACCCTGAGGGCCAGGCTGGTGGAGGACTGTCAGGAATCGGCCCGGGATCCGCAGGAGTCTAAATAGGCTAGCACCGTCCCCGCCGTCTCAGAAAAAACAGGGTCTGGCTACATTGCATAAGCGGTCACGATCCACTCGATTACCTCATATTAGAGGCTTAATTCACCGCCATAAGAACTTGGTACAACCTCGTCCTTCAGGGTTCTTGCATTGTCGGTTACCATGGAGATTAGGGCAGCGACGTCGACCCACACCACGGCTGCCGCACGTTCAGGTCATGTGATCACAACTAGATAAACTCTAGCCTGCAGTAAACTCGTTGCTTCTGATTTTGAATTTGGAGTCTGCTACGTGCCTTGTGAATATCCTTGTTTCCCTGTTCCTTGAACCCTTGTTTTCCTGTCTTGCCCTGCTACCTTGCACTCTGAGTATCTCTTGTCGGTGCAATTCCCCCTTGCTTTCTGCCTACCTGCTCCTTTCATCTTTCCAGCCTTCCCGCGCAACTAACCCCGTTCTGCCCCACTGCTAAATTGTTGCCGAACCGGACCACGCCCAGGATTTGCTTTGTCTCACGTTTTGTCTTCTGAACTTTTCTCAGCTACCGACCTGGACTGCCTTATGGATTGCCACTGCCTCTCAACTTGATCAACCTGGTTTATACTCACGCGTAGACTGCATAGGATTACCTCCGGCTTCTGGGGATCCACCTGACCAGTGCTCCTCATCAAGACTGCCGGTACACTACTCCTCTCCGTTCCCCGGTACGGACTAGAGACTGCCGTGGTACCATCAAGGGGCGGAGGTAGGAGCGTCCTCGTTTCGTCAGGGATTGTACTGCCGACCCTTAGGCGTACGCGTGCCGGCGGGAATAGTCCTACACCCCTGTACCTGGCGGTCTTACTGGAGCATTGGTTGCCTATGGAATTCTTGTTACCAGTCCCATGGTAAGAGTGTCTGTCCTATTTCATGTTTCTGTTTTTTGATGTCCCTTGTGTAAGAATTAAGGATTCTTGTTTTTTTTATATATTGTAACAGTTATTTCTGCTCCTTGTGACGTCGGCATAAAAAGCATTACTGTTTTCAACTGGAATCCGGTCGCACACGAGGGAGTTTCCTGCCACGCGCGTTTGGTTCCATTCTTCCAAACAATTGATCCCTGGTGCTGGTTTATTTTATATCCAGACACAGGTTTACATTGTAGGGTAGAATTCTTCTTCTACACTACGAGGGCAACCTAAGAAGGCAATCTTGACATAATCAGACGCCTCTTAAATCACCTCCATGGACCCAAACGATGCTCTGACCCAGATTATGCAAATGGTTACTGATTTACGGGCGGATATGACGGCAGCTCATACCGCTACCCAACAGCGCATCAATGAGATACAGGCAGGGATGGTTCTTACCGCCCCTCTTATAGTCGACCCTATGGCCCCCTCAGGTTCAGGAATGGCTGGGTCTGGACAGGAATCAGGTCCTGTGTTTATGACAGCTCATTTCCCTCTAGCCCAACCAGAAAGGTTCACTGGAGACCCTCGTACTTATCGTACCTTCCTGAATCAGTGTTGCCTGCATTTTTTATGTAGAACTTCCTCGTTTTCCGATTCAAAAACCAAGGCGGCCTTTCTCTTGTCCCATCTTGGTGGGACTGTAGCATCATGGGCTAACCCTTTACTTGAACAGGGTAGTCCATTGTTGTTCGACTGTGATGCTTTGATTGTGGCAATGAGTCGGGTATTTGATACCCGGTACAAGACCCAAGCCACGGATATTGAACTTTTGAAGCTACATCAGGGTGATTCCCCGTTGTTGGTATATATGGCCCGGTTTAATCAACTTGTGGCTGAAACCGGGTGGCCTGAGGACAACAAGGCCTCTATGTTCTATCATGGACTATCCGACTCCCTGAAAGATACCTTGTCTACAGTACCTATTGTACCCACAACCTTTCCGAAACTCTTAGATATGGTTCTTCAGATCGACTCAAGGAGAGCCGAAAGGAAAGGAGAAAAAAGGGCTTCTACACCCTTGGCTATGTTACCTCCAGCTCCCGTTCAGGGGGGACCGGAACCAATGCAGATTGGAGCTATTCGGGGTCCTTTAACTCCTGAAGAAAGGGAGATCCGAAAGAAGAACAACCTTTGTTTCTATTGTTGTTCATCAGAACATCTGTTAAAAACCTGCACTAAGAAACCCAAGCGTCAGGGAAACGCCAAAGCCCGGCAGTAGAGGGAGTCACTCTGCCGAGCTCACCATTCCTTGACTCCATGACTAAGAGGCCTTTCCTTGTTCCTACCCGTCGCGCCTGTGCCTCGGACCAGGAATGGTTCATTGATGCGGTTTTGGATTCTGGAGCCACCGGTAATTATGTTGATGAGGCCTTCGCTAAGAAACTGGGCATCCCAGTAGTTACCAAGTCCCAACCAGAAATGGTCAATACTGTGGATGGTTCGATTCTGCTTTCTGGCTTAGTTACGGAACAAACAGTGGATTTGGTGCTAACCACCTGCCAAGGTCATGAAGAGACGATTAGTTTTGATTTGATCGCAGTACCACAATATCGGCTAATCTTGGGTCTACCTTGGCTGAGACGTCATAATCCGGTGGTAGATTGGAACTCCGAGGAACTGGAATTTGTGTCCGCCTATTGTGAGACCTCATGTTTTTCCTCGATTCCCGAATCAAAGAATCCGTGCCGACCATTGTTGCATGGCGTCTCCACTATCGGAGCCATTGTTACTACACCATTACCCGAAGAATATGCTGCCTTTGGGGATGTCTTTGATGTGAAAGGAGCAGAAATCCTCCCTCCTCATAGGCCATATGATTGTCCTATCAATCTGATTCCTGGGGCCAAAATACCTGTTGGTCGTATTTACTCACTGACGCAAAAGGAGGAAGGTATTCTAAAGGAGTATATCGATAAATCCCTAAAAAACAGATTTATCCGTCACTCACGTTCACCGGCTGCTTCTCCAATGTTTTTTGTACCCAAAAAGGAAGGGGATCTCAGGCCATGTATAGACTATCATGCTCTTAACGCCATTACCATCAGAAATGAATATCCGATTCCCCTAATATCTGTCCTTCTTGACCAACTCGGGTCTTCTAAGATCTTCACCAAACTAGACCTACGAGGGGCTTACAATTTAGTCAGAATAAGGGATAGGGACGAGTGGAAAACGGCTTTTAAGACCAAATATGGTCTTTTTGAGTATTGTGTAATGCCTTTTGGGCTGTGCAACGCCCCGGCTACATTTCAACATTTCGTTAACGACATATTCAGAGATATGAGTGATTGCTTTCTTGTCCTGTATCTTGATGATATTTCCATATATTCAGACTCCTTTGAAAACCATGTACAACATGTTTGTCAAGTTTTGCAACGATTAAGGGAGCATTCCCTGTATGCTAAACGAGAAAAATGCATCTTCCACGTGAAATCTGTGGAATTTCTTGGGTATGACATAACAGACAGGGGAATACAGATCAGTAAGACCAAAGTAAAAGCAGTTTTGGATTGGCCGGTTCCAAAAGATCTAAAAACATTGCAGACGTTCTTGGGATTTGCCAATTTTTACCGGCGGTTTGTCCGTTCATTCTCTGAAATCGTCGCTCCGTTGACGTCCTTGACTAGCAACAAAAAGGTTTTTGCCTGGGATCAAAAGGCTCAAGACGCTTTTGAATCCCTCAAGTTAGCTTTCACTACGGCCCCAGTACTCCAACATCCTAACCCACTTCAGCAATATGTGGTCGAGGCGGATGCCTCCGATACGGCAGTAAGAGCCGTTCTATCACAGGCCTGTCGTGACTCTACGGCACTACATCCTGTAGCCTACCACTCCAGGAAACTCTCCGTTCATGAACGGAATTATACAATCACTGAGCCGTAAAAGACGCATTCACCGTCTGGAGGCATCATTTGCTTGGTACCCAGCTTCCTGTCCATGTATACACTGATCATCGCAATCTAGTTGCCATTCGCTCTGTGAAATGTACCACGGCCAGACTAGCTCGCTGGCATGAGTTCTTTTCTGCTTTCAATTTCACGATCACTTATCGGCCGGGTTCTTGTAACACCAAGGCAGACGCCCTATCACGTATTCCGGGAACCGACGCATCAAAACTGGTTCCTACTCCAGTATTGCTCCCCAGTCAGGTGATTTATGGTTGTACGGTCGATCCTACGTTAAGGGCTCTCCTGGAGAACTGGGTTAAGTAAACCCACAGATCATTAAGGATGAGAATATCAGGGTCATGAATTTGCTACCCTATCTTCATGAAAAAATATATCTTCCCACCGACGCAACTCATTCCGTGGCATTGAATTGGTGCCATGATTCTAAGTTTTCTGCACACCCGGGGATTAGAAAAACCATGGAATTACTGGAGAGATGGGCGTCGTGACCTACCATGAGGTCCGACACTATCCAGTACATCAAGACCTGTGCTGTTTGTGCTCAGGGCAAATCATCTCATGCAAAACCTATGGGGTTGTTGCATCCCTTGCCCGTCCCCTGGTTGCCATGGACTATGATATCTATGGATTTCATTGTAGAGTTACCTCCAATCGATGGCCACAATACCATCTGGGTTGTTGTTGATTATTTGACGAAGTCTGCCTTGTTTATACCCTGTTCGGGATTGCCTTCTGCCCCAGTCCTAGCTGAATTGTCAATTTCCCATGTGTTCCGACGTATCGGTCTTCCTAGTGTCATTGTCACGGATCGGGGATCACAATTCACTTCACGTTTCTGGAGGGCTATCACAATGTCCTTGGGCATAGAAGGCAGGTATTCCAGCGCCTATCACCCTCAGACTGACGGGCAAACGGAGAGAATCAACGCAACTTTAGAACAATACCTCCGTTGTCTTCTGCTCCATTATCAGGGTTCTTGGACATCTTGTTTGACCTTGGCTGAATTTGCGTATAATAATTCCTTGCATACTGCCACAGGGGTCACCCCGGTTTTTGCTCTTTATGGACATCATCCATGTACCTTGCCATTGCCTTTGTCTACTGGATCCAGTAACCCGGCAGCTAATTCTTGTGTCCAGTCAGTTACGGTTCTGCATACCCAAGTGAGACAACATCTGTTGGAGGCCAAAAGGCTTAGTAAACAGCATGCGGATGCCCATCGTTCGGCATCTCCAGCATACTCCCCAGGTATGCAGGCCTGGTTATCCACACAAAATTTGCGCTTACCTGGTCGCAGTTCCCTCATGCCTCGGTTCTCTGGCCCTTTCATGGTCTCTGAAGTAATTAACCCGGTGGCTGTCCGTTTAGAGCTTCCTTCCACTTGGAAGATCCATCCTGTTTTCCACGTCTTGCTCCTGAAACCTGTTCAAGGGGGTTCACGGTTACTAGTCCCGAAACGTCCCCTACCTGCTATTGGCTCGGACGAGTACGAGGTTCAGCAGATTATGGACACCAAGGTTCGTTGTGGTGTCCGCCTCTTCCTTGTTGACTGGAAGGGTTATGGGCCGGAAGACCGGACTTGGGAGCCTTTGGAAAATATACATGCTCCAACCTGTTTGCAGGATTTTTGGGTTTCCCGTAGAGGGAGGCATTCTTTGAGGTGGGGTACTGTCAGGAATCGGCCCGGGATCCGCAGGAGTCTAAATAGGCTAGCACCGTCCCCGCCGTCTCAGAGAAAACAGGGTCAGGCTACATTGCATCAGCGGTCACGATCCACTCGGTTACCTCGTATTAGAGGCTTAATTCACCGCCATAAGAACTTGGTACAACCTCGTCCTTCAGGGTTCTTGCATTGGCGGTTACCATGGAGATTAGAGCAGCGACGTCGACCCGCATCGCGGCTGCCGCACGTTCAGGTCATGTGATCGCAACTAGATAAACTCTAGCCTACAGTAAACTCGTTGCTTCTGATTTTGAATTTGGAGTCTGCTATGTGCCTTGTGAATATCCTTGTTTCCCTGTTCCTTGAACCCTTGTTTTCCTGTCTTGCCCTGCTACCTTGCACTCTGAGTATCTCTTGTCGGTGCAATTCCCCCTCGCCTTCTGCCTACCTGCTCCTTTCATCTTTCCAGCCTTCCCGCGGAACTAACCCCGTTCTGCCCCACTGCTAAATTGTTGCCGAACCGGACCACGCTGAGGATTTGCCTTTGTCTCACGTTTTGTCTTCTGAACTTTTCTCAGCTACCGACCTGGACTGCCTTATGGATTGCCACTGCCTCTCAACTTGATCAACCTGGTTTATACTCACGCGTGGACTGCATAGGATTACCTCCGGCTTCTGGGGATCCACCTGACCAGTGCTCCTCATCGAGACTGCCGGTACACTACTCCTCTCCGTTCCCCGGTACAGACTAGAGAATGCTCTGGTACCATCAAGGGGCGGAGGTAGGAGCGTCCTCGTTTCGTCGGGGATTGTACTGCCGACCCTTAGCCGTACGCGTGCCGGCGGGAATAGTCCTACACCCCTGTACCTGGCGGTTTTACTGGAGCATTGGTTGCCTATGGAATTCTTGTTACCAGTCCCATGGTAAGAGTGTCTGTCCTATTTCATGTTTCTGTTTTTTGATGTCCCTTGTGTAAGCATTAAGGATTCTTGTTTTTTCTTATATATTGTAACAGCTATTTCTGCTCCTTGTGATGTCGGCATAAAAAGCATTACTGTTTTCAACTGGAATCCGGTCGCACACGAGGGAGTTTCCTGCCACGAGCGTTTGGGTCCATTCTTCCAAACAATTAATCCCTGGTGCTGGTTTATTTTATATCCAGACACAGGGTTACATTGTAGGGTAGAATTCTTCTTCTACACTACGAGGGCAACCTAAGAAGGCAATCTTGACAAGGACACATCCCTGGCACAGTCGGGAGTCGTTCGTCCAGCAGGGGTGGCCACCTCAACAACTGCACCACAGCCAGAGGAGGATGTGCAGGCAGCAAGAGCCAGGGCGCGGGCAGAGGCACAGCAGCAGCAACAAGTTGGGAGCCATGATGGCTCGGGGCCTTCGTCATCGGAGGGGCAGGCATCGGCCAGAGGGCAGGAGGACCCAGGACGGGCAGTGTCTTCCGTCTGGCAGCGGTTAGGCCATGCCATAGATGTGGAGCGGCAGCGGGCAGAAGAGGCAGGGCTCATGATGGTCAGGGTGGAGAACTCCATGCTGAGGGCCCTGAGGCGGGCCGAGTGCCTCGAGGCAATTCACAGGGAGTTGGAGGAGAACATGTCGTCGTCCCTGCGAACCCTCGGGGCCATGGAAAAGGACCGCCTCCGGGACATTGAGCAGGAGTTCGATGATGCCCTGGCCCGGGACATCCAAAAGTGAGCCGTCGGACTAGCCCGCTGCCCTTGTAAATAGTTAGTGTTAGGTTTCCTTTTGTTTTTTTTCTTTATTTTGGTTGCGCTTGGACAATGCACCACGTTTCTGTATATAGTTTTTCCTTAGGTAGTATTTTTGATAGGTTTAATTTCTTCAGTTGGGATCATGGACCCTGGATTGTTCATCCGCATATAGTTCACTATTGGATTCATCTCTTTTTTTTGGGTTTCCCCATGGAGCAATGGTTTTCACTTTTGTTTTTCCCTTGGATTTGCTTTGTTGGACACCTTTCCTTTGGATTATGATTTCTTGTTTTTCATTATTTTACGGACATGCAGCTTTTCTTTTTTTATTCCCATTGTTGTTTGTTTGATTTAAATTCCATTCATGTTGCTTTTAATACATTTTTTTCTTCATACTTCGATGTGTGGTATTATCTCATTGGTTTCATGCATGTCATGATATGGGTTTTCACATTCACTTGTAACCATTGTGTGTGTGTGACGGACATGTGTTCATTTACATACTTGCCATTGGGGTTGTATCATGTAATTGCCTTTTCTATGTGGGTGGATGCAATACTTGGTTGGGTCTTTGAGCTGGGGAGGCTGGCCATAAGGGCCATGATTGAGGATCGTCATGACCTGGGGGCAGGGGGACATGAGTGGGGGCCTGCTGGCAGGTGCCCTGCACTGCTGGGCGGTGGGGGTGCAAGGGGACATGAGTGGGGGCCTGCTGGCATGTGCCCTGCACTGCTGGGGGGTGGGGGTGCAAGGGGACATGAGTGGAACATGAGTGGGGGCCTGTTGGCAGGTGCCCCTCAGTGCTGGGGGTGGGGGTGCAAGGGGACATGAGTGGGGGCCTGCTGGCAGGTGCCCTGCACTGCTGGGGGGTGGGGGTGCAAGGGGACATGAGTGGGGGCCTGCTGGCAGGTGCCCCTCAGTGCTGGGGGGCGGGGGAGCAAGGGGACATGAGTGGGACATTAGTGGGGGCCTGCTGGCACGTGCCCTGCACTGCTGGGGGATGGGGGTGCAAGGGGACATGAGTGGGACATGTGTGGGCGCCTGCTGGCAGGTGCCCTGCACTGCTGGGTGGTGGGGGTGCAAGGGGACATGAGTGGGACATGAGTGGGGGGCCAGCTGGCAGGTGCCCTGCACTGCTGGGGGATGGGGGTGCAAGGGGGTAATGCGTTGGTGATCACTAGTGCAAGGTGACATGTGGCTTGGCTGGGGGGCATGCCCATGGTGGATGGGCTGCCTGCGGGACATGACCAGGGGTGCAGGGTAGTCCCCTGTGGTGTGGGCTGCCTGCAGGGGGCGTGGAGGGTGTAGAGGGAAAACCTGGGAGGACCCACATTGCCAATTCACGTGTAGGACTCTCCTGCACCCCCGAAATACACGTACCCCACTCGCACAGGGCCTATTGCGGGTGAAACTTCCCACGAACCCCAGAAATACACATACCCTGCTGGAATCGCGTGTGAAACTTCCCGCGCACCCCAGAAATACACGTACCCCACTCGCACAGGGCCTATCGCGTGTGAAACTTCCCGCGAACCCCAGAAATACACGTACCCTGCTGGAATCGTGTGTGAAACGTCCCGCAAAGCCCAGAAATATTGGCCCTGTGCGAGCGAGCGGGGTACGTGTAGTTCTGGGGTACAGCATGAAGTTTTACACGCGAAAGGGCCCTGTTGAGCGGAGTAAGTGTATTCCTGGGGGTCGCGGGAAGTTTCACCCGCAATTTCAGCAGGGTACGTGTATTATGGGTTTCGCGTGAAGTTTCACACACAAAAGGGCCCTGTTCGAGCGGAGTATGTGTATTTCAGGGGTGCGCGGCAAGTTTTACATGTGAAAGGGCAACGCCCGTGCACGATACGTCACAGACGCGCTTACGCGCTAAGGGCCTTTGGTCCAATGATATCGCATACGTTTGCTGACGCGCTAAGGGCCTTTGGTCCAATGATATCGTGTACGTGTGCTGACGCGCTTACGCGCTAAGGGCCTTTCCTCGAATTACACGCTGACGTGCAAGATTTTCACGTGCCAAATCACTCCGTATCAAGCTGGACACGCGTACACACACGGAAGACCACGCTCCTACCCTGAAGGCCATTTTCCTCCCCCCAAGAGCCCCGAGCACGCTCCCACCAGCCATCTGCTGCTGCCTGCCTGCCTGCCTGCTGCCCACGTGCCCTGCTATTTGGTGCCTGCACGTCAGCCATCTGCAGGGGTGCAGTTGCTGTGTCCACCCCTGCTGGAACAGAAGACTCCCAACTGGGATTCCATCGCTCCACAGCCCAGCCCCAGGACCCAGTTGCCCACCCACTCCTGCCTCTGGGGTTGCCATGTCGGGCACATCTCCATCTGGCACCACTGGCAACCCCCAGCCAGAGAGGCAGAGGGCCACCAGCATCAGTGCCACCGAAGTTGGTGTCCTGGTGGAGCATATCCTGGGGCATTATGATGCCCTCTTCGGAAGGTCGCGCACTGACAAGGAAGGACGGACCAGGATCTGGACAGACATCGTGACTGCCATCAACTTGGAGGGGGTGGCAGTCCGCGAATTCCATCATGTCAAGAAGCGCTGGGAGGACTTCAGGTCCAGGACCCTCAAAAAGGGCCGCGCCTCGTGGAAGGGGGCCGGGGCAGCATGAGTACCATCCAGATGAGGGTCCTGGAACGCGTAGGCCCAGCGCTCCACGCCCAGATCCTTCGGAGACAGACCCGTCCGGATTTGAGCGGTAAGTGGCCAAGCATTGCTGTGTGAGACAGGGCATGTTGCAGGGTGCTGGTTGTCTGATATTTGCCTGTATGTGTGACATAGGCCATGTACGTATGTGTGTGTGCAGGGACATCATGGTCATGTATGTGAGACCAGTAATGTGTGAACCACATGGTTGATGCATGTGTTACAATGCAACATGCGGAGAAGCATGGGGAATGCACACATTAATGCATGGCTGTCTCGGTTATTGGACATGGATGGGGTGTGAGAGATGGGTGCTGCTGTCATGGACATGTATGGAGTCCATGTCTGTGTGTCTGACTTGCGTGTCTGTGACTTGGAAATGCCATGGATGCATGACACATGTCTGTGACAATGTTCAGATTCACTGATGCAGCCTACTCATCCTTGTATCCACTGTGTCTGGGGTGTACGAGGCCAGATGGATGAAACTAGGGTGAAGTGTGTGCATGTGATGGGCATGACCCATGATGCATGTGAGTTTCAAACCAGCATTGTATGTTTGAAGAGTCCCTTGGACATGTATGCTAATGTTCATAGCATGCGCCATGCCTGTTCCTGCATGTGTTTTGCCTGCACTGACCCATGTGTTGTGGAGGGACATGATGGAAGTGATGTTTGACAGTGCCACTCATCTGCTATTGCTTCCTGTCTAGGGGACCATTGTACAGTACCCTGATGCTTGTGTGCTATGTCTCCCTCTACACCGCGGCAAGTGATGAAGAGGGTGGAGACTGCGCTGTGGAGCAAGGCGGCGGGGATGCCCCCACCGGCCGGCGACGCAAGGCCCAGTCACCCTCCCAGAATTTACCATCGTCCGGGAGCGAGGGGACTGGTGCTGCGTCTGCCACTACGGCTGCAGCAGAAGGGGTGGGTGAGCCCCCACAGGGGCTTGCAAAAGCGGAAGACGGTGTGGAGCCAGCCAGGTTGGTGGTTTCTACAGAGGAGTAGGAGGCCGCTACTGAGCCGCACATGGGGCCTGGTAGAGGTGGTACCACTGGTGCAGTCCAGGGCCAGGGGCAGGAGGCAGCAAAGGTCACCGCGGAGGGGCCTGTGCATGTCGCTGTCCCTGACACTGTGACTGCACCACCATGCACCAGCAGGGATGCCCCATCCCAGGCCCGTCCGCAGGTAGGGGGGATGTCCATGTCATCTGACACTCCTCTACCTGCGGACGAGGGGACCCCTGGCCATATGGAGAAGGTCCTGATTGGTGTCGCGTTGCGCACGCGTGACATTCGTGATGACGTGCGTGCTTCCCGGGGGGAGCACGCACGTCATCACGAAGAGCAGCGTGCCCACGTGGCCCAGATGGGAGTGTCCATGGTCGGGGGTTTTGTACATGTGTCGGCCACTCTGGCGGCCCTCTCCTCCTCTGTGGAGACTATGCGCCAGTCGTTCTCCATGCCGTCTTCCGGCCTAGATGCCACCAGGGCCCCCTGTGGACCTGCCCTGACCAACGCAGCCAGCTCGGTGGGGATCCCATCCCTGCCACAGTCGGGAGTCGGAGGTCCAGCAGAGGTGGACACCACAGCAACTGGACCCCAGCAGATGGAGGATGTGCCGGAATCATCGAGCAGGGCACGTGCACGACGGCGTCGGTGGATTCCATCAGCCTGGATGCCATTGTGCTGGCAGAGGCAGTTGCGTCGAAGGCAGCGGCAGGCTCAACGTGGGAGGCATCATAGCTCGGGGCAATCTACATCAGAGGGGCAGGCATCGGCCGGAGGCCAGGAGGACCCTGGAATGGGAGTGTCTTCCGTGTGGCAGCGGTTGGGCCAGCAGATAGGTGCGGAGCGGCGGCGGGCGGAGGAGGCACGGCTCACGATGGTCAGGCGGAGAACTCCATGTGCAGGGCGCTGAGGCGGGCTGAGTGCCTCGAGGGAATTCGCAGGGAGTTGGAGGTGGACATGGCGTTATCCCTGCAAGACCTCGGGCCAGAGAACAGGCCCGCCTCCAAGACATTGAACAGGAGTTCGATGATGCCCTGGCCCATGACATCAACAAGTGAGCCGTTGGACTTGCCCGCCGCCATTGTATATAGTTCATTAGTGTTAAGTTTCATTTCTTTTTTATTTCATTTGGGGCACATGGACTATGCCCCACATTTTTGTATATAGTTAGTAATTTGGTAGGTTTCATTTATGTCGTTGGGCTCATGGACCCTGGATTTGCTATTTGTAAATAGTTTTACAGTGGATGTTTCTCCTTCATCGTTATTTTTCTTCACCATGGAGCAATGGATATTACCCTTTTCTTTCTCTTTGGATTTGCTTTGTTGGACGGTGACTTTGGACACATTTTCATTTGGATTAATTTGGATTCTCTTTTTTTTATCATTTTTTGGGACATGCTGCATTTTCATTATTATTGGCATTATTGTGTTTTTTATATCATTCCCTTCATTTTGACTTGATTACATTTTTGTTTCTTACTTCAATGTGTGGTCTTCTCTCATTGGTCTCATGCATGTCACAATGTGGGTTTTCTCAGTCATGTGTTGCCATTGTGTGGGTCGGACAGACTTGTACTAATGCGCATACTGCTTATTTGTGATCTATCATGTAATGGGGATTTCTATTTGGAGTGGATGTAAAGCTTGGTTGGTTGTTTGGACTGGGGTGCTGTGGTGTGGGATTTGTGTGGCCATAAGAGCCAGGGATCTGGATTGTGATGACGTGTTGGCTGGGGGACATGTGTCAAGGCCTGCTGGCAGGTGCCTGTCAATGATGGGGGAGTGGGGTGCAGGGGGACATGTGTGGGGGCCTGCTGGCAGGTGCCCCTGACTGCTGGGGGGTGGGGGTGCTGGGGGACATGTGTGGGGGCCTGCTGGCAGGTACCCCTGACTGCTGGGGAGTGGGGGTGCTGGGGGACATGAGTGGGACATGAGTGGGAGCCTGCTGGCAGGTGCCTTGCACTGCTGAGGGGTGGGGGTGCTGGGTGACATGTGTGGGGGCCTGCTGGCAGGTGCCCTGCACTTCTGGGGGGTGGGGGTGCAAGGGGACATGAGTGAGACATGAGTGGGGGGCCTGCTGGCAGGTGCCCTGCACTGCTGGGAGGTGGGGGTGCAAGGAGACATGAGTGGGACATGTGTGGGGGCCTGCTGGCAGGTGCCCTGCACTGCTGGGGGGTGGGGGTGCTGGGGGACATGTGTAGGGGCCTGCTGGCAGGTGCCCTGCACTGCTGGGGGGTGGGGGTCCAAGGGGACATGAGTGGGACATGAGTGGGGGCCTGATGGCAGGTGCCCTGCACTGCTGGGGGGTGGGTGTGCAAGGGGACATGAGTGGGACATGAGTGGGGGCCTGCTGGCGGGTGCCCTGCACTGCTGGGGGGTGGGGGTGCAAGGGGAGATGAGTGGGGGCCTGCTGGCAGGTGCCCTGCACTGCTGTGGGTGGGGGTGCAAGGGGACATGAGTGGGACATGAGTGGGGGCCTGCTGGCAGGTGCCCTGCACTGCTGGGGGGTGGGGGTGCAAGCGGACATGAGTGGGACATGTGTGGGGGCCTGCTGGCAGGTGCCCTGCACTGCTGGGGGGTGGGGGTGCAAGGGGACATGAGTGGGACATGAGTGGGGGCCTGCTGGCAGGTGCCCTGCACTGCTGGGGGGTGGGGGTGCAAGGGGACATGGGTGGGACATGAGTGGGGGCCTGCTGGCAGGTGCCTTGCACTGCTGGGGCGTGGGGGTGCAAGGGGACATGAGTGGGGGCCTGCTGGCAGGTGCCCTGCACTGCTGGGGGTGAGGGTGCAAGGGGACATGAGTGGGACATGAGTGGGGGCCTGCTGGCAGGTGCCCTGCACTGCTGGGGGGTGGGGGTGCAAGGGGACATGAGTGGGACATGTGTGGGGGCCTGCTGGCAGGTACCCTGCACTGCTGGGGAATGGGGGTGCTGGGAGACTTGAGTTGGTGATCATATTGCAACGTGACATGTGGCTTGGCTGGTGGGCATGCCCATGGTGGTTTTGCTGCCTGCGGGACATGACCAGGGGTGTGGGGTAGTCCCCTGTGGTGTGGGCTGCCTGCAGGGGCCGTGGAGGGGGTAGAGAGGACACCTGGGAGGACCCACACTGCCAATTCATGTGTAGGACTCCCCGCGCACCCCCTAAATACGCGTTCCCCGCTCTGACAGCAAAATCGCGTGTGAAACTTCATGCGCAGCCCGGTAATACACGTAGCTACTCCAATCGCATGTGAAACTTCCCGCGCACCCCTGAAATACATGTACCCAGGCCAATCGCATGTGAAACTTCCCGCGCACCCCTGAAATACACATACCCAGGCCAATCGCGTGTGAAACTTCCCGCGCACCCCTGAAATACACGTACCCAGGCCAATCGCGTGTGAAACTTCCCGGCACCCCTGAAATACAAGTACCCAGGCCAATCGCGTGTAAAACTTCCCGCGCACCCCTGAAATACACGTACCAAGCCCAATTGCGTGTGAAACTTCCCGCACACCCCTGAAATACACGTACCCAGGTCCAATTGCGTGTGAAACTTCCCGCACACCCGTGAAATACAAGTACACAGGCCAATCGCGTGTGAAACTTCCCGCGCACCCCTGAAATGCACGTACCCAGGCCATTTGCGTGTGAAACTTCCTGCGCACCCCTGAGGTACACGTACCCAGCCCAATTGCGTGTGAAACTTCCCACGCACCCCCGTAATACACGTACCCCACTCGCACAGGCCCTTTCGCGTGTGAAAGTTCCTGCAAACCCCGTAATACACGTACCCTGCTGAAATCGCGTGTGAAACTTCCCACGAACCCCAATAATACACGTACCTCACTCGCACAGGCCCTTTCGCCTGTGAAACTTCACGCGCACCCCAGTAATACACGTTCCCCGCTTGGCGTTTGCTGTTTGATGGCTTTTCCTTGCGCAAGGGCGTTCTTGGGGGCGTAACTGGCGCTGCTGCAGGGTCGCTGCGCCACTCTGTGCCACGGCTGGCTTTGGAGTCTAAAATCCATGAATACGCTCTGCACAGAAATCGATTTTAGCGCACGCGGCTGGCGCAGACATTTGCACGCGCACACTGTGCGCCAGCCGCGTGCGTCACTTTTGTGCGAAATTCTATGAATTACCCAGTATATGTACAACTTGTAATGTACATGAAGATTTGTTACCCTAATTCATGTGTTGACTAGCGCCTAAGACCTGAGAGGAAACAGTTCACATAGTTACATTGTGGAGACAAGAGGGAGAGTCTCTGCTCCTGATGGTTAGGCAGCTGTCCATTTGTTTCTAAACATTAAGAATTTAAGCCTTTTGGTCCTAGGCGCGTCAGCAGTCCAGTTAGCCCCTCAATATTGTATTGTCATTAAGTCTCAGGAGGGGTGAGAGTGATCAGAAGCCCACAATGAGCACACACAGTAAAGATACCACCACAGAATACTCTTAGACAGGTGTATATAAAAAATACATATACATTTATTTTAGGCCGAGTAAAATAACACGAATAACCAAACTAATAATGCAACAGTTACCACACCAGCATTTCTGTAGTCCAAGGCGATAAAGGGAGTAAAACATCCACAACCTGTAATAGAAGGGGGTGAAAACGAATTATGCATTAGCAGTCCTCTGGATGGAAACCCTAACTTTTTCAGTCCAGCCCTACGAAGTGGGGAGCCTTATGCTCAAATTACAGCAGTGCCTAAAAACAGAGCATTGTGCATAACGCAAAGACAGGACCTTTTCAAGAGGCTGGGACAGTTGGGTAAGGGTCCTGAAGGGGGTAGAAGAAGTTCCAATCGCCAGGGAAGGGTCTGCCCTCGCAGACAGAGCAGTTTCGAATTTCAGAACAGGCCAAGGAGCGCAGGCTATCCCAGCCAAAGAGAGAATTCCAAGGAACACTTGTGCGTAAAGACAAATGGATGAGCCAGGGGCTACCGGTAAGTTATGTAAGTACTCACCATCCCTTGCTTCAATCCAGACCAACCTATTCCAGTTTAGTCAAGGTTGTCTAAGGTTGGAAATATCACCTTCACTTCTTGTATCCTGCTCTCAGGTCCTGCGGGATGGGACAGTTTTACGTGACCAGACAGTAGCCACAACTCTGGCCACTAGGGGAGGAGGAAAATTCTGGTGCAGCAAGATTCAGGGCACAGCAGAGAAGGCTGGGCAGTCACCCACAGCTTAGTGACGCAGGGACTGCAAAGGCATGCAGTGTGATGCACACTACTAATTCGCAACCTAGAGGAGCTAGGCCTAATTTGGCAGGGGAGATTCGAGCAGCACAAGCTAAGGATTTCCAAAGTTTCAAGTTCCAACTCGAAAGGGCCGCACTCCTACGCGATGTCCCTGGGCTCAGCTGGTCAATTCAATGGACGGCACAGGAACACTTCCGAGAAGGCTCTTTTGGCTGAAAATCAGGAGACAACGAGAGTAGCTCTTCCCGCTACTAAAATGGGTGGAAGCGCCCTTGCAGCCCTTCTAAGGTCGAGAACAAAGCAGGATTCCGACAGGACCACAGCGGCTCAGGGTGCCAAACCTTCCAGCGCGTTTCTGGCAGGACCACAGGTCTGCTTCAGCTAATAGGATACTTGGCTCCTTCAGTAGTACGGTATGAACCACTGTAAATTGACCTGGAATGGATGCAGGGCCCCTTCGCTTATCCAAAGTTCAATGCATGATCTAATTTGGACAATCAATAGGTGTTCTGCTCTCTTGCATGCACACCAGCCGTGGTCCAATCATGGTCCACGGTGGTCCTCATGTATTCATGCATACCAGACATCCTGGCACCAGTAGTGTGGATCGGGACCAGACAGTCCCAACCCTCTTCCTGGGCGCTAGCACGCGTGACATGCAGGATCCTGCAAAAGATGTGGTTTTCGCAGGAGGCTGTATGCCCAAATAAGGAAGTGCTGGGTCAGCTCTACCTGGGGAAAAGCAAAGGGACAAGATGGCCAAAAGACAAAAAAAATACTTTTTGGCACTGTTATTTTCATCAGTGGCCACAGTCAGCCTAGAAAAATGGATACCTCTACTTTGTGACCGCAAACGTATTTTGGTGGCCGTGGGCCAACCGTCTCATGCACGATATGACAGAATATAGGTTTTCGAGTTTGCCAATGAAAGGCCATTTTAATGTAACAAGAATCGCCATTTTGTTTTCTAACCATTGCTCATTGCTTTCTGTTCCTATTGCTTCGCAGTATATTTTCCGCTTACACTGCTCGACTGTAAAACATTGTTGTCTGTATGTGAAAAGGACAAGGCCGCAGGGCCGAGAGGATAACAAGAGTTCGTTGAAACACAAAAGTAGGCACCACCGGGAAGAATGCCTGGCTCCCTCCCGAAAGTAGCCTTGAAGCAGAGCTGCAGGGCATTTAATCATTTCGCAGCTGCCAGCCAGTCTTGTTGTATGGTAGAATATGTTAGAATAATACAGCTAAAGGCTTGAATTATGCTTTTCTTATGGCCCCCCTTTGCTGAGCCCGCTAGAGTGTGTCGGCTCCCAGGACACGAATAGCACCTAATAGATAGCAAGGTCCGGAATGCAACTCTTCGCTTCCAAGAACAGAAGCGCTGTGTTCTATTCAACAACTGAAAGATGCCTTCGCACTCACAAATTGCAAATTGTTACTAGAATAGATGTTTGACGGTGTCATAGTAGTCGGAGATGTCCATCATCAGACCAAGTTCAAAGAAACCCAATAAAAGGGGGGGTGATAAACATGTCATAGCTGATTGTTTGATATGCATTTTGTATATATGTAACTGATGTACGT
This sequence comes from Ambystoma mexicanum, assembly GCF_040938575.1. Lineage (NCBI taxonomy): Eukaryota > Metazoa > Chordata > Amphibia > Caudata > Ambystomatidae > Ambystoma > Ambystoma mexicanum. Next base: position 1,091,781,173 of record NC_090930.1, read on the forward strand.
AATTCACTCTCTTGCGTCCCTCGAGGTCTAGAGATACACGTCGCGAGGCTTGAGACCGAGTTGGCCAACTGAGACGTTTTGCTTTACAATAAACCCTAGCTTTGGGAATACAACCTCGTGTCTGGCGTATCTATCGTGTGTGGTGACTCGCCTTGTTTCCATAAACGTCAGGGTCCCCTAGGGGCCCCTTTCACCACAATCATGATTCATCTGCTGTAAGCGTGCTATAGTTCGCTAAAAAGAATGAAAAATACCATTAAAGTAAACTGCTGCCACCAGTCTGTCCTAGGCACACTTGTACATTCACCAAAAATTCCATAGAGGGTGTCTAGGGCCATAAAACAAAAAGGACCCATGTGCACGGTACAGTAATTTACTTTGCGCACTGATAAAAAGTTACCAGGAAATGGCACCAAAGTAAAATACTAAGGGAAACATAGTTTCCCAATACTGACAGCCTGAAGGACGTTTCAGTTTCCCCATAACAAATGAGCAAAAGCCCAGGGGAGTGTAGCTGAAGGCTGTTCTCCACTGGAAAAAAATCAGGTTAGGATAGCCAAACAAAAGCAAAAAGTCTTGCATTCAGAGAAATCTTTCCTAACGCACACATACCACAAAAAAGAGAAAACACCCCCACACCCAGTAAAAGGACAATCATTTGGCAAATATGGGTACAAAAAATAAATTACTGAATTGCCCCTTGTCTAGGGGCAGGTCAGCAGATTAATCTGCCCATCTGCCCCTACGGTAGGCAAAATGCCCCATGATTTGGGGCCGTAGGGGGAGAGGGCCGCTTATATACTAGGCGGCCCCCTCGCCTCCACACTTCAAAAAAGTATACCTGGTGATCAAGTGGGGTTGCTGGACGCGAATTGAGCAATATGTGCCCAGCAATGTTTGAAGGTCGGTGTCGTTGGAAAGAGAGAGTATCCCCTTTCCAACAACACCTCCCTCGATCAAAATAGCATAGAAATGCCAAAGATCGAGGGAGCAACCTACCCGCTCCTTCAGGCGCCGCAGTCATTTTATCCGTGGTGCCTGAACTTACAATCAGTTTCACGTCAGCACGCATTACGCACACTGATGTGAAACTGAAGGAAATCCAACCCCCGGGCGATGAGGAGGAACCTCCTCCTCACATTGCACAGGGGTTGGATTTACAGTTTGTGCAATCACTGTGCTGCAGTGATTGCACAAACTGAAATGCTTAAATGGAAAAGGTATTTCGTCTTCCGACCTCCAAAGATAGTGCTGAGGACGAGATACCTCGTCCTTAGCACTTAAGTGGTTAATCTCTCTTTCTCTGCTTGACTCTTCCCTGCCTCCTTCAAATCTACAATTGCCCTAATTCTACTGAAAAAAACTCTCTGATGACCCAAACGTCCCTCTTCTGATTCAAACATCCAGGCAAACTATCGCCTAGTTTCCCCCATTCCCCATTATTCAAAGATCCTAGAGCAGGTGGTCTAGAACTGGATCACTAAGTACCTTGAGGATAACGTCCTTGAAGAGCCACTTCAATCTTGCTTCTCTAGTATTCACTCCACTGAGACAGCACTCTTGCAGCTTTCCAACTTTCTCTTGGATGCTCACCACTCCACCTATACTCATCCTTTTTGACCTCCCTCTCACTTTAGGTACTATCGACCAGTGTGCTCTCCTCTTCACTCTCCAGGGCGTTAGGATATCCAAATCTGTTTTACCTCGATCGCCTTCTACCTAAAAGGTTGATCTTTTAAAATCTCTTGGAACTTGCAGATTTCTGACCCCGATCCTCACATTGTTGGTGTGCTCCCACCTCAAGGATCAGTCTTTGGATCTCGCTCTTCACCCACTAAACATCTGCCATAGGAAGACTTATCTCATCCTTTGGCTTTCACCATCACCTCTTTGCTGATGGCATTCAAATATTTTTCTTCATTCCCTCCTTAACCCCAACCATCTCAGAATGGATTACAACTGTTTCGCAGCAATTTGTCATTGGATGGCTCTCGCTGCTGTAAGGGAGGCATGGCATCACAAGTATGGCACTGACACAAAAGGTACAATTTGTAAAACCTTTATTCAATTTTCGGGGGTTAGAAAAACTCCTACTTTGCCCGATAGCTAGGATGGGAGTAGTCTCTACCATCAAATAATAAATAAAACAGTCCTAGTTAAGTCTGGCAAATGAAAATGGCCTACACTAACAAAACCTAATCCCTGCACTTGTACAAAAAGTGTGTAAAAAGAATATGTATGCAAAGGAAAATCAGTGTTACAATAAAAATAATAAATATGTCTCTCCTCCCCACGTGTCACACTCACCTGGGTACTCTGCGGGAGCAATGGATTCCTTTTCTGCCCTCTGCTACTTCGGGTAGTGGATTTTCCCTGCTCTGGGTAGGGATGCTGGAGCTGAAAGATGGACTTGCCAAAACAAGAGAAGTTCAGTGTACTGCTCTTTGTGTGTCTCAAACCGTCCCCTTCCTTGAACCCTGTATATGCGTTTTACTCTGGGTGCGAGGTTCACCTTTATGGCTGGTTTGGTGAGCTCTCCATATTGCAAGACGCAGGGGCGCTAATCGTGGATGGGGAGGAACCCAGTTGCTTCACTGGTTCCTTCCTTCTAGGTGAGTTCTGTTGGTTGGCCCGATAAGCTCCTTAGCGGACCGGCTTGCTGCCTTTGTGACTTATAGTTCCCCAGTGGTAGGTTAACAAGTGTCTAGTGAGCTGAGCAGGGGAAAGTTCCTGGTGAGCGGATGAGTTCACGCGTCCCTGCAGGAATGCAAGAATAAGCTGCTGTGATTCCTCACTGTCTATCTGTCTTTTTCCAACAGGAGTTCCCGCTGAATTTTGGAATGCAGAGGAAGCGTAGTGATGGAACGCTGAAGACGGATCTCGACGTAAGACTTGCCGATGGTGTGAATGACACTTATTGTGCCGTGAGTTTCTTTGACTGCTGCACTGCGTTGCCTTCTGCAGCGTGTCACTAACGCACTCTGTTTTCCCTTTCACAGGTGTTGATGGTGGTTCACACCAATGAGCGCAGCGTTCCGGCACATGCTTCCCGGAGTGCAGCGTTCAGCGGGATGCAGAACTTCAGGGGTCTGCGAGCAGAGAACAAGATGAATGAGGTCTGAATTCTGAGTTCTTCTCACGGAGGTCAGGTAAGTAAACCGCAACAGAAATAGTAGCGTTCTCTTTTCTTCTTTGTAGATGCTCCGGAGCTGCAGGAGGAGCCGAGGAGGTCCGGAGCTGCAGGAGAAGCTGCGGTGAGCCTGTAGAAACAGAATCTACATGAAGCACGGACCTGTCTCTGGGCGTGGCTTATATAGGCAAGAAACTAGAGCGCTCTGCACAGTGCCCACAACGCACCAGTGCTCCATGTTGGATGGGCAGGAAGTGCTAACTCCAACTCGGAAATATGTCTAAAGTCAAAGTAGAATGTATCACCCTAAATGGAAATGATGTCTAAGGCTAGGATACAGCTGGAGACAGTGGGCCTCATTACACGGACGGCGGTAAGGGTTTACCGGTACAGGTAAGGGTACCAGTGCCAGTAAATCCTTACCGCCTTACTACGAGGTCCCTTTGTGGGACCGTACCTTAACGGCTGGTTTTACCAGCCATTAAGGACGGGACCCGCAAAGGGAACTAGGAGGTAATTACGGTACCGCAATTTGCGGTACCGTAATTACCACCTTCCCCATTCCCATTGAGCCCTATGGGGGCAAAAATGGGAATTGGGAAGGGCCATGGTGAATGGGGAATTACCACCCCCACACACCTTGGAATAGGGCGGTAATTCTGCCATTCACCATGGCGGACTCGGTAAAATACCGGCGGCAACCATGGCGCTATTAGCGCCATGGTTACTGCCGTCCGTGTAATGAGGCCCCGTATCTTGGTATGCCAGGCCCTAACCCAGTCAGCCTCTGCCTGCTTATGCAATGTCTTCCTATGGGCTAAGGAACAAGAAGGTATAGCTGAAAGCCCTGCATTCATGACCCACGTTAGACAGCACGGAGTAAGGCGGTCCCTGTAGACAGGATGACACACTCTGACTCAGGTTCTCATAACAAAGGCAGTTCAAAACGTGGATCGAGGCCCAGCTGGCATTCCACTTTAAAGTCTCTCTTTCCAGCTTTCAAAACACTGTTCAACCAAATGTTCACGCCGGTCTCCCTCAGTCATAAACAAAAAGGGACAGCCCTGGAACGGGAAGGACAAAGGGCTGGGAAAACACTGGAACAGGGGGGGTTGTCCTACCCTCTAGAATTCAAATCTATGCAATAATTAACTGCAGATATATTCAAACCCTTGTGAAAGAAACATCAATAAGGCACTAAAACATTTGTCCTATTGGAAACCAACCTGGAAATACACGTAATAATTTTGTTATATTCACACAGCTTTTTATTATTTAGCTGTTATTTGGCTTATTTAAAGCAACATGTCATACAAACAATTATGCCCATAATGTGATGCTGAAACATAAAGGTTCTTGAGCATTGAAAATGAACATACAACTGTAGAACACAACTCATTAATGATTTCACATTAGTTGAATGACAAGTGGTGAGAGAACCATATAGACTGATGCAATGATCCCAAAGTCTGAGTTAATACTCTTGATAAGGAGACCTCAATCGAGGTTCACCTATGCCCGGCAGAAGTATGACCTCATGATAAGTCTACGTCTAGGTCTTATGTTAGAGATGTAAGTGCAGACTTGGTTGACATCCATAGTGGTGGGCACGGTGGCTGCGGACGTTTCGGCTCAAAGGTGGTGGGAGCCTTCTTCTAGGGCCATAAAAGTCTGGTCTCTCTGTGTGAGGGACAAGCAAAAGAATAAGCATATATTAAAAAGGCGCAAAAGTGATTAAAAGGGTGGAAGATAAATATATACAATAAGCGACAAGACCTGTGTCGTTCCAGTAACCAAAGGAACTCACCTAGCTGGGTGTTCCACACGCTGCTGGCTCAGAAAAGGTGGAAGCACAGCAGGTAATAAAGTAGATGTCCGGATGCAGACTCCAGGCTGTGTTGAGGTCACAGCCTGGTGCAGGAGGAGGGCCCTGGGATGGCGGGTATCCTTGGGATTGTCTAAGTGTAGGTGAAACAATCGTGGAGACAGGATAAAGCTTCCTGTGTGGGATATGGAGAACAATTAATGTAAAGCCCAGAATGGAGCGGGGATATCTATTTGTATAGGGAGGTGCCAAGGCATGACAAGACACAGTAAAGGCTCTACCTTAAGAAGCAAGTTGGATTAGGGAAGGCAGTAGTCCTGATCCTGGAAAGGAGGATCCATGCGGTGGAGCAGGCAGAATGGAGGTCTGGAGCGGTGCAAGTGCGACCTGTGAGAAAATAAAGGGGCAGGTCAGTCTGATTAGCAGCCAGACCCCCGTGACAGAAAGAACGAGCGGGTGGAGGGGCATGCAAGTTACCTTAGAAGTTCGGACGCAGTGTAGGAGGCGGACGTCCTTGGCGGGAGCCTGTGCTGGCTCTGCCGTGAGGCTGGAAGCGAGCAGTCTAAATAGAAGGCATGCCCATGCGCCTGGGGGTAGTGTCTGTGTGTACTGTGTAGGCGCGCAACTGCTAGGTCTGGCCAGAGGGGTTCGGGAACAGAATGGGAGAAGCTCAGAGCGGAGGGCGTGTCAATATGGAGCGAGTCGTATGGACATTGAGGTGACGGCCAGAGTAAGGCGACACGCACTGCTCTTGTGCTTTTGGCATGTCAGTGGATGCGCATGTGTACATTAATGTGACAATGCATGGCAATCGTAGTATCAAATGTTATAGCAACACCTCCATGTCAGTGGAGCAGTGATCTAAACCAATATTACCAGAAAAGCAAGTCAACAGTTTTCCTCCAAAACATTGATACAAATTACTGAAAGAAGCTGTAATGGCAGCAAATGTACGAGAGCCCAACCTAAAACTCATGCAGCGGAGGTAATGAACCAAATTACTGAACAAACACATATATGGTCATAAACACAGCATGATGTAAGGTTCTCACTGAGTGGGTGGTTAGTATAGATATACCACAAGATGATACCTGGGCCAAGTAGATACAGTCAGATTGGTCAGGTAAGTGAGTGCATTGATGCAACAATAATTTCTGCTCCCGCATCCCATACATATAAGGCAGACCCTATCTGGTTAGAGGTCATGCTCAATAGGAGCGGTTCCTCAGTGTGACCATCTCGGAACTGGTCCAGAGACACAAGAGTGGCAGTTAGTGCTGAGAGTCAGGAGGAGTGATTGAGGTATCAAGGGGAGTAGGAGAAAGTGAGGGGCTCATGTGAGTGCATTATCCACAGTGGGGGCAACCCTCAGGGTCAAGGAAAACCCTGTACCTTCGGTAGAGAAGGGGACTGGATGGAAGAACGCCCCTGGAGTGAAAAGGGGCCATTATGTATTAAAGTGACCTGGTTGAACTTAGTTAAGAACTTTGGTGGTGGATTTGAGTTTAAACATCTACCATGCTTCTTTAAAGTTCAATGCATTTGCAGTGTTAAACTTGTCTTGCACTTCATCGACAACCCACCAGGAGAAGGAGTCAGGACCATGTTGGAACTCAATGAAATGGTTGACCAGGGGAGCAGTATGGTTTTTACATCGAATTCTTAATCTGTGTTCTCCTATGCGTTTATGAATGGGTCTGGAGGTTTTGCCTACATACCGTAGGCCGCAGGGGCATTGGATCACGTAAATCACATTGGCCGATTTGCAATTTGAAAAGGGCTTTAATTGCCAATCTTTGTCATCAATGGAAAAGGAGTTGATTTTGCGCGTCTGCCTGCAAGCTGTGGATGCGCCACATGGATGGTGGCCGCAAATCTTCCTCATATTCCATAGGGTGGAGCATGTGGTGTTTTTGCTGGTTCTAGCGTTGGTCAAGAGGTCTTTGAGGTTTTTGGACCTCTCAAGTGCCATCCTTGGTCTGGGTTCGGCAGACAGGCTCAATTGGACTAATGGCCAAAACTTCCCGATGAGTGCCTTAAGTTTGGAGGTGGTTGGGCCGAATGTGGAGACACAAGCCATGATGTCGTCTGCTGTGTTATGTTGTTTGGGTACCAAGAGTGTTTCCCTGGGCGTGAAGCTGGCTCTTTTCTGGGTATTTTTGATAAATGTTTTAGGGTACCCCCTGGATGTCAGTTTGAGCTGCAGGGTATTGGAGTGTTTCTGGAATTCTTCAAGCTGGGAACAGTTACGGTGTATTCTGAGGAACTGTCCGTAGGGGAGGTTATCCCGTAAACCTTTTGGATGGTGACTGCTGTAATGTAACACTGTATTCCTGTCTGTAGTTTTTTTGTAAATGGAGCATTCCAATTTGTTGTCCTTGGGTGAAATGGTCAGGTCCAGGAAATTAATTTTGTGATTGCTTTTGCTAATGGTGAATTGGATCTCCTGTGTGCATGTATTAAGCCATTCAAAGAACTGGTCGAGGGTGCTATTGTCTCCTTTCCAAATGAAAATAATGTCAATGTATCTCAACCATAATGTGACGAAGTCAAGAAAAGGATTGGAAATATTCAGTACATGTGCCAGTTCGTACTCAGCCATGAAAATGATGGCCATGCTGGGAGCGAAGACAGTCCCCATGGCTGTACCACATGTTTGCAAGTAGAAGATGTCATTAAATACAAAAAAAATATTAGTGAGTGCTAATTCAAGCAACTCGACTATGAAGTTGATTGGAACCCTTCAATGTAGCATTCAACTGCACTATGTTGAGGGATGCTGGTATAGAAGCTCTTGATATCCAATGTGACCAAAAGATCTTCTGATTGGTTAAATGGCAGGTTTTCAAATTTGGAAAGTGTCCATGGTATCTCTGAGGCAAGTGGGCTGGCATCCTTGAGACACAATGCAGTCTTCTTGTCCGGGATTTAGGCAATGACCTCCTGCAGGAAGCCTGTGGTGTTCTCTACCCTTGGCTCTCGTCACTCGGCCCGTCCCTCTGCTACAGTAGGTTCCCCTTCACCCCGGAAGTTCTGCTGCTCTTGCTAGTGTTCCACCTTGCTCAGATGTATGCACTTAAAGTCAAGTCCCTGACTTTGCCTGACCCGATTAGCGGGACATGTCCAATGTAGTATGCAAGGGTTGGCCTCTTTGCTCTCAGTCACCCTTTTCCTCCGCCCAGTGTTTGTGTAGAAAGGGGGAGTAGGGAGATGGGACATTGGAGAATCCTATAAAATAGGATGGGTCATGTGTACAGGAAAGGGGGAAATACAGTGTCTCACCATCAGTCTCTTCACCCCCACTCCCCAAAGACCCCTCACCCAGGTGATCCACCCACTCTGATCCACCTCCAGGGTCTGGATCCAAAGGCGATGGCCGTGCCCTGGCCACCTGAAAGAGAGATCCCCGGGGACTCGTAGGTGAGAAACTCTTTGGTTTCTCACACTGCCTAATGATGAGATCTTCAAAAATAGAAGTCAACTTTCTCCCAGCTTCCAATGCCATCTCTACCTTCGCCTCTTTTACTGCCTTCCCACCTGATCTTCTTGATCTCTCACCCAACTTTTGGCTCCTCATTAATAGTGACATCCGACTGCAACAATTCACCACTACCACTTCCTCTGCTGCATGTATATGACAAAAAAGTCCTCAACTTTGCGACCCGGACTCTCTAAAATCCACCCACATGTCCTCCCACTTCTGCCTACCGACTACCTGAAGGATGGTTGTCCATGCTGTGAAAGCATCATGAGTCCAGACACAGACAACAGGTTCAGGTTTTCTCAATAAAGTTTTATTTAACTTAAAATGCAGGATGGAACAATACCTAAACATGCCCTGTGCTAAGGTGTGATTTCCCCTACCTAGAGAAAACTAAGGATAGTCTACATCAGGAAGTCCAAAGTAAAACTTCTGTTTCTGTCCAAAACCTATACTTATTCTCACAACTAACTGCATACAATGTGTATGGATGTCAGCATCAAAACAGAACAGTGTTCAAAGAAAAGTTTGGAGCTTCATCTAGCTCTTTGTCTTGTTATCAGCTCCCCTTCCCCAAGTTCAAGGTAGTTCATCAAACACAGGGGTTCCCTTCCCCAAGAGTTCAAATCTTCCAGCTTTCAACCAAACACTTGACTTTAATATCACAACCAGGTCTTTGCACAACAAAAGCTTCTGTATAGGTGTTTTCAGTGGCTTGTCCATTAAAGGGCCTCTGATCTAGGCACAGTTGTCGGACCACACGGTCCACCCATTACAGGTCAGGCAACCAGTACCCTTCCTTGCCTGCATTTCCTTTAATACCAGTCCACTGCTTCTCCTCAGCAGTGAGGTTTGCCTCAGGCTCATGTGTTACACTTTCCTGACACTGTATTGTGTCTTGTTTAATCACCTTGTACTTGTTACACCTTCTTAGGTTTCCTTGGCTCTGTGCTCAGTGCTTGTTTCCTTACGATATCTAGTTCTTTGCACTTTCTTGGCTCTGGCCAATGTTGTGTTGCCCATATCCTGCATACAACTCTTTGTGCTCTCTTGGATTTGCTAGCACTGGTTTCAGTAAATGCAGTTCATTATTTCAATGCAGTTTGAAACTTTCCTCTCAATACGGTTCACTCTCTTTCACTCCACTCAATATGCCAGCGTGTTCCCAAATTGTTTTCATTTCATTCGTATTCAAAATGCTTTGCTTTCAGTTTGTCCGATATTCAAAATGCCTTTCTTTGCTTTATTTATATTACCACCTGCCAGCCCAGTGTACCCCCCCCTTCCTGGTTGCACTAACCGGTCGGTATTACGGCTCCTTGCAAGGTCTTCCGCAGCCACGGGTTCCTGATGTCCGTGTAGTCGCTCAAGTCTTCTTGCAGCGGTTTTCTTCTGGCTCACGCACACCCAGCAGAATTTCCTCTGCAAAGCAGGATACTCACAACTGCTTCCCTCGGTCCTGTCAGCACCCTTCTCAAGGCTTGCCACCGGCCTGCAGCTTCGTAGGCCTTCACTTCCCAATGCATACTCTGCACTGCTTTACTGGTCTCGAGTACTCCTCCTGCCATGCTGCCACACCAGAGAGGTGTCCCTCCACACAGCTGACTGTGCTCCCAGATCGGACTCTGCTGCCACAGGTGACTCTGCTTCTGCCTCTGCCTCTTCCTCTATTTGTTTAGGGCTTCGTGTTTTTAATGCTCCCGCCTCCATTTGCATTACAACAAGGACTAGACTGCTCACCAGCAAAGCAGTAGTCCTGCTTGACTCTTGTTGTCCTCCTCCTCATCCCAGTACTTGGCTGGGGTTGATAGATGTTTGTTTTTTCAAAATGAGGATGTCTTGGTCTAGTTTTTATTTTTTTAAAACAATTTTTATTCATTTTCAAAACAAACATACAATTGACTTGCAGTACATGTAACAATACTCTGAGTTTCGCACAGATCAATGAATGTCAATTGCATCCCCAGTCCCTCCCCCCTTACGAGCTTACTCTACCTCGCGTTCTGCAACTGCTTCATGCGAAAGGGATTCCTTATCTATGTTTTCAACTGAGTCCTGGTCACTTGACCCGTTCTAGGCTGGCCCATACAGTGTAGCCACTAACTGTTTCCAGGCCGTCAGGGTTCCCACTTCCTCCTTCCCTCCAGTATTACCAGCATCTTGCCACACCGCTGTTTCAGCTTCAGTTCATTTCTGGAGGTCTTTCCACCAGACCTCAATCCTTGGTCTGTGGCATGCCTTCCACCCCATGGCAATCCTGCGCTTTACAAGTATATACGCCAGGTCCTTCAGTTTGCTTACATGTTTAAATTTGCGTGATCTGGGGAACCCTCCCATCATGCATGCCCATGTCGTCTCAATATTTATCTTGAGCCCTTTCTCGTCTAATCTCTGGGCTACTTCCCAGAATTTACCAATCTCTGGGAACGGCCAGAACATGTGCATCATCCCAGCATTTACTTCGCCACATTTAGGACACGTTTGCCTGTCCACGTTCTTGAATTTAGCTATCCTTTGGGGAGTCATATATGCCCTATGGGTTATGTATAATTGTATCTGCTGTAACCTCGCATTCCTCGACACTTTCTTGTAATATCCTTGGGCCTGTTCCTACATCCCATCACTCATAGGAGCACCCACATCTTCTTCCCAGTCCTGTCTTAGTTGTATCACTTCCTTCCCCGCTTTGGACATCAATAGCTCATATATTCTAGATATCTAGTGCCCTCCTTCTGCTATGTCATATATTGTTTCCTATGGCAGCATCCGGTAGCTCCTCTAGCATTATTTCTGACCATGTCTCTTTGATGCGCTTCCTCATTCTGGTATATGTGATGTATTGCCCGTTATGCAACCCCGTCTCCTCCACCAACATCCCAAACTCCTTGATCCTCCCTTCTTGTATTACATCTCCTACCGTTGCTATCCCCACAGGCTCCCAGTGCTTCCTAATCATCTTCATTAACTGTCCATCTTCCCCCGTTAGTGCAACTAGTGGCGCTTGCGTGGAGCACGGGGTTGGGGTTTCCATGACCTGGCAGGCCCTTCACCACACCTTCCATCCCAATGTCAGCATCTCTGGGCGTTCTCTCATCTCTCTTTGGGCAGCCATATCACCTCTTTCAGGAAGAACGGGGCACATTCCAGTTTCAATAATCTGGATTCTGCGGTTGGGTCTTCTGATAGCCATTTAGGCACATATTGTAGCTGGCTAGCTAGATAGTATATCTAATAGTTTGGCAATTTGATGCCCCCTCTTTCATGCATGTTTTGTAGCTTCCAGAGGGCTATTCTATTCCTCGTCCCGTGCCAGAGGAAGTCCCTGCAAATGCTATGTAGTTTGACAAAAAAAAAAAAAATCGCCTTGGTATCAAATATGGTATATTCCCAAAGTAGTGTAATAATCTTGGCAGGACCACCATTTTCAGCATCGCCCCCTCCCCATCATTGCCAAGGGGAGTTTCTCCCAGAACCTCATGCTGTTTTCTATGCCCCTTACCGCCCTCTCCGTATTGTGTTGATGTTCTGCCTCCACCGTGTGGTAAATGTCTATCCCCAGGTATCTAAACGTGTTTGTCTCCCATGGTATTTGCAGGATTGGTAGCTGATCTTGTGGGATCCCCACATACCTGCCCAGTGGAAATATACATGACTTTTTTGTGTTCACCCCTATACCTGATACCGATGCAAATCGTTCCATCATCTCCAGGATATACCGGAGGTTCTCTTCGGGGTATCGTAAATAGAGCAGCATGCCATCTGCATACAATGAGATTAGGTGCGGCTCCCCTTTGATGTTGATTCCTATTATGTCGTATTGCTGCCTCATATATATCGCCAACGGTTCCAGCGCCAAGATATATAACATAGGGGACCACGGACACATTGTCTAGTGCCCCTGCGGAGTTGCCACCTCTCCTATATTATGGCTCCCATCTTAACTCTGGCCAGCGGTGCACTATATAGTCATGTGACCCACCTAAGGTAACCTGGACCTATCCCGTAGTGGCCAGAGCGGCCATCAGCCAAGGACATTTAACCGAGTCGAATGCTTTTATTGCATCTGGTGATACTATCGCTATCCCACCCGAATCCCATTTGGTATGTTCTATGACTCGATGCAGCCGCCTAAGGTTATCAGATATGTTCCTGTGAGGGACATATCCGGTCTGATCTGGGTGTATGAGTTTATCAATTATACCTTTCATTCTATTTGCCAGTACCGCCCGTGAATATTTTACTATCTTAGTTGAGCATCGACAGCGGCCTATATGAACCACAATCTTTGCTCATCTTGTTGGGTTTCGGGAGAGGAACAATGATCGCCTCTCTTAGGGATTCTGGCAATCTTCCTATGTCATATGATTTGATCAACATTTCCAAGAGTGGGGGAAGTATCTCTTCGCTATACGCTTTATAAATTCACTAGGGAGTCCGTCGGCCCCGGGAGTCTTACTAGTGGGCAGCTGCCGTGCCACCGCTTCCAGTTCCTCTAGAGTTAAAGGGGCATCCAATATATCTCGCTCCTCTGTACTAATTTTCGGCATATTTATGTCTTCTAAGACCTCCTGTATTTTCCTGCGGTCACTTCGCTCTACGTACCCACATAATTGTTCGTAATATCTCCGGAACTCCTGGTTCACGCCCTCTTGGGTGTCCTCTGTTTGCTCATCTTCCCCCACTATATCTCAAATTGTGGTCCTGTGGGTGTCACTTTTATATAACTACGCTAATATTCTCCCCCGTTTGTCCCCTCCCGCATGCAGTCTTTCTACATATTTTTTATAGTTAAGGTTGCATAGTCTCTCCCAATACCCCATGCAGTTCTGTTGCAATTTAAGTACGGTTTCTGCATCTTCTTTGGTGCCCCCCTCTCTACCTAGGACCCCTTCTAGCTCCACCTCAGTTTCCTGCAGTTCTTTTAAGATCCCTCCTTGTAGTCCTTTGGATTTGGCTGTGGCTATCCCTCTTACTACTACCTTAAAGACTTCCCAGAACGTACCGGCGGACTCAACGCTCCCAGTATTAGTTTCAAAATAGTTTGTGATTTCTTCTCTCAGATCCTCGCTAAATGTTATATCTTTCAGTGCCTTGGCTCTGAGTCGCCATGTTGGAATCCTGGTCCTTGGGGTCGGTAATGCCACCATAGGATCAATGGCGAGTGGTCTGACAAAACCCTTGCTTTATATTCGGTCTGTGCAATTTCCGCCAACAACTGCTGTGTGGCGAACATATAATCGAACCTAGTGTGCAGATTTTGCGGGGCAGAGTAGTGAGAGTACTGTCTATCCTCTGGGTGGTGCTCTCTCCATGCGTCGGCCAATACTGACTGCAGCGGCCTAGCGGCTGGAGTTGGTCGGTCTATTTTTATGTCTGATCTGTCAATTTTCGGGTTCAACGTGCAGTTGAAATCCCCTCCCCAAATCATCGCCCCCCCCAGGTACATGCTCATTTTGCTGTATAGTGTCTTAAAATATGCCACTGTGTCCTGGTTCGGGGCATACAAATTTATGATACATATCTCTTTATTTTCCACCAGCCCCTTTATTGCCACAATCCTCCCATCTGCATCTGCATCTGCTGTGGACTGTAGTACCTGGAATGGTACATGCGGTGCCACCCAGGTGATCACCCCCCTAGCATAGGCAGAATATGTAGCTCCCACCATGGTCCCCCTCCATTTCTTCTGGACCACCTCTAGTTTGTCTTTCGTGAGGTGGGTCTCCTGTATCAGGGCTATATCTATCTTCTGTCTACGCAAGTACATCATAACCTTGTTTCTTTTTAAATAGCTATTAAGCCCCCTGACATTCCAGGTGATTACCTTAAGGTCCCCCATAGCCTCTTCACGTCGCATCCCTCCCTTTGTCTATCTCTAAGGGGTGCTCGGAGGCCATCGCTCATGTATGTAAGCCCGCTCCCCAACCTACCTCAACATTTCCCAATGCCCCTTACTCCTGCTTCCGTCCCTCCCCCCACCCTTCCCTTCCCCAACACAACACTCAACACCCTCCACCCCCATTCCCCTCCCAACTGTTGCCCAGCTCCATCCCTGGATCTCGGGCTCCCCCACATCTAGCCACTTTCTTGGCGCTGCCTGTACTTGGGTCTCAGTGGGGAGATGCTGCCCTATCGGCGCACCTACTACTTCTACTAATGGGGATAAAGCGCATGCATCCTGTGGCTCCGATATATCTATAAGTCGCCGCGCTGTGCATCACATATCCAGGTTATTTGTCACTATATTCCAGTCCTCAATGTTCTCTTAGCAAGCATATATGGTAGGTGGTCTCTACCCTGCTACCATCCAACTCTAATGATCCATGCCCCTTTACCCCTATGCAATGTCACTCCCTCCTCTTTAGCCCCCATGTCGTTGGATCACTTAGCATCTCTGTCTCGGTCCTGGTCCCCTTCCGACTCTGGGCATCCGTGCATGTACAGCCAACTTGTCGCTTCCTCTGGGGTCTCAAAAAAGTGGAAAGCCTTTAGCCTTGCATATACTTCATCCCAGCAGTGCGTAATCTCCTCTTGACTGACACATAGCTGCATCGTTGCCTCTGCACCAGTATAGTGTAATCCGGGTAGGCCGTGATCGTTGCTGACACTCGGGTTATTGTACCACCTTTCCTGGAGAATTCCAGGATCTTTTCTCGATCTCTATAGTTCAAAAATTTTGCAATTATAGCTCTGGCCGGTGCTCCTGGTTGAGGGCTTCCCGTCTGGGCTCGATGCGCCCGCTCAACTGCGAATCCTTGGGAGAGTTTACCAGCTCCTATTTCTTGGAGTAACATATTCTCGACATAGTCCGTGGGGTCTGCGCCTTCTTCCCCTTCCGGTAGGCCCACCACACGTATGTTGCTGCGTCTCGCATGTCCTTCCGCTTCTTCTGCCCGGTTTTCCAAATTGGCCACTTGTTGTTTCAATACGTGGACCTCTCTTGCATTGGTGGCGCTTAGTTCCTCATTCAACTTCACGGCACTCTCCAAGCTACTAGTTCGGTCCGCCAGCGCCCTCACATCTTGCAGCAATAAGTTAACATCTATCCCCACCGTGTCTATCTTCCTTTCCAGCGCTTCTTTGAGCTCGGCCATTGCCGTGCCCCACGAGGATTTCAGTTCCGTGATAGCTTCAAGTATTCGTTGGTCATCCCTCGGCGCGTTCTCAGTCTCTTCCACCGTAGTCCCAGGCTGTGCTGGCGAGGTTGTGGGCTGCTGCGCTTTAGTGAATATATCCATGGTCGGCTGCTTCACTTTTCCTTTGCTTCCCTTTTGTGCCATTTTGTGGGCGCCCTCTTGTGCCTTAGCAGACCGCGTCTTCCTGTGTCACGCATGTCGGAGCCCAATATGCCAGTCAATGTTGTCAGGAAGATGGTCTTTCTGGCGCTTAACCAGTGAAATTCGCCCAGATCATCAAAGGCATTGGGACATCTCCTTTGGCCCGTGACTTGACTGTTGGTACACCGCAGTGTGGTCTGATTAATAGGTATTGCCTCAGCCAAGCCAAGCCGCGCATGGTGTTGCGCCTACACCGTTCCTACTAGACGCCCTGTATTGCACTTTTTGTAATTGCGTTGCCCAGTTAGGGTGCTCTGTGGTACAGCTCTTCTGTACTGTTCATTTGGGTATACTGAAATGGTCATCTGATCAAATATTAAAATGGGCTCTCTGGCTGTTTTGTTTAAGTCGTCCTGGTGCACTGCCAGGGTGCAATGTCAATGTTGATGTTCATTTAACATTTATGTTCCCAGTGTGAGGCCCCATCACTTTCCTTCATTTAGGAAGCCCCCCTCTGTTGTTGTGTGCACCTCCCAGCCCCCTGTCTGCTATGGAGTGCAGGCATCTTGGTCTTCGTGACCCACCTATCCCGGTCCTCGTGTGTGGTCTTCAGGATCTATTTCGCATGTTGCCGGGCGTCGCTCTTGTTGCTTGAGCGTCCACCTGCAACAATGTATCCCTTCTGGTGTCTCGTAGTGGCTGGTGGCGGCTGCTGTGTAATCAGGCGGTTTCTTGGTCAGCCCCACTCGTGTGTGTGTCAGCTCCCATTTGCCGTGTGCAACCTTATCCCAGAGGTGTGCGGGCTGCGGGCTCTAACCATATGTAACATTGTTCATCCACACTCTGGGTGCCCAGCACGCTCCCACCTGCAGTATTCTTACCATACGTGTTTATGGTAACAAGGTCAGTGCATGGACGCCGCGGCGCGCAAACAGCATCCAGCTCTGCTTGCGCTCAGTATCTTCCTCTTTCAAGTCGCATAGCTGAATATTCCTCGCCGGATCCTTTGTTCTGTTCCGCCATTTTGAATCGCTGTGTATCTCGGGCTGCCGCAATTCTCACAGTGTACACATCTTTGTACCGATACGGTGGGCTACAGATTTCGTCTAGGAACGCTTAAGACCGTCATATGCATTTTCCTGTATTTGCAGCTATTGTAGGCACCTGCATGTGCACTTATTATGCGGATCATTTCAGGATCAATGGAGCTCCTCCAGGAAACGCGTCTCTTCACATGGCCTGATAGCCACGCCCCCATGTCTTGGTTTAGTTATCCTCTTCTTCGTCCCAGTACCGTACTGCTGCCATTTGGGGAATATTTTAGGCGGATCACAAGGAAAGGGTTGACAAAAGTCTATGAAGGCTTGAGGGATGGGGGGTTCATGGTGAAAGGGAAAAGGGGGATACCATGTCTAGCATAAGGACATCCTCTCCCCAAGTCTCCTCCACCCAGGTGATCCTGTTTTGCATATGTTATGTTTGTTATGTTAGCAAATCTTATAGAGCGCACGTTCTCACCCGGAGGTATCTTGGCGCTAGGAAACTAAGACATCACCATCAAGTCGGCTTAGAAAAGGAGTGTTTTTAGGAGTTGGTGAAATTGAAGGTGGTTCTCTTTGCCCCGAAGAGCTGCTGGGAGGTTGTTACACAGAGTTCCTGCCACAACGGAGAAGGCCTGACCTCCAACCCGGGCCAACCAAAATTTGGCCATGATCACGAAATTGGCCGACCTGTACCGCAACAGACGGCCTGGAGTGTAAAGCAGGAATGTATCCAGCAAATACTCTGCCCCATGAATGAAGATAGAAGGCAAAGTGTACCAGGCAGAGGGCTTTAGATTGTATTCTTTGAGCCACAGGCAGCCAATGAAGGGAACGAAGGACAGGACTGATATGTGCTTCATAAGCAGAACTCGTGGCAACCCTTGCTGCCATATTTTGCAAACGCTGCAGCCTGTGGACCAGGCCTTTTGGCTGGGCCAGATAGAGGGCATTGCAGTAATCAATGCGGCTAGTAATCGGGGATGCCACTACCCAAGGACGAGAGCGGACGGAACAAAAGGTAATATCGTCCGCAGTATGCTCAGGGAGTAGAAGCCCATTTTACAAACCGCACTCACCTGAGCGGCCATTGACAGGGAGGAGGAGAAATAGACACCCAGGTTCTTCACCGTGGACACAGGGATAGGAGAAGCCCCTAGAACAGATGGCCAGAAAGAAGAAGCCCAAAGTGTAGAGTTAGGAGAGGAACCAACCACCAGTAAGTCCATCTTGTCCCCATTCTGCTTTAGCCAGTTCAGGGTTCAAAATTGAGATTCGATGAGCAGGAGCTAAAACCAGATCCTGGGTGTAAGGCATCACCCTGTAGGCAGGAGCTACCACAGGAGAACCAAGAGCTACCAGACATGATCCTTTAACTTTTTGTCCATTTTGTATGAACC
Organism: Ambystoma mexicanum; assembly: GCF_040938575.1. Lineage (NCBI taxonomy): Eukaryota > Metazoa > Chordata > Amphibia > Caudata > Ambystomatidae > Ambystoma > Ambystoma mexicanum. The sequence continues at coordinate 1,091,799,326 of NC_090930.1, forward strand.
ATTGTGTTTAAATGTGTATTAGATGTGTTCTAATTCTTCTTTATTAACATTCTCATATACTCAAAGTTAATGTCACATTTACATGTTTGGAAGGCACCAGCTGGCGCTAGGAGCCAAAAGTAGCTCCTGGTAGCTGTTGGTTTCAGGCTCGCCAAGCTCTACTAGGCTACAAGCAGGAGATTAATAGCTACCAGCTCCCCTCAATTTGAAACCCGGTAGTTGCTATCCATCCAGCACTTCACGGACACCAGACACTCGCACAACCGTGCAGACACCTCTGTCTGGTCATGATCTAACCTGAAAACAGTAGGGAGTAGGGGTGCACTCCTTATTAGAAGGTATTAACTGTCAATTACAATTCAAAAAGATTTGTCATCGTCTTTCAAGGGCTCCTCGTCAGATCTGTGCTACCAGATCAGTTTAATAGTATAAAGATAGGTCCCTGGTAAAACGGGGGGCAGACAAAGGGCACACTTTATACAATAAAATTGCAAGACTTAATTAAATTAATTCCATTCAAGTTGAGTAAAAGAGATATTTTCAATAGTCAGTGTACATAGAAGTACAGTACTTTTTCGAGCGTTAATTATTCTTCCCACATTAATACAAAGTAATTACCAACATTACAATGCTCACAGATTAGTGATATGTGATTTCTTACATTTGTTTACAATTTACCGACTGATTCTGCTCAATCATTATTTAGTTTTTACATTGAAAGGTTTATGTAGAAACAAGAAAAACATTAATTAACATAATCCAACTCCTATAAATTTTATTAATCCAGACATCACAATTGGGATTTGATGTTACAGTTCTTGCTGCGATACAATCTCTTAAATTAGCGTCTCCTATCAGTTACTACGCGTTTCAGGCTGGGTCGCCTTTCTATCTGGGGTTGTAAATAAATTCTAGAAGTAAAAGCAAAGACAATTTGCTTTTAGTGTTTCAACCAGAACACTAGAAAATCAGAGGCACTTTAACTAGTATACTTTTTCTTATTTGATCAAAAACAAGTAAAATAGATCAATGAGCCTATTAGCACTAACCTTTGAACCGGTGGTGATCCGGGTGTCATTGCCCTTCACATATGTCAAGAAAATCTTATGCCAGTTCTGTAGGTGAAAGTTTAATGCGTCAACTACAAACTGTTTCCAGGTCGGTCTCCAGTGGGATCAGTCGCTTATTCAATGCTGGGTCCCACTTGTAGACCGGCTTTAATTCCATATATTAGCTTGTCTTATTCACAATAGTAACCATGACTCGTCTAGTGGGTTTTCAATATTCGGAGAAACGCAAAAGTGTTTTTTTGGACAGCATATTAACTGTCCAGCTCGCGTCAGGGGGGAGTATGAAGTCCCAAGGTCTGCGGACAATATGTTGCATGAGCTGCATTGTGTCTTAGTTCCAGTGCTATAAAGCATCTACTCTAACATATAATTTGTAAAGGCTCATATGTTACGTTTCCCAATGGTGTCTTTAAAATATACCTTAGCAAATCTTTTAATGATCTAACCTGGCCAGAATCTGGGTGTTGTCGGCATAGGCATAGCATCTGAGACTGTGAGAGCAGACGAGAGCAACCCGTGGCTGAACATAGATGTTGAAAAGCATTGGGAACAAGGCAGAGCCTTGGGGAACAGCACAGGACGGAGAGGGAGTGAGAAAAAAAGGTGGTAGTGAAAGTTACTGGCCCCACTCAGATAGAAAAGAGGAGAACCAGTCAAGGGTGGTAACAGAGAGGCCTGCTGCTGCTAGACGAGCAAGCATGGTGGCGTGGTTGACGGTGTCAAATGTCACTGACAGATCAAGCAATATCAGAGCTCCTACACCACCTTGGTCGACCAGCTTGATAAGATCATCAAGTACCGACCCCAGGACACACTCGGTACCTCGCCATGGATGGAAACCTGACGGAAAGGGATCGAGAATATACTATGGGTACTTCCCACCTTTTTCTTGATATCGGGGGACCTGTAGCATACGGGGAAGAGACAAGTGGCCTCATTATAAGTTTGCTGGTCCGGAAACAATGGTGCCAGTAAGCCTACCGGCACCATTCTTTCCGGACCAGCAAACTACAAGCCTGCCCGCTGGAGCCGCTGTGCCCAACAGGTCTGACCCTGCTGGGCACAGCAGCCAAAGTAGGCAGACTAGACACGGGAGCACCTGCACCGTTCTTAACGGTGCCAGTGCTCCCCTGTCCCCGTTTCCCATAGAGTCCCACAGGATTCTATGGGAATGGGGATTGACGAAATTCCCGGCGCCTGACTTCCATGCGGACAAGGAAAACTTGTGGTAAGTGCAGTGCTCCAGATAAGATTTTGAGGTGGGAGTATTTTACTCCCTATTTTTAAACTTTGAGAGTAAATGTGATTTTAAGAGCATAAAAATGACTTTTCTCCTTTGCAAGAGAGTAAAATGTATGTGACATCCAGCCGACGTGTGCAAAAACTGTACGGAAATTATTACTATGTGGCAGCTTTCTGCATTTTGACAGAATACACCTTTCATTATTTCACTAAGGTCTGGCCATTTGAACCTCTCCTATATATATTTAAAATGTTGAAATCACAAAACCCTAGTCAATTATATAGTAAAGCAAACATGAATTGTATTGTGTGTTTTGAGGTTCGATAGCAGAATTGTCTTTTGATGTTTAATGAAAGTCCTCATTTCCTGGAGCTATTACCACATAATGGTATGCCAATATTATGTTACAATGCAGAGAGGCAAGAACTCCATGCTAAATTCTATACCTAATCTCATGGTCAAATGGTTATTTATATAGCGCTATATATAGAACATATTTATCACAATTATCACCAAACAGAAGTCGGTACTCCTTTATCAACCTTGAAAGGATAAAAGGCTGAGTTGGTCTTGCCGGGATTCGAACCTGCAACCTACAGATCATGCACAGATGCAGCAACGAGTGCTCAACCGGCTGAGCTATTGTATTGTCTAACATCCTTCAGGAGGTTGGTTAAGTGAGTTTCGATTGAGGTATAATAATCACAGTACCTAGATGTTGGATGAAGCATTTATGAAGCGCTACATAAAGTTAAATGCCTACCTGGATTATCACAGGGACAGGGTTTGTTGAGTTTCTATTTCAATTACATATATTTGTCTTTGAACAGTGCTTGCACTTCCTGGAGAGTCATATTTTGGATGTTTTAATTGTAGTCTTGAAGATTTGAGAGGATAGAACACCTGGGATTGGTGTAATGACAAACACTCGCCCTTGAGCGAAGACTCTGCTGCCACTGACCATTTATAGTAATGTACCCCATTGACTGCAAGGTTGAATGGATGTAAACTAGACTGTGCATAGTCATAATTTTAGACACAATTATGAATTCTCAATTGTAACTTAGTTTTCCATCTTATTAATTACACAAGCCCGAAATTCTAGGAAAATAAATATGCACAGTGCTTCTGTTTGCCCCATGACAATCAACACACCAGAAGCTGAATAGAAGGAAACCATTCCTTTTATCACAGTGTGCAGTTTCTTTTTTGAAAAGCTTAAAAGAAATACATTCCGTTTCAAAGGTGGCTTGCAATTACATCCATGTAGATAAAAATGAAAATAAGCATTCTGGTTTCTGTCAAGTAACCTGATCTTTGCACAGCCCTCTGCTCTAAACCTGTGTGTAAATGTACATAGAAAAATAATAAAGCTGTCGTACTTACAAGATTTTCATGCGTAAAAAGGCCTTGTACACACCTTATCTGGAGACCTTGGTAAGTGTATTCTGTTATTGATTTTCAAAACTCTTTTTGCCTGTAGGAAACTGTAAACGACATAACAATTACCAAAGACTCCCATTAAAAACTGATTTCTGGCAATACTGGTCTTAATTCCACGTACCAAACAAACATAGCTAAACGCCAACCTCTTTGCTATTTCCGTGTGTTTAGGGCAACATTCTTTATATAATCTCTTTAGGTGGATTGAAAATGCTGCCAACATCAAGGCTTCTCCTTATATAACTGAGATTTACATTACTCAGTTGTTCTCAACTTCTGTATATCAATCACAGATTAAATATAAATAACCTTTTACCTTGTTTTCTCTACACCACATGAACCTGCGTATATACAATGAATTTGAGTAGGCTTTGTACTTTTCACAAGCTTCGTGTCTCCTTCCTTACTGTGAAACTGTACCCTGTGGGATGACATGGACCCCATGTTTACCTTATGTTCACAACATCCACAGGTAAGTAAGACTCCCCCCGTTGAACTTTTAGTCTGTCTTCTCATTTGTGTTATAGAGATGTAAAGAATCTGTCTCCTCCTCCTACTTCATCAACTCAATATTGGGGCCATTGTCCCTTTATAACAAGAGTTCACATAAAAAAGGCGATTAAACAATGTAATCTTGCTTTCCTCCATTCTCTGTACAGTCCTTTAAAAGCCATCTTTTTATCATCTCTGACCTCTCAAGAGATGTCGATGTGCTGAAACAAACTATTGAGAGGATATGAACTGATTTTTATCAAGGTTTTGATTACATATTAAACTGTTTTTTAACAGATTTCTGGTTGTGCGCAGCAGATCATTTAACCATTACTACTGAACATAGCTTAAAATTATTTGAATACGTGGAAAAGGAAGGGGTAGCCTGTATCCTGTCTTGTTTTTTGAGTAAAAGGGATCGAGACCAGAAAATTGTTCCAGGAAAGATGAAAGAAGAGGTGCCAGGAAAGATTGCATTAATTACATAAAGAAGGGTAGTAAAGAAATCAGCTTGTTAGTTGTCATGAACTAGGGGATCCAATGAAGGCTTTTTTAGAAGAAGGATGAAATAACGTACTGGTCAGTAACTGTAAATATGCAGTAACGCAAGATAAATGAGACATTTAGAAGCTTGCTATGGGGGAATTTATAACGTGGCAAGGATGGCCATGATAGGAAAATGGACACTGGATTATGTCGAATTCGACCAAGCTTTCTCAGAGACAGACCAACGTTGCAGAATCAGGAGACGCTGGTAATACAGTTGGTGTGCAAAACAACAATGAGTCGAGGTTGGCCTAAGATCAAGGATACTATTTTAAGGAATGATTGAAAGTCACAAGGGGAGTTACATGGATAAATCCTGAATGTGAGACATTCCCCTTAGATTAGGGAAGAAGGAAACATCTGCAACACCCAAAGTATTGGACAATTAAAAGAGTATAAGTCTATACAAGATAGAGTGAGAAAGTCTCTAGAGGCCAAGAGGAGCAACAACACCCAGCATAATTGAATTAAATAGTAGTAAATAGAAGGTTGTAATGGATATGTTTGTGGTCTCTTCACATGTGAAGACAAGTCGAAGACAAGGGCTATTCATTAGAGCCTCAGAGGAAGATAGGGGTGTGCTCACACTCCCTCAAATGTTCCAGGAGAGTGAGCAGGCTACAAGGTCAACTACAGACCGAAGAATTTGGCTTATGGCCGAACGATGAGAAATTATGGATTAATTGGGAGAAAGAGGGAGAGGAGTAATCTGAAGCAATTCAAAGCACCTAGGTTTTGTTTCACGTACGTGTTGCTAAAGAGCTGAAGGTCCAAGATTGGGATAGTATGCCAACCAATCAGTGGGTCTAAGGGGCAACCTGCTATACAATGTTGCATAGACAAATCAGCTGTTTTTTCCCTCTATAATCAGTACTATATATATCTAGAGGTAGTTCAGGGCATGTCCTACAGATAAGGGGCAGCCAATTATGTATTAATCTTGATATGTTCAATATATATGTTCTCTTAATCAATCCCTTCCCTCGATATGTTTTATTATTTGCCACATAGGATGCCGTCTTAGATGGCATACATCGAGTATAATAAATTAGAATAAAGTAGTACTTTGCTGTAGAGAAGGAGCCAAGTACCCCTAGCTAAACCGTCCCGCCCCTTTTATCTGTATGCTGGAAACCAGAGTATGTGACGTACACAGAACAGTTGAACCAAAAAAGGGCAGAGTATGGGCTCTGTGTGGTACCAGTGAAAATACCAACAGCAAAGAGACTCCTGGAGGCAAGGTTCCAATTGAGCAAACCATACCTGCATACAAGAAAATATGATGGTCATTTGAATTAATTCCCTGAAGAAGCAGAGCCAATAAACGGCAAGGACGAATGGTAAAGACGCCAACCATCGCCAGTACATGCAGAGCTGAGATGACATACCTAGAAGAGATGCAGAGACCAGAGAATGTAGATATTCTATAAGGCATCAAGAAAGTATCAAGGATAAGTGATATCTTGGGATCAAGATGAAAAAGCTTATGCCATAGAAACAGATGAAGATATCAAGTAATTTTACACGTGTACAGATGCAAAAGAAACGCAAGCAGACAAAGTCATCTTAGGGCTGGCTTTGTAGTAAATAGATTGCGGCAAGCGCCAATATATATATATGCATATGGATAAGTAAAGGATGGATGTTTCCACTACGCATTATAGCAGTGCTGGGCAGTAGCAAGAAGGCCTAATTTCTAGTGTGTCGTAGTTAAAAAGCAAATTGAATTACAAAGTGAATCTCAGCAGACGATGCTGGATGAGCCAAAGAAGCCAAGGTCTTATCAAACTGGAGTGAACTGACATTGGATACAAATCATGTGAAAGAACAAAACTCCTGTTCAGAAGGCATGAACATAACAAGAAAGAAGTCACAGGTTTATTAAAAAATAGTATTAAATACATGAAAAGGCTCGATTCCATGGTCTCCAGTCACATGGAAGCATGAAGTCGGACAAACGAAAGGATCACACCTACGCACGAGGGCCGACCGTGCTTCTCACTCCCTAAATTTCTCAGAGCTAAGAACACTCCCAAGGCCGAGCTTCAAAGGCCTAATTGACAGTAGACCACTTAGGTGATGATAGATTGATATGCTAATTGGTGGGAAGCTAATGTTAAGGCGGACTCACAAGCACCTGGATGGCCAGCCTGCAGGCTGCTAGACATAGGTGGAAAAGTACTGACGGAGGTTAGAGTGCCAACCAATTGTAGAGGACTGCTTATTTAGAGGTCCTATAGTTGTGTAAATCAATGGGACGTTGTGTATTTAGTGATGTTCATAGTGGTCATTTTTAGGGGAGGATTTAGTTGCCCCACCTGATGTTAAGTAACCAATCACATAGTCACACTTTTTTAGACTAGTATGGATCGTATACTTAGATATTCACTCAGAACCAATCATCCATACTCATAGGTTTTTGTAGTTTGTCACGTAGGATGACGTTGGTAACACGTAGGTTAGACGTCATTGATGACGAGCATTGCTTATAAGATCTCAGTTTTTACTAAGAATGTTTGAGTAAGAAGATCGAGCAAATTTGTTGATGTTTGTTATGCTCCCTGTTTTAGATACTTGATATTAAAACAGTCTTCCTTTTGCCAACTTCCTGGGTCGTCTCTATTATTGATGTATGAATAAAGTCTGCATCCCCATCCATCTCCAGGGTAATTGCTACTCATCAAGGGGGCTGGGTTCTCCAGTTCACTTGGTAACTAGAGGATTGTTCTGAGCCATCGACCTGAGTAAACTTTACAGTTTGGGAAATATCAGACAACCTTTGCCATTCGGCTGAAAGGACGTGAAACTCCCCGTAGATAGTGGTTAGTGTAATTTGAAAAAACTTGCAAGTTGGGTGTGACGGCTCCCCTAGTTTCTATAGACTCCCCTCCCACGACTGCGAGAAGCGGGTCGATCCGAAGGTTGAAGAGGCGGTAAAAAAGGCGGACGATCCCAAGTGTCAGAGGACGAAAATGATAGCAGTGAGTAAAAAACGGAGTGAGTTGGCAAAAGTATGGGTGATGAGTGAAGAAACAAAGTGAGTAACAGAGGGTGGTGGGATAAAACAATGTGAGAGTAAGAGTGTAATATACATGGGGAATGAGATATTGACTTGAGTGTGGCCAAGCAATATATAATCGTGAGAGAGGCCACGATAAGAGAATACACCCTGGCCTGCGTTTTTTACTAACGTAACAGAAGAAATCTGAACCCATAGTCCCGTAGTGGACCATGTAAAAAACGGATTTGATTAAAGGCGAAGCTAAAGAGGTAATTTACACTTCGTATGACGTATTTTAGAGGGCAAGACGAGTCTTAGAGAGAAGATCGTAGGAGATTTATGTGACCGGTCGTTTGTTTGTTTTCTGTGGGTTTTGAAGAATGATGATGTCATAAACGGAAAAAATTTGAACTTGATGGTTGTTCTTTAGCAAGATTGAAGTAAAAATTGTGGTTAACGGGAGCTTGCGACGATTGGTGCTCGCTCATATTGTATCCTTTTTCTGAAACATACCTTTTAAATCTGTGATTGAAAACAAACAAGTGTAAAACAGATTAAGAGTAGATGAGTTGAGAATGAAGGATATTACGCCACTTGGGCATCTCTGAAAGCAGTTGCAAAAACATGCACCCAAGCTTAGACAGTATAGTGCAGAATGGGTTAAAGGAACTGCGGATAAAATGTTTATGCCGTGGCCGCAAGGAGGGTCACCATTGAAGGGAGTCCTGCAACATATGACGACATATTTGCATGCAGCGTATACTGGGAAGAAGTTAGACAAGCACCTAGCAAGCTTAGAGCTCTGGAAAATGTACCAGGAGAAGCGAGATGAACCGCCCCCTGTAGATTGGATACTTAATGGGCCTCATTCCGAGTCCGGCGCTAACCAATGGCGGTAGTAGCGCCTTGGTCGGCACCGGACCCGTACCGGCAGCGCCCTGGTGGAATAGGAAATTACCGCCCTATTCCGAGTTGACCAGGGCGGTAATTTCCCACTCCCCAGGGCTCTTCCCCATTCCCAAATGAGCCCCCATAGGACTCAATGGGAATGGGGAAATTGCAAATAACCGTGACCGTACTTTACAGTCACCGTTATTGGCTAAAAAGCCCCTTTGCGCCCTCGTCCCTAACGCCTGCTAAAAGCTAAAAGCAGGCGTTAAGGACGAGGGCACAAAGGGAACTCGGAATGTGGCGGTAAGGGATTACCGGCACCAGTCTCGTTAACGGTGACCGGTATCCCTTACCGCCATACTTAGAATGAGGCCCAATGTATGCAAAGAGGGGGGTGAGGAACCCTCTGCTCCTCATGCCCTAGTTGAAATAGAAGGCGAGAGCAAGAAGACAATGGATTATACCCACTGAGGGAGCTCAAGGCAGCGACAGGGTATAGTAAAGTAGTGACGAGGATCCAGAGAAAAGTATGGAGAGAGATGCAGTCCCTAATGTCCCGAGGGACAGGGAGAGACGCGATAAAGAGAGAAGTGATCGAGCAAGCACATCTCTAGATATAGGAAAAGAAATAAAGAGTTAGAAAGGAGAAAGAGATAAAGCTGATGAGATGGCGCTTTAACAGAACAAATAGATGGGTGGTCAGATTTTGCTTAAACTAGATGGTAAAAGCATTGAGGATGTAAGACGAAGGGAAGATCAAGACGAGCAAGATAAAAAAGATAAAGAAAGAGAGGAACGATTGAAAGACAAAGGAGCAAAAAAGGAAGGATAGGCAAAGACGAGAGCAGTTATACCAAGAGGAGCAGTCAAGAAAACAAGAGAGCAGAAGAGCAAAAGAAAACGAGATAACAGACAGAGCAATCGATGAGCGGGAAAGGTTAGAACGAAAAAGAATAGAAGAGGAGGAACAGAAGTTAAGGGATAAAAGAATACAGAGACGAAAAGATGAGGAGATACGCAGGGCAACGAGAGAAGAGATATGAAGAAAAAGGAAGACGACAGAGTCAGAGAGGAAGCAAGGAAGCAGAGAGAATTTGCCGATGACATGGAACGTAAAAGGCAGAGAGCACGTGATCTCGATTGCCTGGAAAAGGAGAAAAGAGATCCTGAGCCAGAAGTAGCATGGAGGATATAGAGGAATTCTTCCCAGAATACAAGTCATTACGAGGCCGTTCAAGAGTAAATCTAGAAGACGGGTTTTGGAGCATTGGGGAAGCGATCGATAAAGAAAAACAAGACACGATAGCCCAGAAAGACTCAAAGGGGAAGGGAAAAATGATCGACTTGAGAGCACTCAGTTGTATGACACAGAGGGAGCCTCATGTAGTAGGAGACAAAAGGAGTTGTCTCTAGATAGACAGACTCTGAATAGAGATGACGAGGAGAGAAGTTGCACGAGTTAAGCACAAGAAATGTCGGACGAAGACAGAGACACCTTCCACGGGGAAGAAAGAGGGAACGTAAGTGGTCATGAGGTATTTTTTTCAATGGAGAAAGAAGTCAGATGGTCAGATTTAAACGCACTTGTAACTAGGGCGTCAGAACCATTGACAAAGTCAGACCGACCTACAGGGCACCTCCATGGTAAGAGGGGGGAGTCGTCGCCTTATGTGAGCAGATTAAGATCGCTACCAGGAAGAAGGCGGTGTGGGAATATTGTCCCTGCGGTGGACAGACAACTGATGAGAGATGAGAATGAGTTTGGGGTTTCACAGTTTCCCTTGTTAGAGAAGGGAGGGGCCAGACCACAGTATATACCGTGGCCCCAGATGGATAAGGATAATTTAAGGTGTAAACTCCCGAGTTTAACTTCTGCCGCTCGGAAATGGATACATGAGTTAGAAAAAATTACGAGAGGAAACACGATAGCTATAGGGGGACATTAAGGGTCTCCTGATCACCATACTCGGTGAGAGAGCTGATGATATATGGACGAGGGCAGGATATGCTGGTGTTTCTACAGTTAACACTGCTCACGATGGAGCACTGTTCAATAACTGTAGGGCGGCAGTCTGGAAAGCGCTTAGAGTACTGTATCCAATCACGTCCGATATAGGAGCTATAATGACAAAAAAGATGCAGGACGGAGATGATCCGCGTGTTTACATTCAGAATTTTCAAGAGCAGTGGAGTTTGGAAACGCGCGAATCTTGGGGAAAACCTATACCTGTGTTCTATCATATATTGTGCCAGGGGCTACCTGACCCTGTACAGAAGCAGCTCAAGAGCTGCTTCTGTACAGGGAGTACAAGGTATAGAGTACTACAAGAGAGTAGGTATAGAAGCCAAAACATGGTCAAAAATTCAGCTGACCATTGCGCATTCCTGCAGACTCTTGCAGGAAAAGAATCGCAAAAAAGACTATGCTTGGAGGAACGAAGAGGCAAAAATAGTACAGAAGAAACTGTCTAAATATGCCTTTGAAGGGGCAATGTTGGCTAGGGTACATGGATCGAATTCACAGCAGACTGCAAATATGCCACAGGTGAATAACCAAAGGCAGTTTGATCAGAACAATTATGGGTTTACTCCGCGAGGAAGGGGTGGATTGGATTTCAAGGAAGAGGTTTTCAAAATAATCAGGGAAATTGGCAGAATAATCAGGGAAGCTTTCAGAACAATCAAGGTGGGTTTCAAAATATGCAGGATGGGCAGATTAGGAGGCCACCTATATGTTGGACATGCAGGATGACAGGGCATTTTGCTTGTATGTGTAGGAGTCAAGAGTTCATGCAAAAGTGCCAGTTTTTGAAAGGAGGGGCTTCAAACCCGTCTGCATATTCACAACAGAGTGGTAATGGGTTTTCTGAGAATCAAACGATGCAGCAGCAGCAAGTGCCAAAAGTGCAGCAAGGCTTGCAGAAACAGCAGGTAGCAGTGGCTCTGCCAAAAGAGCAGTCACAGCAGTCACCTATGCAGATTCAGCAGAGCACAAGTACAGGACAGCTTATGACTCCTAGAGTAGGGTGTATCACTGTCGATGGAGGAAATCCTTTTACAGATAACGGAATGAGGCTGTACCCACAATAGGACAGCTCACTCGGAGACTTGATGTATTCAGTACTATCTGTGATGCCGAATCCTCACAAGGAACCGAGGGTAGACGTCAATATAGGAGGCAAACGTTTTTCATTTTTAGTAGACACCACTGCAACACGCTCATGTATACGAGAGGGAAAGTTTTCAATTTCCGGCAATGCAATGACCAATGGAGGTTTTTCAGGAGCTACAATTAGAGTTCCTTTCGCTGATGAATTACTAGTAACGATAGGAGAATGCGATATGAAGGTGCCTTTGCTATATTCGAGGCAGACACCTGTCAATATATTGGGTCGAGATTTGATGACAAAGTTAAATATGACAATCTCGTTTACCGATGAAGGCATAGTGTGTTCAACCCCAGGAATGCATTATTTAAACGTGAGTGAGTTTATTATGGCATTTTCAGGACAAATAGCCATGAGGGCCATACCGTTAGAACCAGAGGTTTTTCATTATGGAGTACGTATTCTATTGACATGGCTGCCAGGCCTAGTAGGCAGAACAATGAGAGTACCTGATGAATTTTTGTTTAGGCCAAAGATACCTATGCATGAAGAAGAGGGACAAGTCTTTCCCTTAGAACTGCAAGCAGCCATAGAGAGAGGTGTAATGGCTTTGCTTGATGGAAATGACGACAAGGGCAGACAATGGTGTGCAGTAATTGCCATCGGGTAATGTTACAGATTAACTGACGTCATTGATGATGATCTATTTGGCGATCATTCATCTGATGACAAAGTGATATTTGATATGAGTATTACTTACTGGGTGAGAGCAATGAAACAAGAGGTTCCTCAGAAAATGATGTTAGCACAACAAGGTCCTGAATATTTTGATGAAGACATGGCAAAAGTGCCAACCTCATTATGGACTACAGGTCCCTATGACGTAGGCCTGTTGAAGTGGGTCGGAGAAGTGAAAATTAAATTAAAACCAGGAGTAATTTTACCTCAAGCACGACAGTATACCATGTCTCGAGAGGCAGATGAAGGTATTTTTAAGACGATTTCTGCCATGAAGGATCAGGGTATCTTAGCTATGTCAGAATCGCTGTGTAATACCGCTGTGTACCCTATGAAAAAATCTAAGGAGGGTCTTGGAGACTAATTCACGATTTACAGCCAATAAACCAGATTGTAGAGGCCGATTTCCCTTTAGTTCCTAATCCGGCTACTACCTCATGTAATATACCTGTTGGAGCACGATATTTCACTGTGATTGATTTTAAAAATGTGTTTTTCTCAATCCTGTTGCACAAAGACTCACAGGATCTGACGTCATTTACGTTCAGACAGACTCGCCTGAAAACCACTTGTTTACCCCAATTGTATTGTGAGTCTCCATCGATTTTCGATAGAGTCCTGCAGATGGACTTGAGCAATATTACTTTAGAAAGTGTTGTGTTGCAATATGTAGATGACATCCTAGTATGCAGCACTTCAGAGGAAGAGTGCAGACGCAATTCTGTTCAGCTGATGATTACACTTGCTGACAAAGAATATAAGGTTGGAAAAGAGAAGTTACTGTATTGTCAACAAGAAGTGTTATACATAGGCCAATTGATTTCACATGAAGGAAAGGAGGTTACTCCTGAGAGAGCTGAGGCTCTTTTGAAAACCACAAAGCCACACACAATAAAGCACATGCAGAGATTTTTGGGATTATGTAACTATGTCACAGCATGGGTCTTTGACTACAGCTCATATATAAGGCCTTTATTGCAGGCTTTAAAGAAAGCACAGGTAACACAGGAAAAGATTGTGTGGACTGAGGAAATGGAAGGAGCGTTTGACGAGCTGAAAAAAGCAATTTGCATAGCTCCAGTTTTAGGGGTTCCCAATTATGCTGAGGAATTCTTTTTATTTTCACATACAGATGGTACTGTTATGACAGCAGTCCTTACACAGAGAACTACATTGGGGTACAAGCCCCTTGCATATAAGAGTGGGATTTTAGACCAAGTAATGAGAGGTCACTTCCCGGGCGAACAATCGCTGGCAGCCGCCGCGTTCGCTATAGAGAAAGCTGCAAGCATAGTGATGGGATGCTCTATGACATTGTTTGTTGAGCACGCACTATTCGCCATTCTAGAGAAACCAAAAGACACGTTACTTCTCAAAGGGCTTCTGCCTACGAGGTAGTCATATCAAATCCGGCGATCAAAATAGTTTCATGTAGAATAGTGAACCCTGCCATGTTTATAGCTGAACCACTGTCAGAGGATGAGCATGCGCATGATTGTTCGAACTATGAAGAGTTCTATGAGGAAATCCCTAGGATAAATGAAAATGCACTGTCAGGTGGAGACATTGTTTTTATTGACGGTTCTTCAAGAATTGATCAAAATGGTGGACAGAGGTATACGGGTGCCGCTGTGGTAAAACACACAGCCAATGCGGAGTTTCAGACATTGGTAAGTGCACGACTCCTGTCTCATTTTTCAGCACAGACTGTAGAGCTAGTGGCGCTGAAGGTCACGTTCGAGAAACATGCAGACCGGGAAATAACAGTATACAGCGACTCTGCCTATGTGATGTCAACAGTGCATGCAGGGTTAGCACGCTGGAAAAGCAGGGGCTACCCCCGAGCAGATGGCACGCCAGTGCAGCACGCCGCCTTATTGGACAGACTTATTAAGGCACTGCAACTCCCATTGGCCATCGCGGTCGTTAAATGTGCCGCTCATACTGAAAGGGCAGACTTTATCTCACGTGGGAACCAAGCAGCAGACGATGAAGCGAAACTCGCTGCATGTTCAGAACATATAATGACCTTTGAAACACCTGATGTAAATGAGAAAATGGTTGTGATGATGACTGTGTCTGAAAAAAATAGTGATTTGTCTAAAACGCAGCTCATGGAAACTCAGGGGGAAGCACCTCAAGATGAGAAGGATTTGTGGACGCGAAGAGGGTGTTCTTTAAACCCCTCTCAAGCATTGTGGCAACAAGACAGCACTGGTAAACCGGTGCTGCCTGTAGCCTTATTAAGGGTCGCGCTGGAACAGCTACACTACCATGCGCACACAACTAGAAAGAACCTCGCTGCAACTATTGCAGAAGACTGGTTTGTACCAAACTTGTTAGAATATGTTGCGTTCTATGTAGTGAGTTGCATCGTGTGTCAAAAATATACGGCTGGGCATACACTGCGCACAGTTAGGGGAGTTATTCCGAGACCCACTTACCCCTTTCAGCATTTGCATATCGATTAGGTTGACATGCTGCAAGTATGTAATGGATATAGATACATGATTGTAGTAGTTTGTCCTTTTTCAAGATGGATTGAAGCTGGTCCGTGTACACATCCGGACTCTACCTGTGAAGCTAAATTGTTAGTGCTGGAAGTGTTTCCCAGACGGAGAGTATGTAAAGTAATGAGGTCAGATAATGGCCCACATTTTGTGAATCAAACATTTGAGCAGATCAGCTTGTTGCTTGGTATAAAACACAAGTTTTCGTCAGCTTTTCATCCACAAGGAAATGGGATCTGTGAACGGCTCAACGGCTTGCTTATAGAAAGGATAGCCAAGTTGAAGCTTACCTTGAAGAAAGGGTGGTTGCATTGCCTACCACTGGCATTATATGCATTGCGGAACCAAACAGATTCGGACCACCATCTCACCCCCATGAGATAGTGACAGGGATACGGAGGAGCACACCCCTCACGCCTCCATCCAGAGTTAGAAGTGATGCTTAGTCTACCTCTGAATTGTTAGGCATGGAACTACGAGAGTATCTTATGTTTATGACTACAAATATCTCTGTCATTTCAGGTCAGCTATTGCAAAGAGTGTATGGGGCAGTACAGAACACAGAAGGAGATGCTTCAACAAGTAGTGTTAAAAAACTTTGTGTACCCCAACTATCCCCTGGAGATGCAGTCCTAATCTGCAACCACACAAGGAAGACGTCCTTTCATTGTGGAAGGCGCCACGCCGTCTGCAGTCAGAGTTCAAGACAGACGTGCTTGGACTTTCTCAGGTGACGTCAGACTTTATACTGGAGAAACCCTTCTTCCCACACCCCCAACCGAAGCAAGCATCGGGAAGAACCTCAGCAAGTGCAGACAAGGTATATGACGAGGTAGAAGGATGCAGAAGCTGTTGAATAAAAGAAAAGATAAGATTTTATTGGACTGTGGCTTGGTTCGGAACACTCTTTTAGCCATTTCTGAAAGGGTTAAGGGAAGCTGATGCGATCACTCTGTGCTGTCGTTTCAGTCTGAAAGAAAAAGTTTTTTATTAAAGCCACAGGAGCTTGTTAAACTTTGGACTGAGGCATGCTTGAGCCTTGATAAGAAGAGAACTATGCCAGATTCTGATCGTAGTTTCGACAATTGGAAAAGAGTGCAGTATCCTGACTCGTTTCACAATGAGTTTTTGTTCGGATTTGCCCATGGTGTTATCCAATGACAACGTTTCAAGGATCATATTTGAAGTTCTTCTCTTTGTTTTGCACTCTTATGGGGAGAACCTCTAGAATTTGTGTTTTCCTGCACAAACCTAAGAATGATCCTATTGTAAGGAGACTACTTGCAGCAATCATCAAGCAATTTGTGCAGGTACCATAGTGGGGAAAGTACAAATGCCCTATCAACTGGTGCCGCACACAGACTTGCCAGTAAGGTGTTCTTTTTTTTTATTTGAAGAGTATAGTATTTGCATCTTATTGGCAGTCACACGGATGTGCTCACCTTTCTAAGGGATCCTAGACACACTGCACATTTGAATGTAATCTTGGAAGGCATTATAATCCAAGTAAGCATATATTCCGAGCGAACCCACAGGTCGGTGGTGTGAAACTTTCCTTCGAGGGACAGATCGAGAGGTTGCTGATAAAAAAAATGCTCTTGTTTCATGCTGAAAGAAATTCATCATGTCGTCTGGTCTAAGGCAGATTCGAGGAATTGACTGGGAGCTAGTGTATGTCGTTGAACTTGTCTAGACATACTGAGAGCTGTTTTCTTCTTGCTGAAGAGGCCTTCACATTCCGTCTGGTTAAAGACCAGTTCTAGGAAGACATCGAGAGTTTCTTCTTATTATCCAGAAAGCAGACAGCAGATCAAGGACAAAATTGCTGAATCAAGACAGCACCTCCAGAAACAGTACATAATGCTTTTGTATTAAAGATTACTTTTTTCTTCCTTAGGCAATAATAAAATGGGTAGCATCTACAGTAATATAATGATGCCTGATGCAGAGAGACGTCCATGTTGTCCACAAAGTAGATGCTGTAAACTGACATACCTTTGCATCATTTACGCTTGCATTTTGTTCATAATTATACTGCTTTCACTCGCAGTTCGCACATCTTATTATGTTGATGTACATGGAGCTAAGACTCCAGTGAATCTTCCTGAGCAGAAGGAGGTTTAAATTGTGGCAACTACTAGGCACCCAAGACCTTATGTAGTCATTCCAGTTCGTAAAAAAGATGATAAATTTCCTGAGTCTGAGATAAGTGTCTCTAATAATCGTTCACATGCAAAAGGTGTTGCAGAGATTTTGTTTGGACACAAGAAACAGCCTTGGCAAGACAGGCAAGACAAGAGATTGTTAGACGGTGTACCCATATGGGTAATGCATGCAAACACACCTGGTCCAGTGATAAATGACCCAAAGATAATTCCTAGAAGACAGACACACATGGAGATTTTGCAAGACATTTTCATGCCCAAGTGGTATGTTGAGAGGATGAAACTTTCTCCTACTCAGACAACACATGTAGGTGTACCCCCTCCACTGATAGATGTGCCTATGATTTATTCAGATAGAAGATGTTATTCTGGCACACTTTATGGTATGATTATGGATGGTCACATGAGAAGAATGAGAACTAAAAGGAAGACTCAAGAAGATGATTTCAAACTAAATGATTACCTGGCCAGTACAGCTCAATTGGGAAACAACTGGTATCAGCATATGAAAGAAATGGGAAGAAGAACTTCAAAATGAGGAATGCTATGTGTGTGCACTCCTGCCTTATAGTATGGGGAAGTCTAAAATCTTCATAGCTATTGAAATAGATGTCCAGACAGCTCATTGTCTTTCACACATAGCACTTTGCAAAACCAGAGGACAGTTCATGGGTCGAGATGCCTACCTCTAATGGCCAACTGAATGGACAGATCCAGATGAAGATGACTATATCTAAGATACAAAGACAAGAAACAGAGCCCATACTAAGAATCGTGTGATCAGATATGAGAAAAGAGAAGAGTATCAGGAGACAGAGTTATCTAGCAGGTACTAGAAGTGTGTGGTGTAAACATTTTTAGTAAAAACATTAACCAGGACCAACAAATGGTTAAAAAAGACAGTATCAAATTTTAATAATAAACATATCATTAAGATTAAAACCTCAATTAAGTAAATAGGTAAGTAATACAGGCATAGTCAAATCCCATGTGCAAAGGCAAAAATAGGGGATACATAACAGGCTCAGGGGCCAGTTAAAAAGATGTTGTAACAATCATACGACCACTGTGGGTACTTTCCAAAGTAACAAGGTACCCTATCCAGATATGGATAGATGTGTCATCAGTTATACTCTCTGTCTAGAGTTCAGAGAAATGTCTCGACATGTTTCTGTTCCTAAAGAGCGAGGTGTGGAACATTCATCAGGAGGAAATGAATAACAGTATCGCCTATTTAACAATTGGGATAGAAAGCATTAATGACGCTACAGTATCATAGCACCTTATAGTATGCCAGTGGGGGCTCTCTACTATAAATAGAGAGCCCTATAAATCAGATATGAGAAACCAGGAGTGAAAGGAGCTGGAATTAGATGGGAGGTAAACAAAGAATTGGAGGTTGCAGGAAAATCTGCAGAGGACATTCGAAGATGGAAGAACAGAGGACAAATGCAGATTTGGGGACCAGTGTTATCACCAGAAGGATGGGAAGACGGTGCTGCCAGATAAAGAAATCAGAGACTTTGTGAAAGCCAGTATCCATGCATCTGAGAGGACGAAGTTCCTGTATTCAAAGAACCATAAGAAGTGTGTGGGAAGATGGATTTATTGCAGTCCAAGTGGACAATGTAGTCTTATGACTTGGAACAAAGATGAGCATGTTAAATCAGTTGGATGCCTGAAGGGAGTCAAAGGTATGGGTCCCTAAGAAGCTCTTTAGAAGCGGATGCCTGGATGTGAAGGATGATGAGAGAGTGGTCGATGAATCGCTCAGAGGGAGGAGTGTAGAGGAGGAGCCAAGTACCCCTACCTCGACCGTCCCGCCCCTTTTACCTATATGCAGGAAACCAGAGTATGTGACGTACACAGAACAGTTGAACCAACGAAGGGCAGAGTATGGACTCTGCGGTACCAGTGAAAATACTGACAGCAAAGAGACTCCTGGAGGCAAGGTTCCCATTGAGAAAACCATACCTGGATACAAGAAAATATGATGGTCATTTGAATGGAATCCCTGAAGAAGCAGAGCCAATAAACAGCAAGGACGAATGGTAAAGATGCCAACCATCACCATTACACGTCATGCAGAGCTGAGATGACGTACCTAGAAGAGATGCAGAGACCAGAGAATGTAGATATTCTATCAAGAAAGTATCAAGGATAAGTGACATCTTGGGATCAAGTTGAAAAAGCTTATGCCATAGAAACAGATGAAGATATCAAATCATTTTACACGTGTACAGATGCAAAAGAAACGCAAGCAGACAAAGTAATCTTAAGGCTGGCTTTGTAGTGAATAGATTGTGGCAAGCGCCAATATATACATATATGTATATGGATAAGTAAAGGATGGATGTTTCCACTACGCATTATAGCAGTGCTGGACAGTAGCAAGAAAGCCTCATTTCTAGTGTGTCACAGTTAAAAAACAAATTGAATTACAAAGTGAATATCAGCAGACGAGGCTGGATGAGCCAAAGAAGCCAAGGTCTTATCAAACTGGAGTGAACTGACATTGGATACAAACCGCGTGAAAGAACAAAACTCCTGTTCAAAAAGCATGAACATAACAAGGAAGACTTCAGAGGTTCATTAAAAAATAGTATTAAATACACGAAAAGGCTCGATTCCATGGTCTCCAGTCACATGGAAGCATGAAATTGGACAAACGAAATGATCACACCTACGCACGAGGACAGACCATGCTTCTCACTCCCTAAATTTCTCAGAGCTAAGAACACTCCCAAGGACGAACTTCAAAGGCCTAATTGACAGTAGACCACTGATAGACGGATATGCTAATTGGTGGGAAGCTAATGTAAAGGCAAACTCACCAGCACCTAGATGGCCAGCCTGCAGGCTGCTAGATGTAGGTGTAAAAGTACTGACAGAGGTTAGAGTGCCAACCAATTGTAGAGGACTGCGTATTTAGGGGTCCTATAGTTGTGTAAACCAATGGTACATTGTGTATTTTGTGACGTTCATTTTTAGGGGAGGGCTTAGTTGCCCCACCTGATGTTAAGTAACCAATCACATAGTCACACTTTTTTAGACTAGTATGGATCATATACTTAGATATTCACTCAGAACCAATCACCCATACTCATAGGTTTTTGTAGTTTTCCACGTAGGATGACGGTAACACGTAGGTTAGACGTCGTTGATGATGTCATTGATGACGAGTATTGCAGTTTTTACTAAGAATGTTTGAGTCCAAGGATCGAGCGAGAATTCATTGATGTTCGTTTTGCTTCCTGTTTTAGATACTTGATATTAAAACAGTCTTCCTTTTGCCAACTTCCTGGGTCGTCTCTATTATTGATGTATGAATAAAGTCTGCATCCCAATCAATCTCCAAGGTAATTGCTACTCATCAAAGGGTCTGGGTTCTCCAGTTCATTGCCATTTTCCTTGAGTCTGTCCGGTTATTTGGTTTGAGATCTTTATTTGTAATTCCATCTAGCATAAGAGACGCTTCAAGGTGCTAGAGCACATTTTGGTAACAGTACGGATGGTTGCGGTCTAATCGATCTAGGCCCAGATCCAGACCCGCCAGACGCTTGGGTGCTCCCGCCATTAGACAGAAGACTACAGAGCTCCCTGTGGAGATCGGCGCACAGTCATATGCAGGAAGATACAGTTGGCAGGTCACCCTTTGACGAAATTTCTTTCCAGTCCCCGCAGGTACCCCGTGGACTGAAGGCGAACTGGTCGGTTGAGGGAGAGTCGATACCTAGGGACTCGAGCTGAGTCATGGATGTAAGTAAAACAACGAAGGTGGAAAAAATATGGGGAGGGATTGTGTTGTAAATAATAAGTACAAAAGTAAAAGAATTTTTTGGGAGATTATGAAGAGAAGAAGTAGATACCTCGATTCCTAGTTCCAAGGGGGGCAAAAAGGTATGCAGTAGAATAAAGGCTCCAACTAGGGATGTTAAGGATTCCTGAGGCAAGGCTCGCAGATGAGTGAATATCAAACTCCAAAATGGAGTGAAGTTGAGAAGAGATACATTTACTAATGATAGTAAAGGAAGGTGTACACAGTACAATTTAAAAAGTGCATGTGTGGGGTTATAGCTATGTCAATATAAAGCTTTTGTTGTGTCCAGACTAATAAATATAAAACAATAGTAAAACTTTAAGAAGATTGGTGAACATTTGGACCAAGAGATTGACGTCAATCAGGTGGGTAAAAATCAAAGGAAATGAATATATAAAATAAGAATAGACTCTTAAAATACCAATAATAGAAGAACAAAAATGTATAGAAAGTGTAAACGAAGGAGCAAACAGAACATTGTTGTATAGATTTCTAAAAGAAAAAGTGGTTAAAATATTTTTCGGTATCATGGGCAGTGATTGATGGCCCCTGTTCCAATTCATCGGAGTGGTAATTTTGATGAATTAAAGAATCAAATAAAAGGCTGGCTAAGTATTGACAGTCGAAACCAACTCGTCATCATGGAGGAAACTCCTCTTTTACATCTGTGCAGAAGATAAGGAATTATCATTCGGAATGGGTACGAGGCACAACTAATAAAACACTCATGCCGTGGCCTCAGGAGGGTTCGCAGTCATAAACCATATTGCGGCATATGACAACATATTTGCTTGCCACATATAAGAGGAAAAAGTTACAGAAAAGGCTGGCCATTTTAGAACTATGGAAGATGTACCAGAGCGAGAAAGAAGATCCAGCCAAGAGGGAGTGGATGCTTAATTAGCATAAAGGGGAGGATACATCGCCTTTTGCTCCACTTTTCCCTCCTGAAGACATGAGGATAGACACAGAGGAGAAGCGATGTTATCCTTTAAAGGAATTAAAAGCAGCAGCGGCGTATGTTAATCCAACATATGCGCCCCCTGCTTATAGCAGTGAGGATAATGTGGAAGAGAGCAAAAGTAGAGAATGCAAATATACATCGACATGCAATGAAACAAACAGTGTGATGAGAGAAAGGACAGACAGATAGAGATAGAGGAAGAAGCAAGGAAGCAGAAAGAAATAAAGGACAAAGCTACAGGAATAACAATAACACAGAATGAAATGAGAGGACAAATATTGTTTAAATTAGATGATAAGGGCATTGATAGGGTTCAAGAGAGGAAAGAGAAGAGAAGGAAAAGAAAGAGAAGGAAGAGGAAAGAGCATACAAAGAAGAGAGGCATAATTAATGCAAGCGAAGCGAAGAACGAAGAAGATTCGAGGCAAGTAAAGAAAAGGAGATCAGAAGAGAAGAAACTTGAGGAGATAGAAGCCCAAAGAATGAAAGTACATAGGTTGCAAAGAAGGCCAGAGGAAGATGAATTGAGGGAGATGAGGAGAAGAGAAGAATAAAAATACAGGAGGGCATAAAATATGACAAGATAGAATATCTATGTCATAAGAGCATTATGCCGATTGATGCACAAGAATGATTGGAGGAAGACAGATGGTCACAACAGCCCCGCAGGGAGCTGCAAGGAATGCCAAGATCAGCATGAGCTGATGAGCAGGATACAGAAGATATAATGCAAAGACTTGGGAATGTATACAGGCAAATAAGGGATAAAGACGGGTATAGAACCCAACGAACGTAGAAGGATCTCTAGCAAGGGGAATGGAAGGTAGGTCACATGACATCATAACAGACGAATACAGGACGCTGTCTTTAAACAGATTAAGGGCCTCATCACGAGTTTGGCAGTAACCCTTAAATGCGGCGGTAGCGCTATTACTGTAGGGCAAAGAACCAGGCATATATGTTCATCTGTTGGTTTATTGCTTGTATGGGTAAGCTGGATAGCAGGGACCCCCAACCATCTCCACAGAGCAGCATCAACTGATATAACTCAAACAGTAACATTCTAATAACAATGCATAAGAACTAACATGGTGTCATCACTGAACAAGGTTCCATTCACATACAGAAGCTGCCCAGTTAAACACCATAACAATTACCGCCGCATTTAAGGGTCTGCCAAATCACGGCTTCGGCTGATTTTCCCCCAGCTGTTAGCTGGGGGGAAATCCGCAGAAATTTCGCTTTCTTACCGCCGGCGGGAAATCCGCTGGTGGTAAGAGCGCAAAATTTCCCCATTGAGCCCAATGGGGCATTCCCGAATGGGCTCAGTGGGGAATGGGGATTTCCCGTTCTGCCAAACCTGTGATCCGGCGATAATAGCGCTGGTGGGTTTGGCGGTAGGGCTAATAATGCCCGCACTAATAGCGCCGGCGTTACCGCCCAACTCGTGATGAGGCCCTAAATCTTGATGACGCAGATGGACAACAGCCATCATGATGTCAGAAGAAAGAGAGGAGAATGAGAGGGCGCGAAGAGAGGACACATGCAGGTTTTCAAAAGAATGAAGTGTAGAAAGGGGGGTAAAATGGTCAGACCTAGAGGACCCTAAAGAAAAAACACCAGAACCAACACCATACACTGAGCGAACACAAGCCAGATAGCGCATTGCAGGGGATGTATCCCTGCCTTATGTAAAAAGATTAAGGGTACTACCAGGAAGGAGACAAAAGGGCGAGAGTAACACCGCCTGGAAGACGAGGAGTGTACTTAAGTATGATTATGGACCAGGATTTTCACAATTCCCATTATTGGAGAAGGGGGAGGAGGACCACAATATATACCATGCCCACAAATAGACAAAGATAATTTGAGATGTAAATTGGTGAGTTTGATTTCCGGTGCGGGAAAATGGATTGAGTTATAAAGAATGACATCAGGATGACGTTAGCTATCGGTGACATAAAAGGCTTGCTAGTAGCCATCCTAGGGGAGAGAGCTGACGACATTTGCACACAAGCAGGATACGCAGGTGTGACTGCACAAACACAACATATAATGAAGCACCATTTAATAATTGCAGAGCAGATGTATGGTGGGCGCTCAGAGTACAATATCCCAATACATCAGACATGGGTGCGATTATGACTAGGAAAATGGGAGAGGATGTAAACCCTGTCGCTTTTATTCACGATATTCAAGAGGAATGGCATCTAGTGACGCGTGAACCGTGGGAAAAAATTGCCATTATTTTACCCCATTTTGTGTCAACAGCTACCCGAGCCAGTGCAACAGTAATTAAAGAAACAGATGGGAATGGAAGCAAATTCATGACCAGAAATACAATTGGCGATCCTGCATCACTGCCGATTGTTACAGGAGAAGAATAAAAAGAAAGCTGGGGGCTAAAAGCAGGAAGAGGCGAAGTTAGTCCAGAAAATGTTATCTAAACTCGCTATAGAGGGAGCGGTACTGACAAGTAACGAGGGTGTGGTGACTCATGAAATGAAACCAGCACAGCAAGACAATATAGCTTACCCCATGGATCAGGGTGGGTCCAATTTATGGCCAAGTGGAAGAGGGAATGGGCATAGAGGACGACGAGGTGGATTTGAGAACCCTCAAGGAAGAGAAGATTTAATGATGAAGAGCCGCAACAATGTTGGAACTGCAGAAGAATAGGACACATAGCCAGAACATGCAGAACAAGAGGAGGCATGCAACAGAATTGGCAAGCTCCAAAGGGGGGGGGGGGAGGTTATGCTCCACAATATAATACAGTACTACCGAAATATAATGCATAAGATCACACAGAGGCTCAGATATATGCGCCGCAACCCCAACAAATACAGCAAGCACGATTGCAAATGCAATTGCCACAAGGGCAAGCACCCATGCGAACACTGCAGGTACAACTCCAGCAGGCGCAGATACACCAGGCTATAGTAGCACAATGGAACATGACCCCAAGAGCCCTACAAGCACCTGCACCCAAATTGGGGAGTGTGACTGTGATGGGAGGAAATCCTTTCACAGGTACAGGGATGAATTTATACCCACAATAGGACTGTAACGCTCACCTGATTCCCACGGAGGCGCAGGTCTGGCTTCGAGTGCTGATGCTTCTTCTATGGTGAAGCGCAGGACTATGAAGATGGACAGGAAGGGCCCCCTACTCTGGCTTCTCCGGCTCGCAGGAATATTCCCCTGTGCGTGTAAAGGGAGTATTACCTACTGACTGAGTTATGCTCAAGCCTCCCACTCTCTTCCAACCCTCCACGATACCCTTCCACGATTCCCCGTGAAGTCTCACCTTAGGGTCAGGAAGGATGAGCTCTCCATCCTGCTTCTGATGCAGGGGCGCGTTGAAACCCAGTTACTTCACTGGATTGAGGATTGATGGGAGTTCAGGTAAGCTTGACTATTCAGGTAAGGCTCTGTAAAAGTTCTGTTGCAAGTTCAAAAGTCCAAGCTTAATAATAATGTTCATTGTCTTTTTGCAGCAAGCGCTAATGCTTATGTCTTTTTTCCCCTTAGGGGCCGGGGTTCGGAATGCCGGAGATATGGCACCGACCCGAAGTGAAACGTGCAGTTCCAGTTCCAGTAAACGGCAGGTTAGTTCTGGGTGAGCGCTCGGGAACTGTCTTTGCATACGCTCATTCAATGTCTTTGTCTTTTTTCCCCACAGGGGCCGGGGTCCGGAAAATGCCTGGAAGCGGCAAGACCCGAAATTAAATGGGAATGACCCAACAGGTAAGTCTTATTCCCTTCCTTCTCTCACCTCTTATTCTTGTCTTTTTCTCTAGGCTCTGGGAAGTGGCTGTGTATCCGGATGATCGCTGCTGAAGATGGAGGAACCCAGGAAAGGTGAGTGAAATGCAGCGCTGCAGCGATCGTAACAAAATGCTTTTAAAAATAATGTCTTCCCTTTCAGGATCGTCGGTGATGTCTCCGTGGTGCAGATTTAGCTGGTAGGGTCTCTTATCTCCCTTTGCAGGTGACCCAGGATGCTGACAGGCGTGGCTGAAGTCCAGATGCAGGAGCTGACACGGTGAGCGTCCAGCTGCGAGGAGCAGAACAACACGAAGCGTGAGTTGCTGATCGGGTGTGGTTTAAATAGCTTTGGAAGAAGTCCCAAGTGTGTATCCTTCCTCCGATCAGGTATGTATCCTTCCCCGACCACACCCGGGTGGAAAGTAGTCCCACAGGTAAAGTAGTTCCATTCAGGCCTCAAGAGGGCCTGGATGTGGCAGCATGGTCTGCATCAGGTAAGTGCACATTAAAACACTTGAACACATGTCTAGCTTTATGAGCCTGGCGCCTAAGGCGCCAGGACTGCGTCCAAAGGGCCCCAGCTTGGGCCCGCTGGCACTCCCCTGGGGGAAATGATGCCTGCCTCTGGGGTCGCTGGGTCGGACCTGGCTCCTTGGAGGTAGGCACCATGGCAAGGACAGCCCACAGAGCGACCTGATTTGTTCAGTACTTTCGGTGACACCAGACCCCCAAGAGGAACCAAAGGTCAGGGTAATGATAGAAGGCAAGGCATCCTTATTTCTTGTAAACACTAGAGCCACTCATTCCTGTGTCCGTGAGATAAAATACCCAATGTCAGGTACTGCCATTAACGCTCATGGATTCTCTGGGGCGATGAGTTTAGTTCCTTTCACAGACGAATTGCCGATCTCTATACGAGAACACGATATGTCAATTCCATTACTATATTCTAGGCAGATGCAAATTGACATATTGGGACCGGACTTGATGATGAAGCTTAATATGAATCTTTTACTGACAAAGGAATAGTGTGTTCTACTCCAGGGATACACTATATGATTGTGGGAGAGATTATATTAGCATTTACATGCCATAAGGCAGTACGAGAAGTTCCTTTAGATCCAGAGATATTTTTGTATGGAGTGACTGTTTTACTATCATGGTTACCCAGATTGGTAGGCAAAATATTGACAATGCCTGATTAATTCTTGTTTAGACCAGAGATTCCCATGGACAATGAAAAAGGGCAGATCATCCCCTTAGAGTTAGAAGCAGCAGCGGACAGAGAAGAAAGGGTGATGCTTCATGGGATAGATGATAAGGAAAGAGGATGAAGAACGGTACTAGCCCTCAGTGAAGGATACAGATTGACAAATGAAGAACTGCTTACAGATGACTAGTCAGACGATGAACTCGTGTTTTTTATGGAGCTATACGATTATTGCGACCCCGAAATTGCATTTTTTTTTATTTCGCCCCCCTTTACACCACATATATATGCAGGACGAGACCCTCCGCACCCCTCTCTACTTGAATTATATACAATTACCCCACCTACATATATATGTGGTGTAAAGGGGATCTTTTTTTGGATTTCTCATTGATGGGGGCACAGTAATGGTGTAATTCCTTTTTTTATAAGTCTCATTTATTGGATTAAAGTAGAGAAGGGAGTAGTTTCCTACCTGTACCTCCATTTCTCCAGAGTTGGTATCTTTCATGGATTCACATGCTGTGACTATTCCCCGTAGTCAGGCTGGGAATCCCCGGTTACACCTTGAGTGTCCCATCAACGTCGTTGTGGGTGCTTTTGGTCCCCACCAATAGGACATGAAGTGTATAGCTCTGCCCCAGCAGCTCCCCCTCAGATTTTACCACTCCAGCTGGAGGATATCCCCAAATATAGGATGCTTGCCTGTAGGGGTAGGCTGGAGGGCGCTTGTGAATCCATGAAATATACCAACGCTGGAGGAAAAGAGTTACAGGTAACAAACTACTCCCTTCTCCAGCATTGGATCTTTCCTCCATTCACATGCTGTGAACAGATTTTATAGCAGTATACATGTTAGGAAATGATAAACCAGGCAAACACAGATTAGAGACTTTCAAATGTTCTGTGTTGATGCGAGAAGAATACATACACAAGTAGAGGAAATAACCCCAGAAACTGTGGGGCTTAACTTACTGGAACAGCCATTGAAGGACTGCTCGTCCCATCTGCCCGTCTTCAGCGTGCTGCTGATGTAAACAGTAGTGCCTGGCAAATGTATGGGGCACTGCCCATGTTGCCGCCATGCAAATGTCTCTGATGGGAACTCTCGCCCAGAGAGCCCCAGAGGTCGCCCTGCCCCTTGTAGAGTGCGCTCTAGGAGCCATTTGCAAAAGTCTATTGGCCTTCGAGTGGCAGAAGGAGGTTGTAGATGAAATTGATCTTGCAATGTCCTGTTTTCAAATGGATTTTCCCTTGTTGGATGGGCCAAAGGCGACAAACAGCTGTTTAGTTGATCTAAAGGATGTTGTCCTGTCTAGATAATATTTCAATGCCCTTTTCACGTCCAGAGAGTGTAGGGTTTTCTCCGCTGGTGAAGTTGAGTTTTGAAAGAATGTAGGTAGAGTTATCGTTGCATTTTTGTGAAACTCTGAAGGAACTTTTGAGATGAATTGAGGTTTGGTGGAGAGTATCACCTTTTCTTTTGCAAATTGTACCTACGGGGTCTACTACCAAAGCTTGTAACTCCGAAATGCAACTAGAGGACATAATGGCCACTAAAAAAGCCAACGTCCATGCTAGAAATTTGATGTGTGTTGTCGACAGAGGTTCGAACAGGGGCTTCACAAGCCCTGCCAGGATTAGGTTCAGGCTCCAAACAGATGGAATCCTTTTCTTTGGGGTAAATGTACGAAAAAGCCCTTTTAAGAAGTGCTTGATTAGTCTGTCACTGTAGACTTTCTTGTAAATCTAGAAATTGCCGATAAGTGTACCTTAACAGAAGAGATCGCTTGACCTTCTTTTGCCAATTCTAGCAGTTAAGGAAGAATCTGATGCAGTGTAGAGAGGGGAAGATCTTCTTTTTCTTGTAAATCTAGAAATTGCCGATAAGTGTACCTTAACAGAAGAGATCGCTTGACCTTCTTTTGCCAATTCTAGCAGTTAAGGAAGAATCTGATGCAGTGTTATGGCCAGTGGCTGCAGGTTGGGCTGTTGCGCACAATATGCACAGAATCTTTTCCATTTGTGGTTATAGGAACGTTAGTAGAAGGGGCCCTAGCAGCTGCTAGAATACGCGGACAGTCTTGAGGGATGTCAAATGGCAGAATTCGGCGTGGTCAGAAGCCATGCTTTAAACTTGAGAGAGCCCAGATCGTGATTAAGAATCATCCTGTTGTTCTGGGATAGAATATTGGCATGAGATCCTAGATGGATTGGATTGTCCACTACTAACTGCAGAAGGTCCGAGAACCAGGTACAACTGGGCCAGTACAGCGCAACCAGGATTATTTTGCAGTCACCCTTGCATATCATCTGTATCATTTTCCTGATGAGAAGAAATGGGGGAAACGCATATGCGAAGAGGCCGTTCCATGGGAACGAGAATGCGTCCCCTTGAGAGCCAGGATGCAGGATCCCCCTTGCAAATCGCTTGTACTGCTGGTTTTTGTGAGTGGCAAAAGAAGGGGATGACCCCACATTGAGAAAATCTTGGATACCTGGATGTTGTGCAGTTGCCATTCATGTGACTGCAATGAAACCCTGCTGAGGGTGTCTGCTTGCTTATTGTGTATCCCCAACAGGCAGAAGATTTGAAGCAGAATGTTGGGTTGGATGGCCCAATGCCAAATGGTCTGCGCTTCTTGGGACAGGGTGTTGGGCCCCGTTCCGCCTTGTTTGTGCAGATAAAACATTGTAGTTGTGTTGTCCGCGAGGACTCGAACCACTGAATTCTTGATTAGCGGGAGGAAGGATTTCAGGGCCCAATGTACTGCCCACAGTTCCAGCACGTTTATGTGGAGTATCGCTTCTTCAGTGGTCCAAAGGCCTTTGACTTGGTGCTTGTCCAAATGAGCTCCCCATCCCGCCATGGAGCCATCCTTCACAATCGTGAGATGGTAATTTGAGTCCCACCAGGGACCTTTTCCGATGTTGCAGGGGTATTTCCACCATTTTAGTGTGCTTGCCAGAGTCAGCGTGATAGTAACTCTGTCTGACCAGGAACCTCGGTTTTGGGACCATCTGGTAGGCAGCAATCTTTGCACTATCTGCATGTGCAGCCTGCAGTAAGGGATTCGAGGGATGCAGGAGGACGTGGTCCCTAGGAGAGCCATGTATGTGCGGACCATGACTAGCTTGTTTGGCGAGAAAGAGTTTGCTAGGATTATCAATTTCTTCATCCTGTCTGATGATGGTCTGAGAATACTTTGGTCCGTAAGGAATAAAGCGCCCAGGAAAACCAACTTTCTTGAGGGAGCTGTGCAAGATTTTGTATAATTTATTGCAATGCCCAATTGTTGGAGCAGAGTTTCTGCTTGTCTGAGAGTACACAATGCTTGTTGATATGTTGAACCTCAAACCAAACAGTTGTCCAAGTACGGGTAAACATGGTGACCCTGTTTTCAGGGGAAGGCTGCTACTGGTGCTGAGTTTCAAAAATAAGGGTGCCTAAACAGCCACAGGTCCTTAAATCAATAACACCTCTCTAAATTCTCAGTAAGTGTTAATACAAGAAATCAAATAGCATCATGGTTATTCAATGTAGCTCAACATATATTTGGTCGTCAAGGGATAGGCTCCCAGTTGAGCCAGTCAGTACAAGCGACCTTTTTCAGGAGACGGATGGTTAGGTTTAAAACCACTCCGGAATGTCAAACGGTGGGATATGTCATCTTCGCAAGAAAAGGCAAAGTTGGTGCAGAAGAAATGATCAAAGTTCGCCATAGAGGGAGCCGTGTTGACAAGTCACAAGGGAAGCACAAAGTTAGTGGTGCAGTTCCCGCAGCAAAATAATGTAGCCAATGCCAAAGATCAGAATGGGTATACATATATGACAAGAGGCGGAGGGAATGGGCCTTGAGGAGGAGGACGAGGATTTCAAAACCTTCAAGGAAGGGGAGGATCTAATGGCAGACAGTCATTAACTTGTTGGAATTGTGGAACAATAGGACATATGGCTAGAGCATGTAGAAGCACAGGAGGCATGCAACAACAGAACCGGCAATCTCCAAAAGGGGGGACAGGACCGACTCACAAGGTTATTATGCCTAAGATCACACACAAAATTGGGCATATGCGCCACCACCAAAGCGTTTTCAGCAAATGCCAGCACAGACACAATTGTCACAAGCCCAGTAATTCCAACAAATACCGATTCAGACAGTCATTACAGGGGCAGCAACAGCAAACACCTATGCAAATACAACAGGCACCCACTCAACAAATACAATACATCCCAATGCAACAGACAGACGCAGCACAATGCCAAATGGACACAGGAGCTACACAAGTAGTAAAACCCAAATTAGGAAGTGGGACTGTGGTGGGAGGGAATCCTTTCACAGGCACAGGGATGCATTTATATCTGCAATAGGATAGCCCACAGGACGATCTGATGTGTTCAGTACTATCTGTAACACCGGACCCCCAAGAGGAACCAAGGCTCAAGGTGACGATAGGCGGCAAGACATTTTACTTTTTGTAGAGACTAGAGTGACTCTTTCCTGTGTCCGTGAGGGAAAATATCCAATGTCAGGCATTGCCATGAATGTGCAGGGATTTTCTGGGGTGGCAAATTTAGTTCAATTTACAGACTACCCATTTCTATAGGGGAACGTGACATGTCTATGCCATTGCTATACTCTAAACAGACAGCAGTGAACATACTAGGACATGATTTCATGACAAAACTTAACATGACGATATCTTTTACTGACAAAGGCATAGCGTGTTCATCCCCGTGGATATATTATACGAATGTGAGGGAACTTATATTAACCTTTAAAGGAAATAAAGCCTTAAGGGGGGTCCTTCTAGACAAGGAAGTAATTTTATATGGAGT
Organism: Ambystoma mexicanum; assembly: GCF_040938575.1. Taxonomy (NCBI): domain Eukaryota; kingdom Metazoa; phylum Chordata; class Amphibia; order Caudata; family Ambystomatidae; genus Ambystoma; species Ambystoma mexicanum. The sequence goes on from NC_090930.1 coordinate 1,091,831,137, forward strand.
GACCGCTTTATTATCATGGTTACCTAAATTGTCTGGTAAAATAAGGATACCTGATGATTTCAGGCAAGAAATTCCTATGGATGATGAGGAAGGGCAAGTTAATCCATTGCAACTAGAAGCAGCGGTGGTAAGAGAAGAAAGGAACATGGAACAGACGATGAGGGAAGGGGATGGAGAACAGTGATAGCCCTCAATGAAGGATATATACTGACAGACTTGACAAATGAACTGTTTAGGGATGACTATTCAGATGATAAATTAGTATTCTTTATAAATCTGACTTATTGGATTAAATTTGAGAACATAGAGGTATCACAGAGAATGGCGTTGGTAAAAATGAAGCCACCATTTTTTCAGCAAGATGTGGAAAAGGTGCCAATTATTTTATGGACTACAAGTCCATATGACGTGGGCCTACTGAAAGGAGTGGGAGCACTGAAAATGAAGCTTAAATTAGGAGTTATTTTGCTACGTGCAAAACAGTACCCGATGTCCAGAGAAGCGGATGAGGGGATATTCGGAGCTTTATCCGCCCTAATGAAACAAGGCATTCTAGTACCAATAGATTTTCCATGCAACACGGCCGTTTACCCTGTCAATCTATGGCGGAGTCTTGGAGATTTATATAAGATCTTCAGCCCCTAAATAATAGTCAAAACAGAGTTGCCTTTAGTTACAAACACTACAACAATATTGTGCAACATTACGTTAACAGCCAGGTATTTTACTGTTGTCGATTTGAAAAATGTGTTTTTCTCAATTGCCCTACATGAAGACTCACAGGATTTGACTTGCTTTTCATATAGAACGATTAGTATGAAGCATACTTGTTTGCTTCAGGGGTACTGCGAGTCCCCTTCTATTTTTAATAGAGTCATTCAGATGGACTTGGGAAATGATCAGCTCGAAAGCGCCATAATTCAATACGTGGATGACATTTTATTGTGCAGTGAGACAGAAGAAAAATGTAGAGAAGACTCTGCCAAACTTATGATGATACTTGCAGACAAAGGGTACAAAGTAGACAAAGAAAAGTTACAATATTGTCAAGAAGAAGTTTCATACATAGGACATTTAATCTTGCATGAAGGAAGAAAAGTGACCCCTGAAAGGGCAGAAGCCATTATAAGAACTATACAGCCAAAAACGGTAAGTCAAATGCAGCAATTTCTAGGTCTATGCGATTATTGCTGGGCTTGTGTCTTTGACTACAGTACATATATTCAACCACATTTAAAAGCACTTAAAGAGGCACAGGTGGCTAAAACTAAATTAGTGTGGACAGAAGACATGACGGAAGTGTTTAATGAATTCAAAAAACGTGATTAGTACAGCTCCTGTATTAGGGATTCCAAATTATAGTGAAGAATTGTAGTTATTTTCCCATTTAAATGGAGAAGTCATGACAGCAGTCCTTACACAGAAAACAACATTAGGACATGGTGATAAACCATTAGCTTATTACAGTGGGATTTTAGACCCAGTTATGAAAGGACACTATCCCTGCAAGCAGCCTTTGCCAGCTGCTGCATTTTCCATAGAAATATAACGATGGGGTGTTCCATAACTCTATTTGTAGAGCATGCATTATTTACAATTAAACAAAAAAACTAAAATGCATTGACTACTCGAAGAGCATCGGGGTACGAGGTAATTATCTGGAACCCTGCAATCAAAATTGTTAGGTTTAGCACAGTGAATCCAGCAAAGTTTATAGCTGGACCAGTTGGAGAAGATGACTATGTGCATGACTGTGTTACATAAACGGAATGTTATAATGATATTCCCCATGTTAGAGGGAATGCTCTATGAAGGGGGAAGTGGCTTTTATTGGTGGTTCATCTAGGAACTACCAAAGGACTGGGGTGAGACATTCGGGATCAGCAGTAGTAAAGCTGGCCGAGGAGGTACATTTCATGTATTAATAAGTAGATGCAGGCCTCCAGAAAAGGGTCGTACCAGGCCTTTATTATTTTCCTGTGTTTATTTACACACATGTTTAGTGCAGAGAGCATGGCAAAGGTCAGGTTACTTGACAGAAGCCAGAACGCTTCTTTTGATTTTTATCTACATGGATGTAATTGCAAGCCATGGAGAAAAGCCTCTGAAACAGAACGTATTTCTCTGCAGCCTTTCAAAAAAAGGAACTACACACTGAGTTAAAAGGAATGGTTTCTTTCCATTCAGCTTCTGCTGTGTTGTGTGTACATGCTCATGAAGCAAACAGAAGCACTTTGCATATTTATTTTCCTCGCATTTTAGGATTGTATAATTAATAAGAAGTAAAACTATGTTGCAATTGAGAATTAATCTTTTGTAACAAATGATGCTTTTTATTCCAATGAAAGCAAACCAATATTGCCCAATTGTACTTTTCAGAGGTCCTTTGCTGTGTGCATAATCATGCAGAGGCAGATCATGTTTACACTTACAATTTAATTTACACTAATTATAAAAATAGTATGCAAAATGATGAGTATGCACAGTCTAGTTTACATCCATTCAACCTTGCAATCAATGGGGTACATTACTATAACTGGTCAGTGGCCGCAGAGTTGAAAGGGGCCTCTATGGGTCCCTAACGTCTATGGAAACAATGCGAGTCACCATACACGATAGATACGCCAGACACAAGGTTGTATTCCCAAAGCTAGGGTTTATTGCAAAGCAAAAAGTCTCAGTTGGCCAACTCGGTCTCACGCCCCGCGACGTGTATCTCTAGACCTCGAGGGACGCAAGAGAGTGAATTACGTACATCAGTTACATATATACAAAATGCATATCAAACAATCAGCTATGACATGTTTAACACCCCCACTTTATTGGGTTTCTTTGAACTTGGTGTGATGATGGACATCTCCGACAACTATGACACCTTCAAACATCTATTCTAGTAACAATTTGCAATTTGTGAGTGCGAAGGCATCTTTCAGTTGTTGAATAGAACAAAGCGCTTCTGTTCTTGGAAGCGAGCTACATACGGGGGAAGAGTTGCATTCCGGACCTTGCTATCTATTAGGTGCTATTCGTGTCCTGGGAGCCGACACGCTCTAGCGGGCTCAGCAAAAGGGGCCGTAAGAAAAGCATAATTCAAGCCTTCAGCTATATTATTCTAACATATTCTACCATATAACGAGACTGGCTGGCAGCTGCGAAATGATTAAATGCCCTGCATCTCTGCTTCAAGGCTACATTCGGGAGGGAGCCAGGCATTCTTCCTGGCGCTGCCTACGTTTGTGTTTCTGCGGCCTTGTCCTTTTTACGTACAGACAACAATGTTTTACAGTCGAGCAGTGTAAGCAGAAAATATACTGCGAAGCAATAGGAACAGAAAGCAATGAGCAATGGTAAGAAAACAAAATGGCGATTCTTGTTACATCAAAATGGGCGTTCATTGGCAAACTCGAAAACCTATATTCTGTCATATCGTGCATGAGACGGTTGGCCCACGGCCACCAAAATACGTTTGCGGTTCACAAATTAGAGGTATCATTTTTCTAGACTGACAAACCCTCCTTTGGCCATATGCGTCTCATCTATTTATTGAAACCTCCTCTAGTGATGATGAGTCTGAAGTACTTATGTCTGAATTTTGCATGCTATCGTAAACATCATCGTCTTCATCAATCTCTATTGCCATCAACTCCTTTACTGCTCTCATCTCATTTGGGTCTTGGTCAGTTCGACCATGAGGTTGTTTTTTGTTTGTCATCATATGCATACATCCTTCCGTACATCCCTCAGTTACCTCAGCGCAAACTATGGGTAAACAATGTATACAACAACAGCACTTTAGGAATATTCCAAACACCACTACTAATATTAAGATCAGCTTCCATCCCCAAGAACGTAGTATTCCCCAAAACCAAGATCCTATTCCCCAGCTTCCTTCTCCAGTAGGGAGTTCAGAGCTTAGGACGTGCATTTTCTTTATTGCTTCAAAGATCGTGGGGGAATAGTCATCGACATAAACGCAACACGCTGATCCCACTATTTTGCAAATTCCCCCACGATCAACCAGGATCACATCGAGAGCCATTCTATTTTGCAGCGTCATTAACCTGATTCCTCTTTCTTCCAACGTCATGTTAAATACTATATCTGTTGTAGTGTTTATGTATTTTTTAGGATTCTGGACAGTTGCCTTATATTATAGGAGTTCACTATCTGCCCTAAGAATGGAATGAATGTTTTTGCTACATCAGTTGCTATTAAAACACCCTTGTCAGTCCTTTTGACTCTAGTTCTGGATAGTTTGGCCATGTCTGCTGTTTCTAAGAGGAATACTCCTGGGAACAGTAGACCTAGGTAACATGTACCTCCCCAGTTTCTGGGCAACCAAGGATATGCTTTCTCTCCACATATAAAATAAACTGGATCACCTACATATACTGGTTCTATTTCCCATTTTAATACCACTGTATTCATGTATCCACTATATGTTCCGACTGAAAAAGAGCCTTTCTTTTTCAGACAAAAAGGGGCAGTTCTTGGGCTATAATTCACTGTGTAAGATGGGGGGATTGCATCTTTGTCCCCTTCTGTTCTTACACGAAACGTCATTACAGATGTTTTTTCTGGTGGGGACAATGTATCTCGTCTATTTTGTCGTGTTATCTTTCGTGTACTTTTCCTCGTGGGCTCTGGGGCTATTTCTTGTGCTTTATGGAAAATGGAACAACCCACAGGCTTCATTATTATCTCCTCAAACTCATTCATGTTGGTTCTGTCTTATTGACCCGTACTGCTCTCATTCCATTTCCCATAAAACATTGCACCTAAAAATGCACTACATGCAGAACTTAATGGTAGTGGTTGTACATACCACCCTATTCCTTTCCCAGCATGCTGTGGTAAATGGGCACATACCCAGCAATTTGTTTTCTTCAGAATTGCATGTGTCATGTTCATGATCAACAGCAATGTATTATTTCCAAAACCTTCCCTGTGTCTTTCTTCCATTGGGGGCAGGGTACAAGTAATCACCTGAACCGGGCTTTCAGTAGTGGATATATTACTTATTGGTACAAACATTTCTAATGGGTGTATTGCTTCCACATACCATAATATTAGGGCTGTCGATATTGGTGCTAACACGCTCATAAAACACATTGTTATTGTCAGTACCAGCATACAATTCGTTTTACCATGCGTTTTTCTTAAGCTTACAGTCTTATAATTGACTCATTCTCAGCAGTGGTGGTGCAGGAGGAGGCTGGAACCGGTCCCGGCATGTTTCTCGTCGTCCTTCTTCTTTCTTATCACAGTTTGTTGTGGATATCTCTCTTCGTCGTGCTTGCTCTGATGTCGATAAGTTCAACGGGATTGTCACAGTTCAGTTCTGCCTGTCCTTTTTAGCCTGGATTTGTTTATTCGTTCTTAGGCAAGATCACTTGTCCTTTCTTATACTGCTCAGAGGACCTTTGATCAGTTATCTGATTGCCTTAATATCATGTGCGCCCAGCTTGTCCGCTCTGGTTCCTGACACATGTACTTTTATGATCGCACCGAGGAGCTGCGAGTCTTGAATTGTCCGACTTGCACAATTCTCACGCTTCTCTCCTCTACACCTCTAGTTCCTTCTCCGTCCATGAGCTGAACCAGAGGTTGACATAAACATCAAAAAAGAACTGCGGATCACTTTGTCTTTCGAGGCCGCAAGTTGTATCGCCTCACTCCTGGTATCGTGTGATCCGTGAATAGTGCCGGTGCACTTCCATATTCAGGCTCAAAGTCAACCTGTGGCGTAACTGCAGATGCTGGTGTGCGCCGCGCCAATGATGCAGATCCGTTGTTTGGCGTGCTGGCAAGTGCTGGTGGGCACCAACGGGGTACACGATTTGTTTCTGCTGGTATGTGCAAGGCAGATTTCGTGTCGGCCAGCAGTGATGTCGATTCTGCTGGGCAACGTTGGGGCACTCTTTGCCCTTCCCCCTCTTTGGCAATCGTCTCAGGCTTTGTTTCAAGTTTCACTTCTCGTTTTGGCAGATTAGGTGGCTGCTTACTGGCAACAGTTTCTTTCGTTTCTGGGTCCGCTGTCTCTTTCGGGTCATCAGTGTCAGGCAAGTCTTTCAGAGCAGTTGGAATCTTCTTGGCATGGGTAGCATGGATCCACGACTTCCTTCCATCCAGCCTTATTGCCGTCTGTGTCGCCAAGAGTACTTGATGAGGCCTGCGCCACCTGGGTGCTAATGATGACTTTCTTTCAAAAAATTTTAGCAGCACCCAGTCGCCTGGCTCCAGCGCGTGCCCCGGACCGGTTTATCTCACTGGTAATGCCTCCTGCACCTGCTGATGAATCAAACGCAATTTCTGCATTAAAAGGCCACAATAAGTACTAGGCACAGGATTTTCTACCTCACTAAGTCATTTTGGCTGTGGTGCGCACCATACATTTGCCGGCCTCCCCATCACGATCTCGTACGGGGAGAGCCCAGTTTTAGCGTGTACAGACGTAAGCATGCATAATAGTGCTATTGGTAATGCATCCACCCAACTCAACTTGCTTCCCGCACAAATCTTACTAATCTTTGATTTAAGAATCCTGTTGTGCCTCTCCACAAGACCGGCAGAACTCGGATGCCTTGAACTATGGAATCTCTTATCAATCTGAAGACCAGCACATATCTGTAATACCACTGTGCCCACAAAATGTAGTCTATTATCGGACCATAGGACACGGGGCAAGCCAAATCTGGAAAAGTACTCCTTAAGCATTACTTTTGTCGTGCTCATTGCTGTGCAGTCCTTCAAGGGATATGCCTCCACCCACTTACTGAATGCACAGATCACCACCAAGACGTATTTTAAGTTTTGGCACCTCTCCATCTCTAGGAAATCAAAATGGATCACCTCAAATGGCATAGAGGGCGAGCCAAAACTGCCTGTTGGAGTCACTGTTCCCTTCCCTACATTGTGTTGCAAACACGTGATACAGTTCTGCACCAACCTCTCTGCATTCTTTTTTATGTTTACATTCTGCCAAACTGTAGAAAGGTGCTGTATTATCTTTTTCGCACAGATGTGCTTAGGGCTGTGGGCCATTGTGACCATTGCAGTCACGTACGAATTTGACAACATCCAGTTTTTAGTTTCCTTGTCCACCCAACAACCCTCTAGATCCAACTCAGCAGATCCCTCTGCCCACCCCTGTATTTCATCGGCCGTAGCTTCGGCCTGCATTTCTTTGACAGTGGCAACTCCATTTTCTATCATACAGGGTACTTCCTCAGTCTGAACCGTCATCATTTTGGTATTCAAGTCAGTGGCAGTTTGTTTCGCAATCCTGTCTGCAAACGCGTTTCCCTCTCCTACTTTGCATGTTACCTTTTTGTGTGCCTCGCATTTCACTATTGCTAGGCGCTTTGGAAGCGTGAGTGCAGACAGTAATCATATAATCAAAGTGCCGTTTTGAATTCTGGCGCCATGTGATGTCAAAAACCCTCTCTCAGCCCAGAGTCGACCAAAGTTATGAACCACTCCAAAAGCATACTGACTATCAGTATATATATTCACATTAAAATTTTCAGAAACCTTGCAGGCTCTGGTTAATGCTATTATCTCTGCGGCTTGTGCCGAATTGTAGTGAATTCTTGTGCTTTCTACAACGCTCTCTAGGGTAGTGATAGCATATGCGGCAGTTGCCGTGCCATCTGGTAATTTAAAACATGAGTCACAAAATAACTCTCCATCTGGCTCTTTCTGTGGGATATCACTTAAATCAACCCCCCCCTTGGTTTCTTCCTCTGTGACCATTAAGCAATCGTGGGGGGGTGATTCATCCTTCCCAATTTCTTTTATGGTTGGTGGCATTAATTCTGCAGGATTCAACGCGCTACACCTCATAATTTGGATATGGGGCGCGAACAAGATAATCTCAAGCTTGTCAATCTAGCAGATGTGAGGTGCTGCGTCTGTGTCCTATTTAATAGAACGTCTATGGCATGTGGCACCATCAAAATTAAAGTGTGCCCCAATACCATCCCTTCCGTTTGTTTCACTGACGCAGCAGCCACCGCGACAGATCGCAAACATCGTGGTAGTGCGCGCGCTACAGGGTCCAGCGCAGAAGAAAAAATAGCCGCATGGCCTATTTCTTCCACCTTGTTCCTGTGTCAAAACCGCCAATGCACATCCTTCACTTTCACACACAAATAGTCTAAACATTTTCTCATAATTCGGCGTGCCCAAAACTGGAACCAAGCATAATGCAGTTTTCAATCCATCAAATGCTTTCTGACATTCCTCATCCCACTGCAAAGGCATAACCGCATCCTTTCTAGTCAAATTCACCAATGGCTTCACAATTAACGCAAAATTACATATCCATTATCAGCAATATGAAGCCATGCCTATTATGGCTCTGACTCCTTTTTGTGTCTTTGGAATAGGCATACAAGAAATACATTCTATGCGTTCTGGCATTAGTCTTCTCCCTCCTTTCTAAAGTAGGTAGCCCAAATAGGCCACCTCCTTTCGATTATATTGGAATTTCTTCAAACTAGCTTTATGGCCATGTGCCGCTAGGTGTGACAGTAGTAATACAGTGCTTTCTTTACAAATCTCCTCTGTGTCTGCAGCTAGCAGTAGATCGTTCTATGTATTGCGAGAGTACACAACCCATGGGTAATTCTAGCATGTCTAGCTGCTCTTTTAATGCTCTAATGTAAATACTTGGACTTTCCGTGTAACCTTGCGGAATCCGCGTAAATGTAAATGATCGTCCTTCTAATGTGAACGCGAACATATATCTGCTGTCCTTGTCCACTGGAATACTGAAGAACGCGTTTTTCAAATCTACTACACTAACATATTCTACTGAAACAGGTATCATTGTAAATATTGTAGTGACATCTGGCACTAGAAGAAATTGTGGATCTACTACTTTGTTCAATGCGCGCAAATCAATTATAAAACGGTATGGTACCTCATTGCCTCCTTTTTTATAAACTGGAAGAATCGGGCTTTTGCATGTACTGCCTGTAATTTCCTCGATTACCCCTAATTTCACCAAATCTGTAACAATACTCTTCAATCCTTTCTCACCTTCAGCCGAAATTCTATATTGGGGTATTCGTGGTAGGGTAACACCTTCCTTCAAGATGATCTTTACTGGCTCTATCTTTAAACATCCTACATCATTGTCATGCATTGCCCATATACACGTTGGTACTTTACTTAGTTCCCCTGGTAACGCTTCGGACATGAATTCTGACACAGGGGCATCGTGTGGCCAAATCGTTAGAAACACTCCGTCTGCCGTGCAATGTATAACGGAACCTAGTTTTTTCAACAAATTTAATCCGAACAAGTTCTCCCCACAATTGTCTGTTAAAAGGAAAGGACAATGTTCAGTAAATGGTCCTATTGTAACTGGGACTGGTTTGGACACTGGGTTTATGACTGGTGTACCTGCAAGCCCTACGGAAACATTCTTTTTCCCTGACAGTGGTATATCCGGAACCAAGTGGTGGTCTATTGAACACTTCTGCGCTCCTGTATCTACAAGAAAGCAGTGCTCCTCATTCCCGACTCTCATTTCTACGTTCGGTCCTCTCTGATTCACTGGAATAGACACTGGTTCCGACCCCTGTCCTGGGCTGTCCTATTGGGGAAATAACACATCGTCCGATGTGTAATCATTACTATTACTGTAATACGTGTTTGGCTGTGTAACAAAAACGTTCCCACCCTTTCCTCTATTTCCCCCACTTTGGTTTCCATATTGTTGATTTTGCTATCCCTGACTCTGGTTTGGGGCATTTTGGTTTTAGCCTTGGTTTTGATTACCTCCGTTATTGTGATGCTGCTGCATACTATTCCTATTTGGTCCATTCGCTCCTGGGTGTCCTCTATGCTGCCTCCTCTGACCCGACCCATTTCTATTCTGTAGATGTGGACATTGCGCTCGCCAATGTCCTTCCTCCTTACAATACGCACACTGATTTGGTCCCACTGTTCCCTTATGCATATTCAAATTACTCCTTCCTTGTGCGTTCCCTCTCCCTTTATTATGTCCTACCACTTGCTGCATTAATACTTGTGTTCTCAATAGACATTCTTTCAAATCTGCCCCCACCTGTTTTAGCAATGATAATTCGTTCACCATCTCCTTCTGTTCCGGTGATGATAACTGCTGCTGTTTATTGTGCGACCCCTTTTCCCCCTTCCCAGGTCTCCCGAAATCCCTACTCCTGTATGCAGGTGTAGTAAACATTGACAGGTGTAGTAAACATTTCGATATAATCATTATCTAATTCATCTCTAAGCTCAAAAAGTCTATATACATGTTCTCTCACTTCTTCATCCCTCTCCCTACAGCGTGCTAATGCATTCAAATCTAACAATCGCTGCGGTGGTAATTTCCCAATTAACTGTTTCCATTTCTCCACCAAATATTCACCCATGCATTCCAACACTACCTGTCTTTCGTTGCTTCTTCGGAAGTCATACATCAAGGCCAATGCTGCCGTCCCATCATTCCCGTCTATATACATCTCTGCCTGTTGCTGCAATTCCACCTTCCTTTCTTTGCTGATCGTGCTGCGAGTTACCCTTGTGCATCCCCGTTGGTCAGTCCCGCCTCTTGCCCCTGTGGTTTCAATTTCAACCCCAGGAGGAACAGACGGTACCGTGTCTGTGTCTGGGGCGGGAGGTGCGGATGGGACTATGGGAACAGGGAGTGTCTGTTGTGAGCCTGGTTGGCTAATAGGAAGTGTTACGTGCGCAGTCTGTGGCTGTGGGAGGGCTTGAGCTACCGGAGGGGGAGCTTGGGCTACGGGCGGGGTCTGGGCAATAGCTACTGACGTGTCTGGCCTCACTTCTGATCTTGGGCCTTGTTTTGTATGGGTCAATATATTTTCTATCAATTAATCTGCTATGTGTAATTCCCGTTGTGGATATATCTTTTCTATATTCAACTGGTCTCGCCTACCTGCCCTTCTTATACTCTCAGTCCACTCCTCCTCTTCTTTCTCTTCCTTTACTTCACCTTTCGATTTATGCCTGCACGCATGCTTCGCTCTGCTTTTAAATCGGAGCATTGCTTCCTTTCTCCAGTCTTTAATAGTCTCAAATGCTGCAGGACGCCCTTTCTTTCTTATCAACACCCTTTCCAGGTTGTCTATCTCGCTATCTCAAAACTACCATTAATCGGCCACTGATGGTCTTGGTTTGCCTATGCCAAGTCTCACAGAATATTATCGCACCCACTCCATACTTCACATTCATCTCATACGCCGGCGTTCCCCCAGGTGGTACAATTTGGCCATCTTCCAAAGATTGTCTACCATAGCGGAAAAATCCCGCTAAGGTGGACAATACCCCAGGCATGTTTCAACCTTCCCCCTGGTTAATCAACCTTACCTAGGGTGTTTGATTTTGCAAAGTTAACTCTCAACCAATATCAGGATTACTTTGAATCGGGGAATGACTCACCTGATAAATCAAGTCGTCTGTATACTGACGCACCAAAGGACGTTGTGTCTGCGTTTCTTGGCTTCCGCCTCGTTTCGGGACCCTCGCCTCCTTGTTCTCTAGCCAGGCACATTGATCAGGGATCAGATGTGTGCAGATCTGCAAAGGAGTGTCTCATCACTTTTACAGGGCGCCCCGAACACCTCTTGATCGTCTCGTCCTCGCCGTTCTCCGCCTTACTCAATTACAACGTTATGCGATGAAACAAGTGGGGGAGGGGCCCTATTTGGGCGCCATCTTGAAAGGGGCCCCTAGGGGTCCCTAACATCTATGGAAACAAGGCGAGTCACCACACACGATAGCTACGCCAGACACGAGGTTGTATTCCCAAAGCTAGGGTTTATTGCAAAGCAAAAAGTCTCAGTTGGCCAACTCGGTCTCACGCCCCGCAACGTGTATCTCTAGACCTCGAGGGACGCAAGAGAGTGAATTACGTACATCAGTTACATATATACAAAATGCATATCAAACAATCAGCTATGACATGTTTAACACCCCCACTTTATTGGGTTTCTTTGAACTTGGTGTGATGATGGACATCTCCGACAACTATGACACCTTCAAACATCTATTCTAGTAACAATTTGCAATTTGTGAGTGCGAAGGCATCTTTCAGTTGTTGAATAGAACACAGCGCTTCTGTTCTTGGAAGCGAGCTACATACTGGGGGAAGAGTTGCATTCCAGACCTTGCTATCTATTAGGTGCTATTCGTGTCCTGGGAGCCGACACGCTCTAGCGGGCTCAGCAAAGGGGGCCGTAAGAAAAGCATAATTCAAGTCTTCAGCTATATTATTCTAACATATTCTACCATATAACGAGACTGGCTGGCAGCTGCAAAATGATTAAATGCCCTGCAGCTCTGCTTCAAGGCTACATTCGGGAGGGAGCCGGGCATTCTTCCTGGCGCTGCCTACGTTTGTGTTTCAACAAACTCTTGTTACCCTCTCGGCCCTGCGGCCTTGTCCTTATTACGTACAGACAACAATGTTTTACTCTGCTCTGCTTCAAGGCTACATTCGGGAGGGAACCAGGCATTCTTCCTGGCGCTGCCTACGTTTGTGTTTCTGCGGCCTTGTCCTTTTTACGTAGAGACAATAATGTTTTACAGTCGAGCAGTGTAAGCGGAAAATATACTGCGAAGCAATAGGAACAGAAAGCAATGAGCAATGGTTAGAAAACAAAATGGCGATTCTTGTTACATCAAAATGGCCGTTCATTGGCAAACTCGAAAACCTATATTCTGTCACCAAAATACGTTTGCGGTCACAAATTAGAGGTATCCATTTTTCTAGACTGACAGAGTCTTTGCTCAAGGGTGAGTGATTGTTATTACAACAATCACAGGTGTTATAGCCTCTCAAATATTCAAGACTACATTTAAAACTTCCAAAACCTGACTCTCCAGAAAGTGCAAGCGCTGTTCAAAACCAAACAAATGAAAGTTACATTTGTAATTAAAATAGAAACTCAGCAAAACCTTTCCCTGTGACAATCCAGATAGGTATTTAACTTTATGTAGGGCTTCATACATGGTTCGTCCAACATCGAGGCACTGTGATTATTATACATCAGTCAATACTCAGTTTACCAACCTCTGAAGGATGTTAGCCAATAAGATAGCAATAAAATACAAAATGAGCGCTCGGTGCTGTGATCTGTGTGTGTTCCGTAGGTTGCAGGTTATAATCCCGGCAAGGCCAACTCAGCCTTTAATGCTTTCGAGGTCGATAAGGGAGTGCCAACTTAGTTTGGTGATAATTGTGATGTGTTCTATGTACAGCACCTTGCCAAAAGAGCTATATAAATAACAATTTGACAATGTAGGTATAAATATTAGCATGGAGTCCTTGCCTCTCTGCACTGTTAGATCATAACAGTGGGATACCATTTGTTAGTAATAGCTCCAGGAAATGAGAACTTTTGTTAAACATCAAAAGACAATTCTGCTATCGAACCTCAAAATACACAATACAATTCATGTTTGCTTTACTATATAATTGGCTAGGTTTTGTGTTTGTAACATTTAAATATACAGAGGAGAGATCAAATGACCAGACCTTAGAAAAATATCAAAAGGTGCAAGGCATAAAATAAGTGGTATTGCATCGCAATTTGCGATACGATACCGCTGGTTTGCGTTTTAAATTTAATATCATGTCGCAGAAACTGCGATATGATTCATGGCACCGAGCGCAGAGTTTAAAAGGCACAGATTACTGTGCTTGTTTATTTAAACTCTGCCCTCAGTGCACTGACAGTGTGCAGGCAGTAGGCAGCAGCTCCCGGGCTGGGCTAAATACATTGTATCAATGTATGAGCCCAGCCCGGGAGTGGCGTCGAAGTCACGCGGAGAAGACTTCAGCAGGAGCACACCAGCTCCACTCACAGACCCGGCTCCCATCCAAGGTAAGGAGTCATGCTGGGGTGCTTAGCGGAAGGTGGAGGAGGGGGAGCCCATTGTCTGCGGGGCTGGGTGTTAGCAAGTGGCCACGAGAAATATTAATTCCAGCCACTTGCTAGCACCCAGCCCCACAGTAAAATGGCATGCTGGCAGATCGCGTTTCAAATATTCTTTCCTTCTCGTGATTTGCGAGAAGGAAGGAATATTTTAAATGCCCTCTACAAGCAGGCTATGTTATTACTGCAGGCCTGGGTGCTTAGAAAGTGGCTGGAAATAATATTTCTCCCGCCCGAACGGACGGGAGAAATATTGTTTCTGCCACTTTCCGAGCCCCCAGGCCTGCAGTAATAACGTAGCCTGCTTGCAGAGGGCATTTTTAACTTTCTTTCAGCCTAGTGCTTAAAAGTGCCACAAGCGCTTTAATCACGAGATTGAAAGAAAATTAAAAAAGCCCTCTGCAAGCAGGCTACGTTATTACTGCAGGCCTGGGTGCTTAGAAAGTGCCGGTAAATAATATTTCTCCCGCCCGTATAGGCAGGAGATTTATTATTTACTACTACTTTCCAAGCACCCAAGCCTGCAGTAATAACGTAGCCTGCTTGCAGAGGGCATTTCTAACTTTCTTTCAGTCTAGTGCTTAAAAGTGCCACAAGCGCTTTAATCACGAGACTGAAAGAAAATTAAAAATGCCCTCTGCAAGCAGGCCACGTTATAACTGCAGGCCTGGGTGCTTAGAAAGTGGCCATAAATAATATCTCTCCCGCCCGTATGGGGCTGCATATTATTCAACCATATTTGAAAATGAGATAAAAGATACAAAGAAAGCGGCAGGACGATGCATTGTGGTTAAAGAAAGGTTTAATATTACGTCCATTGTACAGTTAATTGAGATACAAGGACGAGCATCACAATGAGAAAAGGAGCTATAGAAAATGCAGGAATGTTTTTTGTCCCCCACTGAGGCAATTTGGCGGCAGGACAGTACAAGAAGGCCAGTTATGCCTCTAGCATTGTTGAGAGTTGCATTGGAGCAGCTCCATTACCCAGCTCATGTGACTCGAGAGAGTCTAGCTGCTCCAATAGCAGAAGACGGGTTTGTACCGAACCTCAGTGAACATGTGGCACAGTTAATTGTAAACTGTATTATGTACCAGAAAATTATGGCAGGGCACACACTGTGAACAGTGAGAGGAGTAATCCCTAGACCTAATGGCCCCTTCCAACATCTGCATATAGATTATGTGAATATGTTGCAAACATGTAATGGTTATCGATACATGTTAGTTGTAATATGTCCCTTTTCTAGATGGATCGAAGCAGGTCCGCAAAGTTTCTAGTCTGCAAAGTGTTTCCAAGATGGGGGGTGTGCAAAGTTTTGCGATCCGACAATGGACCACACTTTGTGAATGAACTCTTTGAAAATATAGTCTTACTCTTGGGCATCAAGCATAAGTTTGCTTTGGCTTATCACCCGCAAGCCAGCGAGTTATGCGAGATATTAAATGGCCTTCTGACAGAGAGAATAGCAAAGCTTAAAATGACATTGAAGAGATGGCTGCATTGCCAACCCCTTGCATTGTATGGATTACGCAATCAACCTGGTTCAGATCACCATTTAACGCCCCATGAGTTGGTGGACACTGAATGAGAACTCCTCTCACCCCACAACAAGGGCAAATACAGATGCCCACGGTGTAACGAAGACATTAGGTGACAAGATGCATGATTACTTGAAAACGATGACTCAAAGTATTTCTTTTATTTATTAACAGATCAAAAATCAACAGGAGGGGCCAAAAGTGAACAAAGAGTACAATTTGCCTATTAGTTTGGAAGACTCATTACAACCTCCAGCCAGGGGAACAGGTGTTAGTAAGAGAATGTGATCGTACCTGCAATACCCCTCGATTTAATGGACCTTATGAGGTGGAGGAAGTAAGCACTACCGCTGCGAAGCACAAGCGCTGACATGCTTCGATCCATCTGCATGATATCAAGCCCTATAAAGGCGAAGCATTGACCTCTCCTGCACCTACCACCAGTGAAGTAAGTGCCCACAGTGAAGCAAGAGAGAAGTGGCAATGAATGACAACGCAATCTACGACCAAGAACACAGATAAATAATGCAAAACATTTTTAGATTAGGGATGTCGTATGAACTGATTAATTAACAGTAATTGTCGAACACTTTCCTTAGACAAGCCAAACGAGACAATGAGAGAAGAGTTTGAGCATTGCAAGAAAAAGAAAAAAGAAAATATTTCTGATCGTCGATCATGATATCCATCATTACGTTGATATATACATTCTTAGTTATTCTTTTGTCTTACATTTCTCAAACATACCCAGCTTGGATTCAAAGAGGAATAAACATTGCTGCATTTCTGGACCACCCCAAGAACAAGTGGATCGTTTGGAGAGTAACCATTGAAACAATACTCCAATTTTGGATATAGAATTGATTTTAAAAGGAGGCAATACATTTGCATATTCATACAATGGAGAGGCGTCAACATTTCAGAGTTTCATTACCATCCAAAAAAATCAATAGAGTCTGATATCGATGGTGATATAAGCTGGTATTATGATATGTGTTTTCTCCTTATCATCATGGCGTTGTTTGTTTGTTTATTTATTTCTAATGTGCACCAGAACCAGACCCACGGGTAACAGGGTGCAGCAGTAAGAAAATGCAAAGCTTACATGGTTACAAAATTACAAGTGAAGTAGCAATAAAACATAAGTAGTTACAAATATATTCACAGTGAGACATATATACACATATACAAAATGTGATCAAGTTGTGACCTGGAGGGATGAGAGGGCACAAAATCAGTTGTTACAATATAGTGGATGGATGGTTCAGGGCATTCTACTAGGTGAGGGTAATGTGGCAGCTTCATAGGCTAGTGGTCAGTAGAATTGAGCAAGTTGATATAGTTGCTTCTAAGTTGTAGGTACGGTTGATCTGCTCTAAGCCAGGGTAGCAGGGAGTTTCAGAGTTTGGACGCTTTCACAGGAAAGCTATTGCCGCCAGTCTTGGTGAGTCTGAATCTGGGTACAATAAGGCAGTTTGTATTACTGACTCTTGTGGGTCTGCTAGATGTTCTTCTATGTAGTCTGTCTTCCAGGTAGCTGGGGGCAGCATTATTTAGTGCTTTATGCTTAAGGGGGACCAATTTTAGAAGAATTTTGTTATGAGTGGAGAGCCAATTGAATTGACGTCTAGTTACAGAGATGTGTTCTCTTTTGTTCACGCTAGTTTGGAGTGTTTGTAGCCTCTGGATGATGTCCTTGTTGGCGCCACTGTAGAGAACATTACAATAATCTAGCCTAGAAAGTATTAGTGCTCTGGCTAGGATCATACAGCTGTCATTTGATAGGAAGGGTCTGCCTGCCCTGATGAGCTTACAGGTGTAAGCCGTGGTAGAGGCCAGCGATATTACTTGTTTGTCAAAGGACATAGTAGAGTCAAGGTGAAACCCAAGGGTTTTTACCTCCTTGGCTACCCTGGCTACCCTTGGCTATCCTGATAATATTTCCATCAATGGTAAATGATGAATATTCAGATCCTAATTTCTTGAGGTTAAGGTGTGTACCCAGGATAATGAGCTCTGTTTTGTCATCATTCAGGCATAGACCGGACCGTGGGTGGCCATCCATGCCTGGATGATGAGATACACTCTATTCACCAATGCTAGATCCTTGCCATAATCCCCTGAAAGTGGGGGGAGAATCTGAGTATCAGCTGCATAGTTAGTGTAGGTGATACCTAGACTGTCCAGATCATTGAACAAAGGCTTGGTGAATATGTTGTATAATTTGGGGGAGTCACAGAAGCCCTGTGGTACACCACACGTGATAGGGACAGGGTCTGCAGCTGCTGATGGTGAGAAGTCCCTCATAGTTCTATTGCTCACAAACGATTCTATCCATCTGATGGCCTCTGTAGAAAAATGTGCTGCTGAGTCTAAGTGATGACACAGGACCTTGTGCTCCACTAGGTCGAATGCACCTGAGAGATCTAACAGTAGGAGGAGGGCTGTTTTACCTTTATCTCTCAACTCATCAACCTGTGCTTTTAAATCAATAAGGGCAGTTTCTGTCCCGTGTAATGGGCGAAAGCCAGATTGTCTTGCTGCCAGGAGCTTATGTGATTCTAGAAATTTTTGAATCTGGGTATAAGCGACCTTGTCGAGTATTATAACTAAGAATGGTACTGTTGTGATAGGACGGTAATTAGTAGGAATAAGTGGGTCTAAAGTTTGCTTCTTTAGAAGTGGGAGTACCCAAGATTGTTTCAGGTTAGAGGGAATGGTACCAGATGAAAAGGAGGCATTGATCAGTTTAGATATGAAAGGTGCAAGCTCTCTAGCTGCATCTTTTATAATCTGGGCTGGGCTAAGATCACCTTTATAATTAGACAGCTTGAGAGATAGGATAACTTTTTTCTATCTCTAGTATGGAGGTTTTGGTGAAGTGGAATCTGGTGGTATGGTTAGTAAATGTTTCGCTGGGGGGTGGTGATGTTAGATTGTAGTGGTAAGTTCAAGGACTCTTTTTTTGAGTAATTTTATTTTGAAGAGTAGTTATTTTATTAGATAGTGCATATTGAATGTCTGAACACCAAGACTTGTTTTTGATGCATATGTGAGGTGTAGGAATCAGGGACTCTAGTTCTTTCAGTATGGTAAATAATTCCTTTATACTAGAGTTTGCTTTAGCAATCCGTTCATTGTAGGAATTTAGTTTTGCCAGGCAGATTTCATTCTTGTATTGCGAGGATACTTTCGTTAGCTTAAGTTTATTGTCATTGGAGGGGAGTAATCTCCAAGCGGTTTCACATTTCCTTTTTAGAAGATGTAGGTGCTTTAACTGAGGGGTAAACCACTTATTTAAATGGGATTTGGGTTTGCTGGGTCTAGTTTTGAGTGGCGCAATTTTGTCTAGTGTCATGAGCATGATTTTATTATATTCATAGATTAAGGTACCTGGGTCTAGGTTATCTGCCAATGAATTTAGAGTAGGGAGAATGGCAGGGATCACCTTGTCCACAGTAATGTTCTTTTTGTTCCTTGTTGGGCAAGGTGGGGCAGTGGATATGGACATCGGGGGTGGTCTAGTGGTAGAGAGTTTAAAAGCCACAAAGGCATGGTCTGTCCACAGTTGCGGTGTAATGGAGGTGATAGTAGCAGTGCAGTTATAATCAGCTACCCAGCCTAAGGTTCTCCCTTTATTATTGGTAGGTTAGTTTATTTTCTGTGACAGGCCTAATTCAGAGAGGATATTGGCTATTTTGCAAGCATGTTTATCCGTAGGATCATTGAATCCTAGATTGAAGTCACCTAAAAGTAGTAATTGGGTCGTGGTTTTAAGATTGTTAGATAGTAGGCTATAGTAGGCTATGGATATCCTCCTCAAATGTCCCGAGTGGCCCAGGAGGTCTGTAAATTAAGTGGATAGTAAGTGACTGGGAATTAGTTAGAGGGATTTTAGCTGTGAGGACTTCGCTGGATTGTTTAGTTTGGGGGGCGAGTCTTAAGGCTAAGATAGATCTCGATATGATGGCGATGCCTCCGCCTCGAGTCTCACCTCTATCCTGTCTAGATATCGTATAACCGTCTGGTATGGCTAGCATAAGCGAGGGTCCTGCTGCATCATGCAGTCAGGATTCTGTTCTTGCGAGGAAGTCCAAGTTATCTTCCAGTATTAGGCCAGAAATGTCCGTTGCATGGGCAACCAGCGATCTTGCGTTTATGAGAGCTCCTTTAAGGAAAGGTACCTCCGTTATTAGTATGACATGAATGGGAGTCGGTAAGTTGGGGTGGTTAGCTAATTTAGGTGTGTGTACTATTTGTTGATTATCGTTGTCATAAGGCAGAGGTACGGAAGGGGTCCAAGTAGGCTTAATTAGCTTTGCGCCAGTGGGGCAGTTTGTTTTCTTATTTGTTGAGGGTAGTAATCTTGTAAGTGGTTTGTGCAATTTGGAGAGTCTGGCCCGGAGTTTAAGATTTCTGTCGTTGGTCGTGCAAGGGTGGGTTACATAGGAACCTGAGCTTGTTACAATGGGGTAGTTAGGTTGAAGGATGCTGGTATTGTTGATTGCCATTATATTCAGGGTAGGTGTAATTTGTGCCACCTCAGATGGTTGGAGCAGCCAGACACAATCTTCCGAGAGGCAAGTGTAAGGAGTATAGTGGCAACAGCTGACAGGTACATAGTATGTAAGTTTAACATCATTGGCAAGTGGTAAGCTAGGAGTATGGTGAGCCTAGGCCAGTATAGCAAATGATCCTACATAGTAAATTCAGATGGCATAGGCGAAAGAGCACAATAACATGGAAGATACGAGTGGTAAGCAGGATCAAGTAGCACAAGACAGAATATGCAAAATCAAATGGCCTATGGCGTGTGAGGACAATCACATAGCAAATATGGGCAGTAGGCAGAACAGGTAGACACCGTGAACAAATTCAAGTGGGCCTAGGCAATATAAACGTATGCAAATGTTTAAGCTAAACACATAGAGGAAAAGAGCAGAAGCGAGAGGCAGATGGTCACCAAGTTAAGCAATACGCTATGAGTTCTGTTGACACTAATCACGTGGTTACGACATTTGTACTAGCATGGTAGAGAAGTAAAGGCACATTAGTGGATAAGTGGGAGTCAGGTAGCTAAATATATCGCATATGATGGGGCAAGCAGAAATACAATGGCTGAATGTTTGTTGCAGAGTAATGAATTAGGCCATGTGGTGTACACAAGTGGCATATGTTGATAAAGTGACGTCCGTTGCATGGAAACAGTGTATTATAACAAGTATCAGCTTTAACAGCAAGTGATCATGTCAGTGGGACAACAGTGTTGAAGTTTAGATCACAACGGCCATCTTGATCAATGGGCCCAAAGTAGAAGTGGGTAGCGATAATACGTCAGTTCCATTACTGGTATGCAATACATTATTGAGCATGCAGAAGGAAGTGTACGCAGTCTAGTCACTAGTAAGCAATGCTATGTTATCTGCATAGTACCGTATGTAAAGCGGAGTTTCGGCAGGTATGATAAATATAAAATCTTCAAATAAGTAATATCGGCTAGACATCACAGCGGTAACAGGTGCACCAAGGTAGTATATTATGCACTTTCATAAGTAAAGTTAGCACATTACGCTATGAGGATAGTCCAGAACGTTGTGGCTTGCGTATTAGGTAACATAGGCAACAGCATACACACGTAGCGCAGCGTTAGAGTATATAAGTGTGTGAGTCATAGGCAAGTAGCTTGGCGTGCTATTGCTTACCAGAAAATTGGTAGATGCATGCCGATGGCGTTATGGGTCTCCGAGTTCAGGCGATGAGGGGGTGCGGTATGGAGTAACGGCAGGGCTGCATGGCTGGCCCCATGGCTCCGTAGGCACCGACAGGCACAGACAGGCACAGACAGGCAGCTTCCGCCTGACGGTGGGGGTTGGTATGGAAATAGTAGGTATCAGCCAATCCCTGACTGGGGAGGCTGGTCAGGCCTGGTACTGTTCATGGCTTGGGGAGGAGGTGGCGGCCATTGACCAAGTTGCCGGTAATGGCTAAGGTGCAAATAAAACTTCTATTTAGGGCCAGTGAAGCAAATGGGGCTCCAGCGCAACACGGAGATAATGTGATGCAAGATTATCAATTTAGGAACAGGAAGATGTTGGCGCGGGGTCTCGTCGTCGTAGTCGCTCGGTCCATCCACTAACTTCGTCTGCATGGGGAACGATGGAGGGGGGGCTCCTGCCCCAATCCTCTCGATGCGGCTGCAGAAAATGACTGAGTAATGCACAGACAGGTTCTTTTGCTGGGCCCTTCTGCGGTGGTGCTTCTTCCGTCCTGCGGCTGCCGCCTGACGGTGGGGGTTGGTACAGAAATAGTAGGTATCAGCCAATCCCTGACTGGGGCGGCTGGTCAGGCCTGGTACTGTTCATGGCTTGTGGAGGAGGTGGTGGCCACTGACCACGTTGCCGGTAATGGCTAAGGTGCAAATAAAACTTCTATTTAGGGCCAGTGAAGCAAATGGGGCTCCAGCGCAACACAGAGATAATGTGATGCAAGATTATCAATTTAGGAACAAGAAGATGTTGGCGCAGGGTCTCAACGTCGTAGTCGCCCGGTCCATCCACTTACTTCGTCTGCATGTGGAACGATGGAGGGGGGGGCTCCTGCCCCAATCCTCTCGATGCGGCTGCAGAAAATGACTGAGTAATGCACAGACAGGTTCTTTTGCTGGGCCCTTCTGCGGTGGTGCTTCTTCCGTCCTGCGGCTGCCGCCTGACGGTGGGGGTTGGTATGGATATAGTAGGTATCAGCCAATCCCTGACTGGGGCAGCTGGTCAGGCCTGGTACTGTTGATGGCTTGTGGAGGAGGTGGCGGCCATTGACCACATTGCCGGTAACGGCTAAGGTGCAAATAAAACTTCTATTTAGCGCAAGTGAAGTGTGAAGTGTTGTGAAGTGTTGCAGAAAATAACACTAACATGGAGGGTTATCAATGGCACTGATACAAAGTGTATTAATGAAACACTTATTATTGTTCCCAATATAAGCATGGATAGCATGTTATATAAAATAGCTAGAAGGACATTTTGGTTTTAAAAAAATACTGAAGAAACCCATTAAGGTATAAATACAGATCTTGAAAAGGTGGTTCATTTAAAGAATAACCTATGGTACCAGCACATGAAAGAGGTGGGTGAAAGAACATCCGACAAAAGTTATGTTTTTTCCTTAATACTGTATGTCATGAATGCAGCAAGAACCTTTATTGCAAGAGAGATGTCTCCACATGATGCAAAATGCCTCAGTCATCTAGCAGCATGCACAACCAGAGGACAAGTTGAAGGAAAATGGGTTATGTTACGATGGCAAACAAAAGTGGCATTCCCATATGAAGATACCTATGTAAAAACAAGAAAGATGGAAAATGGATTAGGATGGACAAGCAAGAAACTCATGTATCAATCCCAGATAGAACGAATAAAGGTGGTCCAGATGAAGAAGCTGAATTGCTCAGACATAACTGGAAAACCAGGAGAGCCAAGATGTGGAAAAAGACTTCAGCTGGTGATATATGGATGTGTTCTCACTAGTACTGGATGGGGGAGAAGGGCTATTGGTCTGCCCTGCACATCTATGGAAGAGAGCATCAGCAGGTATAGTTCAGATAGTGACAAATGCCTGGAATCATGGGCCAAGTATTCAAAGTTACTAACATGGGCGATAATGAAGCAGGACCAGTTTCTATAATACCACTGAGAAATGCAACAACATGCTTCAGGAATGATGGCCTTATCCTGGTTGGGAAAAATAAAGGATGTGAACAGATAATTGAAGGAATGAATGGAGAAACTGTTGTTAATGGATCAATATTGGGCCTGTGGATCCAGAGCCTACATGCAGTTGCCAAAGAACTGGTGAGGAATATGCTCCATGGTAATGGTCATGCACCAGCATTGGTGATTGCCCAACATGACCTCCAAATTGATGAATTTCCAAAAATGGATGTACATTTAAATAAGATAAAATCACCTGAGCTCCGCCGACTGAAGAGAAGCAATTATTTTTTAGCAAAATCAATGGAGTCTTATGACAATATCCTAGATGAGCATAAATTGTTCAGCAAGACGGCAATGATAATAACAGCTATATTCTTGCCAGGACTTCATGTTGCAGTAAACGCTAAGTGGCTGCAGATTACTAGATGGGAGCTGCTGCAGACAATCAATGCAACAATAAAAGGGCTGAATGCAATCAGAGAAGAATTAAAAGCCATCAGGCTGATGACTCTTCAGAACAGGTATGTCCTGCACTTGTTTACAGCAATGGAAGGAGGTGTGTGCGCCAAGGTTGACCCTTCTTGCTGTACATGTATACATCTCAAAATGGAGAAAATGGGACCCTGACAGAAGAAATAACCATGCCGTTATCTTTGCACACAAAGATGGTGGAGGAGGTAGACAAAATTGAAGATGATGACTGGTTTACATCTCTGTTGTCATGGATTCCAACCTGGCTAGCAATAGCTTTCAAGATGCTTTCAGGAATACTCGTGTTCGTATTGCTAGGTTTCTGTCTCATAAGGGTCATCGTAGGTGTCAGAAATAGGCAATACTTCAACACCTGAATCCTCCCCACTCGGCAGACTCGATGAGACCTTTGCAGGTGGTGAGTTCCCCTTTTTCCTTGTAGATCTCCAGTCCTTGCATAGATATGGCTGATCTCAGGAGGAAGCCACTATGCCCGCTGTGGTAGCAGCCCAGGCAACAGATCCCCCAAACCGAAATTACCACAAAAGGTAAAAAGCCAATAAGGCTGAAAAAAAACTTATATCCGATATGAGGTCCCATGGACGATGAATCAATTGCCAATTTGGGAATCAGAGTGGCAGGCCAGTCACAACAGAGAGTTGCTCTGTATGCCGAGAAGATGAGGCAAACCGAGTCCCCTCTGCAGAGTATGAGGGGAATACACCAATCTCTCCATTATGATGGGCACAGGACTTTCATACACTAGTACAGGTAAGTGAAAAGGGGAGAACAGGCAGAGGGCTGAAGCATGAAGCAGGCAGAGCAGAAGGAACGAAAACAATTGAACCACACCAGGAGCGGGCTAGAAAGAAGAAAAGCACTCCAGCAGCCAGCAAGGGAGAGAAAGGATCGAGCGAAACAGTGAAGACAGAATGTAGAACACAGAGTAATATGAACTAGCATTTTACCCCAAAGTAGAAGGACAAGGCAGGGCGGCAAGCAAAGAATTGAATGGGGGAAGGCAAGTTTGAGAAAGACTAGACCTGTTTGAACATTCAGAGCTGAACCTGGAGGGACAGTAATGGCACCATATGCACCACTTCCTTCACAGTCTCCAGGAGGGGCTAACAGTGACAGTATTCCCCCTCTTACGTCTGGATGTACCAGGCTTCCCCGGGTGAACGCGATGGAACCTCCTTAACAGAATAGGTGCCTTGATATGTGACACAAGTGTTCCCAAACAATGGATATCCTTTCCACTGCACCAGATACTGGAGCCCTCCTCTGTGAAACCGGGAGGAGCAGATACGCGATACCTTATATTCTTCAGGTTCCTCATGTGGCGAGAGCTGCATCTTCTTCTTGCGCTCATAAGGATATGTAACGAAAGTACGCAGCAATGAGGAATGGAAAACGAGGTGAAATATGTAATCATGGGGGCAATTGTAGTCGAAGAGCCATAGGATTGATTCTGGTAGGAACTTCAAAAGTACTGATGAATCTGGGGGAGAGTTTGGAGGGTCGAACCCATCTGGGTAAGTATTTGGTGGACAGCCAAACTTTGGAACCCACTTTCCATTCAGGCGTAGGACCTCTGTGGACGTCAGATTGACGCTTGTACCCTTCTCTCTTTGTTTTCAGATTATTATAAATTGCTTGAAGTTGCTTATGCTTGTGTGCTTGGGAGATGTTCTTCAAGAGACTATC
Organism: Ambystoma mexicanum; assembly: GCF_040938575.1. NCBI lineage: Eukaryota > Metazoa > Chordata > Amphibia > Caudata > Ambystomatidae > Ambystoma > Ambystoma mexicanum. The sequence goes on from NC_090930.1 coordinate 1,091,856,500, forward strand.
AAGTGATGGAACCACAGTTAGCAGAAAGACTGAGCTGGGCAGCGATCAGGGATGGAGCACATAGGTGTAGTGAAAAGGGCTCATACTTACTGCTGTGTAGATGGCGTTATTATATGCATATTCTGCAGTGGGTAACAGTTCCACCCAGCTATCTTGTCAGGGATTAGTAAAACAGATTAAGTACTTCTCCATGGTACTGTTCAGCCTCTCTGTCTGTCCGTTAGTTTGAGGGTGATAACCTGATATGATAGGTTATTTATAACACGCTTACTACCCAGAGGTTTCTAAGCGCGGACCTGGGGATCGAACCTGTGTTGCTTCGTGTTGTCTTGCTTCCAAGGCGAGCATATTATCCCTTAGCTATCCTCCCAATTAAAGGGATCGTTCTATGCTGAGCAGATTGAATAATGTTTTCCAGAACACAGAGGTGAATTGAGTACCTCGGTCTGAGGTGACCCATTCTGGGATACCATGTAGGCGGAAGATGTTTTGAAAAAACACGTGAGTTGTCTCGGAGGCCATGGGAACCCCTGGAAGGGGCACAAAAAGAGCCATCTTACTGAAAGAGTCAATCACTACCATTATAGTTGAGTACCCTCCAGAGGGGGGGAGATTCACCACAAAATCTGTGAACACATGACTCCAGGGTCTATTGGGAGTAGGGCTATGCTCTAAGTATTCAATCGGTTTGCTGGTTCAATGTTTGCACTGGGCACATACAGGACAAGACCAGACAAAAGACTTGATCTTCCTAGACATGTAGGGCCACCAAAAAGAGCAGCGAGTGAGTTCCAAGGTGGCATCACCTGGACCTGCTGTCTTGCCTTCATGACACCAAAACATTACCATCCTGCGAAGCCTCCCTCTGGGTACCACCAAAAGGTACTCATGGTACAGTAATGAATCCTTTTTAGACAGGCCTTTTCCGGACAGATAGGGATCCAACTTGGCGTTGGCGGTAGCTTCTCTGACTTCTTTTAGGAAGGAGGAAATGGTTCAGAGAAATGCATTCCTAGGAAAAAGTGGTTCGGTCGTGGAGATGGAGGGCTTCATGGTGATACTCCATGATAAACCATTGGCTACCATGTTTTCTGATCCTGGAATGTAGGTAATAATGAAATCAAACTGAGCGAAGAAACACACCCATCTTGCTTGTCTTACGTTGACACATTCCATCTGCTGCAAGACACGAAGATTTCTATGGTCAGTTCGTATGACAAAGGGGAATGCATCTCCCTGTAATAAGTGCCTCCACTCAGTGCATGCCTGTTTCACCATCATAAGTTCCTTTTCAATGACCGAATAGTTTAGTTCGCTCAGGTTAAAGGTCTTAAGCGAGGTAGGCAATAGGATGTTCATAGCCATCAATGTCTTGTTTCAATACCACTCCCAGAGCCCCTGCAGAAGCGCCAGTTTCCACTGTGAACGGAAGATTTTGATCTAGTTGTTTGAGGATGGGGCGGTACAGAACCTGCTCTTGAGTTGACAAAAGGCTTTTTCAGCAGCCGGACCCCACATGACAGGTGTGTCTTTCTTGAGACGTGCAGTGATGGGAAGGACCCTGGCAGCAAAGTCTCGTTTGAATCTCCGATAAAAATTGGCCAGCACCAGAAAAGGCTGGATGTCCTTTAATGACAAGGGTGTTGGCCATCGAAGCACAGCTGAGATCTCGCGTTGGTCCGTGGCTATGCCTTTATCCGACAGGAGGAAACCCATGTAGGGTACAGAAGACTTCTCAAAGAGACATTTTTCTGGCTTGACAAGTAACATGTTCTTTCTTAACCGATCCAACACCTCAGACAGGTGCTGTTGATGCTGCTCCCTTGAGTGAGAAAACACCAAGATATAATCTAGGTAGATGATCATTGATCTAAATAATAGATCAGAAAACATAGGGTCCATGTACCGTTGGAATACTGCAGGTGCGTTGACCAGGCCAAACGGCATGACCTAGTACTCGAAATGGCCATAAGAGGTCCTGAAGGCCGTTTGGCATTCATCCCCAGTGTGGATATGCAAAAGATGGTAGGCTCCTCATAAATCCAGTTTGGAGAAGATAGACACTCCTTGTACAGCTTGCAGTATAGCCCAGATAAGTGGCATGGGATATCTGTCCCATATGGTCACCTTGTTAAGGCACCTATAATCGATACAAGGTCTGAGTTCCAGGGAATCCTTCTTAGGGATGAAGAATAAGGAGGCACCGGCTGGCGATTTGGAGGGCCAGATGAGCCTGCTCAATAGGTTCTCCTCTAAGTGCTCCTTCAAAGCCTTTTATTCCGGAACCGTTAAAAAGAACATGCGACCAATGCCTCCGGTAACACCCCAATGGAACAGTCCTTCAGATGGTGAGGGGACAATTAGTTGGGAACCTTGCTGAGAAAATCCTTTCTGTGCCTTTGATACTGTGTCGGTATACTGTGCACCCCAGCAATAGAGGACCAAGAGACAGAACATTCCGCTATGGAAGAGTCTTTAGTAGAAGCTGGTAGGCAATGGGTGATATAATGCCTAGAACAAAAGCAAAGAGTGTTTTTAGTCCAGTCAATGTGAGGGTTATACGTCCTCAACCAGGGTATGTCTAAGGTCCCTGGAAAATGAGCCACCTTGATAAGGTCAAAACAAAGTGTCTCTCTGTGATTGAAATTAGAAAGGCACACAGGTGTTGATGTATGGGTGATGGGTCCAGAGCCGAGGGGTTTCCCATCCACCCCTTCAACCGCTTGATATTCAGTGCGCACCTGTTGAGGTATGGCTTCCTTCTTCGCCCAGATCACATCCATGAAATTATCAGTGGCTCCACTGTTTATGAATGCCAAGGCTTCAATAGATCTATCATCCACCTGTAGGAGCAAACAGATGACTAGCAAATGTGTATCAGTAGTAGCTGAACAGGTGTAGGTGGTAAACAGGGGACCTTCACTCATACCCCGACATGAGGTCCGCTCTAAGTCCGTGGTCTTTCGTTTCCTGATCTCCTTTGTAGCACTTCTGGACAATCTCTAAGGAGGTGATTCCCCGAACCGCAGTACATACAGAGTCGAAGATCCGATCTTCGTCTTCTTTCTGAGGTAGACAAAGGGCCCCAGGCAGACCCAATCTGCATAGGTACTTCTTTCAGTGCTTCACTGGAGACGGAGGAGCAGAAATAGGATGAAGCAGGACGTGCGTCTTGCCTTATATCTTCTTTCATTCTTCTTTTCTCTCTTGTAATCGATAATCTATCTGGAGGATGAGATCCATAAGGTCAGATAGAGAAGAAGGGCGAGCAATGAGTGCTAGTTTGACTTTTAAGTCATTGTGTGGCCCCCTCCTGATGATGGAATTCTGGGCTCCCTCTTGCCACCCGGCTTCAGATGTTGTCTGCTTGAAGTTGCCTATATAGGTCATGAGGTCAAAGGACCCTTGCTAGAGGTCCAACAGTGTTTCACAAGCTGTGCAAGTCACTTCTGGCCTCCCGAATGTCTGTTTAAGGAGAGCTCAGAAGGCCTGATAGTCCTGCAGGACTGGACTGGGTGTAGTAATCCAAGGGATAGCCCTAGCCAGGGCATAACCCACCACACTGGTAACCAAAAAGCCCACCCATGCATGAATCCTTGCAATATTTCTGTACCACGTTGAGTATATGAGAGACGATATGCACTCAGGCAACCGTTTAGAGTGTACGCAGAAGCTGACATAATGGAGGAAAGCTACTAGGAAGGATGCCCTTTGCAGAGCTGTCAAAATGCAGCCATGAACAGAATGGATGTACGTTAAACAAAGTCTGAAGACAGCAAAATAATGTCATAAAGAAGATATAATAACATATGCTGAAACAATATGAAAATACTTAAGGATGATGATGTAACTGAAGCACTAAGAGAAGCATGTACCCAATGATACAGTAATCATGAATACAAAGAAGAATGAAGTGACTCACTGGTCAATAACTGTAAATATGCTGTAACGTAAGGTAGTAAGAACATATAGAAGCTTGCTTATTAGAGGTATAAATACAATGTTTAGGATGGCCATTAGAAGAAGATGGACGATGGCTTATGTCAATCAACCCAGCTACCTCAAAATATGAACCCAGGATCCTGAATTGAAAAAGACGATAAAGAGGCTGTTTTTCCCTTGCAAAATTGGTCTAGGACCAAGGATGCTATTTCGAGAGATGAAGGCAAAGTACGAAGGGAGTACAATGAGCATGTGCGAAGGACATATTTCTCAAAATAAGGAGGAACAAGAACATTTACACATGACAAGTATTGGACAAATTAAAATTGTATGAAGTTTATATGGGATATTGTGAGCAAATCTATGAAGGCCAAGAGAAGCAACTGCACCCAGTGTAATTGAATCAAATAGTGTTAAAATACACTGTCAACATGGACACATTTGTGGTGTCTTAAACACGTGACAAAGAGCACGCAAACAAGGGCTATTCATTAGGCATGAAACTAAGATAATGGTGTGCCTACACTCCCTTGAATGTTCCAAGACTGGCTAGGACAGTCTTCAAACAGAGGACACTGGCATGAGGCCTAACGATAAGAGAGGGTAAACTAATTGGGAAAACAAGGGGAGAGCTGACGTATTTTCAAGCACCTGGGTATCATTTCTATGTATGTGCTGCTAGAAAGCCGAATGTGCAAAGTTGGACTTGGGTTGCCAACCAATCAAAGACTGCCATGCACTTTTACATACAATGTTGCAAGTATTATTCCGCTGCCATAGTCTTTGCTGTAATCAGTGTGCTAAGTGTGAAGAAGTAGCTCAGGGCGTGTTGTCCTACAGACAAGGGGCCGCCAATGGCAGATTAATACTCATGCATTCTATATGTAGACATGTTCCCCTAATCCAACCCCACCCCTCGATAGGTTTTTGTAATATTTCACATAGGATGACATCATTGATGATGCATCTAACATTATATAAACTAAATATAATCAAGAAGACTTTGTGATCCTGCATGAATCAATTTGATGAATGACGATTTACCCTCCTTCATTGAGATAAAAGCAGTATTTTACCATCTTCTTTGAGTCTGTCTGGTTATTATATGGCCTGAGACACTTTATTGGTAATTCCATCTAGCACAAAGATGCTTCAAAGTGCTAGAGCACAGTGTTGATGGTTCACCCACAATACAAGGCGGAGGAGCAGGTCGAGAAGAACGTGAAGCGAGGACTCTGCCTTCTAGAGGCTGGAAGCTCGGACCAGCTAGTAGTTGATGTAAAAATAAATATGGATGCACACCTGTTTTAGGGTAGCTACCGCTGCTGCCATCAATTTTGCAAATGCAGAGGGAGCTGCACTGAAGCCAATTGACAGCATTTTATACAGGAATTGTCACTTCCAGTGAAAAATGCAGGAAGTGGTAGTTCGGCTCCCAAATGGCCACATGCAGATACGCATCCTTCAGATCAACTGCACAGATCCAATCTCCTTGACCAAGAGCAGACTGCATCCGTACCAATGTGATAATCTTGAACCATTCCAGGGGCAAAAAGGTGTTGAAGGAAGACAGATCCAGGAAGGTGCACAGGCCTGACTAGTTTTTCAGCACTGTGAAACGCCTGGAAAAATAATCTTCCCCCCTCTGGAAGGATGCAACCCACTCTGCTCCCAGATGTCCAACAGCTTCTGAACCTTGGAAGCTAAAAAGAGAGTACTCAGCTGTAGCCATAGAGGCCGGGAGGTTGACAATGGAGGAAGGGGAAGGTTATAACAGACCCGGCAATAAAGAGGACCCATGGGTCAAAAGAAATGGCTCTCCACTCCCAGGTAAAACGAGATCCTCTTTGCCACTGGAGAAGAATGAGGATGCAGAAGCCTGTAACTGTTTAGGCTTCTGACCTGAGAAGGGGGAGGGAGAAGGCCCTTGTAAGAAACGTTTGGGGGTAGTGCACTGCTGTTCCTTCCTCTGTTAAAAGGGGGAGAGGATTGGGTTGCCTAGCCTGCCTCTCGTGAACTCCCCAAAGGAGCAAGTTCTGCCCTCTGAAGACCTCTGAGAGTAGAAGAGCTTTTGTGTTGGGCTTTTGTGCTGGTTTAGCAAAACCTGCTAGTGACTTGACTATTTGCATGCTTGTTTGCTTGTTTTACTTTTCTGGAGCTCTTGGTCAGTAGAAGAATGGAAGAGCTTCAAACTCTCAAATGAGAGGTTGGGCGTGGCCTGGACACACTGTATGAAAATGTGAGGTGGGGGAGCTCCTCACCCAGTAGCTATTTATCTGTTCTTAAACCTGTATTGGGTGGTGGCAGGACCAAGAAATGTGGCATACAACCCTTGGGGTGGCCAGGAGTGTGGAGTAACATCCCTGAAGCGCAGGGTGATCCTATTTGGAAAGCTTATTTTAGCCGCTGCAGTGAAGCTGAGCCGCCATCTGCACAGGGCCAGGAGCACAGACTGAGAAAGTGGTGCCGGGACATTGGGGTCTGGTGTCTGTGCAACACCAGGACTGTGGAACAGGAAGATCACAGTGCGTGGTTGGGGAATGAGGAGCAACCCCTGGGACACACTGCACAATTCTCTTTGAATCGCTTATCTGGGCCGCAGCGGATGAGCAAAGCTGCCATTTTGTACGATGGCCGGGAGCAGAGACAGAGGACACAGCGCCTGTGATGGATGGATCTGGTGTCTGTGTAAAGTTGGGCACAGGTAACAAGGTGATCGCCCTCCCAGTGTGGCCAGGGAATGAGAAGCAACACTTGCAACGCGTGGCACAATCCTGTTTAGATGGCTCATCTGAGCCGCAATGGCAGACCGGAGGAGCCATCTTGGATAAGGGCCAGGAGCAAAGGTAGAGGGAGCGACACTTGTGCTGAACGAATCCAAAAGGGAGCTCCATAAGTGATAACTTCCCAGCCCAAACTACTGCAAATTATATATACTAGTGCCTGGACACATCAACTATGGGCTGCTTCCGGGAGACCGAGATGGGCCCTGGAAGGAATCCCCAAAGGAGCCGGGAAGCCAGCCTGCTATTCATGTGCATGAATGGCAAGATTGTGAGGGAGGAACTGGGGCAGACGAGCAGGGGTGTATTGAGGCTGCCGTCTGTTGAAGAACCTGGTGAGAGTAGATCCTAGGGCCAGTAGATAACGACAGCACAGTGTGGCTCCAGGAGTGCTTGGCTGAGGAGTGGATACTTGCTCTGGGCAGATAGATACTAAAGGTGGCAATCTAAAGGTTACAATGTGGAGTGGTCCACTCGCCAAGATTTGGTGAAGCCTGCGAGGAGTATGGTCCCCAGGCAGCCCCCGGACAAGTGTTGGAACAGTTTGTGGGCCCCAAGAGTAAGCTGAGCAGGCAGGACTCAACAGCTCAGGTCCCAAACACGGGGATGTCCTCAGCCTCCGAAGGGCTCACAATGGAAAGCCTCTTCCTGGCACAAAAGTCTCTAGGGAATCCTTGGAGATCTCAGCAGTGGAGTCTCCCTGATAAGAGCTGATCTGTGAAAGGTGAACAAAAGAGTCGTAGAGGTGGAGCAAAGGGTCAGCAACATGGAAGATGCTGTATCAAAATAGCAAACTAAAGTAATGAGCATGACTGGGGCCACAAGGAGTCTGGAACATAAAGCAGAGGATGCAGAGGGGAGATCTAGACGATGCAATGTGCAAGTGCTGGGGATTCCAGAAGGTAAAGAGGGCCCAAGTATGGGATTGTTCCTGGAAAAATTAATATTGGAGACCCTACGAATTAGAGGTCTTTTGAAATTGTCCACAATAGAACAAGCGTACAGAGTGCCAGGAAGACGCCCATTTCTAGGGGCCCTACCAAGGGTGATTGTGGCTAAGTTCTTGAATTATCAAGACAGATACAAAGTGTTTCCAGAAGCGTGTAAATGTGGACAAGTTAAGGTGGCGATCTTTACTATCCTGATCTTCCCATATTTAACTCAGGAAGTCCAGAAACAGAGACGTTCATTTGACGCAGTACGGAGAAGGTTGCAGTCAGAAAACCTCAAGTATATGATGTTTTTTCTGGCTAAATTGAAGGTCCTAGCTGAAGGAAAAGCCTTTTTCTTTTTATCAGCGCAAGAGGCATGGGATTGGTTGGAGACCAGATCGCCTGGAGGTCCTGGCCTGGGAGAATCGGAGGGGGTCTCAAGAGAAGACCCGGATACATGTAAACATCAGCTGGAGTCTGTGGGCCGATCATGAGCAGGCTCCAGGGTTGTCTTAAGCAGAGTTCAAAATTGCTGGGAGCTATTTAGCTCCTACTTCTAGCACAGTAGAGCCTGGTTAGCTTGAAACTAGCAGCTACCAGCAGCCATAAGCAGCTACCTTTTGATCGAATGGTCCCCTCGTGCCGTACAAACATGTGACATTAACTTTTGAGTATTTGAGAACGCAAATAAAAAAAGAATTCAAACAAATCTAATACACATTTAAACAATGGTTCATACATGAGAGACATAAAGTTAAAGGGGCATCTCTGGTAGTTCCTGGTTACCATGAAGTAGCTCCTGCCTACAGGGTGATGTTCGACACCCAGGATCTGGTTTTTGCTCATGTTCATCTAATCAATATTTCGACCCCTGATGATGCATGCTATTGAAAGAGACGAGGAGGGAGGTTAACTGGGATGGACTCTGCTTGAGAGGCATAGGTTATTGGACAAGTGGAGTGGTATGAACTGCTCCTCGGAGCTCCACATGTAGGATACTGTACTAAGGAAAGAACTGTTAGATAATTGAGAGGCAGCCGCATGGGAGGAAGGGTTGACCAGGCACATTCGGGTTCCGCTGCAGAGATGAGGGACGGGTTCCAGTGCACCTCGCTCCCATACTCTTTAGCTTCAGGTCTAGTTAACAGGGGGCTTTTGTATCTATGGAGGATTGGAAGGGGCATGGGGGAGGATCTGTGAGGCAGTTTAGTGCCATGAGGATCACTCCAGGGGATGGTGGATGCGAGGCAGTGGTTATGTGGTTGTTGGGGGGTATGGTGGGAGGGAAGGGATTTGTTGGCCGTCTACAATTTAGGGACTGAAGGGATTTTGGGAGGAGCGAGAGATGGGGACAGGGGATATTGTTGTTGGTTATGTTAAAGTGCAAGGATTCAGGGAACAGGGGTCTGGGGTGAGGAAGAATCTTCTGGAAGATAATACTGGGAGTAACAATTTAGAACGGGTATGAAGAACATAAAGATAATTACATGGAATGAGAGAGGATTGGGTGACAACAAAAAGAGGATATTGGTGGGGAAATTATTGAAAACGCTGGAAGATAAAGGTTGTTCTCTTACAAGAAACCCACTTGTTGAAGGCTGACTTAGCTGACATCCGAAAGAAGTGGGGGGGAGGTTATGGTGTTCGGATCAAAGTATTCTACATATGTATGCAGGGTGCTCATATTGATAGCAAGAGGGGTACCACTACGCATAGATAAGAACTCAATGGACAGGGAGGGATCGAATACGGATGTTGGTGGGAAGTTTGGATGGGAAACGCGTTTGCTTAGTGAACTCTTAAGCCCCTAACGAAGACACCAGTATGTATTTTAGGTCTGTAGTGGCATTGGTGGTGGTAATAGGTGCAAACTGTTCCTCTGGGCGAATTTCAATTGTTTGCTGAATCCGATGTCAGATCGCTCAGTGACAGTAGGACCTTTTAAGCAAAAATCGTCAAAAACCATTAATGATGGAATTACTGATTTGAATCTGGTGGAATTATGGAGGGAGGGTCATAGAGAGTGGGAAGGATATTCTTTCTATCCTCAGACTCTCAGCTCCCATTCCAGATTAGACTATGGGCCTCATTACGACTTTGGAGGCAGCTATGGCGCTATTGGCGCCATGGCTGCCTCCAAAACCGTGTCCGGGTTCCCTGAATGGGGAAATACCGGGCCATTCCGAGTATGGAGGGCCCAGTATTTCCCCATTCAGGGAACCCAGACCTTCCCCATTCACATTCGAGCCCCCATAGGGCTCAATGGGAATGGGGAGAGAGCTAACAACGGGCCCATTACAAGAGGGCCATTTGTTAGCTCCCTGGTTCCCTCACGGGACCCGCTATGGACGTCTGGATAAACCAGACGTCTACATCGGGTCCCTCGAGGGAACCTCGTAATAGTGCAGAATGCGTTTAACGGTGCCAGCACCATGACCGCCACCGTTAAACGCATTCCGCACAACTTGTAATGAGGCCCAATATCTTTTTAAGTACAGAAAATTGTGCTTGGTTCTCAAATACAGAATTTTACGGGAAGATACTTTCTGATCATGCCCAACTGGTGACTAATCTGACATGAACAATGTCAATGGCGACCATCTTCTTATGGAAATAGAGAGCGGCTTACAGGGGGATGATCCGGGAAGAAATAACAGGTTTTTTCAATAGAAATGAGGGTTTGACTGACGACATTGGGCTCATATGGGAAGCCATTAAGGTCACAATGAGAGGGGTGTGCATAGCTAATTCAGTGGGGGTTGTAAAATCACTGCATAATTCTATCAGTCTTAGAGCAGTCCATTAAGGGATGGGAATGCAACTTAATAGGAGGGTCTCAGGAAGGACATTGATTGTCTCAGGAATTGCGCAAACATAAAGTTACAGGAAACACTACATACGTTTGAAAACAGCCAACACACGATACATATTCACAGGGAAGACGATAAGGCAAGCAGACTGTTAGCGTGGCTGATTCAGCAGGAAGGTCTGAGGTCGTAGATTACACAGATTTATGACAAGGAAGGGAGGTTGATATCCCCGCAAAGAGGAATGAATGATGGTTTTCAGGAAAACTATGAATTGCTATATACTAGCGAGGGCACTTTTGCAGAACGGAACGCTTCAAACATGGATCTGTTGAGACTACCAAAATTGGCAGAGAATCTCTGCTGGGGGCACTTATCACGGAGGAGGTAATACTGCAGGAGGAGGAAAACTATGAATTGCTATATACTAGCGAGGGCACTTTTGCAGAACGGAACGCTTCAAACATGGATCTGTTGAGACTACCAAAATTGGCAGAGAATCTCTGCTGGGGGCACTTATCACGGAGGAGGTAATACTGCAGGAGCTCAAATTGATGCAAAGTAATAAGTCTCCGGGGAGCAATTATCTCCCGGTATAATTTTACTTGACTTTCACTGATATTTTTCTCCCTAAACTGAAAGCAGTCTGAGTTTGCTTACTCTAACAGGTCCCTTCTGGAGTCTATGAGGGAAGCAATAATGACGGTGTTGTTAAGAACTCAAAAGGATCCTAAATATTGTGACTCATATAGGCCTATTTCGTTGATGCAAAGACCTTGGGCAAGGTGATCGCGATAAGATTATCAGAGGTGGTGTCTGATTTGATACACCGTGACCAAAGTGGATTCATGGGTGGGAGGAGTACATCCCTTAACATGAGACAGCTACATCTTATGTTAGATGGGGGTCAAAAACGTTGAGGAAGAGTTGGTGTTTGTATCGTTAGATCCTGTGAAAGCTTTCAATTCGCTGGAGTGGTTTTGGTTTTTCCCACTGTTGGAGAGGTTTAGGTGTGGCCCACACCATATGCAGTGGATTAGTGTGCTATATACTGGTGCCAGGGCAAGAGTGAAAACGGGGACTTGATTGTTGTCAGAATGGATTTTGGGTAGAGGGAGAAGAAAGGTTTGCCCAGTATCACCAATCGTGTTTGCATTGGCTCTGGCGCCACTGGAGGCATATTTTCAGAACAATATGTCTGAAACTGGCATAATGGACAACCACAGACATAGCATCTCTCTAAATACTGATGATGTTCTGTTATATATTTGTAACCCCTCACATAATGTTCCAATCATACTAGAAGTGCTGATCAAATTTTAGGAAATTGTCAGGTTTTCAAATCAACAAGAACAAATCAATAATTATTCCTATGATTGTTATGATAGCGAGGCTACACTCACAGATCAGGGGATAGAATGGGAATGGGATTCCTTTAAATATCTAGGACTTCAAATCTTTCACAAAGTGGAAGAAACATTTGTTTATAATACGGGCAGGGTGTTAACTGCCATTGGTGACGCAATATATTTCTGGAAATCCTGAGGTTGTTATTGATGAGGAGAGTAGCATTATGAAAAATGGTAATCCTACCTTGTCTATTATAGTCGTTTGCTATTATTCCCTATATGATGAAGCGAATATTGTTTAGGATGTTGGATAATAAAATAGTGGAACTGTTATGAGGAACAAGTAGGCATAGGGTGGCTCTGGGGACTCTACGGAGATCATGTCAGGAAGGGGGACTGGCAGTCCCGGATTTTGAACTTTATTTCTTGGCGGCCCAATTACGGCATGCGTTTAGGCGGGATGCGGCAACAGAAGGGGAGTTGTGCCGGCTGATTAGAGGAGTGCCAAACTTTAGACATAGTATAGAATTGTTATGTGACCCAATGGGTGACATAGGGAACAAATGCATAGTTAATGTTCTATGTTTAATATGGAAGAGATTAACGGATGGCGGGTGGTTATAGTCCAGAACTACAGTTCAGTTTTGACACTACGATTTTAAGCACACTTAGGCAGATGAGTCTATTGACTTTTCAGACTAAAGGATGCAAAACGATGGAGGAATTTTTCAAAGACAGAGTCTTCCTTACTTTCAAGCAATGGTCAAGCAATCATGGAATGCCACAGGTACACTTTTTGTCTTATGCCAGGGTGGTAAGGAGAATGGCGGAATTATGAGATAGTATTCCTTATGAGCCAGAAAAACGTTACTTGAGGTTCTCTTTGAGATAAGGAACGGGAAGAGGTTGGTTTCCTGTATATATGGTACATTGGTGAACGCAAGGCCCCTCCTGGTATTGACAGTAAAGTCCAAATGAGAAAGTGATGTGTGACCTGATGTGTTGAGTGATCTCGGACCAGGAATGGGCAGGGGTGTGGGAACAGGCGTAGAAGCTATTGAGAAATGCTTGTTTCAAACTGGTTCAATAACTTTCTGCAGTGGGTCTATATGACCCCAGCAAAGCTGCATACCATTAATAAAAAGTTGCCACATACTTGTCAAAGATGCAGCTGGATTTTGGCAGATGGTGTGGGAATGTACGACTATCCAGACCTATTGGAGGGAGGTGGTGGATAGGATAAATATTTTACTTCGCAGTTTCTTATTTGGAAATTATCTGGGGCAAAAAGGGGAAACAGGAGAAAATTAATACGATTCCTACTATTACTGGCAAAATGAAGGATTGCAATATCTTGGAAGAGTTCAAGGGGACCACTCATCCATCAGTAGCTGACAGACATTAAGAGATGGGGACTGGCAGAGATGGAGATACTGCATACTAATATGGAATCGGAGGACAGTGTTGTCCTGGTTTGGGGACAATTATTAAATGCCCTCACTACCATCCTAGACTTGATGCCACTGTAAGGAGAAATGTGTACTGAGCAGTGATGACGAAGGGTATGAGGATTGGAAAGGGTCTGATGTTGGTTCAACATTAAGGGTCCTGGGTTTTGGTGGGGTTGGGATTCTACGCTAACGTGTCTGGGCGGCCCCCCTGTGGTTCAGGACGCCGCTGCTCCTCTCCTGTGGGCAGCCACTAATTTTTGCTTGGCTTGGTCCACCGCCTGGGCACCTCTGAGATACCCCTGGATTGCACACCTAACCATCGGAGCCCCCCAACTGTGACCCTGGATTGCGCCCCCATCACTGCTGCACTAGTGCCTTGTGCCCCTCCTGGCCTTGTGGCGCCTCTCGCCAGCTTCACTCTGACCACGGGTCCTGCGTTGGTGCGACTCTGGGCGCTTCACCACCCTCCTCTCCCCATACTGTGCAAATACTTGCCCGTGCCCTGAGGTCGCTTGGTGCCCCCTGATTGTGCTGCTCTTCACTGCTGGCTCTGGCTGCCTGGACCCATCTAACTTGGTGGCGTGCGCCGCCTGTCACATATCCTCCCAGGACACGGCCGCTTGAGGCACTTTGCCTGCCCCCCAGAGTGGGCCCGCAGCCCTTGTATATACCTGCTTGGAGTACTCTTTGCCCCAGGCCCCATGCAATAACCGTCCCAGTGCTGACCAGGACCCGGAGACCCTCCCTAAACCCCCGGGGCCTTACTGCTAATCTACTGCAATACCTGCCCTGCTGTTCTAGGTGTGCCTCCAAATATGTCCGGCAAGGCTCGCGGGGCTAACAAGGCTGGAGCGATGGACAAGTTTGCTAAATCACTTGCTAAACAGGATCGGGGGGGCGGCCGTCCCACAGGACGACCCAGATGTATCCTCATGTTCTCCTCAGCCGAACCTCACGACACTCATGGAATCCATGGCCAAAAACTTTGCGTCATTTCATGAAAAATTAGATGACATAAATGCAAACGTCGCCTCACTACGTACTACACTGGACCAACACAGCGCTAGGCTTGTCGAGCCCGAGACCAGGATTGGAACCACTGAGGATGAGGTACACGTGCTCCAGGGCACGGTCTCCGACCTGGTGCGGGACATGAAGCAGGTCAAAGCGAAGAGTGATGACCTAGAGTCCAGATCCCGCTGGAACAATATCCGCATCGTGGGGGTTCCGGAGTCAGCACTCAAGGGCAGGATGGAGCTCGCAGTTGAGACCCTTCTGAGAGACCTCCTGGGAGATCCACAACTCTCACCGTTCTTCTCCATTGAGCGCGCCCACCGTTCGCTGGCCCCGCGCCCCAGGCCGGGTGACTTCCCCAGACCAATTATAGCCAAGGTTCTCAGCTTCAGGGATAGAGACCACATCCTACGCCTAGCCCGCGAAAAAGGGGAACTGGAATTTGACTCTCAGACTATTCGGATCATTCCCGACTTCTCAGTCAATGTCCAAATGGAACGCAGGCAATTTAATGGTGTGAAAAAATTGCTCAGAGAAAGGAAAGTGGAATACGCCATGTTGTTCCCTGCAAGGCTGAAGCTCACCCACCGTAATAAACTGTACTTTTTTACGGTCCCTGAGGAGGCGGTCAAATTTATTGAGTCCCATATTCCTGTCCCTGGTCCGGCGGACGATCCTGTCGATGAGGGTTGACTCGGCCTGCCCTGCACTCATTACCTGAATCATTTATGGTGTCATTGCCACGCTTGCCACTTGCAATTTCCTTGTAATCTCATGTATCCTTTCTTCTGTGCATCCATTGTTTGCCGTAACTTGATTTGAAAGCCTCATGTAACGCGAAGTGGGTCACTAGTGTGTGATATACTTGATACGGCACTTTGTCTGGGTTCTTCTATTTCAATACCCTCTGCTTACTGTACTATACCATGGTGTTCCCTCTACAACTTAACATGGTTACCGCTGCACGTTATTTTGTGTAGTCCCCCGATCAACCGCCCAATCGGGCTCACGGCAGCAGCTACCCCTGCTGCAGTTGCAACGCCGAGTTTGGCTTATTATGTTCACTGGTTGCACCCCTGTTGGGTGCGAGGACCGGCCCTGCCCCGTTGGGTTTGGCACAAGTGTCTTGGAACTTTGGGTGGGCTCTTGGGCACTGCTCCGTTTGGGGGGGCAGTGTGGGAGGGGGTGGGGGTAGATTTGGGGTATTATGGCAAAAATGGCAAGGCAGTGGTAGCTTCTGGTGCGATGCATCGGGCCACTGTATCGATGGCCGGCACTTGGTTAACATACTCTCTCACACGCTACTGGGATCCCCCCTAAAGGGCTACTGAATGGCTATTAGGCTAATGTCTTGGAATATCAGAGGGCTCACCAACTTCACGTAGGCACGCAGGATCACCGCCTATGTCCAGAGGCACGGGGTCAAAATACTCCTCTTGCAAGAAACCCACGCTCTCGCTCATCTCTCGTCCTCTTTTGTCCCTGCATGGGGCTCCAACAAATATTATACGGTGTTCTGCTCTCAGTCCAGGGGTGTCCTCACCTTGATTCACAAGTTTGTGGAATTCTCCCATCGCACCAGCCACATTGATGACCAGGGTAGATATGTCATCCTCCACTGTTTCCTCGCTAATACTGAATGCCTCCTGGTCAACACATATGCCCCATGCATCGATGCACCCGGATTTTTTTACCACATCCTTGACATCCTCCTAGCATATGTTGGGGTTCCGGTTATCTGGGGGGGGGCACATGAATCTCATCCTGGACACTGTCTTGGACAGATCCGGTGTTGCACCTAGAACTCTGTCCAGAGCCGCTCGTCGCCTCCATACGCACATGCTCACTGCTGGACTGGTGGATCCCTGGAGAGTACTCCATCCATTGTCGAAAGAGTTCACGTTTTACTCTTCTGTCCATGACAGCCACTCCAGGATTGATCTTTTCCTTCTCTCCGCCGTGCTCATGGGCAAAACACTTACCACACAGTTTCTCCCGCGCACATTGTCTGATCACTCCCCGCTCACACTGGACATCGCCTTACACTCGGCCCTCCCCCAGCACTCTAACTGGCGGTTTAAGTCAGATGCACTGCATGACATTCTCTTCAAGGCTGACATCCTCGCAGACATTTCCTCGTTCTTTGATAACAACAAGCGCCACGATACTACAGATGGGGTGAGATGGGAGGCCTTTAAGGTTTTCATCAGGGGCATGTGTATCTCTAGGGAGGCTGGGGTCCTGAAGGACATTAGAAATTCTCTGCGCCGCTCTGAGTCCAGACTCAAGGAGCTGGAGCGCGAATATGCGGCCGATCCCTCTCCAGCCAAGCTCGCGCAGATACGAACCGAACTGGATGCGTTTGATTCCTTTGCCCTCAGCGAGATAAGATACCTTGCCCGACCCGTTGCGGCTCAGAAATATGGTGAAGGAGAGAGGCCAGGCCGTACCTTAGCTCGCCTCACCCGGGCCAAGGGAGGTAGAGCTCGGATTGATAGTATCGTCGACAATGACGGAGTGCGACATTGGTCTGACCGGCCCATTCTTGAGACCTTCGCAGATTTTTATGCGACCCTTTACGCCCAACAACCAGAGCACAGCCCGCAGGACCTGGACGATCTCTTAGACCGTATCCCAATGTCCCTTATATCTCTAGCCTCCAAAGAACAACTAGATGCACCCTTCACCCTGGATGAGATCACCGCTGTCATTTCGGCCCTCCCTAAGAGTAAAGCCCCCGGCTCTGATGGCCTAACCGCCAAGTTCTATCAGGAACATGTTGCCCTCCTTGCTCCACTTCTCTGTGAGGTCTGGGAGGAGTCACTGCGTCTTTCTACCCTCCCCCGGTCCCTCCGCGAGGCTGTCATCACTGTGCTCCCCAAACCGGGTAAACCCTTGGATGAATGTGGCTCCTATAGACCTCTGTCCCTCATCAACACTGACATCAAAATCTTCGCCAAAATCATAGCAAATAGGTTCCTCCCCATCATGAAATTCTTGATTCACCCAGACCGGAGTGGTTTCGTCCCTGCCCGTTCCACGGCATTAAATATTCGGCGACTGTTCAACGTTATCTCTAGAATTGACCCTCAAGCTAATGCTGTGGCGGTGACGTTGGACGCCCAAAAGGCCTCCGACATGGTCTCGTGGCAATACCTTTGGGCGGTGCTTGAGAGGATGGGGATCGGCCCATACATGATGTCCTGCATTAAACTACTGTACACTGATCCCGTGGCCAGGGTCCTGGTTAACTCCCACCTGTCGGCCCCTTTTTCTCTTCACAGAGGGACGCGGCAGGGGTGCCCGTTTTCTCTCTTGTTATTCGCGATGGCCATCGAGCCCATGGCGGATAGCGTCCGAAACAACCACGTGCGCAAAGGGATTCGCCTACGGGATACCCCCGAAATTATATCACTGTATGCTGATTATGTGCTCTAATATATATCTGAGACCCCTCAGTCCACCTTGACCCAATCATGTGTGAAATTATCAAGATTGGTACATTCTCGGGCTTTACCATAAACTACACTAAATCGGAAATCTTCCCCCTCACACCCGCAACTCCCCAACCTACATGCGAATTTCCTCTCAAATGGGCACCTGAGGGCATCAAATACCTAGGGGTCCCTCTCAAAATCCTCTTTACTGTCCGATAACTACGGGGCTGCCGCGTAATATGCCGCCCGCCAGGATGGAAAGGTGGGGGAACCTCCCCCTCTCACTATCAGGGAGACTTTCCCTTATAAAAATGATTATTGTCCCGAAGCTCCTATACATATTCGCTAACGTCCCACTTTGGCCCGGGAAGCAGTATTTCGCAGACCTGCATGCGGGGTGTGCCCGTTTTCTATGGCATTCTGGGGCCGTGCGCAGAAAGTGGCAACATATGACCCTACCTTATGAGAGGGGTGGCTTTAGTGCACCTGATCTCGCCCAGTATTGGATAGCCGCTCAAGCTCAGCATGCTACATATTGGTACCATCATCAGGAACCTCCCCCCGCATGTGAAGCTTGAAATCCTGGCGACCGAGGAGGTGAACGTCATGTCATTGATCCTTTTTCACCGTATCGCTCAGAGGCCCCCGCTGACCCAGTGGCCTCCACTATTTGGGCATGGCGGCAGATTCTGAAGCCCGGCTTTGGTTCCCCCCGTACTACAAATGGCTTCCCCTCTGGTCGTTCCCTGGCCTCACCCCCACACAAGATAAGCTCCTCATGCGACACTGGTTGGACCTGGGATACAGATCACTCTCCGACCTGTTCCCCGTTGGGAACATTCATTACCCCAGATACGTGGAAGCCAGGGCACTCCAAGTCCTCACTGGAACTGCTACAATACTTTCGACTTAGGGCGGCGGTCCAAGACATGTGGCCATCATACACTGACGAACCCCCAGAGTCCCCCGAGGTCTGCTACATTACCAATTCCGCAGGGGGTAAGGGCATTGTGTCCTCCCTATATAAAATGTTAATGGCGCGTGCTCTAGAAACCCCCCACACTGTTCGAGACGCCTGGAGCCGTGATCTGGGATTAAACATCACTGATGATGTGTGGACCAAAATGTGCATGCATACACGCAAGGTTTCTCTTAATTCCAGGGTTAGATGTGTTCAATACAAGCTACTCAATCGCCTGTACTACACTCCCTATGCGATTGGGAAGTTTGCCCGGGATCAGTCTCACCCCTGTCAAAGATGCAGATCCAACGATGCGGACCACGCTCACATGTTCTGGTCCTGTGGGGCATTGGCCCCGTTCTGGGATGCGGTGCTCGAGACCCTCTCCGAGATAGTGGGCTTTCCTGTCTGCCCTGACCCCCTATCTCTACTGTTTGGACTGTGGGAGAGGGCTGAGGTGAAACGGGAGGCTAAGCTTTTGAATGTGGCAGCAAGTGTTGCCAAGAAATGCATCCTGCAATGTTGGAAGCGCAGATCCCCCCCTTCCCTAGAAATGTGGCTGAAAGCCCTCACCTGGACACAATCTTGTGAAGAAGACTACATTAACATGTTGCCTAGTAATGCTCGGCCTAAAAACATATGGACAGTGTTTTGTAGCTACTTGAACTGTAAGGTGGACCTGGAGCTTCTATCTTCTCCCCCATCTCCAGATCCGGGGACTGAGCATACTACACCATAAACGCCTTTATTATTGTTAACCTCTGTCATGACTATGTGTGGCCTCCTGTTAAACCTGTCCTTTACCATTTACGATTTAAATATGTAATGTGTGTTGTTGCTGTAACCTTTAATGTGCCAGCTACTACTTCTTGCCAATAAAGAAAAGTTTTAAAAAAAATAAATCAAACAAAAAAGGAGGTCTAAGACATCTGAAACAATCTTAGTTTAGGGTGACCAGATTTTCAAAAAGGAGCAGACACAAACTCAAAAGTAGTACTACCCAAACCCCATCGCCCAACCGATAACTTTAATTTCCTGCACTGCTCCTGGATTTAAAATGTGGGATTTGGCTGTTCCTGTAAGCATTTTAACAACAAAAGGTGTTCTAATGCAATTCCTATAACAGGCCTTGCTATGTTCTTTTCTGAAGCAGTCACTTTGGCACAAGCAGTTGATGCATGCTGCTAACTGAAAGGTTTGGGGTTCGAGGTCACCCCGGGATGACAGAGATCTGGTATAAGTGATTAGATGAAATTACCAAACTGTTCAAATGATTATTTGGTCATTGGGTGTTATGATGAATTGTTGCTGATTACGTGATCACCGTCCCCCTACCTCAAAACTGGAATGGGTTTTTTGATTAAAAATACTCTCGGGACAGAGGGACCAATTTCCAGGACATCGGGTCACCCTAACTTAGTGGCCCACAAATAAGCCTGCCTCTTCATGTCAACTCCTATGGCCATGCCATGTTGACACGTCAGCCAGGGGTCGGCAACAGATTGCAGAAGATCCTGGGCAACCTGTTTGGCCACTGCTAGCCCAGAGCTAAGCTTCTCCTGCTTGTCTGCAGTCAGAAGCTTCTTGAATTTGGCAAGCTCCTGCATTTGAGGTGCAAGAAGGAACAAACTTGACTGCTGACTGGGGCAGAACCATCTCCCAGATAACGTCCCTAAAATAACCCTGCTTAGCGAGGGATTGCATGAGGCCCTGGAATTTTTCTTAGAACCTTTCCTCTGAAAGAGGCTGATGTCACTAGGCAGAGCAGGCCAAGGAGGTCTGAGGGGCTGGATCCCATGCAGGTCTGTCGACCGTTGGGGCGCAGTGACATCTTTGTTGGAACCAACCAATGAACCCGCGGAGCAAAACGATTGAGCCCCGATATCATGTGGGAAAAGGCTATTTGGATACAGCCTCCCAAAGTGAGGAAAGCCCTGAATGCCTAGGAGCCTCCTACGACACTGGTACCTTGCTTGAAGTGCCGGCCATTTCTTGACTTTTGGCACCATGTGCCATCTTGTCAGCCCACTTAGCATCTGGGTCTTGTAGGGAACCTCACACGTGTCTATAATCTTGTCTGGTGCAACCACCTTGAAGGAGCAAGCCAACTTAGCCCCTTTGAGTTTAGTCCTCATGGAGGAATCTTTGGATGCCTCCTCGAAATTAGCTTGGAGATCTGCTGGCTTCTGTCAGGATTTAGCGTCCCTGACAGAACTCACACGGAATGAATGGGGATCCTCTAGTAGATAAAGGGCCATTGAGATCCTTTCCAGTCAAGGCATCTCCCGGCTTCGGTGTTCTAAAGGGGAGAGAGAGTACTTACCTACTGGTGCTTTTTTGCCACAAGGCAGTCACGAAGGAGACGAGGAGTCAAGAGGAAAATGTGTGGGTAGCAACACAAGCAATAGTGCCACCAATGTTCCAGACACAAGCACTTAAGGCAGGGTGAACTGGGATCTGCGGCAGGCACCTTCTTCTAGCAGTGCGTGCCGGTCACAAAGCCGGCTTTGCCCGGTATACGCAAGAGAACATTATCTCTGCTGTGGGCAAAAGGAAGATGTTGGAAAAGGGAGGAGGGAAAAGAAGTGCGCGGAATGCAGCTGCAGAGCTCTGACTATCCAAAGAGAAATGGATTGATGGGGCACCAGGAGGGGTATTGCCGCATGCAAGCATTTATGCATGTGGGTCAAATCAAATTTGAAGAATATTTTCAAATGCAGCAGAAAATGCTCCGGTCCCTTCCCTGCATGTGGTAACTCTCATAAGTATGGAGGAAGGCCGACAGGATGTCGGGGAACAGTGCATACTACATGGAGCCTTCATTACTCGAGTTTTACACCAGTGTTTTTCAAGTGACCAGAGGGCAAACTTATTGTTGGTTACTTCTTTCATGCAACAGGGTTTGGAGGGTTTACCACTGAAGCAATGTCGTTTTATGGGGGCTTGTGCATTAACTAGTTCCACTATGGTTTGGTTAAGAGTTGATAACAGAGCTTTCACATTGGCGGTGATGGTGTTGGTTAGACTTGCTTGTTATTTTTTACTACTTCCAACGGATATAAGAGAGATAACATATAACACTAGCATGTGGTATTAGTAACCTGGAAGGAGACTGCGCCAAATGTTCCAAGAGAATATGTTTATTTTCAAAAATGCCCTTAGATAATGACACGTGTTTCGGTCTCCCAGAGACCTTTCTCAAATCAGGGCTATTAATCTGTCATAGCACCATAACGTTATAACACAAAAGTTCAAAGTGAGCATTTTGGTGTGGACATTCACATTAATAACTATGTACAATTGTCCACATTCCATAAATTGGAATAATTAAACAAAAAAACAGAGTTCAGAGTAGTATTAAATGAACAGATATAGTCCAAATTGAAATAAAAAGCCAGACAAAAATAGGATGGGGAATGGGAGTGAGAGTGGTAATGCAAGGGGTATTTTTGAAAAAGATAAATACAAGACACTTATTAAATGAGGTACTTTTCAATGGGTAAACAATCAGCTTATAATTCATTGTGAGGCTCATTTGAAAAATTGAGTTCCTTTACCTTAAATTCCTCTAGTGCCCCTGTCACATTTGGCATTAATCTTCCATTGATAAAAGGGTTAGATCCCTACAGGTGTAAAATATTGACACACTCACCTTAGTATCCAAATAGTTAGGTAAGTCAAAAAATAAAGCTGATATGCAGTAAAATCACATTATTTCTGTTATTGTGGCATTTTATAAAGTATAAAAGTAATGTTGGAGCTTGCGTTTGTTTCTAACAGTCTTGCTTTCAGACTTCTTCTCAAAGAGAAGTATCATAGTTCCTTAATAATCCCCCACGGGAGACGTGTGACATGAGTAGCTAACAAAATGGATTGATAAGTGCGCCCGTTCACGTGTGAAGAATTCTATGTATTTCAGAGTGAAAAGAGGGCCGTGAAATGCCAGACGGTCTCTTACCTTAGTATAGCAATGCAGCGTCTAATCGCGTGTTACAAAGAATCTGGAGGGGGCGCCATTAGGCGTCCTCAGTGTAAATGTTTATATTGCTATGGTGATAATCACCCTAACTCAGTTCTTTCTCCATGGAACTATTATACTTCTCTTTGAGAAGAAGTCTGAAAGCAAGACTGTTAGAAACAAACGCAAGTTCTAACATTACTTTTATACTTTATAAAACGCCACAATAACAGAAATAATGTGATTTTACCGCATATCAGCTTTAATTTTTGACTTACCTAACTATTTTGATACTAAGATGATTGTATCAATATTTTACACCTGTAGGGATCTAACCCTTTTATCTATGGAAGATTAATGCCAAATGTGACAGGGGCACTAGAGGAATTTAAGGTAAAGAAACTCAATTTTTCAAATGAGCCTCACAATGAATTCAAAGCTGATCGTTTACCCATTCAAAAGTACCTTATTTAATAAGTGTCTTGTATTTATCTTTTTCAAAAATACCCCTTCCATTACCACTCCCATTCCCCATCCTATTTTTGTCTGGCTTTTTATTTCAATTTGGACTATATCTGTTCATTTAATACTACTCTGAACTCTGGTTGTTTGTTCAATTCTTCCAATTTATGGAATGTGGACAATTGTACATGGTTATTAATGTGAATGTCTACATCAAAATGCTCACTTTGAACTTTTGTGTTATAACGTTATGGTGCTATGACAGATTAATAGCCCTGATTTGAGAAAGTCTCTGGGAGACCGAAACACGTGTCGCCCTGATTTGAGAAAGGTCTCTGGGAGACCGAAACATGTGTCATTATCTAAGGGCATTTTTGAAAATAAACATATTCTCTTGGAACATTTGGCGCAGTCTCCTTCCGGGTTACTAATACCACATGCTAATGCTTAAGCAGGATTTTTCTTGGCTAAACCCAGTATCCGGTGAGACGTGACTATATGCACTTAAGGAAACCTCTTTGAAATACATTCATCATCACAAGATGTCGCCATGTTAGACCAAACCGCTACAGCCAAGACTCTTGGTTAAAACAATAACATATAACACATCTTCTTCCGGCAAACACAACAAAAAGGAGATTGTGGAGAAACATTGACCAGAGCAAAAAAGGAAGATGGAGAGGCAGACCCACACACAAAAAATACATGGAGGAGGTGGCACAAAAGGAAAAAGAAAGACCTCTTCTCCAGCTAGCATAGAAGAAGGTGCACAGAAACGAACCAGACAAGGCACCAAGAAGAGTGTGCACAAATGTGAGAGAATGCCATGCTTCAGAGGGGAGAGAGAAAACAGTTTAACAAAAAGATGACATACAAGAGGTAGTGGTAAAAACATTCATAGGTGAGGAGACAGAGGAAGTAGGGGCAAACACAAACAAGTAGCAATAGAAACCTCATTCCCCACACAGGGAAGCAGTCCATTGCATGTAATATTGCATGTTACAGAGGCATAAGGTTACTATTACACGTTGGCAAAAGGTGAGAATGTAACAGCTCAATAATACCCCAGACACTGGTAACATTGCATTAAAGTGTGAGGCAAAGTACAATTCCCCCCTGGCCGCTGTCCTTGTATGACCACTACTTGCTCCCTTTCTTCATTCTCTTCTCAATACCTAAACTCAGGCCCAAGTCCCTTCTTAAAACCCAACGACACTGGTCTAATGTTTCTCTCAAGTCTATCTCTAACTCGATTGAAGCTCCTACTCAAAGGGCACCACAGCTGATAAAATCCCCTGTATTGCCTTGATTGATGCTTTACAGGAAACAGCCGACACCCTGGCTCCCTCCAGGCTTTCTGCCGTACGCGCTAAACCTTCTGCTGCCCGTTTTTGTACTGAACTCAGGTTGTTGAAACAAAAATGTCGACAGGCTCAACGGAGATGGCACAGACTCCCTGAACCAACTGCTAAACTTCCCTATGTGCAGGCACGCCTTATCAGACCACTATAAAAAAAGGCAAAAGCCTGTCACTTTGCTGATCTCATCCTTACCACATCCTGCTCTACTAAGGAACTGTTTTGTGTGGGCAAGGAACTGACAACTCCTGTAACGCCACCCGCGACCATGCGAACGCAAACACACTGTGACCATATCACATCCTTTTTAGGGAAAAATCTGCAAAATTTGGGATCTGATACACACAGATAGGTCTGTCTCTCCAGACACCTCTGTTGCCCATTTCCATCCGAAAGAGACTGCCCTCAATGACTTTAAATTTAACACAGTGGCCGACACCATGGTCTCAGTTGCTTTGCTAAAACTTAAATCTGCCTCCCCCACTGATCCTATCCCTCTCTGTATTCTTTAAACTATTTCTCATAAACGTATCCCTCGATTTACGGCAATGCTTCAAAATTCTTTTACTACTGGAGACATTCCAGATCCCCTTTAAAGACGCTGTTATCTCTCCTTTAATGAAAAAGGCGCATATTGATCCTGCTATTGTTGAGAACTATCA
Organism: Ambystoma mexicanum; assembly: GCF_040938575.1. Taxonomy (NCBI): domain Eukaryota; kingdom Metazoa; phylum Chordata; class Amphibia; order Caudata; family Ambystomatidae; genus Ambystoma; species Ambystoma mexicanum. Next base: position 1,091,881,616 of record NC_090930.1, read on the forward strand.
TCCTATATCTCTGCTTCCTGTCCTCGTGAAACTGTTAAGAGTCTATTGCAACCCCCCAGCTTTCCACATTCTTGGAAGCTAACCACCTTCTCCACCCTTTTCAGATCAGCTTTCGCCCCGGAATGGGAACAGAGTCTGTGATGGTGGCTCTAATGGACGACATTGCCCTGCTCAAGGACCGCAGAGAGGTGAGTGCTCTAATTCTCCTTGATCTCGCTGCGGCCTTTGATACTGTTGACCATCAGAAGCTGCTCCACTGTCTCCAAGGGTCTGGAATCTCAGGTATCCCCCTGAAATGTTTTCGCTCCCTTTTATCCAACCGGTTTCAAACTGTCTCCCTTCCCCCTTTCACCTCTCCCCCTACAGCTCTGAACTGTGGGGTTCCTCAGGGATCTGCCCCCTCTCCTCTTCTATTCAATCTATATATGCGGGCCCTGGCCAATCTGATCACCAGCCACGGGGTTCACTTTTTTCTCTACACTGATGATATGCAGATTCTTTTCCAACTCAACGTCCCCTTGTCCGACCCACCCCCCACCCCCCCAGAAACTGAAAGATTGTCCATCTGCGGTTGGGGACTGGATGGCCAATAATTGGCTTAAAAACTCAATGGAGACAAAACGGAGGTCTTACTGGTCAGGTCCAACTATGCAGGTCAGCCCTGGACCTGTGAGTATTGGCCCACTTCACTTGGACCGTGCCCTGAACCCCCTCCCCCACAGTAGTCAAGAGTTTAGGGATCAAAGTTATGCCCTCTGGCTCCAGAAAAGCTCAAATCTAAGCTGTCTGCCAATTTGGTTTTACTAAGCTTAAAATACTGAAAAAAGTCCTTCCTTTGTTTCCATCTGAGTCCAGGACTACGACTGTGACCTCATCAATTATGGGCTCCCTAGACTATTGTAATGGAACCTATCTAGGCCAACCTGAGGCTCTACTAGTTCAAGCCCCTCTGCAATATTCACAAGGCTTTCTGAGGCCTGGGTCTTACCTACCTGCAACACTGCCTACCTAAATACTGTCCCTCACGAGCCCACCACTCATCTACCTGCAACCTTCTGCGAGTGAGCCAGTTCTCCAAGCAGAGATTTGGAGGGAGATCCTTATCCTCAGCAGGTGCCTCCCTCTGGAACAGCCTCCCTGCCACCCTCTGTATTGAACCTCATCTTCTTTAGTTCCGGAAACTCCTCAAGACCTTCTTCTTCTCTTCCTTCTCTCCCCCTCTGTCTTGCTAACCTGGTTCTCTGCTCCTTCCCACTCTCCCTCCTTTTACTTGCAGCTTGCTGACTGGCCGTCTGGTGTACCTCAGAGTCTCACAGGTCCCTGGCACCTTTCGCACACTTGCCTCAGGGCCCTACACCACAACCACATTCATTGCACTTGAGAATTAACCCAAGAGAGTGGCTCTCTCTGCACTTACCCCCGTCTCCTCTGACCCGGTGCACTTAGACCTCGCCCTCCCTGTGACCAACTGTGCACTTGCATGATACGTTCACACCATGCCTGAAGATCGTCTGTCTGTCTGCTTGTCTTCACCCCTGAATTTCACTGGATAAACTGCAGAATCACTGTCTGGCCTATTTGCTGTATCTCAAACTGTTAAATGTATTTTAAGCACTTATTCCGCCTGTGCAGACTATTTTCGTCTCAGAATTTCAAGGCGACTGTTGTTTTTTCCCCCCCATGTTCCCACCCTCCTTGAGTGCTTTGAAACACTTGCCTGTGTATAAGTGCTTTATAAATAAACAATACCATACCATACTACAACATCTGCAGATTCTTCAAAATACAGCGGCTCACTGCCCTCTGGGAGCCCCTAGACTTACTCACTCCTCTGACCTTCTGCGCCACCTTCATTGGCTCCCTTTCAGCAGCAGAGTCAAATTTAAAATTCTATGTCTTGTTCATCGTGCCACTCACAACGCTGGAGCCGAGTTTCTTCAATCTAGACTTGTACCCTACAAACCCAGTAGGCTCCTCTGCTCAGCTAATCAGTCTTTGCTGATCATCCCCAGATTCCATAGGGCTAGAGCTGGAGGAAGATTTACGGTGCTCGCACCCCCACTCTCTCGAATGCCCTGCCACCCGAGCTCCGTAACATTCCTGATTACCGTTTCTTTCGAAAACATTTGAAAACTCATCTGTTTTAATCCACTGGGTCTGTAGCTGCCTCACTCTCCTCAGTGCCTTGATGCCTTTTGGTCTTTGTTTGCGCTCTACAAATGCCCATACAATACAATACAATAGTAGACCCACAGGGGGGTGTTGTGCTTGGTGTCGGTGAGTGACTCGTGTCAAATGTGTACTCAGGAGAGTGGACATAGAATGCACATTTGAACCAAGAAATATTATTGAGGTTTAACATTGGAATATCTGTTGCAATGAAGATATCGGGTTAACTGACATCCCCATTGGCATACTGTTAAGTTTAAGGTTGGAGAGTCAAAATATACACAGGTGGAGCCGCTTGTGGGTTTCAGAAGTCTTTACTGGGTTCAGTCTCAGGGCAAGTACATAAGGGCAGAAAGGTAAGTAACATAGGCAGGGGGAGACATCCACCGGCCCCCTCTTCCATTCAGGGCCAGGTCCCAACTGATTTTCTTAGAACCCTCATGCGCAGTGGAACACTCATGCAAGGTCCTGTCCAAACATTCCACAACACACTCAGTACAGCACCAACACATACTCACAGAATGGACAGGAGCAGATCAAAACCTAACACATCTTCCCCCTATATAACCAGACAACAACAGGATAAAACACAGGGAGAAGATGCAACATTGCTCTGAACACAAAAAAAAATTGATACTGACCACAGAGGTCAGGTCCGACAAATCCTCTTCAATACAACTCTGACTAACCAAGCTACAGCTCAGAGCAAAATTTGCTATCCTCACTTTACCTTACTCTAGCTCAAAACAGCTAAGCACCAACCATAGACAAACACCAACTCTGCAGCGGGCCCCACCACAGACGTCAAATAACAGGGAACCAGCCCTCATTCACCAGGCAACCATAACCACCATGTTACATGCAAAACAATCTAATCATCCAACTTCCAACTACAAGGTGTGGGCACACATCTTCAAAGCCTAGCACACGCGCCAGGAGTACATTTGTTACGCAAACAAATAAGCTGACGGGACTATCCCCATCAACAGTTTCCACATTTTAACAACATGACTCACCCTTGTCCAGTACACGCAACCCATAACCAACTCCACTCACACCTCCACACAGCCTCGAATTCAGCATTAAATATGGTGAACATTAACACAAAATATGCGCCCGGAATAGAACCATAATTCAAGCCTGCAGAGAGATACTGTGCGTACATGTGGCAAAGATATTAATAGGTTAAACAAACATTTCATCTGTGTGTACCTGTGGAAAAAATAGTTTGTTAACATACCATGCATGACAAGTATTTCATTTACATTTCCTTTTCATGGGTCAATTCGACACATAACACATTACTATTGATGTGTTACACAACATTGCGCCTAGCACAAACCCATAATGGCATGCACACATCTCATATGCAACTTCAATGCACATCCTATGCCAGACCAAAGGCATAACTTGTACACTTCAAATGTACTACTAACGCCCAATCAGTGACGTCATGTGCACATCATGCACCAAACCAAAAGCATCTACACTGCAACTTGTGTAGCTACTTATGCTAAAACAATGGCATCGCCAAAGCAAACTGTGGCACAACTATGCCGAACAAATGGCACTTCTAGTACACTAATACACAACATATGCCAAACCAATAGCATCTAATATGCCAACAATGGCACAATCCATGCCTAACCAATGGCATCTAATATGCCAGACCACTGGCACCTGATGTGCCAAAGCATGTCACAGAACTCCCAAACCAGACTCACTCTGTAACATCATGATGCTAACTTTTAATTGGTACATCACTCTGCCCTTCCCATAACATAGTAGAACGAATCAGACCTAAAAGTGGAAATAATGCAAAATAAAAATAAACGCCTCCCAAATCCAAGCATTAAAGTCCTCAGAGCCCCACTGATAAGTTCATGGAAAAAAAAGAATGCAAAGTTAACACATATGATAATTCAATCTGGAAAGCAGTACATTAGTTTACCAAAGTTTCCCAAAACAACATCTCCACCAGCAGTGGCAAATACTCAATCAATTAATGGATTGACCTTAAGATTTGTTAAAATCACTGCAACCCCCATAAATAACTTCCAGTACTTAACTTCAAAATGCAGTTCCTCCAACAGTTTGTGCACCTCACTGCATGTCCGGGTCCCCACTAAACTTCCATTTTAGACGTTGTCTTTGCCGACACTTCCCCACGACTCTGCAACGTGTCTGAGTTGATCCCAGCACTGACACGAGTGTTAGAAAAAATGACCTTTCTTTTCTTTTTCTCGTCGGCAAAATCCACAGAAGAAAAAAATTCAAGACAACGTCCTGCGCCTTAAACCTCACAGCCTGGAAACTCACGTAGACAGAGTTCCATATCAGATTGCAGTACATAAATCCTTTATACAGCACTGGCTGCCAGAACATTCAATGTTCAACGTTGTATTTCTGTATAAACACGGAAGCAGAGCACGTATCCCATGTTGGATGGTCCTTTTCTCTGACCCTCATGAATCTCTTTGTAACGCAGTCACCGCGCTGTCAGGTCCTCGAATGCCGGCACGAACAATCTATGCCTGGCAACAATCACTGATACCCCCAGCATGAATGTGACGTCAACATTAGGATTGGAAGTGCGGCCACGGACAGATGGCTCCGCTCGAACCATCACCCTCTCGCTGCCAGACAGGGGAAGCTAGCAAGGACCATCTCAGCGCTGCATGGGCACTGCTGATAATGCCATCGCCGGGACCGCACACTCCACGGCCCAACAACAAAGCAGCCACTAATGAGGAGGTGCGTGCCAGTGCGTTGGCATCTTGTTCCCTGTACGGAGAGCACCGGCCGCCCTGCTTTATTTCTCTAGTAGAGCGCTGGGACCGCCACCAGCCAAACATTGCTGGCATTTGGCACACTTGCAAGCTCCCGTGCGGCCATTCATTCAGGGTAAGAGACCATTCCCCAGGCCAGATCTCACACGCAGTAAGTAGCGCTTCCTCTGAGGGTAATTCCCGCACCATAACGATGTCTAACAGGGTTAATACTACGGCCATATGGGTCCGTTACAGTTCACCGCCCCTTAAGGTGCAAGCGCCAGCCCCCATGAAATTAATACTTGGCGCAGTCTATTGCCGGTTCTGGCAAACGGGGCCCGCTCACCTTATGGCCAAGGGACAGCTTGGGGTGGCCGGTGGATGTCTCCTGCTCCTCTGGTGTTCTGCCTCCTTTTCTTGCTGCATGTGCCCTCTGTCACTGGACTCCTTCTCCTGAAGTGCAGCTTTCCAACCTTATACTGCTCACTCTCACCATTAGACGGTCTCTGGTACATCCTCGTCACCAGTGTTAAGTTTAAGGTTGGAGAATATACACAGGTGGAGCCGCTCGTGGGTTTCATAAGTCTTTACTGGGTTCAGTCTCATGGCAAGTACATAAGGGCAGAAAGGTAAGTAACATAGGCAGGGGGAGACATCCACCGGCCCCCTCTTCCATTCAGTGCCAGGTCCCAACTGATTTTCTTAGAACCCTCATGCGCAGTGGAACACTCATGCAAGGTCCTGTCCAAACATTCCACAACACACTCAGTACAGCACCAACACATACTCACAGAATGGACAGGGGCAGATCAAAACCTAACACATACAGCCAATGTTTCTACTTGTAGTGGAAATAGAGTCGGAGGAAGACGCCCACAATGGGGAAACGGAGGGTAGGGGTAAGCCTGAATCCCTGTTGGCATAAAGCCAAAGGTATGATAACATGACTAAAGCAGTTGCTCTAGTTCAAAGTAAGTATGATGATCCTTAGTGCAAGTCTGAGCTCATAGGTATGCATGCTTGTGTGCAAAATATGCGATTCGTAATGTGCATGCATATTACAAAGTGAGTGTTAGCCAAGTACAGTGCTGGAGTGTATGCAAAGGATTGTTGGCGTTTGGTGTCTCTACTAAGGACTTGCAGTAATTAACATTTGGTGTATGTACATGGAATTTGTGAATGAGAAGTGTGCATATGTCTAAGAACTGCAAGGGATGAGATATGCACTTAAAATGATACAAATTGGTGAGTGTATACATAATTTTAATGAATGGAAGTGTGCCTGAATGCATTGGTGTATGTGAGAACGCTTTGAGGAACAGTTGCTTTTCCTTGCGACACAAATGCTGCCAAGTGATGGCAATAATGAAATGAAGGTGCGCGTATATTTATAAAAGTAAACAGAGTATTGTGAAAAAAAACCATGCACTTGAATACATGTATGTGCCTTTGGCTGTAACCGAAGGCATGTAGAACAAAAAGTAATATTTCCAGTGTACAACAGCATGCTGTTACTCACCGGGAAGGAAACCTCCATGAAGAGTGGTGGGTAGGCCTTGCGGTAATTTGGCTGATTTACACTTTCCTCCAGTTAGGAGTATGGCCTACTGCCATGGCTATTGAGATGGTGTGGGGGACGACGGAAACGTTTGTAATAACTTGGATCAACATGCGAACAATATAGCTGGGAATGTACGACACAGTTCAGAGGTTAACAGCACATAAAGTTGTTCTTTCTCTTTTTTTTTGTCACTGCCGAACAAGGTCGATAAATGCTTGGTGGATGACCCAAGAAGGAGAAGTCGACGAAGACGCTGCCTGCACTCAGCTGCAAGGAAGCAGTTAAATTAAAATTTAAAGATTCCTTCGTCTTCTTGGGGCGGCTGCTGGGCAGGCACACGCCGATTTCCATCTGAATAGCTTATGTTCGCTGTTTGTCTGCCTTATCAACCGCTCACGGAAGTCGGGCGTGCGCTTCTGTTATTGGGTGGACTCGGAGAATCTCGAACATTGATGAGATCTCGCGAGAACAGTGCCGCACGCGCCTAAGAGGCACACGGGCGAGGCATGCTTTTGCACGGAGGGAAATGAAGAGAGCTCCGTTCCGCTCCCATACGACTCTATGCTGCGGAATAGAGACAGGCTGCAAGAATACAATATACATATATATTGTTATAATACCCGTGTGAAAAATACAATACAGTGATAACAAATCGGAGTGTTGTGTTATTTAATGGTTGGCACAGAGGTCAAAATGTGAGGGAACTAAAGGGTATGACGCCGCATTCTCAGGGAAATTAGTCGTAGTTCCCTTACTTTATGTGACCTGGAGTACTGTTCCAGGAAGGTAGGAAGGCCACTTAAAAAAAAAATACAGCTCCTCTGCTGAGGACTTGAATCTATGCTCTGTGTTATCAATCCTGTGTGTTGAATGTTGTGTTGGTAATAAATCAGCGAGTAACATTCGCACAGCATGCAAGCATATTAGAAAGTTAATGATTCCAATGAAGCAGGAGACAATGATGGTGCGTCTAAATGAATGGCAATGATGCCTTTATTCAGGGGAACTGAACTCTCAGCGGTAACCCGACTCCTTACTCCCGTGGGTCGCAGCCCACTAATCAACTGTAATAAACAGAGGACTCTTCCTCTTAATTAAACAACAACAATAAAGGTAGGACATTACATCTCCCTGTCACTTAAAACATAACTATGACAATGTTAGTTGAGTTCCTCAATCCACCTTGTGAGCCTTCTGATGACCCTCTTGGATGGACTGCGTGCTGGTGGGGATAATCTCGAGATTGCTCCGCCACTGTCGCTGTCATCGGCGTCTCTTTCTTCTTCACAGTATTCCGAGTCTATGTCTGAAGAGTCCTCCATCAATGTTTTTGTGATGGTGGCACTGGTGTCGGTGCCTCTGAATGTCCTGAAGAAAGATGAGTTTCTGGTGATGGTGCCTTGGGGACTTGCTGCCGTTATCATGGAGCCCTGAATGTGAGTACAGTCATGGGATCCGGTTTGAAGGCGGGTGTGTCCTTCGTGGCTTGATTTTGTCTTACCAGGACTTGGTCTCCTATCTGGATCGAGCTTGGTCTTGCTTGTGTGTTGGTGTCAGCATATTCTTTCATCCTGGCTTTGCTCTCTCGATCCTTGTTTCTGGCATCCTCCACCTGGGTGGCGTCAGTCTTGGCTCGTGGATTGTGGGGGAGCCTTGTTCTTAGGACATGCCCAAACATTAAGATTGTTGGGCATTCACCGGTCGAGCTGTGGGGCGTGTTTCGGTATTCCCGTAACAAATTGTAAATGGCTTGCATGAACAAGCCGTTTGTGATGGAACATATCTGGAGAGTGCGTTTGAGATTTACGATAAAACGTTCGTCCATTCCATTCGCTTGCGGCCATAATGGTGTAATCTTGTGGTGCTGGAATACTAGGTGTTCAGCGAACATAGCAAAGTCGTGCCCACTGAAAGGTAGCCCATTGTCCGATTTGACTCTGGAAGGGATGCCATAGTTAGCAAATGTCTTGTCCAAGGCTGGTATGACGGCCTGAGCGCTGGTGGAGTGGATCAGGTGAACTTCTGGGAATCGTGACATCTCGTCAATAATTACTAGAGCATATTTGCAATTGGCTAGGGGCCCGAACATGTCAACAGCTACTTCGTCCCACACCTCTAGCGGCATTTCAGATGGTTGGATGGGCTTAGGGAACGTGCGCGGGGCCACTGCCTGGCATGGTAGACCTTTCCGTAGCAGCTGTTCCACTCATTCGTCTATGGATTGGAACCACACCTTGGTCCTTAATCATCGTTTGGTTGATACGATGCCTCTGTGCCCTGCGTGTGAGATGTCTAATACTTGGTCTTGCAGGGCTGCGGGAATTACAAGTCTGTTTTCCTTCAGTAACAAACCCTTGGGTGATGTGGACAGGGTATTGCGGACGAGCTTGAATGTGCGAAAATGTTGTTGTTCCTCAGCAGACATGAGTGGTATTCCTCTCTGCTTGTTCTGCCACTGATTTGACTGTAGACATGTTTGTACCGCCTGAATTAGTTGGTCTTTCCTTGTTTCTTCGAGCAGTGAGCTGTAGTGATGGATTTGGGCAGTGCACTGCTGAGCAAATAACTTAAGTATTGGTTTGCTTTCTGTGATTGTCGCTCATCTCGAGCTGGGAGAGAGAAAATCTGCAGGATTGTTGTCCTTGCCCGGATGATGCATTATTTTGAAAGACTACTCTTGTAGCCTCAGGACCCACCTGGCAATGCGAGGCAGCATTTTTGCTGTTGGCTTCCCATAGATCGTGGTAAGAGCCTGGTGGTCCGTGATTATGGTGAACGGTCGCCCATACAAGAATAAATGGTAATGCTCGCACGCCCATACTACTGGCAGGCTTTCCTTTTCGGGTTGGGAGTATGCGCATTCCGTGGTGGACAGACTGCGGCTTGCGTATGCCACAATTTTCCTCAGGGAATCTGGAGATGCTCCACGCTTGGATTGCACTAGAATCGCTCCTAACCCCACGGGGCTGGCGTCTACAGTGAGTTCCGTGTCAAGGTCGGGGTCGTAGTATGCCATGCATGACGCGGTGGGGATCTGTTTTTTGATTTCTTGGATGGCTTCTTCACATGCGTGTGACCATTGGAATTCCTGATGTTTCCCTGTAAGGAGTCGCAGGGGCGTGCTCATGGACGCGAAATCTTGAACTAATCGTGTGCAGTAGCTCGCCATGCCAAGGAAGGAACGTACTGCTGAGAATGACATGGGTGTGGGCGTTTCTACCAACGCATGAACCTTTTCAGGGTCGGGTTGCAGGCCGTCTTTCGAGAAAATATGTCAGAAGAATTTGAGAGTGGATTTGCTAATCTCGCATTTTTCAGGGTTGAGTGTGAGGTGGGCGTTTTCCAAGGCCATGCAGACTCTCCGCAGGGTATCATCATGACTGTCTTGCGTGGTGCCAACTATTAAGATGTCGTCGGAATAGTTTAGGCAGTTGGGGATGTGTTGTATTACCTGATGTATTTCATTCTGAAATATTTCTGCAGCTGAAGATACTCCGAAGCAGAGTCTTTTATATCTGAACAGGCCAAGATACGTTGAAAAGGTGGTGATGTATCTTGAGGCAGGGTGTAACTCCAGCTGGTGGTGTCCCTTGTTTAAGCCTAATTTTGAGAACACTTTGGATCCATGAAGTAAGTGCATCATATCAGTCATTCTTGGAGCGAGGTGTCGTTCTCGCTCTATGGCCACGTTTGGGGCCCTCATATCGACGCATATGCGAATGCTGTCCTTGTTATCTTTCTTGGGTACTGGTACGATGGGAGATACCCATGGAGTTGGTCCCGACGCTGGTTCTATGATTTCCTGCTGTAGTAGTGACTGGATTTCATCTTCCACGTGTTTCTGTATGTTGAGGGGTATGCCTCGGTAATGTTGTGCCATTGGTGGTATTTGTGGATTGATATGTAGTTTGACTTGTTTGTCCTTTAGCTTTCCCAGGCCTGTGAAAAGAGCGGGGAACATTTGCTGCATCATGTCTTTCGGGCTGGTGGTATATGCTGACATTATTTGATACATTATTTGAATGAGTCCCATCTGAATTGCAGACTTGAAGCTTAGGATGCTGCCACCTGGCACTTCCCCTTTAATGACTTATATTTTGATCTTCTGACTCTTGTCCTTGTATTGACAGTGCACTGTAAACATTCCTTGGCAGTGCAGTGGTTTGTTCGAGCCGTATGGATATATCAATGTATCTACTTCTTTCAGTGCCTTCTTGTAGTTGAGTAGTTTATACGTCTCGTCATTTATGACATTGACGGTTGCTCCCGTATCAATTAGAAATTCTTTGTTCTGTCCATTAATTTGTAGCAGTAGAGTGGGGCTGTATTCCGCTGCTATGCTGTTTCCAATGGCATGCACGTATCCCCTTTTCCGGTCCCCGCTTGATGAAGACGAGTGTGACTCACGTTTCCTGCGCGGCAGGTCATCTAGGTATTTAATTTTTTGTCTGGAATGACGTCTTTGCGATTCATGCCTGGTGCTGGTGTGACTCGAATAATCTCTTCTTTCTTCCCGCTTTCTCTCTTCCCGCGGTGGGTCACGTGGTGTGCTTTGTGATTGGTGTCTGGAGGCTGCGGGCGAGTGCCTCATGCGGGATCTTCAGCTTTCCCGCCTCGGGTTGCGGTCTTGTCTCCATGTGTCTCTGTTTGATTCTGTCGGTTGGAAGAAGTTAATGTTTCTGCACACTGACTGAAAATGGTTTTCACCTCCGCATTTGTCACAGTTGTGTCTGATGGCAGGGTCCGATTCTTGTGTGGATGTGTGGAAAATGTGTTGTTCATAGTCAACGTTTCGCAGCGGTGCGAAATAAGCATTTAATGCATCAATAATGCCTTGAAAAGTGTCTGTATTGGATTCAGGCATTTCAAACACAATGTCACGAACTACTGGGCCCAAAGAATGTAGCAGGATACCTTTTAGTCGGCGCTCCCCCCTTACACCCGATGCATCTATGTAAATGTGCAGTTCCTTGAGCCTTCTAGCCCGCCTGGGGGCGAGGCTGCTGGTGTCAGCCATGTCAAATGGCTGCAGGGCTTGTAGTTGCAAGGACTCAGACCCACTGTCTTCTTTGTGCGTGGCTTGGCGGGGTGTGGAGCTGGCGGAGGGGCTCAGAATTCCACTGTCTGGGTTGTTTTCAGACATGACTGGGCTTTTCTTTATGGTGGTAGTGCTTTGCTGCTGGGCTGGCCTTCAGATCTAATCAAATGCTGCTGGGTTGTTTATTACGGTGCACGCTTTATGGGAAGCATGTTAATTAGCTGGCAATGATTTCAGGCCTTGACGAGTCACTGTATTGTCTTTAAATGCACGCGTATGAATGTGCCTTCTCGCCGCATGTGATACGTGACGCGCGTAACGCATGCTGGTGGCTTGACGTTCTGTGTAGAATGCTGCCATCTTATACTGACAAGTCCTTACTTGTGGTTTGTATTTCTGCCGCGTGTATTCTGAGCGGCTCCGGTGCTTTGATCCGGGCGTTCAGTTGCTGGATTTGCGTCGTGGTGGCTGGGCTCACCTCCGGACCTCGGCGTCGCTTTATATACTCCTCGTCGCCATTGTTGAATGTTGTGTTGCTAATAAATCAGCGCATAACATTCGCGCAGCATGCAAGCATATTAGAAAGTAAATGATTCCAATGAAGCAGGAGACAATGATGGTGCGTCTGAATGGTAGCTTTATTCAGGCGCGAACTGAACTCTCTGCGGTAACCCTGCCTCCTTACTCATGTGGGTCGCAGCCCACTAATCAACTGTAATAAACAGAGGACTGTTCCTCTTAATTAAACAACAACAATAAAGGTAGGACATTAAACTGTGTCAAACAACAGTGTGCTATTACGCATTTTCTGGCCAAGTTCGGTTATTCCAAGCTTGGTTATTTCAAAGAACTGCTTGCAAATGAAGCCTATTCCCAGGCAGTAATGCAGCAATCTGGGAATGGGTGTAGATAATGGGGTGCTTGTGTAGGCAAAAAGGTTTTTGCATGTAATAGGAGGGGAGAATCTATGGCTATAGTCATGTGCAGCATATCGCTTCAGTGGTGCGAATAGTGGGTGAAGGGGAGGCTACACAAAGCTGCATGCTGAAGGGGCAATGGCACAATAATGGTGACATTTAAATATATATTCTTTCACTGCATTTTCTTTAGTCTTGGGAGAACTTTTGTAAATCACAGCTTTTTGGGGTTGGGGAAGGAAAGGAAGGACCCAGGTAGGGGGTCTGAATTGAGGGCCTGGGGATGACTGTGAGTATGGGGGATTGAAGGGAGCAGAAAAGGATGGTGGGGCAGAAAAGGTGGTGGGGCAGAGGAGCATTGTTCCACTACTTTTTTTTAATACACATTTCTCACTGGCCCGGCAAGGCCAAGGCCACTGCAGCGTCCCATTGAAACACTGATGTTATCAGGGGCGGCATTGGGCCAGAACAAGAAAGAGCTGCACACCTGCTAAAAATGTCTTGCAAGAGCATCGTTCTGTGTAGACACAAGGCCCAAGTCCCCATAAGTTGAGCTGTCTGCCCCCTGACTGCCATGTTTTCACAGAATGCAGCTGAAAGTTGCCCTTTGCTCTACAGCCCGAAATTAAATAATGAAACTGTCAATAGCTGTATACATATTTCATGTGTTGCACACATTTTACTGTCAGTGTCACTATTCTGACAGAGGAAATAAGCACCATTTCGAGTGTGCATTGCATGTTCAGAAACGTTTCAATTACTAGCACAGACATATTTGATAAATTGGTGGTCACTCTTAAGTTCCCAAAATGCACTTTGTTTTTCTGTAAAGCAGCCAGCCTTCTGTAGTCCGGGCAAGCACAACATTTGCCCCCAGTCCCGCCCACACAACTGACAATCCGGCCCCAGTTTTGCCAACACCACTGACAATCCCACACTCTGCACTTAGAGGGGTCGAGTTCCCCCAGTACAATTTGTCCATTTCCAGCACTAGATATCATAATGTAATATTAAAAAGAGGCTGTAGTACTCACGTCAACAAGTGGGAGGATTGCAGCGGTTTGTGGCAAGGCACCTTAGTGTTCTTGGGATGCACATAAAAGGACACGTGAGGAAGGCCAGTGGCCAATCGGAGGAAAGAACCTTTGTTATGTCAAAACCAGCATTCACGGGGCTCGAAAGTCGATTCTGCAACGAGGAATTGGAATCAGGAGTGGACCGGCTATGTGCCTGTAGAGCGTGTGAGATGCGCAAAGATGTATGGTACCTCAGCAAGGATGGAGGCACAACTTTGCATGCAGATAGAGCAGATCCAAGGTATACCACCTTTGCTTGCCTGCGCTGGAGTAACTGTCCTGTACTTGGCGCAGATGAATGAATGGAGCCACAGGGGTGTATTAAAAGAAAGTAGGTTGCTGCACTCACTAACTTAAAGGATAGCTGCTGGGTCCCCAGGGGGCATCAGAGCAGCATGAGGGTTGACGTTCTTCTTTCCCACACTATACCTACACAAGGATAGATCTTTTGTTGATCCCTCAGGAGCAACACTGATATATTGAATAATCTACAGTAGAAACCGTTGCGTGGTCAGATCACAATATAATTAGGGCCATTTGGAAGCTTGAGATGCACCGGGCAGTGTGCTCATGATGGCGATGTAACAATATCCTTCTTCGAGACCCGGTCTTCTGAGTTTTTCCTGGAAAAGGAACTCCAGAGGTATTTCGAGGTGAACAATATGGGTGCAGTCCCTATGAGGCATGTGTGGGAAGCTGCTAAAGCTACGATGAGGGGACTTCTTATTGCAAAGGGAGCAAAGAAGAAAAGGGAGAGGGGTCTGATAGAGAGGAGATTGAGGGAGGAACTCAGGGTGCTGAGATTCAAGCTATCAAAAAAGGGGAAGATACAGAGACAGTAATGATTTCTATAAAGGACAAAAAGCAGGAATTGCATTCGCTCCTTATGGGGTAGTTGTTGAAGAAAATTAGATACACAAAGCAGAAGTAATATATTAAAAGGGGGATCAGGTGGGTACGCTTCTGGCTAATCAGATACAGGAAAAGAGGGCGGAAAAGAGAGTGGAGCAGAAAAGACACAATAGTGAGAGAGTAATGGCCACTCAGGAGGGGGTTCTTAGAAGCTTTGCCGACTTCTATGAGAACCTATATAGTGAGGCCAGCGAGACAGCCGAAGCAGCAATTAAGGAATATGTAGGGGTTAGCTAGTTTCAGCTAACCGTCTTGACCAACTTGGAGTGGGCTGGGCTGAAGGCTGAAATTACTCCTGATGAAGTGGTGAAAGCCATAGACAATATACAACCGGGGAAAGCTCCTGGGGAAGACGGTTTTACCTCTGGCTTTTATAAGCAATTCCAAGACGTACTGGCACGCCCTCTAGCTAAAGTCTTTAATGCAATCAAAAATGCTGAAGAGATTCCCCCATCCTTCCTCTCTGCACTGATTATGGTAATACCCAAACTGGAAAAGGATTGTACGCTCTGCTCGGCCTGTAGACCAATATCGTTATTTAATGTGGATGCCAGGTTGTTTACAAGGGTTTTGGCGTCTGGACTGGAGCTCTCTCTTCTGATGCTGGTCCACCCTAACCAGGCTGGCTTTGTGCATAACAGACAAGGCTCAGATAACCTGAGGATGAGCCATAATATACGCACATCCCCAATGGTAGTGCGGAAGGGAGCCCTGATTTTGACGAAAAAGCATTGGACCACGTTAACTGGATCTTCCTGCAGATGGTTCTCACAACCATGGGAATGGGAACAATGTGGATGGGTGGGATCAGCGCCCTATATTCAGCTCCCACCACTAAAGTGTTGGTTAACAGAGAGGAGTCAAAGATTTTCTCCTTGCAGAGGGGGACTTGGCATGGCTGTCCCCTATCCCCTCTTTTATATGCACTAGTTATGGAACCATGGGTGGTGGACATCCGCAGAATCAAAAGATTGATGGTGTTAAGGTTGGAGCCGTAGACTACAAGTTCAGCCTCTTTACGGATGATGCACCACTCCATGTTACTGAACCACCTAGGGACTCCATCCCGCATTTACTTCAAGGTCTGACTACATACGGTAAGATGACCGGGTTCAAAACAAATCTGCACAAATCAGTGGCCTTTCCGTTGGGTTGGTTGACAGATGTGTAGTTTGAAATACTTGTGTATAGGTGCATTATAAATGCCATATCATATTATATCATGTAGACTAGGAATATATCAGAGGGCTTGTGTTCCAGGTCCGGGAAGAGGGGTTTTGATATCTGGTGGTATAGGTCCCTCAAGTTTTGGGAGCTCCATTCAATGGTAACTATCTCCCTCTAAGGGTGGTGATACAACTAGATTTAAGCAGATGGTTATGACTGCATCTCTCCTGGATGTTGAGGCTGAATTGTATAACATTTTTTGATACTGCCCACATTTTTGTTCCTATTCCAAATGTTACCTGTGGTGCTGCCTTTCTCGTTTTTGGCAGACATTAAAGGAGCTCTATTGAGGTTCCTATGGGTGGGATCCAAACCTCGAATAGCCTATAAGACTATTGTCCTACCGCGTGGAGGGGGGTGGGATTGCCAGACCTTTACGTCATATTATAAGGCTACACAGTTGAGAGTAATGGTGGATCACCTAAATCCAAAGACAACAAAAGAATGGGTGGACATGGAGAATGAGATTTTAGAGCCGGTATCGTTGGATGAATGGCTCTCGATAACACAAAGATAAATCTGTAGAAGGATTGTCCAGCTTTCGGTCCTTGGAGTACTCTGATCCATTTGGAGTGAGGGAAATGCCACTAGATGACTCACGTCATGGCATTCCCCCCACCACCTGCATTTGGGCCTCCCCATTGAGGACTCATTGCTGTACTACTCTAATTCCACTCCTGATACGGGGTGGGCTTAAGCGGGGCGTGATAACTATGTCTGGATGGCAGGTTTCTTACCACTAAACAGCTGGAGGAGTGCCTACAGATTGGTCCAATTCCCATATTCTGATTCTTACAAATGAAGGGGGCTCTCTTGAACCAGCGCTGGATGGACAACCTACATAGAGAGATGACATCCTTTGAAAAAACACTGGTCCTTAACACAAATACCAAAGACCTAATAGCGAAGCTCTAGAGGGAGTTATTACTGCCAGAGCCTATAAGTCGTGTATCGGCCAGGGACCAATGAGCTAAAGTTCTTAACATGGAGACATCAGACGCGTTATGGGCAAATCTTTCCACTCAACGGTGTCCATAGAGTACTGAATGCAGGCTCTTAAGATGTTACACAGATGACATTATCCCTGGCCAGATTGGCTAAAATGCATCCGGGGTGAGCTCTAGATGCTGGAAATGTGGACAGGTGGGGAGGGGACTATTACCATATGTGGTAGAACTGCTCATGCATGCAAAGGTTTTGGCAAGATGTTCTTTTGTAGAGGAGCATCTGAATGCTTCTACAGGAAGTCCTGCCCACCGACCAAGGAAGGAACGTACTGCTGAGAATGACATGGGTGTGGGCGTTTCTACCAACGCTTGAACCTTTTCAGGGTCGGATTGCAGGCCGTCTTTCGAGAAAATATGTCAGAAGAATTTGTGAGTGGATTTGCTAATCTCGCATTTTTCTGGGTTGAGTGTGAGGTGGGCGTTTTCCAAGGCCATGCAGACTCTCCGCAGGGTATCATCATGACTGTCTTGCGTGGTGCCAAATATTAAGATGTCGTCGGAATAGTTTAGGCAGTTGGGGATGTGTTTTATTACCTGATGTATTTCATTCTGAAATATTTCTGCAGCTGAAGATACTCCGAAGCGGAGTCTTTTATATCTGAACAGGCCAAGATGCGTTGAAAAGGTGGTGATGTATCTTGAGGCAGTGTGTAACTCCAGCTGGTGGTGTCCCTTGTTTAAGCCTAATTTTGAGAACACTTTGGATCCATGAAGTAAGTGCATCATATCAGTCATTCTTGGAGCGAGGTGTCGTTCTCGCTCTATGGCCACGTTTGGGGCCCTCATATCGACGCATATGCGAATGCTGTCCTTGTTATCTTTCTTGGGTACTGGTACAATGGGAGATACCCATGGAGTTGGTCCCGACGCTGGTTCTATGATGTCCTGCTGTAGTAGTGACTGGATTTCATTTTCCACATGTTTCTGTATGTTGAGGGGTATGCCTCGGTAATGTTGTGCCATTGGTGGTATTTGTGGATTGATATGTAGTTTGACTTGTTTGTCCTTTAGCTTTCCCAGGCCTGTGAAAAGAGCGGGGAACATTTGCTGCATCATGTCTTTCGGGCTAGTGGTATATGCTGACATTATTTGATACATTATTTGAATGAGTCCCATCTGAATTGCAGACTTGAAGCTTAGGATGCTGCCACCTGGCACTTCCCCTTTAATGACTTATATTTTGATCTTCTGACTCTTGTCCTTGTATTGACAATGCACCGTAAACATTCCTTGGCAGTGCAGTTGTCTGTTCGAGCCGTATGGATATATCAATGTATCTACTTCTTTCAGTGCCTTCTTGTAGTTGAGTAGTTTATACGTCTCGTCATTTATGACATTGACGGTTGCTCCCGTATCAATTAGAAATTCTTTGTTTTGTCCATTAATTTGTAGCAGTAGAGTCGGGCTGTATTCCGCTGCTATGCTGTTTCCGATGGCATGCACGTATCCCCTTTTCCGGTCCCCGCTTGATGAAGACGAGTGTGACTCACGTTTCCTGCGCGGCAGGTCATCTAGGTATCTAATTTTTTGTCTGGAATGACGTCTTTGCGATTCATGCCTGGTGCTGGTGTGACTCGAATAATCTCTTCTTTCTTCCCGCTTTCTCTCTTCCCGCGGTGGGTCACGTGGTGCGCTTTGTGATTGGTGTCTGGAGGCTGCGGGCGAGTGCCTCATGCGGGATCTTCAGCTTTCCCGCCTCGGGTTGCGGTCTTGTCTCCATGTGTCTCTGTTTGATTCTGTCGGTTGGAAGAAGTTAATGTTTCTGCACACTGACTGAAAATGGTTTTCACCTCTGCATTTGTCACAGTTGTGTCCGATGGCAGGGTCCGATTCTTGTGTGGATGTGTGGAAAATGTGTCGTTCATAGTCAACATTTCGCAGCAGTGCGAAATAAGCATTTAATGCATCAATAATGCCTTGAAAAGTGTCTGTATTGGATTCAGGCATTTCAAACACAATGTCACGAACTACTTGGCCCAAAGAATGTAGCAGGATACCTTTTAGTCGGCGCTCCCCTCTTACACCCGATGCATCTATGTAAATGTGCAGTTCCTTGAGCCATCTAGCCCGCCTGGGGGCGAGGCTGCTGGTGTCAGCCATGTCAAATGGCTGCAGGGCTTGTAGTTGCAAGGACTCAGACCCACTGTCTTCTTTGTGCGTGGCTTGGCGGGGTGTGGAGCTTGCGGAGGGGCTCAGAATTCCACTGTCCGGGTTGTTTTCAGACATGACTGGGCTTTTCTTTATGGTGGTAGTGCTTTGCTGCTGGGCTGGGCTTCAGATCTAATCAAATGCTGCTGGGTTGTTTATTACGGTGCACGCTTTATGGGAAGCATGTTAATTAGCTGGCAATGATTTCAGGCCTTGAAGAGTCACTGTATTGTCTTTAAACGCACGTGTACGAATGTGCCTTCTCTCCGCATGTGATACGTGACGCGCGTAACGCGTGCTGGTGGCTTGACGTTCTGTGTAGAATGCTGCCGTCTTATACTGACAAGTCCTTACTTGTAGTTTGTATTTCTGCCGCGTGTACTCTGAGCAGCTCCGGTGCTTTGATCCGGGCGTTCAGTTGCTGGATTTGCGTCGTGGTGGCTGGGCTCACCTCCGGACCTCGGCGCCGCTTTATATACTCCTCGTCGCCATTGTTGAATGTTGTGTTGCTAATAAATCAGCGCGTAACATTCGCGCAGCATGCAAGCATATTAGAAAGTAAATCATTCCAATGAAGCAGGAGACAATGATGGTGCGTCTGAATGGTAGCTTTATTCAGGCGCGAACTGAACTCTCTGCGGTAACCCTGCCTCCTTACTCATGTGGGTCGCAGCCCACTAATCAACTGTAATAAACAGAGGACTGTTCCTCTTAATTAAACAACAACAATAAAGGTAGGACATTAAACTGTGTCAAACAACAGTGTGCTATTACGCAAGTTCTGGCCAAGTTCGGTTATTCCAAGCTTGGTTATTTCAATGAACTGCTTGCAATTGAAGCCTATTCCCAGGTAGTCATGCAGCAATCTGGGAATGGGTGTAGATAATGGGGTGCTTGTGTAGGCCAAAAGGTTTTTGCATGTAATAGGAGGGGAGCATCTATGGCTATAGTCATGTGCGGCATATCGCTTCAGAGGTGCGAATAGTGGGTGAAGGGGAGGCTACACAAAGCTGCATGCTGAAGGGGCAATGGCACAATAATGGTGACATTTAAATATATATTCTTTCACTGCATTTTCTTTAGTCTTGGGAGAACTTTTGTAAATCACAGCTTTTTGGGGTTGGGGAAGGAAAGGAAGGACCCAGGTAGGGGGTCTGAATTGAGGGCCTGGGGGATGACTGTGAGTATGGGGGATTGAAGGGAGCAGAAAAGGATGGTGGGGCAGAAAAGGTGGCGGGGCAGAGGAGCATTGTTCCACTACTTTTTTTTAATACACATTTCGTCACTGGCCCGGCAAGGCCAAGGCCACTGCAGCGTCCCATTGAAACACTGATGTTATCAGGGGCGGCACTGGGCCAGAACAAGAAAGAGCTGCACACCTGCTAAAAATGTCTTGCAAGAGCATCGTTCTGTGTAGACACAAGGCCCAAATCCCCATAAGTTGAGCTGTCTGCCCCCTGACTGCCATGTTTTCACAGAATGCAGCTGAAAGTTGCCCTTTGCTCAACAGCCCGAAATTAAATAATGAAACTGTCAATAGCTGTATACATATTTCATGCGTTGCACACATTTTACTGTCAGTGTGACTATTCTGACAGAGGAAATAAGCACCATTTCCAGTGTTCATTGCATGTTCAGAAACGTTTGAATTACTAGCACAGACATATTTGATAAATTGGTGGTCACTTTTAAGTTCCCAAAATGCACTTTGTTTTTCTGTAAAGCAGCCAGACTTCTGTAGTCAGGGCAAGCACAACATTTGACACTTAGCTCTGCCCCCAGTCCCGCCCACACCACTGACAATCCGGCCCCAGTTTTGCCCACACCACTGACAATCCCACACTCTGCACTCAGAGGGGTGGAGTTCCCCCAGTACAATTTGTCAATTTCCAGCACTAGATATCATAATGTAATATTCAAAAGAGGCTGTAGTACTCACGTCAACAAGTGGGAGGATTGCAGTGGTTTGAGGCAAGGCACCTTAGTGTTCTTGGGATGCACATAAAAGGACATGTGAGGAAGGCCAGTGGCCAATCGGAGGAAAGAACCTTTGTTATGTCAAAACCAGCATTCATGGGGCTCGAAAATCGATTCTGCAACGAGGAATTGGAATCAGGAGTGGACCGGCTATGTGCCTGTAGAGCGTGTGAGATGCACAAGGATGTATGGTACCTCAGCAAGGATGGAGGCACAACTTTGCATGCAAATAGAGCAGATCCAAGGTATACCACCTTTGCTTGCCTGCGCTGGAGTAACTGTCCTGTACTTGGCCCAGATGAATGAATGGAGCCACAGGGGTGTATTAAAAGAAAGTAGGCTGCTGCACTCACTAACTTAAAGGATAGCTGCTGGGTCCCCAGGGGGCATCAGAGCAGCATGAGGGTTCACGTTCTTCTTTCCCACACTATACCTACACAAGGATAGATCTTTTGTTGGTCCCTCAGGAGCAACACTGATATATTGAATCACCTACAGTAGAAACCGTTGCGTGGTCAGATCACAATATAATTAGGGCCGTTTGGAAGCTTGAGATGCACCGGGCGGTGTGCTCATGATGGCGATGTAACAATATCCTTCTTCGAGACCCGGTCTTCCGAGTTTTTCCTAGAAAAGGAACTCCAGAGGTATTTCGAGGTGAACAATATGGGTGCAGTCCCTATGAGGCATGTGTGGGAAGCTGCTAAAGCTACAATGAGGGGACTTCTTATTGTAAAGGGAGCAAAGAAGCAAAGGGAGAGGGGTCTGATAGAGAGGAGATTGAGGGAGGAACTCGGGGTGCTGAGATTCAAGCTATCAAAAAAGGGGAAGATACAGAGACAGTAATGATTTCTACAAAGGTCAAAAAGCAGGAATTGCATTCGCTCCTTATGGGGTAGTTGTTGAAGAAAATGAGATACACAAAGCAGAAGTAATATATTAAAAGGGGGATCAGGTGGGTACGCTTCTGGCTAATCAGATACAGGAAAAGAGGGCGGAAAAGAGAGTGGAGCAGAAAAGACACAATAGTGAGAGAGTAATGGCCACTCAGGAGGGGGTTCTTAGAAGCTTTGCCGACTTCTATGAGAACCTATATAGTGAGGCCAGCGAGACAGCCGAAGCAGCAATTAAGGAATATGTAGGGGTTAGCTAGTTTCAGCTAACCGTCTTGACCAACTTGGAGTGGGCTGGGCTGAAGGCTGAAATTACTCCTGATGAAGTGGTGAAAGCCATAGACCATATACAACCGGGGAAAGCTCCTGGGGAAGACGGTTTTACCTCTGGCTTTTATAAGCAATTCCAAGACATACTGGCACGCCCTCTATCTAAAGTCTTTAATGCAATCAAAAATGCTGAAGAGATTCCCCCATCCTTCCTCTCTGCACTGATTATGGTAATACCCAAACTGGAAAAGGATTGTATGCTCTGCTCGGCCTGTAGACCAATATCGTTGTTTAATGTGGATGCCAGGTTGTTTACAAGGGTTTTGGTGTCTGGACTGGAGCTCTCTCTTCTGATGCTGGTCCACCCTAACCAGGCTGGCTTTGTACAGAACAAACAAGGCTCGGATAACCTGAGGATGAGCCATAATATACGCACATCCCCAATGGTAGTGCGGAAGGGAGCCCTGATTTTGACGAAAAAGCATTGGACCACGTTAACTGGAACTTCCTGCAGATGGTTCTCACAACCATGGGAATGGGAACACTGTGGATGGGTGGGATCAGCACCCTATATTCAGCTCCCACCACTAAAGTGTTGGTTAACAGAGAGGAGTCAAAGATTTTCTCCTTGCAGAGGGGGACTTGGCATGGCTGTCCCCTATCCCCTCTTTTATATGCACTAGTTATGGAACCCTGGGTGGTGGACATCCGCAGAATCAAAAGATTGATGGTGTTAAGGTTGGAGCCGTAGACTACAAGTTGAGCCTCTTTACGGATGATGCACCGCTCCATGTTACTGAACCACCTAGGGACTCCATCCCGCATTTACTTCAAGGTCTGACTACATACGGTAAGATGACCGGGTTCAAAACAAATCTGCACAAATCAGTGGCCTTTCCGTTGGGTTGGTTGACAGATGTGTAGTTTGAAATACTTGTGTATAGGTGCATTATAAATGCCATATCATATTATATCATGTAGACTAGGAATATATCAGAGGGCTTGTGTTCCAGGTCCGGGAAGAGGGGTTTTGATATCTGGTGGTATAGGTCCCTCAAGTTTTGGGAGCTCCATTCAATGGTAACTATCTCCCTCTAAGGGTGGTGATACAACTAGATTCAAGCAGATGGGAATGACTGCATCTCTCCTGGATGTTGAGGCTGAATTGTATAACATTTTTTGATACTGCCCACATTTTTGTTCCTATTCCAAATGTTACCTGTGGTGCTGCCTTTCTCATTTTTGGCAGACATTAAAGGAGCTCTATTGAGGTTGCTATGGGTGGGATCCAAACCTCGAATAGCCTATAAGACTATTGTCCTACCGCTACACAGTTGAGAGTAATGGTGGATCACCTAAATCAAAAGACAACAAAAGAATGGGTGGACATGGAGAATGAGATTTTAGAGCCGGTAACGTTGGATGAATGGCTCTCGATGACACAAAGATAAATCTCTAGAAGAATTGTCCAGCATTCGGTCCTTGGAGTACTCTGATCCATTTGGAGTGAGGGAAATGCCACTAGATGACTAACGTCATGGCATTCCCCCCACCACCTGCATTTGGGCCCCCCCATTGAGGACTCATTGCTGTACTACTCTAATTCCACTCCTGATACGAGGTGGGCTTAAGCGGGGCGTGACAACTATGTCTGGATGGCAGGTTTCTTACCACTAAACAGCTGGAGGAGTGCCTACAGATTGGTCCAATTCCCATATTCTGATTCTTACAAATGAAGGGGGCTCTCTTGAACCAGCGCTGGATGGACAACCTACGTAGAGAGATGACATCCTTTGAAAAAACACTGGTCCTTAACACAAATACCAAAGACCTAATAGCGAAGCTCTAGAGGGAGTTATTACTGCCAGAGCCTATAAGTCGTGTATCAGCCAGGGACCAATGAGCTAAAGTTCTTAACATGGAGACATCAGATGCGTTATGGGCAAAATCTTTCCGGAGGGTGTCCCACTCAACGGTGTCCATACAGTACAGAATGCAGGCTCTTAAGATGTTACACAGATGACATTTTCCCTGGCCAGATTGGCTAAAATGCATCCGGGGTTGAGCTCTAGATGCTGGAAATGTGGACAGGTGGGGAGGGGACTATTACCATATGTGGTAGAACTGCTCATGCATGCAAAGGTTTTGGCAAGATGTTTTTTTGTAGAGGAGCAGCTGAATGCTTCTGCAGGAAGTCCTGCCCACCGACCTCCTGTATGTTGGAAGCCTGAGATTGTGCCATGCTTGACACCAGCTTTTGTGACCAAACCCCGGTGAATATTTGAATGAAGGTACCCTCTGAGAAAGCCCTATCAAATGTATTCCCGAAGAGACGACAATCTGAGGGAGGAACTCCCTGAAGGAATGTGAAAAAGAGTGAAAGAGCAGCTAGTGACCTCAAAAAAGACGAGCGTGACGCACTAAGCATACTGACTGAAGAGAATGCATGGAACATATAGAAACTGATGATGAAGTTAAGAATCGAGTAAACTTTCATATATGAAGAGAAGATTGCACATGATATGATATGATATGATATTTTATTTGTAACGGGCTCGTAGACAAGTGGGAAGCACTGCAGAAAATACAAGCCGTTCAACAACTGTACCGATGCTGTAATGCAAGCAGACTAAGTGATCATAGAAGATGGCTATACGTAGTGAATAGACTGCAGGCGGAGCTGCCATGGTATAGAAGCTGGACATCGGTGTCATGAATTTAGTAAGCTCAGACCCATGAATAGGAAAAGCCGAGAACTGTGTCGCAGCAAAGAATTAGCTGAGATCGTGGACACGAATGGTGAGGCTGTCTGGCCTGGTACCAAAGCTGAAGCAGCAAAGGCCGGTTATCTATTCCTGAAGGCGGTGAACATGAGAAGCTGAATAATCCCTTGTTAAGGTGTAAAGAAAGAACACCATGCGTGCCAAGTGTTATTCATTTATGACATTTAAATTCTGCAAAATGGGCCAAATCGTGGTCTCCTGTCACGTGAGCCAAGGATGGAAATAGAGTTGAAGTTGGAGTTCTAGAACAACGATAGTACGTGCTCGCACTCACTTATATCCCCAGAGACAAGAATACTCTGCAAGACCAAGTTCAAAGACAATCTTCATGGCAGAAGGGTATGGGTGATGAGCGATGTTGGGCTAATTGGGTGGGGAGGTAACGACAAGTCCACAGACTGGCACCTGGGCTGCGTTAGGTGCTGCTAAGTGAATCGAATGTTCCAGACATGGCACAAGCGTTCCAACCAATTGTAGAGGGCCATATAACAAAGGGCCTTATAGTTTGAGAGCCAATGATATACTGTGTACTTAATAGTGTTGAAGATGACCTGTTTTAGAGGTAGGCATGAGTTGTCCACCTGAGAGTAGACATCCAATCACGATCCCACCCCTTATAGAAAGTATACTTAGATGTTCCACTTGAACCTATCACAACCCCTCGTAGGTTTTTCTCATTTTCCACGTAGTATGACATCACGTATGATGAATCTTTAGTATATAAATGTGTTTTTATGTGAAATGTACTGAGTAAAGCAACATGCCTCACCTACAAATGGCCTTGAACATCAATGCTTAACGTTCGCCAATGCATAATCGAATCTCTGCCGCAATTCCTCAATCAGTATGTCAAAGGCAATGACAAAAGAAAAAGAAAAATACTACAAACTTTGGACTCCTGTTCAGTGCGCAACTACACTGGAATACAAGGACATTCAATAGCCTGTATTTCTGGACATGCTTGCAAAAGCACCTTCCACCATATCAAAATGTTAGCAACCCACCATTCAACAGTCAGAAATCCAGTTTACAAACTGTACTATGCAAAACGTCCAGCTTTAGCACTCCAACATTTAAATGATATTCTCCTACGCGGTACATCCAAACAAGTACTCAATGAAATAGAGCACATCCAAAAGAAATATTGTGGAACTGAAGAGCACTTACAAACTCCAGCATTTTCAGACAACATTACTGACAACAGTGCAGCTATCAACTTTTAATATCACACATACAGAAAAGAAATACAAAAGTTCAAAAGCACATCTGCTGAAATGCCAAACCAAGTATGTGTGTGTTGTAGAACGTTCTATAAAAAGAACGCCAAAACTATAGATATAATGCAGAAAATAGAAGGCAATGAGGAATCCCAATTGTTTTAATTAGCTCTGTAACTTATAGCTGAAAACAAATATGAAATTACGAACACCTCCATACTGTGCACATACTGCACTGCAAAACTTGACAATAACCAAAGGCCTTCACGGGCAATTAGTAATAATTTGGCACTATTTCCACTGTCAAACACACTGCAGCAGTTTAATTTGTATGAGACCATTATAAACCAAACAGTGCACCCATTTCAAGCAATAATACGACTTGAACTGAAAACTGCAAAATTGCCTCCCACCGAATTACTGAGAGGCATCCGTGGTATAGTAGTTTATTTACCATTAGATCTCAAAGAAAATGTAGACACTCTACAAGTGCAAAGGCCAATACAAGAATCTTTGATTATCCTGGTAAATGGTGTACCTACAAAAGACACAAAAAAATGGCAACAACTAGTGGACTTAACCAAATTTAGGAAAGCGTTGCAATACCTTAAAGAAAACAATGAATACTAATACTACAAGGAAATAAACGTTCAAGTGAAAAAAGGTGGAAGATATGATGAAAGAGGCACACAAATAACAGCATCAGAATACAGCTGTTAACAAATGTATTCTGAAGACCCTAGATTTAGACAGAACGTGGAGTACATATTCCACCTGCTCTTTGAAAGTGAACTGGCAACACTATGTTATGGAGTTGCCCACACATTAAAAACAGGTTCACATTTTTAAAACATGTCTGCTACACAGCTACTTCAAAAGGTGCAAGAGAAGGACGAAGTTTTACAGTGAAGTATTACTACAAATCTCTTGGCAAACATGCATGGTACGAAAGAGTACTGGTTCCGACGGCATGCAGATGTACGGTGTATTCTACGCAACCTTGGGCCACCCATATGGTTTATCACTTTAAGTTGTGCAGAGTATACAAGGGAAGACTTGCACACTTTCCCATGCATAGCAAACAAAAACAAAACAGGTGTAGACATGAAAACACCAGGAGAGCTTTGCTCTCTCGATCCAGTAAATGTTTCAGACTACTTTCATCATCGCTTCCTTGCCATGTTGCATTTCATTGGCAATAAAGCACTTCCTCCCCTCGTGTAGCAAGTATTGTGGACGCAACTATAAGAACAGAGACAAATACTACACCAAATGCTGCTTTGGTTTCCCTAGACCAGTTTCAACAGCAGGCCAAGTAAACAGCTTCATGTCTTCGGTTCGACACAGTGTGAAAGGAAAATCTCCCAAGAACACATACTGCATAAAAAGGAGCGAAGCATCAAGGTACATCAATGATTATAATGCAATCATTGCCCTCCTATGGAATGCCAACTTTGATGTACAGTACATTGCAGACAATTCTACTGCAGTTGCACGATATGTCACCGCCTACTTAACCAAATCAGAGAAAACAGAGCTCAAAGACCTCTGGGATGACATATCCTCTGACAAAACACTGGCACAGGCACAGAAATTGTACAGCTTTGGCATTAAAATGCTGTCGCATAGATAAGGTGGCAGCTACGAAGTAGCTGACCGTTTAACTGCCACCGCCTTATATGGAAAATCTGACAACATAGTTTGGCTAAACCATGGCCCTACTGCATCGAGGAAAAGAGTACTTAAATCATACGAAGACATACAAGCAATAGCCAAAAGTGATCCTAACAGCCAGGGCATTTTGAAAAACAACTTATTGGACACATAGTACCCGAACAGGAATATTACTTTAGAGGCCTTGTGTCTGTACCAGATAGCCCAAAACTTTGCATACAATATCAACATTAAACCAAATGAGGAAAAGGGTAGATAAAGAGTGGAAAGTTGTGAAGGCAGCCTGGTGAAACTTAATAAATGCAGTCTAATTAATCATATGAAGTTGTCATTAAAAACTCCTCAACACAAAGAACTGTACTACATGGCTTTACTGGAACTTTTCAAACCATGGAGAAAAGGAAAAGATTTATTAGCCACCTACACCTCCCATGAAGATGCTTTCAGTGCCAGTGGAAGTATAATTACAGATGAAAACTTTACACGGTACAAAACCATATTGGATAATGAACTCCAACAAGAAGAAGAACTTCAAGCACAACTAAATGTAGACACTTCTGAGAGCAGTGAACCTTCTCAAACAGGCAGCCAAGAACCACTTAAACAGCCACTCATAGCAAATGAGGCAGAATTAGCCATGATGGAAGTAATCACCACTATGCTTCAGTATGAGCACTGTGCAGAAGAGTTGGCAGTACTGAAATCCCAACTAAACAATGAACAGTGTACCATTTCTGTCAAAGTAAGTGAAACCATTGAACATGGTGTATACAGCACAGATGTAAAACTTTCACCTGTGACAACTACAAACCTGTACTGCTATATGTAAGTGGAGAAGCTGGGTCAGGTAAAACATTCTTAATAAAAATTGTCAGTAAATACCTCCAACAATTAACAACCTTTCTGCTGTTGGAACCGCCCCTGTAGGTTTGGCTGCCTACAACATAGGTGGAGTCACTCTACACTGATTGCTGCTCCTTCCAGTAGAACACCAAAACAAATTAGAGCACTATAAACTTTCAGCAGAATCTGCTATGGAGCTAAGCAGAGTTCTGACACAAATGAAAATGCTGCTAATAGATGGGGTGAGCATGGTCTCCAACCTAATGTTGGCCTTGATTCAAATCAGACTGCAAGAGGTCCTCAAAACAAACTATGAATAACTCTTTGGGGGAAAACATGTGATTGTTTTCGGAGATCTCCTTCAATTAACACCAGTCAAAGTTGAACCTATCTTCAAAACCTTAGGACACAAAGAGTGCCGTAAAAGTCTTGGAAGCATCGGGAATGTAAATCTCTGGCAACATTTCCAATACAGAGAACTAATTCAAAACATGCATCAGTCGGCTGACCTCACCTGTGCCATCCTTTTAATAAACATACGGATTGGTGTTCAATCAAAGGAGGCGCAGTCTACCCTCAATACTAGACGCATCCATGAGTT
This sequence comes from Ambystoma mexicanum, assembly GCF_040938575.1. Classification (NCBI taxonomy): domain Eukaryota; kingdom Metazoa; phylum Chordata; class Amphibia; order Caudata; family Ambystomatidae; genus Ambystoma; species Ambystoma mexicanum. The sequence goes on from NC_090930.1 coordinate 1,091,910,700, forward strand.
GTACGGGCTTAACACATGTGCTACTGATGTCATGGAACAATTATCTCAGGGGAATATCAGCTGTATGTCCTTAATGCCAACTCTAGCAAGCTGTGCACAATTTAATGCAACAATGCTACAAAAACAAAAACAACCACTAGTGCAAAGTCATACCACAGACAAACTGGACGTACACTGTATGACAATACCTATGTGTCAACAAGGCATAGCATGACTACAAGCCTTAGATAACTCTATCTCCAACACAGCTGGTTTGCAGAAAGCTTTAACATTATGTGTCAACTGTAGAGTTATGTTAAAGCGTAACATTGACATAGAGCAAGGTTTAGTTAATGGAGCACTTGGTACAGGTGTTGGCTTCCAGACATACCCACGGGTCAACAGCATTCAGTTTGTAAACATCAAGTTTAACAAACTTTCAGAAGTAAAAAATATAGGGCGCACAATGGCGCGATTCCTTCTTTTCAAAGACATGCATGTACGCAGAGAACAGTTTTCTCTGTCGCTAGCTTATGCAGTAACTATTCATAAATCGCAAGGTCTAACCTTAGATCAAGCATTGATTGATATTGGCAGCACAGTCTTTAAAGAAGGCATGAGTTATGTAGCACTGTCACAGCTACGTACACTGGAAGGACTGTATCTAGTGAATTTTGATGCAACTGCAGTCAGTGCAGACATTCCTTGCACCATAGAGTATAATAGACTACGTGCACTGTACACACTCCATCTGAAAATGTACCCTATTCCTCACAAACCGAAAGGTTTGAAAAGAAGGCTCATTAAATCAGAAGTTGTAAATGATTTGGCAACAGAACCATCAAAGAAATTGAAAGAAACACCATAGGGGAGGAAAGTATCGACACTCTCCCCCGAACCCCAGAAGCCAAATGAAGTCGACCCTGGGGGGAAGAGGGTTAGGCAGAGGTTGTGGACGGGGATGGGGAGTTTAAGGAAAACCGGATAGAGGATTAGGAAAAAACCTACAGTGGATAGGATGGGGGGAAGAAACAGGGAAAAAACGCTACACTGTCTAATATGGTAAACCATGAAACATCACACACACATAGATCACCAATATGCCCCCTTAATACAGGCTGAATAAGGACCTTAGATAGTGTAATTGTTCTCTCTAATAGCCTCTTGATACAGGCACATGTAGTTATTACTAGGACATGGATACTCATCCCCATCACGGGAGACTACACAGCTGACACCAAAGCTCTTAACGATGTTTACTTGGTCATCCAGGCCTGGATGGCACATCACGAACTTTGCCTTAACGATGATAAGACCGAGCTCCTACTTCTAGGATATAACCATCGGCTCAACAAATTAGATCAATCTTACAAGTCCTTCATCATTGACAGCAACGATATTAAAGTCTCCAAAGACACCAAGACCCTAGGCGTCTATCTCGACTCCACGCTCTCCATGAACAGACAATCAAATGCAGTTAGGTCAGCCTCGGCCTATACTTGCAAACTCATCACCGCCTGTAGACCCTTCCTAAACTGTACCAACTGCATCAACCTCGCCAGAACAATTGTCATGGCTAAAATCGACTACTGTAGTGCTCTCTACCTTGGGACTAGTCAGTCTAACCTTAATAAATTACAAACTGTACAAAATAATGCCTTAAGGGCAGCCTTAAACATCCCGAGACGTTCACACATCTCCTCCATCAGATCAGACTTACGTTGGCTCCCGGTAAAACAAAGAATTGCCCTGAAAACCCTAGCCCTGACTCACAAATGCCTGAGCAACAACGCCCCACCTTCCTGTCCACTCGCTTCACACTCCACACATCCACTCGACCCATTAGAGCAGCCCAAACTCACAGCCTCACCGTGCCGAGATGCAAACTCCAAAAAGCAGGTGGGGTGAGCTTCCCTGTCCTAGCCTCCAAACTTTGGAACACCCTGCCCACGCCCATTAGAACTGAACCATCGTTCCACTCCTTCAAGAACAATGCCAAAACATGGCTGTTCTCCCAAGATCTATGAGACCCTTACTTAGTCCAGCCCCTCTGTGTGATACAGGACATGTATATACTTCTCTCTCTCTGCTATGTACTGTATTATACTCTGATAATGGTACCCCTCGGTATATGTATATATGCTGTATATTTTGTAATGTACTGTGTAACTACTGTTTATTGTAACATGTTTAAGAGTATGCGCCCGGTTGCCCCTGGGCCTGGTTTCTGCGCTTTATAAATAAATAAAATATAAATACAAATACAAATATAAGCAAGCGTGAATGAAACAAACTCAGGGGCTATGACTGCCCAACATGAAGAACATGACACATGGCCCTTTTGGGCAAGCAAAAAGCAACATAAACAATCATAAAACATGTAGGACAAAAGGTGTGATTTTCAACACCCACATAGAATGAACTTCAACATATATATATATATATATAATGAGGTACCAGGCTCCTAATGATAAACTGTATGTTGTACAGCGTTACCGCTGATTGCCTCCTTAGTGTCAAACATTCAGTAATTCCCAGACCTGGTCTAATCAAGAGTTCGACCCATATGATATGCTCAAAGAAGTCCTGTAAACATTGCCCTACGTTAATTCACGAAAAGCAACAAAAGCATTGAGCACTTATCTGTGCGTCTGGGAGACTCGCAAGCCGTCCCAGACGAGAAACGATGACGCCTTGATGGAGCTAAGAGCGACCCCGCTCGTAGTGTCCGCGCTGGGAGAAGAGCGGAGCTTTAACGAAGCAGCGCAAGTCTTCTGGCTTCATGTGCTTAGCCGCGCGTACTTTCTAGGACCGCATAGTTCTCCATGTGCTGCCAAGATTCCTGAATCCTGTTGTAAGCGTGTGCTGGACCGCACGAACCTCCGGCATGGCTTTGCCTCGTGGAAACAATAAGCCACACCTTCCATGCGCCGTTGGCCCTTGATAAACTGTGGACTACGATATGACAAAGGACTGCTGGGAAATGTAGTTTTTCCAGTCCAGGTACCAATACTAAGCTCTTTTCAGCTTTAAACACCTCTTTCCCCTCTACCATCGCATATTCCTGACAGAAACTCATACTACATCAACTACCAAAAGCACATACAAAAGGAGGCAAAAAGACAAACCATACCCAACTCCACCCATACCCACCCATACCCATCTGCAAAGCAACCATTTACCTTTCTATCAAAGTGCTCAGACACAGAAGTCCCTGGCCCATTCAAATTTTCCAATACAACAGGTGTTAATTGCTATGCAAAGGTAACAATTGAATGTTCTATTCCAAATACCAGCAATTGTGAAAATTGTGAAAACATTTATTTAAATGGCACAGACCAGTTGTGTTTGCAAATGCTTGTCCTTCACAGAAATGCAGTAAGTAATCCTGACACCATTTACAGTGTCTCAGGAATAAGGCATAATTGGACTACAGTGCTGGAATGGTGAAATTCATTTGAAACCAACAAGAAGATCCACAGGAATTTCTAATTTACTTAATACAAATACTGGAAAATAAAAACATACTAATAAATGAAATCTTTCACATTTCCTACATGTGGAAACATACATGCACTCTGTGCAACCATGCCATTCAGGATCAAGTCTGTAACAAATGCTTAGTGTATGTATCAATACCTAACTGTGACTCCATTCCATTTCAACAACTGGTGCAAAATCAAAACATTGCATGTTGTGTACGTAATGCAATTCTGATATTCGTTCGACGCTACATATACACTCACATAGTCAATGTGTAATATTAATGCTCCTAAGATACAATGCTGATGGAACCAAAAACAACTGCAAACGTACTGCCTTCACACACGGACAGGTATCACTTGCCAAGAAAACCTTCACAACATGAACGATAATCTATCACACAGGTGTCTCAACCAATGGAGGCCACTATACTGCATACACTAGAAAGCAATAGTCATGGTGGGAATGCAATGATACTTCAATCAGTCTAAAGCAGAGATTACCTACAAATCTTGCAAATGCCTACTTAATATTCTTGAAGCCAATATTTACTAATTGATGTACAAACCTATTACACCTTACTCCCCAGCACCAACCAGAACCTTCATAAGTGGACAAACATTTTTTCTTTCCACACTGTCGACCCAAAGCAACTTAGCATACAGCAAGCATTGACAAAGGCATTAAAGTGTGTGTTGGACATTTCTATCCCCAATGAACCCAGTGAATACACTCACACAAACAATACGTGTACACAAAACAGTATTTTCCACAGGATACATGGAAAGGAAAGTAGATTCAAAACTACCCTCAGTAACCTCTGAAACCATGACGTACGCAAATCAGTCACCAGCTCTCCAAGAATAGTCGTACAACTCCAAGACATATGGACCTATCATCACGTAACTCCATAATGGTATACTACCACTTCAGAATGTACACAGATGTCCAAGTAGCAACAGGAATGCACAACCGTCTAAACGTACCCTTTACGAATGGGACACTGTAAACAGTTAGAATATGCCACCGGGTATCTAACTGCAATCAGAATACGCCAATATTATCTGCAGCATTCAAACAACCCAACTCAACCTTCAACAAGTACTGTGCTACAAACATATTGTAAAACACTTCCAAAGTATGAGCAGTTACAGTACACCAACAGGTACGTAACTACCGTCAGAATTCTCCACTAGCAGAGTACAATGCCACAATACTTGCAAACCACCAACAGCAACCAGCGCATAAAGAAACAGTGGTACAAAAGGGAAGCAGTTAAACATTTACAAAATACCACCTGCTATACAATGTCACCCATCCTACCAACATGTATAGGCCACAAATCGTAAACTCTTACATTTCCCCCTACTTCAAAAGTACACTTTAAAAAGTGCTTTAACCACTCCAAACCTGACTATCATTCATTGTGCACCATAGTAGCAAAGACATTTGTAAGTTTTTTTTTTAATCCAGCATGGATTTTTTTTTCCCACAGACCCAATGATTATGCACAGGAACACGGGAACTGCACTCATTGCACAGTGCATTAGTTCAAAGCATAGTACTTAGGAAGTACTAGTTATGAGGGGCCACAACGTAAAAAAGTTATGCTATGTAGTGGACTGCAAACTAGCGAAATACTTTCTCTAACATGTTCTGTTCTCTTTTCCCACAGATAATGCAGCAACCAGGACCACAATATTTCACACTCGATACACAAAACACAGTACAGGCCCTCCTCAATCCAAACAGTAAGTCTGCAACGATTGCTATTATTCTTCTCTGCAATGTGCGCACTTATTTCTGCTATACACATACCAATGCCACCATTTGCAATGCACACTTATATTACCCTACGCAGCTTGCGCCTATGCCCTACACATTTCACAACACCCTGTACAGTTTAGGGCCTCCAGCCAAGCACTCAACATGCTACACCCTCCCCACAATTGCTGCTGCAATGTACAAATATGCATATAAACATCTATCCATGTACCACTAACCCCCACATAACACACCCACCTACCCATTAGCCACTGCAGTTGACATTGGCTGCCATTTCTTCCACACAATACATAACCTGTTTCCTACTACACTGGTCACCTAAGCCTATAATAAGTGGACACACTGAATGCACAACACTACGGTAACCTACCCAACAATCTGCACAATCACAACCATACAACTTGATGAATACATCCATACATCTTACGAAACTGTCGTAACTGCTGCAACATTTGAATCCTTGCTTTCAACTGGCACCGTGTAGCCCATTAGGTCATTCACATTGTTATGCAAACCATTTAAAAAAAAGGTTTCCAACACATATTTCAGTGCAGCGCATGGGTCATAGCTCGCCAGCCATAGTGCAACCACTGTGTTACTGCTAAAGTTTTCAAACTTCTGTTTCCCTTTCTTATTGTGGAAAGGAAACACCATTTGAACACTATAACCCCCTAACACTGTTTGACAACCATACACACTAACTCATTTTCTTTGCTGAACGGCAGCCCCAAACAGGTTCATGATGCACGACACCAAACTGCGTACAATGGGCCACCCACCCACGTATTCTAAGGCAGCAAACACACAATATGCCATCGTCCACCGTTGCCTCGTAACACACTGCACATATAACTGGTCCTTAGGCACTGTAAAAGCACATCTCTACTTGTACGTTGTACTACCTTCACCGTAATGACACTGCCAACATTCGTAAATGCATGTTACAATCGAAACATGTTGCCGACTGATTCCTTTTTTTCCCCAGCATCATTTCTGGAAAGCGAAACCTAAAATACCTCTCCTTGAACAGGACACACGCTCATTGTAAAACAGCCTTGAAGGGAAAGCATATTTAGCTCCAAGGTCAGACATTGTATGGAAGTATACCAAAAAAGGATACATAATTTACACTGCCGTTGCTCTGCCCATGTGCCCCAAAGGCGGTCAGCAATGACCCCATACGACATACACTGCCATTTCTCGCCCTCCCAATACAACAATGGAATTTGCCAAAGTTATGTAAGTACAACTTTACATCACATGTGTATTAGGAATAAAAAGTATTAAGCTGCTCTTCTATGCATATTTATACATTTACTCTACCGCACACTTTCTCTCTGTACATTGTTCGGAGCTTTGTGACGGCAGTAAGGATGTGCCGTTAATGTGCCATGTGTCCACCATTCCCTGTAAATTGCGACTGCGATTGTACTTCCTTTTGCTACCAGTCTTCCCCACCCCCGGCAAATGCAGACATAAAGGGCAAGACGAAAAGGGAACGCAAGTCGTGCACTAAAACCACACACCTTCTGCTCACTCGTGCAGTGCTACATTCCCTATTTTGCCCTTTCTCTGCCCTTTGACACAATTACTAAGTCTACGCACCCTCAGTGTACTGAACGTTATAACGGCCACAGGTGCACGCAGCGGTCAACCCGCACACAAACATCGACAGCTCACATTTCATTCACGCACTTCTTAGCAAAGCAGCTCCTCCATTCTCCAGCAAGCTGAGGTGACCCCCATGAGAGTTCTTGTTTTCTTACTTTCTTTGCAGACAGACAGGCACATTGTCCCGCGGGTCGAACAGCACTCGCTACCACTGTATGTTTTGTAAAAAGGAAACACAGCAAAAGAGCATCTGGTGGCAACGTTTACTATCACAGTATCACCTACAAAACAGAGAGCAAGACAGTGGGGTAACATATGACGCTACTCACTAACATCCAGTACATGATCCATGAGGCAGCCAGCTATCACAACACCCTTCCTGCAAAGTCTTGTCCTGTACGCTGCCACTAATACTGGTTACTTACATCTACTCTTATTCCTCTTTATTCTCAGATATCTTGCACCTTACGACGCGTGCAAAACCTTCCACATTCCAGTAGACGGTTGGTGGACCAAGCACTGGAAGATTACCATAAGCAATTTCTTTTCTGTTGTCATTATCTGGGCCGACCGATATGGGCCGGTATGTCCATTTGCGGTTCCGGCAATACGAACCAACCTGCAAACCTTTATGCTGTAAGGCATCCCAGAGGCACCAGCTGCTACATTGTCTACCTTTCAAAGAAAATGTGTTGTTCCACACGGCTCCGCAAGCACCACTATGTTCTCCTTGTCCCACTTTGCTAGACGAGAACAGAAGTACAGAAGTGCACAGACGGCATTGGTCACTGAATTTTGTTTGCGAAATAAAAGAGGGGTGAATGCAGCCAACTTAACATTCTGTAGCAAAATAAAGCACTTCCAACAATTCACTGTGGTGTTACTGAACTATGGGAATGTTCTGGAACCGTATGCTCTGTGTGTGCATGTCTGCATTTGCTTTTGTTTATGTTGTTCCTTTCCAGAGCTAGGTGCTCACATGACAGAGGGCCTCATCACAAGTTTGGCGGTAACCCTTAAATGCGGCGGTAATGCTATTACTGCCGCATTTAAGGGTCTGCCAAATCACAAGCTTGGTGGATTTACCCCAGCTCTTAGCTGGGGGCAAATCCGCTGTGATTTTGCTGATTTTTCAGCACTAATACCACCGGCGGTAACACCGCCGGCAGAATGAGAAATTCACAAATGGGCCCAATGGGGAATGGGGACTTACCGTTCCGCCAAACGCGTGACCTGGTGCTAATAGCGCTGGGGAGTTTGGCAGTAGGGCTAATAGCCCCGGCGATAATACCACCAGGGTTAGCATCCAACTCGTGATAAGGCCCTCAGTGCGCTACGCTTGTCATGCACATAAAGACAATACCTTGCGTGCACGCCGTGAGTAATGACTGTCCACAAGTAAAGTCAGTGATGCCAGTAACTGCTGCAATGGTGTATGCCGCAAACACGTATAGGTAATGGAAGCGATGCACACATTGGGCCTCATCACGAGTTTGGTGGTAACCCTTAAGTGCAGGAGTAATGCAATTACCACCGCATTTAAGGGTCCGCAAAATCACAGGCTTGGCGGATTTACCCCCAACTCTGAGCTGGGGGCTAATCCGCCATGGTTTTGCCAATTTTTGGCACTATAAATGAGGAATCGGAAATTCCAGAATAGGCCCAATGGGGAATGGGGACTTACCGTTCTGCCAAACCGGTGATCCGGCGCTTATAGCACCGGGAGTTTGGCGGTAGGGCTAATAGCCCCGGGGGTAATACTGCCGAGGTTAGCGGCCAGCCCATGATGAGGCCCATTACAACTTCACACAGTAGAAGCGCCAACCGCGTTCATTGGCCATCTCAACAAGTACGCAAAACAAAGCTAACAGTCAGATGGCCTGCCGTCCTGTATTTAGCTGTACTTAACAGCGTTGATAATGTTGTCGGCTGAAAATGTATGTGGGTTGTTCTGTACATTATCCATACTTTACATGTGTAATGCTTATTAACTCGTGTCATGTCGCAATATCTTCCTTCACTCTCAAAGCACAGGGTATTATGAGAGGCACACCATACTAAACATAAATGGTGGCATCTCAGTCTCTGAATGGCAACAAAGCCAATGACACACACCATATGCAAGTGCAGGCACTTCATGCTACCTCTATTGGTGTACCAACTTCAAAATGTCCTCCACAACCATTCTGTAATAGTGAGCACCCACAGGAGACATACATATTTCTAAGAGTGTATGCTGGAGTTACATATCAGTTTAAGAACGGACCCAAAGAAGGCAACATTCTGAAACCTACTTACAACCACTGGCCAGCCTGTTAGGTCCCAGGGCCCCAGCCGTTCACACAAGCCACAAGGGATTTTGAAGGCACAACACAACATGGCGCACCGGCTGCAAATATCCTCATATTGTCTGCAATGCACTCCCCATCCCCAATGGAGCCTACCTGCACTGACCAAAAAAAGATAGTCGCCTCTATAGCTGCCCACTAATGAAGTGTATGTGAGTACCTGCGTAAAAAGTCCATATTGCAAAAATGTGAGGGTAAAAGATTCCTTCCATGTGCCAATGTCTGTCTGCCCTCCCAGAAGCAAGGCTGTGGCCAAGTCCTAGGCTCCTGGGTACATGCAAAGGCCTATGGCCTCCGCCCATGCACCCAAGAGCCTACTCCTTCAACACACCCACTAAAAGGCAATAGAGGCGTACATGCTACCTTGTGGCCACGTAACTATGCTTTTTAACTCGTTTCATGTCGCAATATCTTCCTTCACTCTCAAAGCACAGGGTATTATGAGAGGCACACCCTATGAAACGTAAATGGTGACAACTCAGTCGCTGAATGGCAACAAGGCCAATGACGCACACCATATGCAAGTGCAGGCACTTCATGCCACCTCTAATGGTGTACCAACTGCAAAATGTCCTCCACAACCATTCTGTAATAGTGAGCACCCACAGGACACATACATAATTCCAAGAGTGTACTCTGGAGTTACATATCAGTATAATTATGGACCCAAAAAGGCAACAGTCTGAAACCTACTTCCAACCAGTGGCCAGCCTGTTAGGTCCAAGGGATCCAGCCATGCACACAAGCCAGTAGAGGTTTTGCAGGCACAACTCAACATAGTGCACCGACTGGAAATATTCTTATACTGTCTTCAATGCACTCCCCAATCAGTGGCCAACCTGTTAGGTCCAAGGGCCCCCGCCATGCACACAGGCCTGTAGAGGTATGCAGGCACAACACAACATAGCGCACCGACTAGAAATATCCTCATATTGTCTGCAGTGCACTCTCCATCCCCAATGGAGTCTGCCTGCACTCACCAAAAAAGGATAGTCGTCTCTACAGCTGCCCGCCAATGAAGTAGATGTGAATACCTGCGTAAAAAGTCCAGATTGCAAAACTGTGATGGTATAAAATTCCTTCCATGTGCCAATGTCTGCCTGCCCTCCATGAAGCACGGCAGTGGCCAGTCCCTAGAATCCTGGGTACATGCGGAGGCCCATGCACCCAAGAGCCTTCTCCTTCAACACACCAACTGCACACAAGCCAGTAGGGGTTTTGCAGGCACAACACAACATAGCACTCCAACTGCAAATATCCTCATATTGTCTCCATTGCACTCCCCATGCCCAATGGAGTCTGCCTGCACTCACCAAAAAAGGGTAGTCGCCTCTACACTCTACGCGCAGACGGGCTAAAAAACGGTGGTGTGGAAGGTTGCCCAGAGCAATTGCCAGTGGTTTGGATTCATTCGAAACCTTCCACCCATCTCTTTTGTGGTCAGTTTGTTTCTCCTTGTGAGAGAGGGTATGCCCAGACGTGGGTCCCTTGCTCGCTGCGCCACAGGGAACCAGGCTGCACCTCACTGAGGAGGTCCAACAAGGCCGAAACATGTCTGAGGTTGCTTGGTTTTCTGTGCAGAGGGGACCTGGCCTAGCAGTTCGGGCTGGGCTGCTACCTTCGGTGGCGGCAGCTGCTGACTGATTTGCACATCGCTGGTCTCCTTTTGCAATGGCGCAGACGGGCTAAAAAACGGTGGTGTGGAAGGTTGCCCAGAGCAATTGCCAGTGGTTTAGATTCATTCGAAACCTTCCACCCATCTCTTTTGTGGTCAGTTTGTTTCTCCTTGTGAGAGAGGGTATGCCCAGACGTGGGTCCCTTGCTCGCTGCGCCACAGGGAACCAGGCTGCACCTCACTGAGGAGGTCCAACAAGGCCGAAACATGTCTGGGGTTGCTTGGTTTTCTGTGCAGAGGGGACCTGGCCTAGAAGTTTGGGCTGGGCTGCTACCTTCGGTGGCGGCAGCTGCTGACTGATTTGCACATGGCTGGTCTCCTTTTGCAATGGCGCAGACGGGCTAAAAAACGGTGGTGTGGAAGGTTGCCCAGAGCAATTGCCAGTGGTTTAGATTCATTCAAAACCTTCCACCCATCTCTTTTGTGGTCAGTTTGTTTCTCCTTGTGAGAGAGGGTATGCCCAGACGTGGGTCCCTTGCTCGCTGCGCCACAGGGAGCCAGGCTGCACCTCACTGAGGAGGTCCAACAAGGCCGAAACATGTCTGGGGTTGCTTGGTTTTCTGTGCAGAGAGGACCTGTCCTAGCAGTTCGGGCTGGGCTGCCACCTTTGGTGGCGGCAGCTGCTGACTGATTTGCACATGGCTGGTCTCCTTTTGCAATGGCGCAGACGGGCTAAAAACGGTGGTGTGGAAGATTGCCCAGAGCAATTGCCAGTGGTTTAGATTCATTCGAAACCTTCCACCCATCTCTTTTGTGGTCAGTTTGTTTCTCCTTGTGAGAGAGGGTATGCCCAGACGTGGGTCCCTTGCTCGCTGCGCCACAGGGAACCAGGCTGCACCTCACTGAGGAGGTCCAACAAGGCTGAAACATGTCTGGGGTTGCTTGGTTTTCTGTGCAGAGGGGACCTGGCCTAGCAGTTCGGGCTGGGCTGCTACCTTCGGTGGCGGCAGCTGCGGACTGATTTGCACATGGCTGGTCTCCTTTTGCAATGGCGCAGACGGGCTAAAAACGGTGGTGTGGAAGATTGCCCAGAGCAATTGCCAGTGGTTTAGATTCATTCGAAACCTTCCACCCATCTCTTTTGTGGTCAGTTTGTTTCTCCTTGTGAGAGAGGGTATGCCCAGACGTGGGTCCCTTGCTCGCTGCGCCACAGGGAACCAGGCTGCACCTCACTGAGGAGGTCCAACAAGGCCGAAACATGTCTGGGGTTGCTTGGTTTTCTGTGCAGAGAGGACCTGTCCTAGCAGTTCGGGCTGGGCTGCCACCTTTGGTGGCGGCAGCTGCTGACTGATTTGCACATGGCTGGTCTCCTTTTGCAATGGCGCAGACGGGCTAAAAACGGTGGTGTGGAAGATTGCCCAGAGCAATTGCCAGTGGTTTAGATTCATTCGAAACCTTCCACCCATCTCTTTTGTGGTCAGTTTGTTTCTCCTTGTGAGAGAGGGTATGCCCAGACGTGGGTCCCTTGCTCGCTGCGCCACAGGGAACCAGGCTGCACCTCACTGAGGAGGTCCAACAAGGCTGAAACATGTCTGGGGTTGCTTGGTTTTCTGTGCAGAGGGGACCTGGCCTAGCAGTTCGGGCTGGGCTGCTACCTTCGGTGGCGGCAGCTGCTGACTGATTTGCACATCGCTGGTCTCCTTTTGCAATGGCGCAGACGGGCTAAAAAACGGTGGTGTGGAAGGTTGCCCAGAGCAATTGCCAGTGGTTTAGATTCATTCGAAACCTTCCACCCATCTCTTTTGTGGTCAGTTTGTTTCTCCTTGTGAGAGAGGGTATGCCCAGACGTGGGTCCCTTGCTCGCTGCGCCACAGGGAACCAGGCTGCACCTCACTGAGGAGGTCCAACAAGGCCGAAACATGTCTGGGGTTGCTTGGTTTTCTGTGCAGAGGGGACCTGGCCTAGAAGTTTGGGCTGGGCTGCTACCTTCGGTGGCGGCAGCTGCTGACTGATTTGCACATGGCTGGTCTCCTTTTGCAATGGCGCAGACGGGCTAAAAAACGGTGGTGTGGAAGGTTGCCCAGAGCAATTGCCAGTGGTTTAGATTCATTCAAAACCTTCCACCCATCTCTTTTGTGGTCAGTTTGTTTCTCCTTGTGAGAGAGGGTATGCCCAGACGTGGGTCCCTTGCTCGCTGCGCCACAGGGAGCCAGGCTGCACCTCACTGAGGAGGTCCAACAAGGCCGAAACATGTCTGGGGTTGCTTGGTTTTCTGTGCAGAGAGGACCTGTCCTAGCAGTTCGGGCTGGGCTGCCACCTTTGGTGGCGGCAGCTGCTGACTGATTTGCACATGGCTGGTCTCCTTTTGCAATGGCGCAGACGGGCTAAAAACGGTGGTGTGGAAGATTGCCCAGAGCAATTGCCAGTGGTTTAGATTCATTCGAAACCTTCCACCCATCTCTTTTGTGGTCAGTTTGTTTCTCCTTGTGAGAGAGGGTATGCCCAGACGTGGGTCCCTTGCTCGCTGCGCCACAGGGAACCAGGCTGCACCTCACTGAGGAGGTCCAACAAGGCTGAAACATGTCTGGGGTTGCTTGGTTTTCTGTGCAGAGGGGACCTGGCCTAGCAGTTCGGGCTGGGCTGCTACCTTCGGTGGCGGCAGCTGCGGACTGATTTGCACATGGCTGGTCTCCTTTTGCAATGGCGCAGACGGGCTAAAAAACGGTGGTGTGGAAGGTTGCCCAGAGCAATTGCCAGTGGTTTAGATTCTTTCGAAACCTTCCACCCATCTCTTTTGTGGCCTCTACAGCTGGCCACCAATGAAGTATATGTGAGTACCTGTGTAAAAAGTCCATATCGCAAAAATTAGATGGTAACAAATTCCTTCCATGTGCCAATGTCTGCCTGCCCTCCCTGAAGCACAGCTGTGGCCAAGCCCTAGCTCCCAAGAGCCTACTCCTTCAACACACCCACTGCACAAGCCAGTAGGGGGTTTGCAGACACAACACAACATAGCACACTGACTGCAAATATCCTCATATTGTCTGCAAAGCACTCCCCATCCCCAATGGAGTCTGCTTGCAGTCACCAAAAAAGGATAGTCACCTCTACAGCTGCCCGCCAATGAATTATATGTGAGTACCTGTATAAAAAGTCCATATAGCAAAACTGTGATGGTAAAAAATTCTGTGCATGTGCCAATGTCTGTCTTCCCTCCCTGAAGCAAGGCTGTGGCCAAGCCCTAGGCTCCTCCGTCCATGCACCCAAGAACTTACTCCTTCAACACACCTACTAGAAGGCAATAGAGGCCTGCATGCTACCATGTGGCCACGTAGCTTTCCTGACTACCGGCACATATGGGTACACTAACAGACTCAAACAAGGCTGCATTCTCCAACCTACTTCCAAACAGTGGCCACACTATTAGGTGCAGGGGCCCTAGCCATGCACACAAGCCAGTACGCCTTTGCAGGCACAACACAGCATAATACAACCACTGCAAATACCCTCATATTGCCTTCAATCCACTCCCCAACCCCACTGGAGTCTACCTGAACTGACCAAAAAATGATACCCGCCAGTGCAACTACCCGCCCCCAATGAAGTATAAGTGAGTAGCTGCATAAAAGGTCCATATCGCAAAACTGTGATGGTAAAGAATCCTTCCATGTCTCAATGTCGAAATGGCCTTTCTTGAAGCAAGGGTGTGAGCGAGCCCTAGCCTTTTGGGTACATGCGGAGGCCTATGTACCCAAAAGCCTAGTCCTTGCACATCCACTTGAAGGCAATAGTGCGTACACTAATGGACCCACACATGAGAATTTGCTCACACCTACTTCCATATGAGTACACTAACGGACCCACACATGACAACTTCCTCACACCTACTTCCAACCACTGCCCGCACTGTTACATGCAAGACCCCTAACCATGAACACAAGCCAGTAGGGACTTTGCAGGCACAACACAACATAGTACACTGACTGCAAATATCCCCATAGTATATCCAATGCACTCCCCATCCCCACTGCAGCCTGCCTGCACTGACCAAAATATGATAGTCGCCTGTGCAGCTACCCGCCAATTAAGTGTATGCGAGTAGGTGTGTGCATGGAAGCATTCAATTGCGGGGGTGATGCCCAAGCCCTAGGCTCTTGGATATAATGGGAGGCCTGCCGCCTCTGCCCATGCACTGAAATGCCTACAACCACTGCAAGGCAGCCAAGCATGGGAATATTTCGCCACAAACCCACCACCATAAAACAATGCAAACACACAAAGACAACATAACCACCGGCAGCCCTAGGCTACAGCACAACACATGGGCAATTTCTTCACTTCACCCTCTTTCACCCACCCGAGCCCGCAAAACATGTTTTGCAACCCCTTCCACCGCGGCACTATCCTCCGATACTCCATGGCGGCATTTCCCCAACTGATAATACATCTAGATATACATTTTTTGCAAAGTTTGGCAGGATTTTGTCAAGAGGGGGCAAAATTGGAGGGGGGGTCCCAAAATATTGTAACGGCTTATAAATGTGGTGCCATTTGACGAATCTACACAGCGGTTTGCAAAATGATTATAGATCTAGATATAAATGCTTTTGCAAAGTTTGGTGGGATTTTGTCAATTTTGCAAAATTAGAGGGGGGATACGAAAATATTGTAAAGGCTTATAAATGTGGTGCAATTTGACGAATCTACTGAAAAGTTTGCAAAAAGATTTTAAATCTAGATATAAATGTTTTTGTAAAGTCTGAATGGATTTCGTCAAGTGGGGTCAAAGTTATATGACTATTGTATGTGCATATATTTGACACTTTTGAAAAAATAAAACATGGATTTATTTCCAGGAAAGTGTCATAATGTAGGTACAAACAATAGTGATATACATTTGGTGACTGAGGTGTAGCCTATGGCCATGAGCAGTGGCCCCATTGTCTGGGTCATGGAATAAGGTCATGATCCGGACAATCTGGCTACTGGCCATGACCAGGAGGGACAACACATGGGGTTAAAGTGGCCATGTCCACCTGGGACTGGCTTTGTGGTAAAGTTATTCAAAATTGGGATAGGTTTGAAAGGGAAGAAAAATGTGCTTGTGGTAATATGGTCGTAGGGTTCTCTTTTCATCTTCTGCAGTCTGCCATGGAAAGCGAAGAGGGGCCATGTATGGAACCCCACCTTCCCTTTCCATGGTGGCCATCTTGGAAAAGGATTTTCCTTCCTACATCATATGCCGTAGGCGTCCCGTTGTTGGAAGAAAAATCCTTTTTTTAGCACCCCTGGGTTCCCACTTTGGGAACCTAGGGTGTTAATGACGTTCATCCCCCATTACAGGGGCTGGAATGGGGGGATAATGGTCCAGAGACCTCGTTATCCACCCTCGCTTCACTTGGGCTGATAACTTGGGTTGCTGGGCCGGTATCCACCGTTCCAGTCTCTGGAACGGGGGATGAACGCCTCAATATTCCCATTAGCATAACACAAAATGCAATTGGAAATGTTGGAAAATCTTATTGAGTCTATGGGCCTCATTACGAGCCCGGCGGTAATCTGACGGTTTTTCCGACTCGGTTACCGCTGGACTCGTATTACCATTCCACCTCCGTGATTCCCAGAATTACCGAGGCATTACAACTCCGGTGACCCGGGAATTCCGGAGGCAGAATTCGGTAAATACCCATTCCCATTGAGTCCTGTAGGACTCAATGGGAATGGGGACCATGGAAACACCGGCACCATCACGAGACATCAATGACATTTGTGTTGTCATCTTTGATGTCCTGGGTGTTAGTCTTAGCAGTGCATGGTGGTGGTGTGAGTTATGGTTGCTTAGCTTACCATAACTGGCAAATTTCTGGGGGGTTTCTGACTGACTGACTGATGGACTGACTCATTAACGCCCAGCTCAAACGGTTTCGCCTACGAACGCGACATTTGGAAGGTGCATTGTTTTCATGACGTAGGCACCCACTAAGGAAGCATTTTTGGAAATTCCATTCCTAAGGAGGTGAAAAGGGGGGGTGATTTTTTTAATGAGTATACCTATAAGATGTTACAGACGTGGACATTTGGTATTTAGATTCTTCTTCAAAAGTAGAGAAACACATCTTTTACCATTTTCCGAAAATCCAATTAAGGCAGGTGGAATTTGCAAAATGATGTATCGAACTGCTATCCGTTTGAATTCAAAAGACTTCAGTTCTTTCCCATAAAGGTTTGTTTTGCCATGACTTCAGTTCCTTATCGCGCTCTCCCTCCTTTCTCAAACTTGGCATCCTCAGCGTTCCAGACACCACTGTGGACCACAACCTCTCTATTCAGCAACACATCTCAGGGGCAGACTTTAAAGGTAGCAGGGATTGATCTAAGGGAAGGCTGATTCTCGCATGGGCAGTTTTACGTGGTCTGTTCCAGAGTGAGCTCACCTAACTCTCTGGTAATCCTAGCACCTGAAGGGAGATCCACTAATGTTGTTTACAAAGAAGTACTAAAATAGGTTTTTTTTGTTGGTTGCAGATGACAAATGATTACATTTCCTTTTTTTGTATGTCTCATTCTCTGTTTGTAATTACAACACAAAAACATTTCTGGATGCACATCAATGGACCAACTATCTTTCTTTTGTAGCCAAGTCACCCCGACTAACGCCTGCAGTAAACATTGCTTATTACGTTAAGACATCAACCTGTATACTATATTACGTACAGTTTCAACAAAATACTCATGTGTCTTTTAAAAGCAATTGTACCAAATGCCAAAATCCATACGAGCGAAGCCGCGACCAACACCTAGCTCTATATGTTAGAAATGCTCATTGGTCGGTCCTTAATCTCTAGATCCACCCATGGGTCTTCCTCTAGAGGAGATGTCACTTCAAAAAACATCAGGAGGGTGATCTTGAATTGGATTGCAGCATAATGTGCTGACCCCATTACAAAATGGGTGCACCATTGGTTAGTGGTTACTCATGCGGCCTTGGATGTTGCATTTGTACAAAACAACCCAATTATATTTCAATGTGCAGGGTAAGATTGAAAATGTTGCAGTGGGTAGAAATAACAAGCATTCTCCCATCTTGCTGTCTCATGCCGGGCCCCAATCTCCCAGACAGTTTTGCTAACCTTCGTCAGTTCATTATGTCCTCCCTTGTGGCACACACTGTTGCTTGTAGGTGCACGGGTATAATTGAATCAAAGTTGTTACATTATCGTGGTGCGGGGCCAATGTGCACACTAAACTTCTTCTACCATGGGGGTGCTGTGTGTTCATTTTGCTATAATATCTTTGCACTGTTGCTGTTGCGGGGTGCACCCAACGATCAAAGCTTTTTGTGTTTTACTCTGCCATCAATAAAAACAAACCAATTGTTGCATATCTTGCCTAAAACCCTGGGAAGGGCAATTTTGTGCAGTTTCAGTTCCTTATCACGCTCTCCCTCCTTTCTCAAACTTGGCATCCTCAGCGTTCCAGACACCACTGTGGACCACAACCTCTCTATTCAGCAATTTAATCTCTAGTGCTGTGTATTTTAACTATGAATCCTGCAGGCCTTTCTCACTCAAAATGGTAGTCCTCTTGTTACGTTCAATATTCTCCTATGTACCCTGCTTAGCTATGCCTGCCACCATTTACTACATTCCCTCTCTGTGTATTCAGCAACCTGACCTTCCATATAGTGTAACACTAATTTCCTATAGTGTGGCAAAAACAAACTCTGTTCTACTTATTTTGCTAAATAATCATGGCAGTTGCAGCAAACTATTCAGCTTCCCTATTCTATATGTCCTTTCTCATTTGGGCACTGCGGGGGGCGTGGCCTTGTCGTACTAAGTTAAAATGTCATTTTAAAAAAATGACATTTTCAAAGCCTGATTTAGAAAGACCGTTCTGTGACGGCACAGAGCAGTCTTTCTAAATCTAACTGTCAAGCCCCTTTTGCACACGGGTGGGTGCAGGGACTGACAGGCGTGGCCGAGAAGAGCACAGGAAAACGGAAGTGAGGGAAGATTGTGTGTGTGTGTCTGTGTGTATGTTGAGGGGTGGTGTTTGGATTGTGTGGGGAGGCGGCTGGGGAGAAGGGGTGTATGCTTTGGTGTATGTGTTAGTTGGCAGAGGGCTTAGGAACGGTTACGGGGAGGGGATGCAGGAATAATGGGTGTGCGGGGGTGAAACCCCCAATTTAAGAGGTGAGCAGGGAGGGGAGGTTGAAAAGTGATATTGGGTGAATATTAAAGACTGCATCAAATCTGTCTTTTTGGTGTGCAACCTTTAATATTCAACAATATCACATAGAACCAAGCTTGTGCATCAGTGGTCTTATCTATACCTTTACATTCCCCCTCTGGTCAATTTATTGACCAAAACTGCTCTTTCCATCATCCTGTCATATCTATCTTTTCGAACCCAAGCTTTGCGGACCCCCCTCAAGCTACCTCCTCTTTTCATATATTCATCTGGGTTGCAGGTCATAAATGAGCAGTCATCATCCCCTTCACAATTCACCCATTGTTGAGTGTAGTTCTTAGGATCAAAAGGGGGTGTAAATCGAGTTCCAGGAGGTCCAATGGGCCTTTCTATTGGGACCATTCTAATTCCTCTGTGCCAAGGGAAGCATCTGTTTGCATACCTATGTGTACCGGGAGAACAGCACCTCCTAATGTACCAAGTTTAAGACACATCGGGCCTCATTATAAGTGTGCTGGTCTGGAAACAACCGTGCCGATAAGCTTACCGGCACTGTATTTTCCGCACCAGTACAATACAACTATGGGGCGGGTGCCATCCCACCCGGCAGGTCAGACCTGTTGTCACAGAAGCACCGGCACTGTTATTAACGGTGTCGGTGCTTCTGTGGTCCCCACTTCCATAGGGGACTTACAATTATCCATCTCCTGACTTTCCAGGACACCGGGGTTGTAATCCCAGCTGTTACCAGGAAGACAGGCACCGGTGAATCATTACAGGTCCGGCAGCAACGGCTACCGCTGGATCGGTAATGAGGCCCGATGTGTGTTTGTACTACTTTACAATATCCCAATATTATCTGTAAAATGCATAAACCTATCAATAATATAATGCGGAGAGGCACTACTACTTTAAATATTTTCCCTAACCAGATAGGCACCCATGAGAACATCCAATGGTACAAGTCCTCATCTACTGCTTTACTACTCTTCTTTTCGCATCTGACAAACTTCCATTATCTTCATCATTTGCTGTTCTTGGTGTGCAGAAACTGGCCCCTATGTTTGCACAGAGCCCTCCCTCCATAGTGGTGATGAGGTCCAACACATACCTATGCTATTTTTGAGAGCCATTCGTCTTACTGCTTGTATCTCTTCCTCAATGGCATTCAGACCTTTCTCTCTGGCATTCGCTAGGTGCAATAACTTCCACCTAGTAATTTGAAGCCACTTTGAATTTGCTGCCCCCTGTATTACAGGGGCCAGCATTGATGTAAAAAATACAGCTGCTTTGCTGAACAGCCTTTAATGTTCTGGATTGCTTCTAATCTGTCCACTGATGTCTGTGAGAAATAATTCTCCCTTTTGCTCCTTTTTAACCCAAAACTTCCAGGAGTTCTCCTTTTTATGGCCACATCCACTACTGCCGGGTGTTCTACTATTGCCACAACGTTGCTCTGAGGCACTACGAATGTCAGTGAGTACAGGGTGGTAAGAGAACAAATACCATTCCAATTTGGTGGGAGATGTATATTTGCTTGCATGCCACATGATCAATAATGGTCCATAAATACTGTGTTGCCCAGTCACATACCTGGCCTGTCTATGATACGTTTACACCTTGTGTTATTCCCTATTTGTATTGTTACATTGTATTTGATGCATAAAGAAAAGCGTACAAGTCTTTGGGCCTTATTACGAGTTGGCCCAGGAATCTGCAGTACCGTTACTGCTGTGCCCCTCAGCGGAATTTCCACCATATTCCAACATGTCGGGTGCATGCACACAGCAATGGCAGTAATGGTATTTCCGCCCAGTGGAATTACCGCCAAAACCCATGAATGTGGTGGAATTACCTCTGCCATTTGGCGGAATGACTGTTACCGTCATTCCGCCAAATGGGTAGCGGAATTTCCGCTGGCGGAACTTTCACCAGTGGAAAAACATCAACGCTATAAATGGAAGCTCCCTGGTGGCCATTTTGGAAATTTGCTCTCTCGTCCCTGCACTCGCTGATCTCTGTAACCACTCCTTTGCTACGGGCTCTTTTCCATCTGCCCTCAAGCACTCTCTTGCGCTCCCCCTCTTTAAAAAACCATCAGCAGACCCTGCCTGCCCAGCCAACCACCGCCCCATTTCTATCACCCCATTCCTGAAGGAAACTGCATGAGAAGCTGGCCCTGTCCCTACTCAACCCTCACACTGAACTTGTTGGTGGTCTCCACTACCATCAGTCTGGATTCCGAGAATCCAGGGGCATGGAATCTGCTCTCCTGAACACCCGTGAAGAACTGCTCGCATCACTGGATTGCAACTCCCCTGCTGTCCTCCTCCTTCTTGATCTCACCTCTGCATTTGACACTGTCAACTACTCCAATCTCATACAAAGACTCCACGACATCCTTGGTATCTCAGAGCGGGCACTGGCCTGGCTGAACTCCTTCCTAATGGACCGCTCATCCCAAATCATCCTGGGCACCCTCTCCTCGCCTACTTCCTTCTCCACCTGTGGCGTCTCCCAGGGCTCTATTCTCTCACCATGCTTTTTTAACATCTACTCTACTCTGCTCTGCTGGATTGGCTCATCTCCTCTTTCTCCCCAACCTCTAGTGCTATGCTGATGACACACAACTCTTCTTCAAACTTTCTGTGGATGCCATTGCACCTTCCATCATCCCTGACTCCCTCTCTGCCCTGTATACCAGTATCCCTCAAACGGCAGCTCTCAACTGCATACGGAACCATTTAACTCATCATATGGAACAAGAACGGGTCCCAGTCAACTTCATCCTGGAATTACTGGAAATAGCCCTGACCAAAAAAATGTTTATGTTTGATGAGACTTTCTATCTTCAGGTTTCCGGGACGGCTATGGGGGCAGCTTTTGCCCCCAGCCTGGCCATCATTTTTATGGCAGAATTCGAAGCAACTCATGTCCTTACTCACCTGAATCCATTCTTTAACAACATCAATCAATGGTACAGATACATCGATGACATTATTTTTGTCTGGAGGGGCACATCCGACACACTAATGGCCTTTCAGGAATGGCTTAATGCCAGATCAACTGATCTTCAATTTACCATCACCAGCAGTGCAACAACCATCAACTTCCTGGACCTCACAATCAAAGTGGAGGAGGGCAAACTTACATGCACCCTCTTCAGAAAAGAAACCGACAGGAACTCCCTTCTTCATTATCGGAGTAACCATCTACAAAGCCTCAAGACCAATCTCCCCTTTGAACAGTTTCTCAGGCTCAGACGAAACTGCTCTGACATTCGTCAATATCAATATCATGCAGAAATTCTAGAATCTAAGCTTTCAGCACGAGGGTATCCTAAGAAACTACTCAAAAACATCAGAAAAGAGTTTGCTGTATTCCTCGAGAAACACTGCTTAAGCCTAAAGTTAGAGATACAGAGAACACCAGAATTACTTGTGTTACTACATTTGGACCCAACACCAATAGGATCAAGAGTATTATCAAGCAATTCTGGCCACTAATTCATCAAGTCCTACCTGGAGAATCTCCACCACGCATGGCCCTTAAACGCTCTAAAAAGATCAGCGAATGACTGACACATGCCAGACTCCCCAAAAAGACCCTCAGAACAGGCCTCTGCAATTTAAGAGAAATCACAGGCCACTATCCATGCGGGACTTGCACTGTGTGCCGCTTCACTGACAAAATAAAGACCTTCAAAATCCAAGGACTGGACGTTATGTCAGCATACCAATTGCAAAACTCCCAATGTCGTCTACGTAATCGAATGCCCCTGTGGCCTCCGCTACGTAGGCCAGACCAGCAGACCAATACACTAACGCATTGTGGAACAGTGGTCCAGGATCAGATGTCGGTCCCTTAAAGCACCATTGGTCCCTCATTACCTGGAACTACAGCGCCACCATGATCAGTTGAAATGGTGGATTCTTGAAAAAATACAGAACTCGGGGAACGTCACCAGTGCCCTGAATTACAAAGAAGCATGGTGGATTTTTAAATTATGTTCCATCGAAACAGGTCTTAATGAGGCAGCACCACTGGACAACCGGTACTACTAAGGGGGTGTCTTGGATGCACTTTATCCCACCCCCTGCTTATGAATGCAGTCCTCCCATGCTGCAACTTGTTTCTAGTTACATCTCCCTCCTCCTCCCACTTCAACTATAGGAGCAGGGATGGGTCAGTGTATATATATCTTTTCCCATGACTCCAACTGTTACATACTACTGCTGTAGTAAGCCTTTTTTGTTGTACAAGATATCGGGTGTATCACTTTATCACACACTTGTAGCTCTCTATCTGCTCCTTTCTTTCTCTACCCACCACCCAACATAAACTCCCCCCGCGCTTCTCTCGCCCCTCCCCCCCCGGCAGCCTTCCACCCACCTGTGCACCAGGGCACTTGTGTCCCCTGTCCCATCCTTCATCTGGAGGCTCACTTTACTGCCACATACCCTTGTTACCAACCATGGGCAGGACAGCACTGATGCCCGATTATACAGGCTCGTCAATGTCTCTGTGTGCTGGCACTGGTACTAGTACAATTCTGATGCCAGGGACACAGACCGTGCAAGCTGGTCCCACTTATTGACGGGCCAGCGCTGCAACCCTTCTTGTAAGGCGCACATATGGGACTCCAGTCCAGCGGGCCCTGTGGCCTCCTCAGTACACTTCACTGCCGCGGCTCGCTAGCTGATATTTCTCCTAGCAAGCCTGTCAGTTCGTCTCTGTGAATTACAGACATACGCTAAGCGTGCATGCGCGGGATGACAGTGTCTAATTGTACGATCACACTGCACATGCTCATGGGATCAGCGCTTCTTTGCACAACCATACTGCGCATGCGCGCGGGAGCAGTCTCTCCACGCTCCCCCCGACTACGCATGGGCTCACGACTAGTATCTCATAGCATGGCTTGTTCGTGCATACTCTGCCTTTAAACGCAGTTTCCCGCTCACACCAAGAACCGTAGCTGTGACTGCGGACAGCTCCTCTCGTCATTAGAGGTAAGAAGCTACTTCTTGGGAGAGCACCTTAGCTCTGATTCATTAACCTAACAGCATCTCCCTAATACTCTACTACTTTATAGGCAAGCATTCTAAATAGCACCTTTTCTGCCCCTTTTCTTTGCCTTCTCCTGCAGAATCCACCTCCTGCCCTTCTTGACAGGGGTGCTCCTTGAAGACACGGCCCAGCAACTTATCTGTGCTGGGTCTTGACTCCCATAGCCCTCTACTTGCCCGGGGCTCTGGGTGGGCCGGACTAACTCAGGCCACCACTATCTGCAGATACTGGAGTTCGCTGTATACAAATAAAAAAACTCCATTCAACCACCAGGTAGGAACTGAGCCTATCCCCCCTTTTTCTTCTTTTTTTGCTGCCTTCACCATGATGGGCAACACTAGTTCTGACATATATGCTGGTGTCTTACAGATGTAAGGTGGGGCTTTGTCTCTCTACCCCACCCAGGGGCGGCGCACCCTGCCGCCTTCCGGTTGCTGATTCACCACAGCTGCACAAGACAGAATTGCTGCCTGGCACTTTCTGCTCTTCTCCTCCTCCCCTCCTCCCCCCTGGATCCAAGCTTCAGGTTGGCTTGTCATTGTTTTTTGTTGATGTTTTTAATGAGAGGTTTTCTCTCTTTTAGCCATACAGGCTTTACATCTGTATATAGCATACTGTCACCACTTTAGGTACAGGTTACTCTGTGAGTTTCTAATATCCACACCCTTTCTGTGTTTACCACCTACAGGGAGATACAATCCTCTTTCGGTCCAGATGAAGCCACCCAACCTGGAAGCCGAAACGTCCTAGGGTCAAGTATCACCACTGCTGACCCAATACACATCTCTGGGAATTTTTTGTTTCCAGACGTAGACCGACTGAGGATTGGTCACTCATAGATTGGTAAAAAATTAGTGTACAAATATATAGGACTCACAACTGACGTTGCAAGGAAATCTGCTCCTTACCTATATGATAATGTACACCAATTACTAACATTCACCAGTCTGTCTTGCTTTGTTCTTGTCACAGAACTTTCTGAATTTTCATGTATTTTTTTGTAATTCATACAAATGTACCTCTACCATGTGTGGTAAAGAACTCTACCACCCAAATGATAACGTCATGAAGAGATTTGTTCAAAAGTTTATTATCATAATTTAATTACTTTGTTTTTTTTGGGTACTTTATTTCCTTTGCTTTTAAAACATGTTTGAGACATATGCTCTATTATTGCCTGTATCTCTTGCTTTTTCATATAAGAACATTGTATTTTGGATTTTGTTGTTTCGATAACGAAAGTGGAGTGCAATAATAATAAAAACTGCACCATTAAAAAAGTAGTCTCTCTAAAATTACATTGAGTATATTCACACAATACAATTCATATTGTCTTGTCCACCCCTGGGGGTTTTAGATTACATCACTAGGATGAACCATTGGTGAACTGCTGCATACACCACCAATTTCTATACAATTAATTACATACATAAGTCATGGTATGTCTCAACTCTGATAGGCCGCTACCCCTCCTTGTGACATATTGTCTCCCTCTCTGCCATCCAGGCCTGGTGCACGTCCAATGATCTCTGCCTCAATGCCAGCAAAACAGAGATTCTTCCTATTGGGACCCCTGCACCTGACTTCTTCCCTTCACTCTGGCCTTCTTCCATGGGCTCTCCCCCTGTGCCCTCTTCTGAATCCAGAAACCTCAGAGTCATCTTCAACTCCTCTCTCTCCTTCCTTACACTTATTACATTTCCAAGAAGTACCACTTTCAGCTCTTCCTTCTCAAGAGAATTCTACCTTTTCTCACCTTCCCCAGATGCTCAATTTTTCCTGGGCCCTGGTTCTCTCTAGGCTTGACTATTGCAATAGCCTCCTCCTGAATCTTCCTTCGTCCACTCTGCAACCTTTCCAGCTAATCCAGAATAGGGCAGCAAGACTTACCCTTGGCCTCAAGCCCTGTGGCGCATCTCTCCTGCCCTACAAAGTCTTCACTGGCTCCCGGTTGCTTAACGGATTAAATTCAAATCCCTCTGTATCATCCACAAGGCAGTCTGGGGATGGGGACCATTGTATCTGCAACTCTGTTTTGCTAAATACTCTCTCCTCTGGCACCAATTCCTTATATGTAAAGCGGTTCACTAAGCAGAGGGCAGGTGGTCGATCACTTTCCTCAGCTGGAACCCTTCTTTGGAACAGCCTCCATCTCCCCCTTTGTCTTCAGCAGGACTTTCTTAAATTCTGGAAGAGCCGCAAGACCTTCTTCTTTACCTCTTCCTTCCCTCCATCTCACCCCTGCTAAGCACACAGCCACCTGATTGGTGTGCAGGACCCTTATGCATCCTCGGGCCCTGACCCCCCACACTGTATCACCCCAGCCGCTGTCTATCCTCAGCACTTGCCTCGGCTCACCCTCCACCCTTGGAGGCTTTCACTTACCAACTTGGCACTTCACCTGCTGCTCACCCAAGAGCACCACAGCACCTACTCCCTTCTGCACTTGTACGTTCTGAACACTCACAAGCCATTGTAGGTTTGTCTTCCCCTCCCCATTATATTCTAATTTAATATTCTTATGTATTGTAAATGTAATTGTATATCATGGCCTGTCCCCTCCCAGTTGCCCTGTGGGCGCTTTGAAACAGTACTTGCTTCCTGTGTAAGCACTTAACAAGTGAACAATAAATACATAGAATAAATAAATGGAATAAATAAACCAGAATCAGTTGGATATCAGGACACGGGAGCGCCACCCAAACACCAAAAACACCAAAAACATGTCTGGACTTAAGGGGAAGATCAAGGTACATGATATGAGGCTGAGAAAGTCCAAGTTCATGGAGAATGAACTGACTCTTCTGGCAGAGCAGGTGGTGGCCCACTCGGAAGAGCTATATGGGTCGCAACACTGTAAAACCATCCAGCAGAGGAAGAAAGCCATATGGAGAGAAGGTGGTGGTCGTGTGGCACATGCAATGGGAGGCCGAAGACATGAAAAAACAGTGGAACGACCTGAAGGCCAGGGTGCGGATTCTGATCCCCATCCATCGAAGGGAGACGGCAGCCACTGGTGGTAGCAGTGTGGAACCCCTCCAATTTGCACCCTGGGAGGAGATGGTGAGCGGCATATTGCACATGGCCGGCATAGATGGCGTGTGCACTGCTGAAATTGGAGCCAGCAGCCAGGGTGAGAACATGAGTGGATGAGTGCATGAGGGCCCCATAGGCATCTAACCATGTAGGCATACACAAATGCTGTGACTGGCATGCATGCATACAACATCAACCGCCACTATGCATGAAGCGTCCACATAAGACAGCAGGCCACAACTACATGAGTCACTAAAACCCCACAAATGTCAACGAGGCAGGATGGGGCAGGGATGAGACAGGCAAGCACCACCATGGCCTGAAAAGAAAGAAGTAACAAGGCACATCCACAATGCAACACACAACTACCCCTTACCCGCACACC
The DNA here is from genome assembly GCF_040938575.1 of Ambystoma mexicanum. NCBI lineage: Eukaryota > Metazoa > Chordata > Amphibia > Caudata > Ambystomatidae > Ambystoma > Ambystoma mexicanum. The sequence continues at coordinate 1,091,938,205 of NC_090930.1, forward strand.
GGCCACCTATGCACAGTCAACACTGCATTGGCCACGTCCATGACCGACCTTAAACAAAATGGGCATGTGTGTCAGCTCCACGAGGCCAGTAAGTGCACCGTATCACACAACAACACAATGACTGACATCAAGTCGACACAACCCACACAGTACCCAACATCAACCAATCGGCTGACAGCACCACATGCATACAATGCATTGACAGTACCCCATGGCCATGTGCACAGGTACCCATTGTGACAATCAGGCCTTTCTCTGGAGTGAGTGAACATGCAAATCACCCCTCGCCAACGATGTTGACGCCCTAATACAACACCTGCTACCTCAACACCGCCAGTCAAATGACTCCACACCCCCTGTCGGCACTAGTCATGATCCCAGCACAGGAATACATATTTCATTAAGTAAAACTAGGGAGACAAGGAACTTCATATCCATCAGTGGGTCAACAGTGGCTTCAAGCTTGGCACAAGAGACATTTACCTCACTCCTAGCATTGTACCAATAGGCTCATTACACTCACATTGCGTTCCCTACCCTCAACATGGCCGTCGCTAAAGTCCATAAATAACTCACAGTGCATTCTAAACCTGTTGCAGAGGGAGCTACTTAAGCCCCACCTCTGCCGAAGCTCTCGCTTCGTGTCTTCTCCGCTGACAGTTGGTAACGCTTCCAGCAATATCCTGAAAGAACCTGTCAATAGAAGAAAATGAGTCAAAGATATTAGTTTCCACAGCAAAATCAACAGAATTCATCCGCGGTTGCAGTGTATTCTTCCTAAAGTTTTCCTCAGCAGTCTCTGCATCGTCCGAAGGTATTTTCTTCAACAGATTTTCCGAAAACCTGCAAAACAAACGTATTTAATGAATGAATGAACTTGTAAAAAGGAATGAAAGAAGAAGTTACATATGTGCTTACCTGAAGTCTCAACAAGGCTTTTCTTAGCTTATTTCTCACCGCACTTGTTTCTGAAGGCAGCTATTATTCAGTTTTTTTTAACGAGCTGGCGTAAATTAATGTTTCCTCAAAACGAGTATAGCTGCAGCCATACCACAGCATCAGCCCTTGTAAGGGAACCACAAACCTGCAAAAACTAAAGGAAATTCTAGCAAGAGAGATCTCTCAAACGTAGGGACCATTCAATATCTGATGAACTGTACATAATTATTATTTTGACCAGAAGACTTGCCCAAGATACCTTTAGAAGAAGTTTTTGACATTGTTCAGTTAAGAATCTTTCGACATCACGGCCCCCTCAGATCAAAAGTCACCTAGCCAACACGCCCCTGTAGTGTACAGGATGGAGAGCTCCACAAAACAAAAGCACAGGTGAGAAGGGTGGGTTATTTCAAGGTACACTGTATCACAGTTTTAGTTTGTGAATTGGGATTACAATAGTGGTTTTGTTATAATTGTTATTTCCACAGAATCGGTGCCCAGACAATAGCTCCTCAGCTGAAAAGGCATTACACTCCCTCAGAGACCTAAGGTAAGCGTTACAGCACTGTACACTGTGAGGGCAAAGTACAATTGACAGTCTGAATGTTGACTTGTCATGTATGACCTATCCAATGTACTCATGCACATTTCCATGTCTCCCTACAGGCACTCAGGACATCCATGAGGCATCCGATAAGCCCAGACCATCAACCACACCACCACCACCAGTTGGTCCCGCCAAACCCAGACAGTACAGGGCATGGAGCAGCAGTGTGCCACCCAAAAAAAGGCACCCTGTCAGTGTGACGCCAACAGCCTTGTCTGCTCCAGCAAAAGACACAGGCACAATGCCTCAGCAGCACTAAGTGTGCAGGAAGACACACTGGCAACTGTGCAAACCGCCACAGCTGTAGAGTCTGTAGACGCAGGCATGGCCATGGATGTTGACAACCTGCAGGACCAACAGGCCATGGCTGCTGCATCTGAAGTGCAGACAGAGGCGACACACAGTCCATCAGTTCAGGCTCATTGAACTCTCTGCCTGTTTTTGCCTGTGGTCTCACACCTGTGCAGCCTTTCGCCACTCCACACTACTCGTCACCACTCATATCCTGCCATGCACTTGTGTAGCAACAGGAATATTCTTCAGACAAACAGTACCAGCAGACCCACACTCCAGCATGGGATGCACCACGTGGACAAGCCCATTCCCCACGGCATGTACCAGCACCCACATTACAGGCCATCTAGGAACATCTGGACCAGATGGAACAGAGGCAGGCAGAGATGCATGCCATGGCCCAGGAACAGTTGTGCCATTCTGATTCCATGAATGATTGTATTCAGGGTGCCTCTAGACGGTTGAGCAAGTCCATTAACCGTCTTTGCAGGAGCACAGTGACTTGCAATGCAAGCCTGTGCCTGACAAGCCAGAGGGTGCACGAGGTAGCCGAGCTATTGTCGGCATCACATGAGTCCATGGCCAGAGCCATACACCTGTGCATGGACCATCTATGGGGGAGTGTGCAGGGGAGCTCACAGTCTGCAACACCTGCTGAGTGGTCACTGGCGAACACCCTGCCCAGGCGCTCACAATGGTGTGCATCGAATGCTGAAATCCCTGCTGGCAAGGGGGAGAAGCGCAAGTGCTAGAGGGTGTAGGACCTGGCACTGGGGGTGAGGGGTGGGAGTTGGTGTTGGGGCTGGAGGGTGGGAGTTGGTGGGGAAGCCAGTCATTTTATTGCGAACAAAACAGAGTGGTACATAACAGAGGGGACAATAACACTGAAAAGCACTGAAAAGATTAAATAAATATATAATGGGTAGTGGGGCAAGGGGTTAACATGGGTCCCAATGGGGTTGGGTGGCTTTAAAAGGGTGAAAAAAGGGGCGCTTGGGTTCCCCCCTCAATATAAAATACCAACAGAAATTCTGTATTTTTTGATGTTTTGTCCACTCTGTTATGTACCACTCTGTTTTTGTGGTCGGTAAGATCACATATAACCAGTTGGTGTAGGGGAGTTCATTTGGTGCTGGTGGTGGGGGGTATTAGTTTGTGTTGGGGCTGGGGGTGGAAGTTGGTGATGGGGATGGGATTTACTGCCAGAAATAAATACACTTGAATCGTATTCAGTTTGACAGTTTTGATTCCATGCAATTGAGACATATGCATTCATTGCATGTATGGGCGTCATGTCTCTGTGGTCAGAACCTTTTTTCCTTGAGCTCCTGGCGGACCATCCGTCCTTCCCTTACTTCCCCATGTATGTCCTGTGGTGCCCTGTTCCCTCCTCCAGCCTCTTCCTCATCAGAGATAGGGGGGTTGTTGTTTTGATCTGCTGGCATTTGTACATTTCCATGGCATGGCACAGACCACTAAGGTTTTCCCAACCTTTTCATGGCTGCACATCAGTGCACCGCCTGGGTGATGTAGGCACCTGAACCTGGATTTCAGAAGGCCACATGCCTGCTTGATGCATGATCTTGTTCTCCTCTGTCTCCTGTGGTGTGGAAGGGTTTCTCAGAGTGGTCATTAGCCATTGTAACTGTGGGTATCCAGCGTCACCTGCAAGACATGAATGGACTGTGTGAGACAAGGCGGTGTATGGTTTTAATGGTTGTCACAGTGCCTGCCCCCAGACATCAGGAGCAGACCAGTCGGCCCAGAGTACTGGCACCCATGGGGTCCTTTAAGGCCCCAAAGGATTGCCTAAGGGCTTCCTGGACTCAGTCCTAGCACCGTTGGCGCCAGGCTCATACTGCCTTTTCAGGCAAGACAGGTTATCAAGTAATAGAACTATGTACAGCCCAGTCTGAGGTTGGTTGAAGGGACTACTTTATCTGGGGACTATTTGATAATGTGTGGTGCAGGGACTACTTTACCTGGAAACTACTTCTGGGAAGCTATTTAAACCATGCCCAAAGAACAGAATACGCTTCACGTTATTCTGCACTCCTGCGGCGTAAGGCTCACCGTGCCTGCAGCTCCAGTCCAGTTTTCAGCCGCGCCCGTAATAGTCATCGTGATCCGCGCCTACAAAGGAAGGAGAGATCACAGATTAGAACAAGAGCTTTCCCTGATACTCCATCGCCATCACCAGGGAGTGTCCGCATCTGCAGAAAAAGGAACATCAGTTAACCGCGCTACGTAAGAACCAGTTTAAAGACAATTAGCATAGCGCCACGTGATACTCACCTAAGCGCTATATGTCCATGCGATCCAACGAGGCATTCTCATGCGATCGCCGTCCCGGTGCAGCCGCATCTGCAGAACAAGGAAAGAATACAACAGGTGAGCTGCGCTTCGCTAAAGGACATTCAAATCTCACGCAGCATAATACTCAACAGAAGCAGTATTCCCTTGCGGTTCGGCGAGTCACCATTACATGGTCTTTGCTCCGGCGGCGCCGTACCTGCAGAAATAAAATGGGACAGCAAATTAATAGCACGAAAGAACAATATCACTTGTTAGACATTTTTGAATCATGCAAGTATTGAAACTTTCCTTGGCATTACTTCATCTCATCCGGAAGGGAGTCGGCTTTCTTCAGGTGACCTCCAAGGGGAATCTGCAAAGTAAGGTACAGGAGTGACCTTTAAGACAACCAATACTCTAAAGCATTTCACGCTATTTAGGATTGGCATATGGACTTACCTCAGAGTCATTGTTGTCTGGAACTCTGCCATAAGGCTACAGGATCAGTGAAGTTAACTGGATTCCTGAATCTCGACGCACCCCTGCATACAGTCGCAGGATGGAGAGCCCATCCTTCATAACATTAAGGGGAGGCCCAGTGAAGGGAATTGAGAGGTCACAGAAGTGGAAGTTGGCCCTTCTCCTTACGGCTAGTTAATTTATCACTTTCACCATTTTAGGCAAATCTTCCTTTGTTCCAGACAGACGAAACTAAAGGGGAAGGTGCAATCACTCATCACTTTGCTACGAGTCATGCTGGTGGAGGCCGCCGCAGTCCTGCTTCATTCAGCGCCCTTGTGGAAACCAGGTGAGCGTAACAGAACGCAAAGCCTCTACACAAAATCCACCCGGGCGCCATGGACACCTCAGAGACTGACCAATTAGCCTAGTTCCTGGGGAAATTAGAGCTGAGGTGCATTCAGCTCGACAAGAAACTAATGCTCTAAGAAGAGAACTGGTTGTGGCAAAAGAGCGTACGGATGACCTCGCCAGACAAGTACTCCAATTTCAAGCTGATCCCACGCCATTACCTAGATTGGGGGGAGCTTCAGTACCAACTCAGCCTAGTACAAGTGGTGCTACCGGCGGATATACCTTTAGCTCCACCAGAACGCTTTACCCGAGACCCTAAAAGGTTTGCAGTTTTTATGAATCAGTGCCACCTACACTTCTTATGTAGGCCTGGAGCTTTTCCGAATAATCAATCTAAAGTGGCCTTTGTAATGTCATACCTCAGGGCAGTGCAGCTGATTGGCCCATACCACTAGTTAATCAAGGTGATCCTCTTCTCCGGGATTTCCAGGGATTTCAGCAAAACATGGAGAAATTGTTTGCCCAAAATTCTCAAGGCCAAGCTTTAGATAACAAACTTCTGTCTCTACTTCAAGGGAACCAGGACCTGTTAACTTACATTGCAACCTTTAATAGATTGGTGGTGGAAACCAGCTGGCCCGAAGACAAAAGAACTATGTTATTCCATCGTGGGTTGAGAGGCGAACTAAAAGATGTTTTGGCGCAGGTGGTCAACCCACCTCAAGACTGTGCTGAGTGCATAGACCTGGTAGTTCAGCTGGACCACAGACTTCAGAACCGGAAGGCGGATTGAGCTAGATTTGAGAATCGAGTTCTGGTGAGACCAAGAGACAACATCTCCAAAAGTACAGATACATCCAAACCAATGCAAATCGGAGGAGTTAGGGGGCCACTATCCAAAACAGAAAGAGACAAGAGGAAGCAGCAGCAATTGTGTTTATATTGCGGAACAGCAGGACATTTTTTACGAGACTGTCCGGTGAAACCACCTAAGAAGGCAGTAGGGGTCGCCGACAAGAGCAGCGCTGAACCAGAGCCGGAAAACTACCCCGCCCGACAAGCATAGAGGTCTGCTTGTCGAGTGAGAAGAAGGACTCCCAGACCTCGCATCTAGCCTTAACAATGATCCTCATCAGTCACCAGCAACCGTCTCGTATGCATGCGGTCAGAGCTTACATCGACAGTGGAGCCATAGGTAACTATATGGATCAAGAGTTGGCTACAAGGATGAATCTTTCTCTTTGCGAAAAGACCACAACTGATTTAGTCATCACCGTCGATGGGACAGAGATCGCTTCTGGTCCAGTAACTCATTAAACAACGGAAATGACACTGTTGGACCAAGATGGGCATCGAGAAAATATTGTGTTCGACCTAATCAAGGCTCCACAATTCCAAGTAATTCTGGGAATGCCGTGGTTAGAGACCCACAATCCTTGCATAGACTGGCATGAAAAGAGAGTGATCTCCTCAGAATGTGCTCATACTTGTTATCCGGAAGAATCCCTGATAAAAAAAGATTGAAACAGTCATGAGTCCAACAAATCTGCTACCACAGGATTACGAGGATTTTCAGGATGTTTTCCAGAAAGATCAAGCCAACACTTTACCACCCCATAGACCATATGATTGCCAGATCGATCTCATACCTGGCGCTCAAATTCCTTGCAGTAGGATCTACGCCCTTACGGAACCCGCAAATCTTCATTTAAAGCAATACTTAGAACAGTACCTGGCTAACGGCTTCATTCGCCCGTCTAAGTCCCCGAGGCCTCGCTTTTGTTCTTCATCCCTAAAAAGGAAGGAGACCTAAGAACTTGTATAGACTATTGTGCGTTAAATCAAGTAACTGTAAAAACTGGTACCCCTTGCCTCTAATCCTGGAATTTCTGGACTAAGTATACAAGTAAAGGATGCTCGTATTTACACTGAGTTGGATCTCAGAGGGGCGTACCATCTCGTACGCGTTGAAAAAGGAGACGAATGGAAGACCGCCTTCCGTATCAAGTGCGGGCTTTTCGAATATCAGGTGATGCCCTTTGGGCTTTGTAACGCCCCGGCAGCGTTTCAATATTTTATGAACGATGTCCTTCGTGAAATAATTGATGTCTGTGTCCCGTGTACATCAATGATATCTTGGTGTACTCATCTTCTAAACAAGACCATGTGAAGCACGTTCGTGCTGTACTTGAAAAACTGCGGCAACATAAATTGTATGCAAAATTGGAAAAATGTTTCTTTCACACTACCGAGGTCGAGTTTCTTGAGTTTGTCCTGACCCCAAATGGTGTTCAGATGGATTTGTGGAAAGTAGATGCCATCCTCAAGTGGCCCTCACCAACCTCAATCAAAGGGGTACAGAGCATGCTTGGATTAGCAAACTTCTACCGCAGATTCATTCCAGAATTTTCACATTTGGTGCACCCTATCACATCATTATTGCGGAAGAAAAAAGGCTTTGAGTGGTCGGATGAAGCGGAAAAGGCCTTCCAAAACCTAAAACGAAAATTGACCTCAGCCCCAGTTTTAAAGCATCCACGCCTAGATCTCTCATACATGGTAGAAACTGATGCATCCAGTTTGGCAATGGGGGCGGTACTTTCTTAAAAAGACCCTGAGACAGGTCAACTCCATCCACTGGCCTTTTGGTCACAAATGTTTTCGGCACCTGAACTAAATTATGCCGTCACCGACAAAGAGCTTCTAGCCATTAAGTGAGCGTTCAAGGCTTGGCGACACTACCTACTCGGGGCCAGACACACCATCACAGTGATTACGGATCATAGAAACTTACAATTCCTAAAGACGGCCAAGGCCCAATCATCTTGTCAACTCAGAAGGGCATTATTTTTTGCAGAATATGATTCCGTAATTACTTACCGACCCGGTTTTCGAAACGGCAAGGCAGATGCTCTAACCCGCATAGGAATGGAAGAAGCATACTCAAATCCGGAACCATTGCCCATAATCCCTGGAGGAAAAATCCTGGGAATAACTACCTCGCTAAACCTGGATGACATCTATGACAAAATTCTGCAGCTTCTCGACTCCACAGCTTTACAAGATTGGTCGAATAAAAGCAAAAATCATTCAGTCACTGATCATTTACCTTACTTCCAAGGATGCCTTTATTTACCTAGTAAGGAGCTATAGAAATTGGTTATGTCCAATTACCATGGGTCCTTGGTAGAAGGCCATCCTGGAATTGCAAAGACCGAAGCTAAGATCAAGAGACATTTTTGGTGGCCCACATGGCGTAAGGACATTAAGCAATTCATTCTATCGTGTGGCATTTGTACACAGAACCCAGAAGAAGAAACCAGCAGGTCTACTACAACCCCTGGGCACTCCACCTACACCCTGGCATAAATTGTTCCTTGATTTTATCACGGATATTCCCCCCTGTAATGGATCCAATACTATTTTGGTGATAGTGGATTTAATTTCCAAAATGGCCCATTTCATTCCATTAAAAGGCTTACCCTCAGCTTCAATTCTGGCCAAAGAGTTCCTAGAACAGATCGTCCGAATACACAGATTTCCTTCAGTTCTGGTTTCTAATCGGGGCAGTTAGTTTATCTCGTTCTTTTGGAGAAAATGTTGCCAGTTGGCCCAAATTGACGTAAGACTTTCGACCAGCCACCATCCTCAAACCGCTTGTCAAACCGAGAGAACCAACCAAACGTCAGAGAAATATCTACAGTGCATGTTACATCAAACAGAAGGCAACTGGAAAGACATTTTGTGGATAACAGAGTGTACCTACAACAACTCTTTGCACTCCAGTACTGGACAAAGTCCATGCTACACAATATATGGAATGCATCCACGGACCTCTGAACTCGACCCACCTCAACACTTGGAGATGCCTGCCGTAAGCAATTTACACAGTACCATAGCACAGGCCTTCAAAAAGGCAACAGAACATTTAAAACAAGCAAAAGAAAGATACAAGAAAACCACCAATCAACACAGGAGTGAAGCCCCAAAGTACCAGATCAGAGACAAGGTTTGGCTAGCCTCAAGACACATACCGTTAAAAGGAACCCACACATTTAATCCTAGATATTTGGGACCTTACACTATTAAGGCCATCATCAATCCAGTGGCAGTAAAATTGGAGTTACCTACGAACATGTGAATCCACCCCGTCTTTCACATTTCACCTTTGAAACCAGTACAACCAGAAACTAGGATAACAAAACCACCAAGACCCATCCTAGCAGTTGGGCAGTTGGTGAACCAGAATTTGAGGTAAAAGACATTTTGGACTCAAAATTGGTCAAATCAAGACTTTTCTATCTTGTTGACTGGAAAGGCTACAGTCCACAATAAAGATCGTGGGAGCCAAGTGACTATGTTCATGCACCACGACTGATAAACTGGTTCCATCAGAACTACCCAACCAAGCCTGGACCACCGAGACAAACCACCTTGGGAGGGGCCTTGGGGGAGAGTGCTGTCACAGTGCCTGCCCCCAGACATCAGGAGCAGACCAGTCGGCCCAGAGTACTGGCACCCATGGGGACCTTTAAGCAGAGGTTGAAGTGTACGAAAAAAAGTAGTGGAACTATGTTCCCGGGCCTGCACCCGCTCCCCGCAAACCCCATCACCACGTCCCCTCCCACACACAATACACACCCCCAAACACTTGCACCTGCTGTTTAAGGGAACGTTCAGTGTTGTGCACTGAAAGTGCAAGTTTCAACATCTTCCTACACATTTATTTTAAAATGAAACCATTCCGGAACGGTTTCTTTTTAAAATAAAAGTATAGGAGCTGTAAAAGGTAATTTAAAAAAGTAGAGGAGCACCGCTCCCGACAGCTCCCGCTCACTTCGACCACTGCCTTTAAGGCCCCAAAGGATTGCCTAAGGGCCTCCTGGACTCAGTCCTGGCGCCGTTGGTGCCAGGCTCATACTGCCTTTTCAGGCAAGACAGGTTATCAAGTAACGGAACCATGTACAGCCCAGTCTGAGGTTGGTTGAAGGGACTACTTTATCTGGGGACTATTTGATAATGTGTGGTGCAGGGACTACTTTACCTGGGAACTACTTCTGGGAAGCTATTTAAACAACGCTGAAGAACAGAACACGCTTCGCGTTATTCTGCACTCCTGCAGCGTAATGCTCACCGTGCCTGCAGCTCCAGTCCTGTCTTCAGCCACGCCCGTCCTGGTCATCGCGATCCGCGCCTGCAAAGGAAGGAGAGATCACAGATTACAACAAGAGCTTACCCTGATATTCCATCGCCATCACTAGGGAGTCTCCGCATCTGCAGAAAAAGGAACATCAGTTAACCGCGCTACGTAAGAACCAGCTTAAAGACAATTAGGATAGCGCAGCATGATACTCACCTAAGCGCTGTATGTCCATGCAATCCAACGAGGCATTCTCACGCGATCGCCGTCCCGGTGCAGCCGCATCTGCAGAGCAAGGAAAGAACACAACAGGTGAGCTGTGCTTGGCTAAAGGACATTCAAATCTCGTGCAGCATAATACTCACCAGAAGCAATATTCCCTTGTGGTTCCGCGAGTCACCATTACACGGTCTTCGCTCCGGCGGCGCCATACCTGCAGAAATAAAAGGGGACAGCAAATTAATAGCACGAAAGAACAATATCACTTGTTAGACATTTTTGAATCGTGCAAGTATTGAAACTTACTTTGGCATTACCTCATCTTATCCGGAAGGGAGTCGCCTTTCTTCGTGTACCTCCAAGGGGAATCTGCAAAGAAAGGTACAGGAGTGAACTTTAAGACAACCAGAACTCTAAAGCATTTCACGCTATTTAGGATTGGCATAAAGACTTACCTCAGAGTCATTGTTGTCTGGAACTCTGCCATAAGGCTACATGATCAGTGAAGTTAACTGGATTCCTGAATCTCGACGCACCCCTGCACACAGTCGCAGGATGGAGAACCCATCCTTCAATACAATTTAGGTGAGACACAGTGAAGGTACATTGGGAGGTCACGGAAGTGGAAGTTGCCCTTCTCCTCACGGCTAGTTAATTGATCACTTTCACCATTTTAGGCAAATCTTCCTTTGTTCCGGCAGATGAAACTAAAGGGGCAGGTGCAATCACTCATCACTTCGCTACGAGTCACGCTGGTGGAGACCGCCAGAGTCCTGGTTCGTTCAGCGCCCCTGTGGAAACCAGGGGAGCGTAACAATGGTCCTGATGTGTATTCCCCTATGTGCATGAATCAGTTGATGGGTATGGTGCACAATGTTTATTGGACATGGGCTACATGGCTCACTTGCAGTCATTCACATTGTGGGAGTCGGCAGTCATGTGGTGGCTGTCCCTGCTGTGCTATTGGCATTGCACTGGTAAACTATGGTGTGGCAGTACACCATGTAGGATACATGGCATTGGTTACAAGGGTTGTATAATTTATCCCAGATTTTGGGAGAGTTAAGGGCAGAGGGCCATGAAGGTAGTTCTGAAACCAACTCTCTTAGGAGAGAGTTGGTGGTTAACAGAGAGCGGACTGAGGAATTGGTTCGCCAATTGCTACAGTCCCAAGCAGGACAAGCACCACTTCTTAGTGGGATTTCACAGGGTCAAATTTCCGCTCCCAGTCCTCCTCTACAAGTAGTTTTACCCGGGAATATTCCCCTAGCAGCCCCAGAGAGATTTACAGGGGACCCAAGCGCGTTTTGCAGTTTTTATGAACCAATGTAATTTACACTTTCTATGTAGACCTGGGGTCTTTCCTTCGGATCAGGCCAAGGTGGCATTTGTGTTGTCATATTTTGGGGGAAATGCTGCGGACTGGTCCATACCCTTACTGAATAGAGATGATGCATTACTGAGGAATTTTCCTGGTTATCGGCAGGAGTTAGAGAAACTTTTTGCGCATCCTGCTCAGGGTCAGGCCTTAGACAACGAGTTGCTCTCTTTATGCCAAGGTTACCACGAATTGTTGGCTCTATATCCTCTTTCAATTGATTAGTAGCAGAAACAAATTGGCCTGAGGAGAAGAGAACAACACTCTTTCATTGAGAATTGAGAGGAGAACTCAAGGATATTTTAGCGCAAGTTGTGAATCCCCCTACAGGTTGTGCCGAATTCATAGACCTGACCATACAGATGGATCACTGATTGCAGAACCGGTGCTCTGATTGGGTCAGATCAGAGGCTAAATAATTTTATGTTCGTTCAAAAGACTCTGGAAATCGTCCAATGACTGAAAGTCACCCTGAGCCCATGCAGTTAGGGGGTGTTCGAGGTCCCATCGCTAAAGAAGAACGAGAAAAGAGAAGACAGCAGAATTTATGTCTCTATTGTGGTTCAGCAGATCATCAATTACGAAACTGTCCAGTGAAACCATTATGGAAACCAGTGGGAGCTGTAGACAAGGTGGACAGAAAATTCACAGAAAATGAACAGCCGGAAAACTACAAAGCCCGACAAGTGTAGAGGTCGACTTGTCGAGCCAAAAGAAGGACATTCCAATCTCTCATTTCGTTGTTCCAGTCATCCTAAGTAGCAACTTTCAACCTTCCAAGACGTATGCTCTGGAAGCATATGTGGACAGTGGTGCGATGGGAAACAACATGGATTACGAATAAGCAGGCAAGATGGGTATTTGTATACATCCAAAGAATGTGGTATAAAATGTCACTGCGGTAGATCGAACTCAACTAATATCCGGACCAGTGATGAAGTGTACTGAAGTTTGCACCTTGCTTTGCCAGGAAGGACATCGGGAAAAGATATTGTTTGACCTAATTAGTGCTTGCAAGTTTAAAGTAATTTTAGGAATTCCATGGCCAGAGCAAATAACCCACAGATTGCTTGGCGTGCCAAAACCATAGTTTTCACCGTGGAATGCAGGACTTGCTATGCTATGTTCAAGGCAGAACCCTGAAGAAAGAGTTTCCAGCGATTTCATGCACAAAAACCACCTTAGGGTTGATAGGAAGCTTTCCCCCAGAGTATCAAGACTTTCAGGGAGTATTTGAAGAACAGGCTAACGTGATACCACCTCATCGGCCATATGATTCCCAAATCAATTTGATCCCGGGCTCAAAAACCCCATGCAGCAGAATTTACGTCCTAACTGAACAAGAAAATATTCATTTAAAGACCTATCTAGATAATTACCTGGCCTATGGGCTAATTCGGCCCTCTAGGTCCCCCATGGCATTTCCTCGTGCCCAAAAAAGAAGGGGACCTTCATACCTGCACAAACTACTGTGCCCTCAACCAGATCACAGTCAAGAACCGGTACCCCTTTTGACTCATTCCAGTGTTAATGGATCAAGTTAAGGATGCCAAGATTTTTACTAAACTAGACCTTAGAGGAGCTTACAACTTAGTGAGAAACAAAGAAGGAGATCAATGGAAGACTGCTTTCCGCACAAAGTACGGATTGTACGAATATCAAGTCATGCCCTTTGGCTTCTGTAACGCCCCAGCCGCCTTCTAGAATTTTGTCAACAATGTTTTGTGTGAATTGCTTGATGACTGCAACGTAGTGTACCTTGACGACATTCTCATTTACTCGAACTCGGTCCACATATAACCCATGTAAGAGCAGTACTCCAGAAACTGCGACAACACAAGCTCTTTGCTAAACTAGAAAAATGCACCTTTCATACAACCTCAGTGGAGTTTCTGGGATTCATATTGTCGCCTATTGGAATCCAAATGGATAACCAAAAAGTCGACAAAGTTCTAAATTGGCCGTCCCCTACATCAGTGAAAGGGGTCCAAAGTTATTTAGGATTTGAACATTTCCACAGACGCTTTATTGCAAGATTTTCACAACTGGTCCACCCAATAACTTTGTTGCTGCGAAAACACAAAACCTTCACCTGGACCCAAGAAGCAGAAGAGGCCTTTCCAGACATTAAAGAAAATATTTACCACAGCTCCTGTTTTGAGGCACCCACAACCCGAGCTACCATTTGTAGTGGAAACCGATGCGTCCAGTGCAGCAATGGGAGCAGTGCTATCCCAGAAAGACACTGAAACTGGACAACTGCATCCAGTGTGCTTCTGGTCAAAGACGTTCTCAACAGCCGAATTAAACTACAGCATCACAGACAAGGAACTACTAGCAATCAAACACGCGTTCAAAGAATGGAGACATCACTTGTTAGAGGCCCGGCATACTATTACCGTTTTTACAGATCACGGAAACCTGAAATGTTTGCGCAACACCAAAGCCCAGTCACCCCAACAACTCCGTTGGGTGTTATTTTTCATAGAATATAATTTTGTCATCACTTATCGCCCAGGGGTACGTAATGGCAAGGCGGATGCCCTGTCAAGGATTGGAGAAAGGGAAGAGATTCAAGGCACAACAGAATCTGTAAACATAATTCCAGAAGAGAAGATGCTGGGAGTCACTGGATCCTCTGAAGAAGACTTGACAGCACACATTCTACTTAACATGACCACTTCAGCATCAGAGGCTTGGGAGTCAAGAGGACCTAAGTTTTGTCTTCAAGAAGGTCTACCTATTTCCAGAGTCGACTTTACCTACCCCATCAGGAGTTGCAAAAGAAAGTTATGGCACACTACCATGGAGCCATAATGGAAGGCCACCCTGGAATCGCTGAGACCACGGCCAAAATCAAGAGGCATTTCTGGTGGCCAACATGGTGCAAGGACATCATAGATTACATTCAAACTTGTGGTATTTGTGCTCAGAATAAAAGCTTAAAGAAGAAACCAGCAGGACTGCTTCAACCGTTACCTGTCCACCAGCGCCCTGGCATACCATTTCCATGGACTTTATTACGGAGCTATCTCCTTGTCTGGGGGATAACGCAATTCTTGTAGTAGTGGACTTATTTTGCAAGATGCCGCATTTCATTGCCCTTAAGGTACTTCCTACTTCCTCAGTCTCAGCAAAGGTATTCCTGGAACATATTGTACGTCTTCATGGATTTCCATCTACTGTGATCTCTGATCGCTGGAGCCAATTTGTATCCCAATTCTGGAGAAAATGTTGCGAGTTGGCTAAGATCGAAGTGCGTCTATCTACCAGTCACCACCCACAGACTGACGGTCAAAGAGAAAGAACCAATCAGACTCTTGAACAATACCTTCGATGTCTCCTCCACCAGATAGATTGTTCTTGGGTGGACGTCCTTTGGATCGCAGAGTATGCTTATAATAACTCTGAACATACTTCCACAGGCTATATTCCTTTCTACATACTGAACGGTTTACATCCTCAGACCTCCACCTTCGAGTCTTTAGAGAAAGTCTTCATGATAATATTACCAGAGTACAGGAAGAGGTTCTATAACATTTGGCTACAGCAAAGGAGGACCAAAAGAAATTTGCAGATAGACTTCGAAGAATATCTCCAGAGTATAAGGTGGGAGACAAGGTTTGGTTGTCTTCTAAATATATTGCACTAAAAGGCCCATGTAAATTCCAACCTAGGTTTCTGGGCCCATTTCCCGCAGCAGTAAGACTAAAGTTACCATCCCACATGCAAATCCATCCAGTATTCCACGTTTCTTTGATCAAACCAATGAGACCAGGGACCAGATTACAGCCACTACCAAAACCCCTAATCATAGAAGGTGAACCCAAATTCATAGTAAAGGAAATTTTAGATTTCAAGATTGTCAAAAGGAAATTGTTCTACCTAGTAGATTGGAAAGGGTTTGGTCCACAGGATAAGACTTGGGAACCTAGCTCAAATATTCACACCCCCAGATTACTTCAAAAGTTTCATCACAACCACCGTACTAGGCCAGGACCGGAGGGTTTATCCTTGGGAGGGGTTTGGGGAAGAAAACTGTCATGATCCCAGCAAAGAAGCACCGTTCGCAATCAGAAATACCTGGGAAGCAAGGAGCTTCATATCACTGAGTGGGTCAACAGTGGCTTTAAACCTGGCACAAAAGGCATTTGTCTCATTCATAGCATTGCACCTATAGGCTCACATAGCACTTACATTGGTTTTTCCTACACTCAACATGGCTGCCACCAAGTCCATTGTATACTCACAGCACATACTACAACTATTGCAGAGGGAGCTACTGAAGCCCCACCTCCATTAGAGAGCTCGCTTTGCATCTTCTCCGCTGACAGCAGGTAACGCTACCAGCGATCTCCTGACAGAACCTATCAAAGGAAAAAGGAAGATAAAAGATATTAGTTTCCACAGAAAATAAACAGAATTCCATAGTTTACTGAAAAGACTTACCAAACCAAAATATTTCCAAAGTGTTTCTTCAGTCAGCTGTTTATTTCGTAGTCTCTGCATCTTTTGTCAGAAGTTCCGTCACAGTGCCTTCATTCAGAAGTTTTCCTCAGCAGTCTATGTATCGCCTGAAGGTAATTCATCTACAGTTTTCCGAAAACCTGCAAAAACAAAAGGTATTTTCGTTAATAAATGAACTTTGTGAATAAGAAAGAAGAAGTTTTACATATGTTGCTTACCTGAAGTCCCAGCAAGTTATTTTTTGCTTAGTTTTTACCGCATTCATCTCTGAAGGCTGCAATTACTCAGTTAAGACAAACTCACATTTATTAAACGTTTCTTCAAACCAAGTACAGTCGCAGCCATACTGCAGCATCTAACGTTTTCTGAGAACCAAGAACCTGCAAAATAAAAGGGGAACATTTAGAAAGAGAGACCTCTCCAATGTAGGGACTGCTCAGAATCTGAAGAAGTATATATATTTTTTCACCAAAGAAACCACCCAAGATAACTCTAAAAAGAGGCAAGGACATTATTCTGACAAGAATCTTTTGAACACCGCAGCCTCTCAAGTTAAAAGTTTCAAACCAATGCGCCCCTGTAGAATACAGGAAAGGAGCTCCACAAAACATAAGCACAGGTGAGGAGGGAGAGATTTATCAAAGGCACACTGCAATACAGTTTTTTTCCCGCAAATAGAAATTACAGTAGTTCTATTATTATTATTGTTGTTATCACAGAATAAGAGCCCAGATATCAGATCCTGTAGCTGAGAAGGCATTACGCTCCCGCTGAGTCCCAGGTAAGCGTTACAGTCAGCTAAGCGTTACAGTCAGCTAACAGAATTTCTCCCTTGCTCAAGTTTATTCTCCCTTACTTGGGGTATATCATCACATATGTTTGTCTATGTGGAACAGTCATTTACATAATAGCCCTCTACTGGTTCAGTGATAAAGGTTGCTGGATTCACAGTGCGGCACTGTACAACCTTAATTGCAGGGTTGAATATTATCACTTTATATCCAGAGGCTCACTGTGTCGTGAGCGTGGATTTTGGCTTTTGCCAAATTGGAAACAGGGTGTGCTCTACATAGTGTCACGGCACAACCCATCATTATTGTTGCAGATTTCGAAATAGCAAAGGCTGCTGCAGCCAATGCTTGTTTGCACTGGAAATGTCCTTTCATTAATGGATCCAAAAATCCACTGTAATACGGAAGGGGCTTGCACCCCAGCAATGCTTTCTGTGTGAGGACAGCGATCATCACATATCCATTTGAATGGGAAAATAAAAATAATTCTTCTTCATAATTTGGTATAGATAAAACCTGGGCAGTAGTGATTGCATTTTTCAACTCATCAAATGCTTGTGTCATTTCTTGAGTCCACCTAAGACTACCTCCGTCTTTCTCTGCTTCCTTTAGTGCTTGCAACAAGGATCTGATATGTGGTATAATTATTTATTTGTTTATTTGTTTATGGTTATAGGCACAACCTATACAAAAGATAAAAACATAATACAAAAAGAAAACCAGATTTAAAAAAAAATCATTAAATAAATTAAATGAACAACTTATACATAGTTCCCAAATCTAAACAAACACAGACGAGAACCAGAAGGCAATAAAACACAAAATACAGTGAACATACAATTTAACATGCTTATTCACTTATCTCATATTCATTACTAAGTATGCAGTTTACATGTGTTTTCCAAGAACCCAACTATCGCAAGCTGTAATGATTTACTTTTCCCATGAAGCATTTTCCACCAAAGTAAGTCTAAGTTGACGACACATGTATCGTTAACAAATTTATAAATTTACAAATCAGTGGAAACCCAACCCCCCACATGACGCATATGTAAAATTTGGTTGGAAGGACATTAAATTTTAAGCGCATATATTTCGGTTGAGAACAGAATTAAGTAGGATTCAATTGTGCCCAGTTTTTTAAAATCACATACAAGATGTTTGTATAAGACTGTTGCAGCTACATTTCTGACAGTGAGACTCCAATCCCACCATTCACATTTCTTTTTCACTTTCTGGCGGTTAAATATAAGCAGATCTAAGGAGATGCCAAGATGGTTCAAATATTCTACGCAATCCATTTTCAATCTTGACAAATAATCAGATGCAGTTGTATCAAATCGAAAACCTTGACCCAAAAGATTGTACAAAGTGTCCTTAGGAGAAGTTATTAGTTTCCTAAACAACATCATCTTTCTCCATATAATCACATTTACAATGGAGGTGAGCCCCAATTCATAACGAATGGCTTCCACAGGTACACATTTTGGTAGACACTTGACAGATGCCCTTAGTAAGCGAGCTTCGAACTTGGGAAATTCAGCGAGCATCCATTTTGGGAACAGCTCGAGGCCATAGCACAGATGGGGTAAAATCTTCAATTTATGGTAGCGAAGCGTAGGCAAAATAGAGAACTTTCAGAATTTACTGTCCACTTTTTTTAGATCGTATAATCAGAGGCGCTACCTTAATCTCCAAGAAGTCCCTATATTGAGATTTCTGAAGACACCCGAAAAAATTGGGTAACCCAGGTATCTCAAACAAGGACGCACCACTAGCTTTATGTGATTCAGAAACCACAAAAACTGTTTAATATAAGGTCTAGGATGCAGCCGTATGATTACTGTCTTTTTTTCATTTATAGCGAGACTGTTGGCCACAGTGTAATCCCTGAATGTACAGAGTAAGCACTGTAAGCCAATTGGGGTGTGGTCCAAGAGTAAAAAGTAATCCGCATAGGCAGTCCAACTAATTTTGACTCCTTCGACAGAGGGAGGAACAAAAGATTTTTCTTCCCATTTATTTTTGGCATCAGAACCTGGGCAGTAGTAATTGCATTTTCCAACTCATCAAATGCTTCTGTCATTTCTTGAGTCCACCTAAGACTACCTCCCTCTTTCTATGCTTCCTTTATTGCTTGCAACATGGGTCTGATATGTAGTATATTCGAAGATCCATGATCAGCAATGATTGCACAAACCCAAAAACTGTTAAATTCCGTTTATGGTAGTATGTTGAGGCATGTTGTGAATTGCTTGTGCTCTTTCTGGTGGCACCTTTCTCCCTTCTGATGATATTATTTGTCCCAAATATATTACTTCTTTCTGGTTATACTGTACTTTGTCCATGTCCACCTTGTATCCCTTTTCTGTATGGAATGTTAGAAGTAATACTGAATCTTGCCTGCATTGCTTCTCTGTGGTACTGCACACCAATAGGTCATCAACATACTGTATGACCGTGCTTTGTGTTTGTATGTTATCCAAATCCATTTGTATACTCTATTAAGCACACTTGGGGATTCACAATATTCCTGAGGTAATCTTGTGTGTTGAAATCTCTGCCCAGGATAGGTAAACGCAGTGTGATATTGTGAGTCTGAATGCAACGGAATGGAAAAGAAAGCATTTTTAAGATCAATCACTGTAAAATACGTGGAGGTGGTGGGTATGCGACGCAAAATCACTGCTGGGTTAGGGACCAATGGAAACTCTGCCTCCACAATATTATTTAAAGGGAATAAATCTTGAATGAATCTCCACGACTGTCCCTTATCTTTTTTAACTGGGTACATGGACATGTTACATGGTGATTCTGAAGGTATTATAATGCCTTGCTGCAATAGTGCATCAATGGTCTGATACACTCCTTCGCCTGCCTCTCTGGACATGGGGTATTGTCTTACTCAGGGTGATATTGCCCCCTTCGTCAGTGTAATTCTGGCCACTGCTATGCTTTTAAGTAGCCCTACGTCACGGGGGGGCTAGTCTATAGCTCTTTTGGTACCTGAGAATGCAGTGACAACTGTTTGGCCAATAGTATCCTCTGGAGGACCTCTCTGTGTTCTACTTTTAATTGACATGGAATGCATATCTCAAACACTAATTCATCATCCTCATTCTGAAACAGTTTGCGTCAGTCACGCCAGTCAATCGCAGTGCTGGATCAATTGCTAAAACTGCACACCAGTCAATACCATCTTTGTCTGTCCCATGCAGTATTACTCTGTCCTCAGTTACCATAGCTGCTTCTACATGCACTATAATCACTGTCCCATGTGCAATGTCTGTTGTTCCTTTGGCCTGAATACAAATTAGGTTGGTAACCTTAAATGTTTGTCTTGTATTCTGGAGACCCATCCGAATAACACCTGTACTCCATAGGAGAACAAATCTGCATTAAGCTGCACTCCTCTCAAAACTCTTTGGCCACAGAATGCTTCTATAAATGTTATGGCATGCATATAATGAATACCTGGTATAGACCAAACTATTCCCTTTTCCGTAAACAAAATGATCCTGATAATTTTGCTCATCAAATCTCTGCCTAACATGTTCACTGGTGTATTTCGTGAATATGACACAGGTGCTAGCATTACGTGTGT
Source organism: Ambystoma mexicanum (assembly GCF_040938575.1). Taxonomy (NCBI): domain Eukaryota; kingdom Metazoa; phylum Chordata; class Amphibia; order Caudata; family Ambystomatidae; genus Ambystoma; species Ambystoma mexicanum. Next base: position 1,091,958,752 of record NC_090930.1, read on the forward strand.
TCCTACTGTGACCGGTAAATCTTCTGTATAAGAAACTGCCATCATAGCCCCAGAAAATCTTTGTGTGTCCATAATCATGTCTGACAATGGAAAATCCCCTTCTCTGACACACGGTCAAGTCTCCCCTGTGTCTACTAAGAAAGAGAATGTCCTGTTTCCTATTCTTACCTCTACTCTCGGTTCCTCTTCTGGGTCTGGAGTTATTGATAGTATGGGACACGTCAGAGCCTTCTGTGGGCAGTACTATTGTGGGAATATACTTACACCTGTAAATAGAAAGGGGTTCCCTCTTGTAATGGTAGCCCCACCAAAATGCAGTACAACACGCGCTGGTATTAAGTTCTTGTCCCATTGGTGTGCTGTTTGCTGTGCTTGTATCTGCAAGGCATTTGGTTGCTGTGGCTTTACTGCTATGTTTGGAAATGTCTGTTGCTGTGTACAATCAAAAGTGTTTGTCAGGGCATATGGCATCTGCCATGCTTACGGTGCATTGTAGGGATACTGGGCAACAATTTCGAGTTAGCCCAGGAATCAGTGGTAATGCCACTGCTGCAGAATTACTGTTACAGCTATGCCCCTCAGCAGAATTTTCACTGTATTCCGACATTATAGGCTGTCTCCTGTGGTGTGGCAGGGTTTCTCACAAGGGTCATTAGCCCTGGTAACTGCAGGTATCCAACGTCATATGTAAGACATGACTGGACTGTGTGAGACTGGGGTGGGGTCAGTGAATGGGCTTGGCCTAATCTATGTATTGCTGTTTTTGCATCATGGGACTTGTAGTTAATTCCCTTTACTACTGCTTCCGTACCCCAGCTGTGTGTCGTTGCTTTTGGCAGTCAGGTCTGAGTGCTACTTACCCATGAGCCATGTGTGCTGTCCTCTGTGCCTCTCCATGTAAGCTGACGGGGTTCTGTTGCGCAGAATAAGTGCATCATGTGTTGACCCAGGACATCGGGCACAGCAGTGACTGATGATGAGATCGGCATGGCAGGTCATCTGCACATTCATCCAGTGCCAGTGATGTTGTTTCCGCTTGCAGTATACCTGTTCTGTTACGTGGGTGGGTTCCAACGCCACATGGGTGCAATCCAGTGCTGCAATGGTGTTGGGGAAATGGGCTATAGAACATTGCCTTGGCTGCATGCACCTTTGCCTTAGTGATGGGCATGGAGATGTGCAGGTGTGCGTGCATCATTAGGGGATCCAGGACTTGGTCCAGCACCTTGGAGAATGTGGGTTGGGACATGCCATGCAGTGTCCCTACTACGTGTCGGAATTTTCCACTGCCACAGAAATGTAGGACTGCCACAAGCTATAGCAGGGAGGGATGGCTGTTCTGATGCCAATGTCACTCTGCAGTTGTGTCTGGGTGAGCAGTTTGACGATGGTTGGACGGTTCAGTCAGTAAACAGTGACTGATTGGTTGTCCATAATTGTCCATAGGGATGGTCAGACAAGTGGAATGGGTGCCTCCACAGCATGCATCTCCAACAGCTTTTTTGCGCCAGTCTCCTTCCGTGCTCTTTTTCAGCATGCTGCTGTAGCTTGATGTAGAGTAGCAGGTTGTGGAGCCCATAATCTACATCTGCTTCGGGCTGCATGTTTCTTGGATGTGTGTTGGGGTGGGTGTGGACCTTTTGTACTCCACCTTAGTGGATCTGGTGCACCTAGGCCTTGATTTGTGACACCTGTTTGCTTTTACTGCCATCTTTTTTGTGGCAGTAATTGTGATGTGTTCTTGGCAGAATTACCTCTAATATTTGGCGGTAATTCTGAAGTTTTTGTACTTGTAATTTTGTGGTTATGGGTTTTTGTTTTTTGGTTGTAATTCCGTCTGCAGAATTAGCCCCAGCGCAGTTTCTGTGGATTCTTGGCAGAATAACGGCTGGAGGTGATACCACCAGAGGTCATTCCGCTGGTGGAATTACTGCCAATTTTTTGGGTCACTCGTAATTTGGCACAGTGCTAAAATTTGTGGTAACAGCGTTACCAGCAATTTTTGACTTACCGCCATACTCGTAATGAGGCCCACTGTGTCTTGGATGGGGGCAAGGGAGGGCTACAGGTGGTGGCCCCCCTTTCCACTTGGTGGCCACCACCCTTTCATGGGTAAAAAAATCCCTGGTGCCTAGTGCCCCCCCTCCACCCCCATCCCCGTTGCATTTTCATTTCTTTTTCTTTTAGATTTGTCCCCCTCCCTGGGGGCAGATGATCAGCATCTGTCCCCAGGGATCTGCACATATGTGCCCCAATGTTTGGGGACCGGGGGGGAGAGGGATAGAGGGATGCTTACTGAAAGCAGCCCCCACCTCCCCCACCTCTCAGACAGATCCCTGGTGTCTAGGGGGCATTGCTGGGCGCATATCGAGCGCTCTGCGCCCTATCCACACCCAGCAATGCTTTCACAAAAGGTGTTGTTGGAAAGGGGAGAATCTCCCCTTTCCAATGACACCTCCCTCGATCTCAGGCTTGAAATACAGTGGGAGATCGAGGGGGAGAAAGGTGCAGACTCACCTTTCATTTTCACTGCAGCAGCCCGAAATGGCTGCTGCAGTGAAAATTACTTTCACTTTCAAACAGACGTGCATTACGCACGCCGACGTGAAACTGAAGGTAATCCAGCCCCCTGGCAGTGAAGGGGGACCTCCCCCTCACATAGCCTGAGGATTGGATTACTATTTTGAATTGTCCCTGTTTTGCAGGGATCGCTCAAAACAACGTGCCAAAAAGCACAAGCCATCTCGTCCTTGGCACTACCGAGGTAATGTCAAGGACGAGATATCTCGTCCTTGGCACTTAAGGGGTTAATGGATCCAAAAGACCACTGTAATATGGAAGGGGCTTGTACCCCAGCAATGCTTTCTGTGTGAGGACAGCCATCATCACATATCCATTTGAATGGGAAAATAAAAATAATTCTTCTTCATAAATTGGTATAGCTAAAACCTGGGCAGTAGTGATTGCATTTTTCAACTCATAAAATGCTTGTGTCATTTCTTGAGTCCACCTAAGACTACCTCCCTCTTTCTCTGCTTCCTTTAGTGCTTGCAACAAGGATCTGATATGTGGTATAATTATTTATTTGTTTATTTGTTTATGGTTATAGACACAACCTTTACAAAAGATAAAAACATAATACAAAAAGAAAACCAGATTTTAAAAAAACCATTAAATAAATTAGATCAATAACTTATACATTGTTCCCAAATCTAAACAAACACAGACGAGAACCAGAAGGCAATAGAACACAAAATACAGTGAACATACAATTTAACATGCTTATTCACTTATCTCATATTCATTACTAAGTATGCAGTTTACATGTGTTTTCCAAGAACCCAACTACTGCAAGCTGTAATGATTTACTTTTCCCATGAAGCATTTTCCACCAAAGTAAGTCTAAGTTGACGACACCTGTATCGTTAACAAATTTACAAATTTACAAATCAGTGGAAACCCAACCCCCCACATGATGCATATGTAAAATTTGGTTGGAAGGACATTACATTTTAAGCGCATATATTTCGGTTGAGAACAGAATTAAGTAGGATTCAATTGTGCCCAGTTTTTTAAAATCACATACAAGAAGTTTGTATAAGACTGTTGCAGCTACATTTTTGACAGTGAGACTCCAATCCCACCATTCACATTTCTTTTCCACTTTCTGGCGGTTAAATATAAGACGATCTAAAGAGATGCCAAGATGGTTCAAATATTCTACGCAATCCATTTTGAATCTTGACAAATAATCAGCTGCAGTTGTATCAAATCGAAACCCTTGACCCAAAAGATCGTACAAAGTGTCCTTAGGAGAAGTTATTAGTTTCCTAAACAACATCATCTTTCTCCATATAATCACATTTACAATGGAGGTGAGCCCCAATTCATAACGAATGGCTTCCACAGGTACACATTTTGGTAGACACTTGACAGATGCCCTTAGTAAGCGAGCTTCGAACTTGGGAAATTCAGCGAGCATCCATTTTGGGAACAGCTCGAGGCCATAGCACAGATGGGGTAAAATCTTCAATTTATAGTAGCGAAGCGTAGGCAAAATAGAGAACTTTCAGAATTTACTGTCCACTTTTTTTAGATCGTATAATCAGAGGCGCTACCTTAATCTCCAAGAAGTCCCTATATTGAGATTTCTGAAGACACCCGAAAATTGGGTAACCCAGGTATCTCAAACAAGGACGCACCACTAGCTTTATGTGATTCAGAAACCACAAAAACTGTTTAATATAAGGTCTAGGATGCAGCCGTATGATTACTGTCTTTTTTTCATTTATAGCGAGACTGTTGGCCACAGTGTAATCCCTGAATGTACAGAGTAAGCACTGTAAGCCAATTGGGGTGTGGTCCAAGAGTAAAAAGTAATCCGCATAGGCAGTCCAACTAATTTTGACTCCTTCTAGAGGGAGGAACAAAAGATTTTTCTTCCCATTTATTTTTGGCATCAGAACCTGGGCAGTAGTAATTGCATTTTCCAACTCATCAAATGCTTCTGTCATTTCTTGAGTCCACCTAAGACTACCTCCCTCTTTCTATGCTTCCTTTATTGCTTGCAACAAGGGTCTGATATGTAGTATAATCGAAGATCCATGATCAGCAATGATTGCACAAACCCAAAAACTGTTAAATTCCGTTTATGGTAGTATGTTGAGGCATGTTGTGAATTGCTTGTGCTCTTTCTGGTGGCACCTTTCTCCCTTCTGATGATATTATTTGTCCCAAATATATTACTTCTTTCTGGTTATACTGTACTTTGTCCATGTCCACCTTGTATCCCTTTTCTGTATGGAATGTTAGAAGTAATACTGAATCTTGCCTGCATTGCTTCTCTGTGGTACTGCACACCAATAGGTCATCAACATACTGTATGACCGTGCTTTGTGTTTGTATGTTATCCAAATCCATTTGTATACTCTATTAAGCACACTTGGGGATTCACAATATTCCTGAGGTAATCTTGTGTGTTGAAATCTCTGCCCAGGATAGGTAAACGCAGTGTGATATTGTGAGTCTGAATGCAACGGAATGGAAAAGAAAGCATTTTTAAGATCAATCACTGTAAAATACGTGGAGGTGGTGGGTATGCGACGCAAAATCACTGCTGGGTTAGGGACCAATGGAAACTCTGCCTCCACAATATTATTTAAAGGGAATAAATCTTGAATGAATCTCCACGACTGTCCCTTATCTTTTTTAACTGGGTACATGGACATGTTACATGGTGATTCTGAAGGTATTATAATGCCTTGCTGCAATAGTGCATCAATGGTCTGATACACTCCTTCGCCTGCCTCTCTGGACATGGGCTATTGTCTTACTCAGGGTGATATTTCGTCAGTGTAATTCTGGCCACTGCTATGCTTTTAAGTAGCCCTACTTCACGGGGGGGGCTAGTCTATAGCTCTTTTGGTACCTGAGAATGCAGTGACAACTGTTTGGCCAATAATATCGTCTGGAGGACCTCTCTGTGTTCTACTTTTAATTGACATAGAATGCATATCTCAAACACTAATTCATCATCCTCATTCTGAAACAGTTTGCGTCAGTCACGCCACTCAATCGCAGTGCTGGATCAATTGCTAAAACTGCACACCAGTCAATACCATCTTTGTCTGTCCAATGCAGTATTACTCTGTCCTCCGCAGGGCCGGTCTTTGCATCAGGCAGTGCAGGCGGCTGCCTGACATGTTGCCAGCCTCTAGGGGGCGCCAACGCCAGCAGTCCGAGTCCTCCCAGAGGATTGAACACTGCTGATCGCCGTCATGTACTGCTGCTGCTACATGAATCATTTAATTTCATAAAGTACACACTTTACCAGGGGTGATGTTAATTCATCTGTGCACAAAAAGTGCTCCTCGAGTCTGAGAGCACCGACAGCATGAATGATGCCTGTTCCTGCTGTCCAGCAAAGCCAGGCTACCTGGGATCTGCAAGCCCCGGATGTTTATGATGCCAGTAATTAAAAAGCAACATGTTTTGCTTTTCCTTTCCCCAGGCCTCATTTCACACGCCTCCTGCTCAGCGCATGGCCTGGCGCTGCAGTCAGGAGGGAGTGGTGATTAAGTATTGGGCTGGCTCATCAGCTCACAGCAGCATGAACCTCACTGGACACTCTAAAGTTAACTTTAGAGATTCATTAATCGCCATCCATCATCAGGCTTTGAGGACAAAGGCCCAGCCGCCCAGGCGCCCAGGCACAGGTGCAGCAGGTCCAGGAGGCAGGGCAGGGCTCCGGAGGAGGGAGAAGCTGCCCATGTGCTATCGACATAAGGGCCCTTATTCATGGATTATTTGCACCGAAAAAAACGGGATTTGTGCGCCATTCTGCCCGCAAATCCCCATTTGTTAAACAGGGATTTGCGGGCAGGATGGCGCCCAAATCCCGTTTTTTGGGCGCAAATAAACAATTATTCAGGGCACTGGTGTTTCAGTGATTGGGTAAGTCTGATTTGGTTGTACCCCACGACCCCCCTCACTTGGTCGCTCCCCTCCATAAAAAGTAATGAGGTGTGAATTGGAGACTGGGGTAAAGATATACTTGCAGGATTAACAGCACTACTTGTAGGATTAAAAGCATTGGAGTGCTTTTAATCCTGCGAGTTCATTTTAACATTTAAAAAATGCACGACCTGATTCAAAGACCGGAGCTGATCGGGATTCAGGTAATATATATCAGAAGTGCGACCTACCATGCAGCCGGGTCACTTCATTTTAAATGCAACCCTTGGGTCGGGGTTCAGAGCTCCATACAAACCTGTGCTTCTCACGCTGGGTTTCAAGCTTTCCCCCTTTCTCTAGTGTGCATTCACTCTCCCCAAAGAGATGGATGAGGGGCTACACTCGATTCAAATGTAATGGTACGAGTGTTGCCAACCTTGTAGCCCGTCCATCATTTAGAACTCATGCCCTTTCATATTCACAAAACTCACACAGTTCTGATTACAAACCGTGTTCTGTATTAGAGTTTACAAGAACATGAGGACCAGAATGGTGCAGCATCTTTTAGCTTTGATAAAGCACCTAGTTATAGTTGTTGATGTTGTATGTGTTCACAATTTTGCCAATGAAGTGGACAGAGGCACAGCGAGATAAAATGTGCCTAGGATCATACAGTTTCCGTGATGTGTGGATGGATAATCCCGGATTGGTCCCATTTTCCACATCGTCTATAACCTTTGCATAGTCCTAAAAGAGGGTGGAGCTTTTTGCAGGAGGGCCCAGCATGAGGAGCCATGTTGGAAGGCCATTTCCATTGCTGGAAAAAAAACAATGCCTGCGGAGGGACTGCTGTGCCAATGATGACAAAAGCACATTTTTGCAGTAGTCCAAGGCCAATCCAGAATGTCTTTGGGTTTTATGGAGGAGGAAATAATTAAACAAATTATTATTGAAACCTGCCTACAATTTATATTGTCTACATGAAGAAAGAACTGGATAGGACTTTCAAAACATTCCCAATGCCAATGGTTTTCAATGGAGTGTTAGCAGTGAGACTACCTTGACGATACAAAAGGTTGAGTGTTAAAGTTATGCCTGCAATAAGAAAGTACAGTGACTCGAAATTTGAACGGATTACACCATGGGAGCCAAGCCAACAGCACTGTATGTGTACGGCACACTGACTGGAGGCAATCGTGCTGTTTGGGCACGCAGAGCGCCCGGGCCTGGGCTGCACCATGCGAGCACAGTGGCCTCAGCCATGGAGTTTGGTCTGGGTGGGCCGCTGTTCTGGAGGAGAGTGAGTGAGACTGATGAGGGTGATCGCAGCGAGGGTTTGCTTTTCCGCCCCAAGTTAGGATGACAAGCACTGGAGTAACTTTGCTTAAAATGTTCGGGGGGACCATGACATCTGAAGAAAAGGTGCCCCAGCCAAATGAATGGGGACAAAATGGTGTGCCGTGAAAGTTGGGGGGACAAACACCCTTGTCCTCCCCTAAAATTACGCCCATGATGACAAGCCAGCACATTTTCTTAGCAGGAGGGACCTGTGCCTAGGAGTATGAATCACTAAGACTTACCTTCAGGCACAAATACTGTACAGACCTGGGATTCTGCCTTCGGTGCATGGCTTATGTAATGAAGTAACAAAACTGTTTTCAGGTCATAAAAATTGTCACCATTAGTGAGTAAGAACTCACACTTGGCAAGTGAGAAATGGTTTGTCCATGCAGACAACTAGGATTCATGGTATGGGGGAAGTATTTTTTATGATGCTCTACTTGACACTCTTGATCCTGCTATTAGTTTACATCTGTGAAATTAATTTGTAGGTACTCTCAAGTGGACATCTTCACAGCTTTTAGGGAATTGCCAAATGCTTAGATCAGCAAATGTCAACTAGGCAAGCTGTAAGTCCACCTGGATTCTGCTGACAATGATGCTCACCTTGACACCTGGGTTTCAATTACTGTAAATCCTCATTACTAGTAGTGTGGGGGTTCTCCCATGTGAGCCTGTGCAAAATGACTGAAGATATAATGTTCTTTCTTTTATAAATGTTTGTACTTTTCAAGTCTCTTGTGCAGATATCTTTCCCTTAATTTTCTGAAATCTCCTGTTGCCATACTTTGTTCTATGTTCACTATCTGCAAACAAACACAACCTCGGTGCAGTCTCCATGGGACTCCTCTGCGTGCCCTGGGCAATGGGTCACCTTAATGGAGCGGTTGTCAACATTGCATTGCAAGCCAAATGTCACTTTCAGGGCCGTGGCTCAGTGTGTTGACAGGTCAAGGTGGAGTGACCAGGCTAGTTATGTTTGCATTCACAAATAGGATGACTTGGACCACATGATGTGGAGCCGAGTAGGTCATAGCCAGGTACATGATTGTCTCCTGCATGCTAATTACGGGAACCGCTTCAACATCATGTGTGCCGCGGCTGGCCTCGTGAAAACAAGAGAAGCCCAACTTGAGAATTGGGCTCAGCTTGCAACACATTTTCTAGTAAATAACAAAGGTCTGAACACACATCTTTGCCTCCACCTTACACAGCTGTTAGTGCTCGTGCCCATCATATTTATTAATCTTCTATTCTATTTGTAATCAATAGCATGTTTAGTTATGTAATTTTACGTGACTTACTATACGCTTGTTTCAGAGATCTCTGTTCAACCTGCTGCAGTCAAAGCTTTGAACCCCATAAGGCCTGACTCAAGGATTCATGCTTCCGGGGTCAATACATTAAGTAGTAGCAAAATGCGTAATATTACCTGTTATTTCAGTGCTTGGCAGGCATGAATCTGGCATGAAGCGCTATAAATAAATTGTCTATTTACGTATCATTATAATTAATAACACGAGATAAAAGGCCTATTGGGTGTATCAATTCTGTCTAACACCTACACTAACGCAAGGTTTTGCTCAATGTCCTCTTACAGTAATGAAGAGAAAATTAGCCAACTGTGAATCATTTAGGATTGTAAAAGGAATGTGACATTATACTTCTAACTAAAGCAATATGTTTCTTGTGTGTAAAATATTTCTACATCCTGCATGATCGTCTCGTGCTAATTGGCGGCTAATAACTGTATCTTAGTCGCCACTGTAATGTATGCATAATACACCCCATTTGTAATATACAATTTATGTTGTTGTCATTTTTGGGGAAAAGGGCACCAATGTTGCTTCCCGCCTGGGTTGCAATCTAGTGTAAGACCGGCCCTGGTCCTCCGTTACCATAGCTGCTTCTACATGCACTATAATCACTGTCCCATGTGCAATGTCTGTTGTTCCTTTGGGCCTGAATACAAATTAGGTTGGTAACCTTAAATGTTTGTCTTGTATTCTGGGGACCCATCCGAATAACACCTGTACTCCATAGGAGAACAAATCTGCATTAAGCTGCACTCCTCTCAAAACTCTTTGGCAACAGAATGCTTCTATAAATGTTATGGCATGCATATAATGAATAACTGGTATAGAGGAAACTATTCCCTTTTCCGTAAACAAAATTATCCTGATCATTTTGCTCATCAAATCTCTGCCTAACATGTTCACTGGTGTATTTTGTGAATATGACACAGGTGCTAGCATTGTGTGTGTTCCTACTGTGACCGGTAAATCTTCTGTATAAGAAACTTCCATCATAGCCCCAGAAAATCTTTGTGTGTCCATAATCATGTTTGACAATGGAAAATCCCCTTCTCTGACACACGGTCAAGTCTCCCCAGTGTCTACTAAGAAAGAGAATGGCCCTCATTACAACTCAGGCGTTAAGGGTTAACGCCACCGTTAACCCTTAACGCCTGATTCTGATTTTAACGCCTGCTTTTAGCAGGCGTTAAAATTCATGGCGCTAATTCGCCATGGTGCTAATTACGCCGCCGTAAATTACGGCGGCGTAATTAGCGCCTTCCCCACTCCCATTATGCCCTATGGGGCAAAAATGGGAATGGGGAAGGGAAAATAGGAAATGGGGATTTACCGCCCCACTCACCTTGGAATGGGGCGGTAAATCCGCCATCCACCATGGTGTAAACAGAGTTTACACCATGGTGGTAAAGTTGGTGCACTTAGCACCAAGGTTGTAATGAATGTCCTGTTTCCTATTCTTACCCCTACCCTCGGTTCCTCTTCTGGGTCTGGAGTTATTGATAGTATGGGACACGTCAGAGCCTTCTGTGGGCAGTACTATTGTGGGTATATACTTACACCTGTAAATAGAAAGGGGTTCCCTCTTGTAATGGTAACCCCACCAAAATGTAGTACAACACTCGCTGGTATTAAGTTCTTGTCCCATTGGTGTGCTGTTTGCTGTGCTTGTATCTGCAAGGCATTTGTTTGCGGTGGCTTTACTGCTATGTTTGGAAATGTCTGTTGCTGTGTACAATCAAAAGTGTTTGTCAGGGCGTATGGCATCTGCCATGCTTACGGTGCATTGTAGGGATACAGGGCAACAATTTCGAGTTAGCTCAGGAATCAGTGGTAATGCCACTGCTGCAGAATTACTGTTACTGCTATGCCCCTCAGCAGAATTTTCACTGTATTCCTACATTATAGGCTGTCTCCTGTGGTGTGGCAGGGTTTCTCACAAGGGTCATTAGCCCTGGTAAGCAGGTATCCAGCGTCATATGTAAGACATGACTGGACTGTGTGAGACTGGGGTGGGGTCAGTGAATGGGCTTGGCCTAATCTATGTATTGCTGTTGTTGCATCATGGGACTTGTAGTTAATTCCCTTTACTACTGCTTCCGTACCCCAGCTGTGTGTATTTGCTTTTGGCAGTCAGGTCTGAGTGCTACTTACCCATGAGCCATGTGTGCTGTCCTCTGTGCCTCTCCATGTAAACTGACAGGGTTCTGTTGCGCATAATAAGTGCATCATGTTTTGACCCAGGACATCGGGCACAGCAGTGACTGATGGTGAGATCGGCATGGCAGGTCATCTGCACATTCATCCAGTGATGTTGTTTCCGGTTTCAGTATACCTGTTCTGTTGTGTGGGTGGGTTCCAATGCCACATGGGTGGAATCCAGTGCTGCAATGGTGTTGGGGAAATGGGCTATAGAACATTGCCTCGGCTGCATGCACCTCTGCCTGGGTGATGGGCATAGAGATGTGCAGGTGTGCGTGCATCATTAGGGGATCCAGGACTTGGTCCAGCACCTTGGAGAATGTGGGTTGGGACTTGCCATGCAGTGTCCCTACTGTGTGTCGGAATTTGCCACTGCCACAGAAATGTAGGACTGCCACAAGCTATAGCAGGGAGGGATGGCTGTTCTGATGGCAATGTCACTCTGCAGTTGTGTCTGTGTCTGGGTGAGCAGTTTGACGATGGTTGGACGGTTCAGTCAGTAAACAGTGACTGATTGGCTGTCCATAAGTGTCCATAGGGATGGTCGGATAAGTGGAATGGGTGCCCTCCATGCATCTCCAACGGCTTTTTTTGTGCCAGTCTCCTTCCGTGCTCTTTTCCAGCATGCTGCTGTAGCTTGATGTAGAGTAGCAGGTTGTGGAGCCCATAATCTACGTCTGCTTGGGGCTGCATGTTTCTTGGATGTGTGTTGGGGTGGGTGTGGACCTTTTGTACTCCACCTTAGTGGATCTGGTGCACCTAGGCCTTGATTTGTGACACCTGTTTGCTTTTACTGCCATCTTTTTTGTGGCAGTAATTGTGATGTGTTCTTGGCAGAATTACCTCGAATATTTGGAGGTAATTCTGCAGTTTTTGTACTTGTAATTTTGTGGTTATGGGTTTTTGTTTTTTGGTTGTAATTCCGTCTGCGGAATTAGCTCCAGCGCTGTTTCTGTGGATTCTTGGCAGAATAACTGCTGGAGGTGATACCACCAGAGGTCATTCCGCTGGTGGAATTACTGCCAATTTTTGGGTCACTAGTAATTTGGCATAGTGCTAAACTTGGTGGTAACAGCGTTACCAGCAATTTTTTGACTTACCGCCATACTCGTAATGAGGCCACTGTGTCTTATATTGTGGGTGATACATTGTTGAAGACCGTGCTACCCTACCTCTGTAGCCATGAGGTGCTAATCCATATGGTGTAATTCTTCTGTTCCTACATCCTCTTAAATAATGTCCTGTCATTCCACATGTCCAACATTGTCCTCTAAAATTCCAAAAGCCCTCAAAGCTAGCTCTGCCTCTGCCAAATCCTCTTCTGAATGTGTGTCCAAATCCATGTCCCTACCCTTTTGTAAGTTCCTCCTTTGTCTTGGGTAATGCACCTGTTCTCCCCTGCTTACATTATATCCCATTGACCCTGCTTGTTGGTAACCTTGCTCATATTGTTCTTCTTCCACATTCGTAATCACTGCTCCTTCTACCACAATCTTTGCCAATTTCTTTTGCACCAATTTAACTCCTTCTTGCTGCCTGTCTTCTACTATTTCCTTTCCATCTCCGGTTTCAGCATACAAAATGGCAATGTGTGATTTTTTTTCAGGCCACTGTTTCCTCTCAATCCCCCTGCTTTTGGTAATTGCACCTGTACGTCTTCGGGAAGACTATTGGGAAGGAGCCTAGTACTTTTCTCCATTGCCAAGTTTTCCAAGCGTTTAGAATTAGGCAAGACTTCTGTTAACTGTTTTCTAAGCACTGCAAGAGTCCAGAGGGGAGGAGGGTCACTAAACAAAGACAGGTAGGATTTAAATATAAGGCACAAATAATTATTTAGATGGATATATTTGTAAAACTGTTAAATTGTAGTTAGCTTTGCTTAAAGCACACAGTGAATGCAGCCTGTTCTAAAAATAGACCATGCATTGCTTGGGGCACAGCTAGCTCTAGCAGAAAGCACAAGGTAACTCAGCAGCTGTTTCTGTCCATCACAAGCCAATGGAGACTAAAAAAGATTCATCACGACATACAGAATACTATGGGGAAAACAGGTTTTTTTGTAGAATTTACTGGACCAGATAATTTAATTGAATGAAGAGTTGAGAGAATGGCGGGAAGATGTGTTTGTGTCGAATGTTTATAACATAGCAAATTATGCTAAGTAAGAGCACAATGTATTCCTGCAGATGCAGCACTATGTTAAAGTAGGTTGGTCTAAATGTAAACCTGTCCGTGCAACACTGGAGACTACAGCATCCCTTGTATGGTAAGAAGAACAGTTTTGAATGAGCTCTGCCGGTATCCAGTAACCAGGTCAAGAGTATTTAAGCCCCAGGCCCAGCACCAATCTTCAGGACCTGGCAGCCAGCCACGTACGACAGAATGCTGGTTGGAAATGGCAGGGTCCTCTGCCATTCTCCCAATCCTCATGATCTGTAAAGATGAAATTAGTTATCTCTTGCAAGATAGACTCATAGCCTTAATTCCCTAGAAGGGTGTATTTACTCTGGTTTGAGCGTGAACATGGGGTACCCCAAAATATTTAAGGGGTGCTCCTGTAAGTTGGGGTGCGCTTTAAGTGGTGACGAACCAACGTGATACTTAGTTTCTTGCACCTGTACTTTGCGAAGCCCAGGCCAGTCAGCCACACCCAACTATAGTGATCAGACCCCTAAATCAAAAGACCCATATATCCTGAGCGACTTTAGTAGAATCCATTTTAAAAGAAATCCTTTCTGCTCACTGGAGCAGGGCGTGGCTCCAGAACGACAAGCATGGGGACTTTGTAACAGAGGGAAACTCAAGTGAACAACGCCCACCTGTGTCTACTCTTGCAAGTGATAACAAAATGGGAACATGTATGTATGATATGGTGATGTTGTGATGTGAATGGTATGGTGATGTGAACAAAATATTTGGTGATGTGAAAGATTATGGTAATATGGATGTTATACGAGGTCAATGGAATAGGACTTGGTGATGTATTATGGCATAGGACTTTTGGTGATAAGGAATAAGATTGGATAGGATAGATTGGATTGGATTTCAGGATAAGAGGTGGGTTATGTATTGAAATTGTCACTTATTTCTGTTGTTCTACTTTTTATAATGGAAAGGGATCCTCAGCATATAAAAGACTGAGATGAAAGGGATCCTCAGCATATATAAAGACTGAGATGAAAGGGATCCCCAGCTTATAGGGACTGGGAGGTAAGGGATCCCCAGCCATAACAGGATGAGATGGTAGTACCACACATTATTCTTCTTATGACGATAAAAGCAATAAGTGGTATTATGTAGTGGTTCGGTATAAGGAATGGGCCTGGATGGTAGTCAATTATTTTTTGAATATTTTCTCTTGCTGTCTTTTGTGGTAAAAAAGTGAGGAAGGTGGATGAGTGGGTGTGTGTGTGTGGGTGAAATCAAAGTGAGAAAAAGTAAGGGGGTGGGGAAAAAGTGGGTTGATCTATATTTTTGAAGCACGTGAAGCCTAGCAGTAGGGTTTAAGTGAAGCATTAGGGACTCGTGCAACATTATGGAGGAAAAAACTCCAATAAAACACATGCATAGGGTTCTGCCACTGGGTTGTGACAGAATGAATAAACAATTCATAGTAGAAACAAAGGAAGGGGGGATGTCCTGCTCCTGGCCAGAGCAGGGCTCCCATAACAGAAACATGCTAGAAAAAATGTCCATCTTTGTAGAAGCAAAATATGGAGGAAACAAGTACCAAAAAGAGAAGAGAGTCTAGATCTCAGGCAATTAGTTGAGTATATGGAAGACCAGGAAGGTGAAAAAGAGATCCAATGTAAGGGGATATACCCCTAATGCCTAAACCTACAGTAGGGTATTAAAACCCAGTCTATAAGCCTCCAGTGGTAGAGAAAGTGTCAACAGGATTATCCTGCAGGGGAAAATGGGGTGGGTGAGAACAGTACCCCAACCCACAGTGGCATTATGAAGGGGGAAGAGGAGGATTTCGAGGAGCAAGAGCAAGAAACTTTGGGAGGATAGGGCCTCGGGAGGAGGATTAGGAAGATCACAGTGCTGGTGTTGTGGGAAATGGGGGCATTTTGCAAGGGAATGCAGGAACAGGACTGGAATGAGATTTAATTATGGGCCATCACCTCAAGGGAAGGGATTCCAAGGGCCTCAAGGAAGGAGACAACAGCAATTTGGCGAGGGGGTAAAACTCAGTTCCCTTATGGGGCTGACAGGCAAGGGCAACATGGGCAACAACTACAGCAGGGTGAGGGAACACAGTTTAACAGAATGGCAGGGGGAACAGGCACCCCATTCCAAGGAGTTACAATGACGGGCGGCCCTTTTTCATTCCCCAGGACAAATACATATTCTGATTAGGACAGCCCACAGAAAGCACTCACATATCCAAACCTATTGATAACCACACACCCTGAAAAGGAGCCCTTGGTCGAGGTAGAAATAGGAAACAGACAATTTATATTTATGGCAGATTCAGGTGTAACCAAATCATGCATCATGGCGGGGAACTTTCCATTATCAGGTACAACTCTTTACATTCAGGAATTCTCTGGGGTGATTTCTGCAATTCCATAGACTGAAGTGCTGGACATAAAAGTGGGATGGGAGGTAGGTCAAGCCCCCTTGTTATATTCAGAGAGTTCCCCTGTGAACTTGTTGGGTAGGGATCTACTCAGTAAACTAAATAGAAATGTATCAGTCACACAATGTAAGGGGACATACCCCTAATGCCTAAACCTGCAGTAGGGTATTACAACCCAGTCTATAAGCCTCCAGTGGTAGAGAAAGTGTCAACAGGATTATCATGATTAGCAACTAGGAGGGGGGACTCAAGAGCTTTTGTACCTCCATATAACCCATCCACAAGTGCTAATGTGCCTGTAGCATTGGTGTACCCAGAGGGTCCACAATTAGACATTGACAATGAGTTAAGAGCATTGCGGGAAAGGTTGGTCAGGTTACAAGAACCTGAAGAAGTATCACCAGAAATAAGGGTACCGGTGCAGAAAACAGGGGATTGGAAGTCAGTAGATTTTTGGTTTGGGTTTAACCCTGGGGCAATAAGAAATGTTTGTGTTGAAAAGATGATGGGCAGAGGGTATGGACGGTCCTGGGACAAGAAGTAGAACAAGCAAGGGATAATGGAGGGGAAGATCAAGGTGGTAGAAATAATGAAGAGGCAGGGCAAGAAAGAGATCAAGGCGAGGAGGTAGTGAGAAACCCGTCCCTGCCACAAGAGGCAGTGGGGAGGGACAGACCAAGAAATAGACCAGATTTAATCATGGTAGTTCAAGATCAGAATAATACTAAAGGGGTAGAAAACATAACAGATATGCAGATGCCTCTAATAGATAAAGAAGTAGGGATAATGCAGTATGTGCCATGGCCTCAAATGGACAAAAATAATTTGATAAAAAAGCTCTCCTCCAGATTATAGACGCAGCTAGTAATTGGATCTATGAATTTAAAAAACAAACAGCAGCGGTAGCCTTAGCACTAGGAGACCTTAAGAGTTTACTGGTCACCATAATTGGGGACCAGGTAGGGGACATATGGGCAAGGGCTGGCGTAAGTCTTGCAGATAATTAACATGATGGAGCAGCCTTTGATGTGGAATGGACAAGGGTATGGGCTGCCCTACGAAGGATGTACCCAGATACCCCTGACCTACATTCTTTAATGCAGTTCACAATGGGTGATGATAAGGACCCAGTTAGGTTTATTCTTAAGTTACAGGAAATGTGGAGAGTTGAGGCAGTACCATTTTTCTATTTTATTGTAAAGAGGGGACTACCAAAAGAGGTCCAGAAGGCACTAGATAAAATTATGGGAATTGAAGCCAAAGGATGGGCAGAGATACAAAGTATAATAGTCCACAATTGTAAGAGAATTAAGGAGCGGGA
Source organism: Ambystoma mexicanum (assembly GCF_040938575.1). NCBI lineage: Eukaryota > Metazoa > Chordata > Amphibia > Caudata > Ambystomatidae > Ambystoma > Ambystoma mexicanum. The sequence continues at coordinate 1,091,975,967 of NC_090930.1, forward strand.
CAGGGAGATAGCCCAGAAGCGGCAAATTGACAAGGCAAAATTAGTAAAAAAGAAACTAAATAAGGTTGTTGTTCAAGCACCAATGAAGGCACTGGCTCTGGGGGAAAGGACATGAGGTACCCAACTAATTGGGAATGCCACAATTGCGGCACTATGGGTGAAGGAGGACAGGGACAATGGGGTGGGTGAGAACAGTACCCCAACCCACAGTGGCAGTATGAAGGGGGAAGAGGAGGATTCCGAGGAGCAAGAGCAAGAGGCTTTGGGAGGATAGGGCCTCGGGAGGAGGATTGGGAACATCACAGTGCTGGTGTTGTGGGAAATGGGGGCATTTTGCAAGGGAATGCAGGAACAGGACTGGAATGAGATTTAATTATGGGCCGTCACCTCAAGGGAAGGGATTCCAAGGGCCTCAAGGAAGGAGACAACAGCAATTTGGCGAGGGGGTAAAACTCAGTTCCCTTATGGGGCTGACAGGCAAGGGCAACATGGGCAACAACTACAGCAGGGTGAGGGAACACAGTTTAACAGAATGGCAGGGGGAACAGCCGCCCCATTCCAAGGAGTTACAATGACGGGCGGCCCTTTTTCATTCCCCAGGACAAATACATATTCTGATTAGGACAGCCCACAGAAAGCACGCACATATCCAAACCTATTGATAACCACACACCCTGAAAAGGAGCCCTTGGTCGAGGTAGAAATAGGAAACAGGCAATTTATATTTATGGTAGATTCAGGTGTAACCAAATCATGCATCATGGCGGGGAACTTTCCATTATCAGGTAAAACTCTTTACATTCAGGAATTCTCTGGGGTGATTTCTACAATTCCATAGACTGAGGTGCTGGACATAAAAGTGGGATGGGAGGTAGGTCAAGCCCCCTTGTTATATTCAGAGAGTTCCCCTGTGTACTTGTTGGGTAGGGATCTGCTCAGTAAACTAAATAGAAATGTATCAGTCACAGATCAAGGGGTAGTGTGTTCCACTCCAGGGATGTGTGTAGCTCAAGCAATGGTAATGATCAATGCAATAGCAAGGGAGTCAGTAGTCCATGGGGTTCCTGTGGTCCTAGATATATTTATTTTTATCATATTAAGGTATTCGTAAAAGCAGTGCCTCAAATTGCGACAAATTGTTGGTGAGTATCTACAGATATTATTTTCCGAACCATGGTTTCACCCCAGATGGTGGCAGGGACAATATTGTCATTAGATTTATAAGGACTAGTAGTATCAGACAAAAGAGCAGTCCTAATTGAAACAGTCCAGGACGGGTGCGAGTGGCGCTCAATATTATGTATAGACCCGACAGTGCAATAAACGGAAATGACGGATAAGGAGATATTTGAAGACAGTGAGCAAAATGTAGAGATTATTTTGGGAATCTGCATCCCATGTGATATCATGGTACAGTATAGGGAGGTACAGTGCGCCCTGATGGCAATGGTGACTTAATGTTTTTATTTTTTGAGGCAGACATGCGATATGTGCCAGCACAAGTATGGACTGTTAATCCACATGATGTTGGGTTACTGAGAGATGTGACCCCTGTACAGATTACATCGAAGTAAGATGCTTAGCACAAATCTGTAACGCTCACCTGATTCTCGCAGAGGCGCCGGTCTTGACTGGGCGACTACCGTATCTTCAAAGGTGATGTGTAGCACCCGGTTGGCTCTTTGGGCTGGACCTCTGTGCACTGTATGCCTGACTTCAAGAGTAAGATGTCTGCAGATAGAAAATATGGGATTAACGAACTGGGGTTATTGGGGTGTCCCTATCCCTTTCCTTTCTTGCTCTCCTGTAGACCCCCAAAGGTTAACGCTCTCACCTTAGGTACGTGAATGCCGAGCTCTCCATCTGCCTCGGGGCAGGGTGCTGTAACCAGTTTCTTCACTGGATCGGTAGCGCAGGCCTCTTGACTTCAGAGGACTGCTGTCTGTCGTTTACTGCACGAACGGTAAGTTTCGAGTAATTCTATTGTCTTTAAAGTCTTTAGTAATGATGTCTCTTGTTTTGCAGGTTCCGGCGATGGCGGATGACGGGCTGAAGTGAGTTGAAGATGGAGTCCGTGTGATGAATAGAAGCGCCTGGAAGCACGTAAGTAAGCGCTTGTTGCCTGCTTCACGATACGCTCTAACTGTCTTTTATTTTGCAGGTACGAGTTCGGAGCGGCTGCAGGGTGCCGGAATACCCACTGGGGTTGATGTGGAAAGGAGTAATGGCACGTGAGTATTAAAGTTCCCCAATGTCTTTAAACGCACCTTGTTTTGTCTTTCAGATGCAGGGTGCAGCGCCGAAGGCCTCCAGAGCGTGCGAAGAGTTGGTAAGCTTTTGTCTTTCAGATGCCGGAATGCAGTGTGAAGACCTCCGGAGCGCACGAAGAGTAGGTAAGCCTTTGTCTTTCTGATGCCGGAATGCTAACCTGTTCTTTCTTGTCTTTATAGGTGTTGCTGAAGACTGGATTCAGGATGGTAAGCCTTTTTCCTTAGGCCCAGGATCCGATGCAGAAGACACGATGAGCGTTCTGCTGCAGAGGATGCAGAATAACGCAAAGCAAGATTCATCCACCGGGTGTGGTTTAAATAGCCTCCTGTAGTGCTTAGGTGTCTCCTTCCACAGCCAGGCCTAGGTAAGAAAAGAGTTCCTGCTTTCCAGAAGAGTTCCAGTGTTCTGAATCTAGGGAGTGGCTCCTGCCCCACCCAACAGGAAAAGTAGTTCCAAACAGAAGAGGATCAGAGGCTCAGCCGGCAGGCACTAAGCAGCATGGTCTGCTGCAGGTAAGTCCACCCAAGCATTATGAGCCCGGCGCTTCCAGCGCTGGGACTGGGCATATTTATGAGCCTGGTGCCACTGGCACCAGGACTGGGTCCAAAAGGTCCCAATTGGGACTGGTTGGCCCTCGGAACCTGGGTTATGGATCTGCTTCCAAGGGAGTTGGGAAAACCCTGACCTTTTGGAAGCAGAGATCATGACAAAATCATCCAGTATGTGGATGATCGGTTGGTATGTAGTGAAAAGGAACATCAGTACAGGAGGGATTCTGTTGCATTATTGTAATTGATGGCTCACAAAGGGTACAAGGCAGATACAAAGAAGCTACAATACTGCCAACAGGAGGGACTATACTTGGGACAACCCATTTTTGTAATGGGGAAAAAATGTATCAGATAGGGCGGCGGCAGTACGCACCACCCCTACGCCCAGTGCTGTAAAAGAAATGCAGCAGTTTTTTTTTTTAAAAACATCTTTTTGTTGATAGTCTCAACAGTTACAGCAGCACCCAATCAACACAACATATGGTCTTTAGTACAGCACTATCTACATCAAATATTTAACAATGCAGAGTTTATTCGGCTGTTTCACTGTCCCAGAGCATGTCGCATAGATACCCTCTGAAGAGGCCCCAGATGTCCTTTGGTCGACTTGTGCTTGGTTGTGTCAGCACATACTGTTCCTCGCATTCATTAATATACGTCAATGCACACAAGAAAGTGTTCATGGTGGGGGAGTTCAGACTTTTACATTCTTGCAATATACATTTCTTGGCAATGACACATGACACATTAAACAGTCTTCTAATCTTTTCGGAGCATTTTCCAATATCTCCAAACAGATATTTTTGGGGGGTCAAGTGCGGGGGAATCTGTGTGATTTCCGTCAGATTGCTGCAACCCTCTCCCAGAACCGTGCCACGACTGGACATTCCCAGTACATATGATAGGATCCCACTTTTGGGGCAGTTTCCTGAATCATCAGGTGTGAATTTAGCAATCTTGGCTGGGGTGTAGTGCATCCTGTTCAGGATTTTAAACTGTATTAGGCGCAATCCCGCGGGACACCCTTTTTCTAAGCGCACAGTATCTTACCTACTTATCATCAGGTATTGGCATTTTCATATCCGCTTCCCATTTCTCTTTCACTTGGTTGGTCGTGGAAGTATGTGTCTGTATTGTCTTATACAACTTGGAGATTCCCAGACCGCCCTGTGTTGTAATCAGTTGTATGCATGGGTGGGAGGGAGGTTCGTCAGGGAAGGATGGCCAACGTACTTGATATGCCGATCTCATTCGATAATACTGTAGTGTTCGGAGTGGACCTCCTCCCATACCTTTCGTAAATACTGCAAGGGTTACAAACCTCCCATCTATATACAAGTCTCCCACCTTCATTTCTGTAGCAGGGTCCCAGGCCTCCTGTATGCTGGTGTCAAATGTTGGGGGAATGTTCGGGTATTTCCATAGAGGGATCTCGGGGTTATATGGGATCTCTATTTTCAATTTTTTATAAATAGCTCCCCAGGCTTTCGCGGTGCAGCTCACAGGGTCAAAATCACATGAATCCTTGTGTCTTGTATCAAAGATGACTGATCTAACGTCTGTGGGTATAGTGGTGTATTCTTCTATCAACGTGTGTGGTGAGTTATCTGCTTCGTTATACCAATGTTTTGCGAACTGTGCTTGCGCCACCATGTAATAAAGCTCAAAGTCTGGTGCCGCTATTCCCCCTGTTTCATATGGTTCTGTCATTTTTTCCCAGCTGATCCTAGCCACCTTTCCGTTCCACAAAAAAGACACTGCCATGGATCGGAGCTTGGAGAAAAATTCCCTTCCCGGCCATATAGGGATGTTTACAAATGAGTATAGTAGTTTGGGGAGTACAATCATTTTAAGGATGGCAATTCTGCCGTGTAGTGAAATTGGGAGGTGCCTCCAGACCTGTAGTTTGGTGTTGAGTGTTTGCAGGGCCTGTTCATGATTATCAGTATACAGAGTCTGTCTGTTGCTGGAGACCAGTACTCCCAGGTATCTGATGTGTCGTTCTGACCACTTGAGGCCACACATCAGGGCAGGGCATTTTGTGGAGGGGGTGAGCGGGAACATTTCTGTCTTAGCATTATTCACCGTGTACCCAGAGTACTCTGCGAATTCGTTGATGTCCGACATGATAGGGGCGATATTCTTATCTGGTTCGCGGACATACAGCAGTGTATCGTCCGCATATAGTGATATTATTTGGGTGGCTCCTTTCAGCATTATACCCTTGTTGCTATGCCTCAGACGAACCGCTGCTGCCATGGGTTCTATTGTCAAGGCAAAAAGGATAGGGGAGAAGGGGCATCCCTGCCTGGTACCCCTGCCCAGTTCAAACGGCTCAGATATAGTTCTATTCGTACATATCTTTGCACCTGGGGCTGTGTATAGCAGTTTGACATGTTTAATGAAATAGGGGCCCACCCCAAATGCCTCAAGCACCAAAAAGAGGTACTCCCAGGAAACCGAGTCAAACGCTTTCTCAGCGTCAAGGGACACCGCGACTGCTTGCCTATTCGGGTTGATTTGTGCCATTATGCCGAACAATCTGCGCAAGTTTAGGGCAGTGGACCTTTGGGGAATGAACCCGCTTTGGTCCGCATGCACCAGCATGGGCGTTATGGGTAGCATGCGGTTTGCCAACACCTTCACAAAAATCTTTGCATCCACATTTATCAGGGACAGAGGCCTATAAGATGACATATCTTGTGGCGGATGTCGAGGTTTGGGCAACACTGTGATTATAGCCTCACGCATTGTCAGGGGCAATATTTGTTTTCCCAGGGCCTCTCCCCAAACCTCTAGCAGCACAGGGACAAATTCTTCCCGAAACTCTTTATAAAATTCAGCACCCAACCCATCTGAGCCCGGTGCTTTGCCAGACGTGAGCCCTTTGATTGCCTCGGTGAGCTCCTCTGCCGTGACAGGTTGCCTCAGTATTAGTTTACTTTCCTCTGGGAGTTTAGGGAGATCTAGTGCGGCGAGGTAGTTTTTGATCTCATCAGGGGATTTCCTATCCCTATTCGCATAAAGATTTTTGTAGAAGGTAACGAATTCGTCATTAATTCCCTGTTCAGTTGTTATTATCTCGTTTTGTGCCATTTGTATTGCTGTAATCGGGGTCGTATGTTTTTCACGCTTAACCGAATTGGCTAACATTTTCCCTGCTTTATTCCCCTCTCCGTACCTACGAGCCCGGGTAAGGGCTGCTATATATTGTATTTCCCTTACTGCCAGTCGATCGAATTCTCTAAGAGACTTGTGTATTTCAGCCAGGGTATCCCCGCCATGCGTGCGACTGTAAGTTTCTTCCAGTGCGTTCAATTCCCTCTCCACCCCCTCCAGATCACGGCGCACCTCCCTCAGGAGACCAGTGGTTTTGGATATCAGAGCCCCTCTCGCCCAGACTTTAAAGGTTTCCCACACTGATGATATATGATCCACAGACCCAATGTTGTCTGCGAAAAAATTGGCAATTTCAACATGTAAGGTTTCAACGACATTCAGATCTTTCAGTATATCTCTAGGCATTCTCCATCTCCTTGTTGGTCTAGGAGCGTCCCTCAGACTAATCTCCAGTGTCACCGGGGAGTGGTCAGATAGTGTGCGTGAGAGGATTTCACAACTCTGTAGGGAATGCGCCATGTCTGAAGATACAAACCAGTAGTCTATACGTGACTCACTATCATGCACAGAAGAGTAGAACGTATATCGCTTGCTGGTTGGGTGAAGCACTCTCCATGCGTCCAGCAGGGACAGTTGTGGGATGATTTGTTTTAGAGTTGATGCCGCCCTGGAGGGGTCTCTGGTTACCTTGGCGGATCTATCCAGGGTCTGGTCTAGTACCACATTAAAGTCCCCTCCCCATAACACATTAGTTGCATCGTGTTTAGTAAGGATCTCGAACATGTGCAAGTAGAAATCAGGGTCGTCCAAGTTGGGACCATAAGTGTTCATCAAGGTTATTTGCTTCCCTGCTATTTCCCCCCAGACCAGTACATACCTACCAATTGGGTCCGCCAAATGGCCCTTGGCAGCAAAACCCAGCGAGTCATGTATAAGAGTACAGACCCCTCTGGACTGCGATGAATAGTCCGTATAGTAGCACAGTTTGCCCCATTTTACCAGTATTTTCTCATTGATCGAGCCCTGTGCATGAGTTTCTTGCAGCATTGAAATGTGAGGCCCATGTCTGGTGACATAATTACCAACCTTCCTAGCCTTCACTGGATTATTTAGGCCCTGGACATTCCATGACATTAATCTTATCTTCAACCTGTCACCCATTTTTTATGCATACACAATGCGCTATGCCGTAGTGACCATGAATGTGCAAGTAGCCAACAATTGAGTGGCACCAGTATCTGCAAGACCATATTTCAATTAACCCACAACTTCCAACAATGCATACTTTCCCCCCGGACTCAAACTCATCTAGGTGGTTGCGATAATGCAAAACATCCCCACTTCCCCTATCCCCCAACCCACCCACATCATCTGCCCCAACTTGACGATGGACCCTAGTAACTGTTAGGAACATTCCTGAGGGTGCTTTGTTGTCGTCACAAGGCTACCCGACCGGGCTCAAAGCCCGCTGAACATTACTTGGAGCCCCTGTGGGGGCCAAACACCCCGAGACCATAAAGTTACACATTTGGAACAATTTACCCTGCCAACTATTCAGTCCTCTACTGCAGACGGGTTTCTTCCGTTCTGATCAGGCCCGCGGCCCCTGGGGGGCAGCGGATTGGCGGCCTCCACGTAGGCCAGGGCTGCGGCAGGAGTCTCAAAGAAGTGTGCCCTTCCTCCATACTGGATTCGTAAGTTGGCCGGGAATATTAGAGCATATGGAATCTGTCGTGCTCTTAAAAGTGTTTTAACTGGCTCGTAAGATCTTCGACTTGCCTGAACCCCAGTAGCAAAATCCGGGTAGATGTGTATGCGGCTTTCTTCATATTGCAATGTCCCAGGTTCCCTTGCCATCCGAAGGATCATGTCTCTATCCCTGTAATTGAGCATTCTTGCAATAATTGTGCGAGGCGGTGCCCCAGGTTTCGGACCCCGAGCCAGTGTACGGTGTGCTCGTTCAATAAGGAAGTGTTCTGAAAATGAGTTTGCTCCGAACAGGCTTTTGAGGAGTGTTTCCACTTGTATTTCCATTTTATCTTTACCGAATGACTCTGGAACACCACAATGCGCATGTTTTTTCTTCTCGAGCGCGATTCCAAATCCTCACACTTGTTCTGCAATTTATTTAGGCTCTCTTTGAGCTGGGCAATGTCTTCGTCGTGGTGGGCCACCGTGTCTTCGGTATTTCGCATTCTGTTCTCTGCCTCAGTCAGTCTTTGGTCATGTTTGTCGACTTTGGTCTTCAATGTCCCAATAGTCGTTACAATATCGTCCAACTTCATGTTCAGTGCTAGGAAACCATTCTGGACTATGTTGGTCAGGTAATCAACTTTGTCTCCGCTCTCTGCATCGGGCACATTGCCAGCTACTGTTGATGGGTCAAGCTCGCTGCTTCCCGCCTGACTGCTTGTGTACGAATCCATCGGTGCCTTCTTCTTGGCGCCTATTCCCTCCGCCATTTTGTCTTGTTTCCTCGTATTTCCCATGACCCTAGAGTCGTTGGGTATTCCACCCTGGGCAAATCCAGCAGATAGTGTTTGCCGCCGTAGGTCAGTTTGGGCTACTAGGAGATTAGATTATTCCGAACCACGAAGCACCACAAGGACAAGCCTAGTGCAGGTAATGTCTTAACACAGGGGTGTTCAGTCCGCCCACCTCTGCCCATGGGTTGTGTTCTCCCACATTTCTGAGCTCAGGGTATGCAGGCCTGCCAGTTATGTGCCAACCGTTTGCCCAACAGTCAGTGGATGATTGTAGTACTCACAATTATGCAGTCCGACACAGCGGTATGAAATTCACTCACTTGTAGGCTCCGGCACTCAAGTAGCATTCAGCGCGACAGGGTTCATGTAGATAGCGACCCAGCAGCTCCCCAGCACTTTTCAGTTTGGGTATGGCCACATCCGGATTTTGCTGTTCAATGTGCTTCAGGGCCACCCAGCAGGGCCGTAACGTATTGCCCAGGGAGACATTTGTATCCTGCGGTCATTGGTTTTTCTGTCACCACAGGATATATCAGGGCGACTTCCCACTGCCTCACCACAATACTTATTAAACAGGACGGCGTGCAGCCCAGTATCCCTCCACCACCAGCATACCTGTGTCTCCCGCCGCGTCCTCACAGGGATTCCCGGCAGCGAGCAATCGCCCGGCCCGCTGGAACGGGGCCCGCAGCAATCGTCCGCGCCCGGAGGCAGATGCAGCGGAGGGGCCGCAGAGAGCGAGTTCAGCCCGCACGCTACGGGCTACAGTCTCTGCCGTACGGGAGCCTTTATCCAGTGGCGCACCCCAAGGCCGCGTCAGGTTGGCAGCCTCCCCGGGCGGCCACAGCACTGATCCGGTCTCTCTTCATCCGGTTTGAAACGAATGACGAAGGGGGGGACCAATCAATCCAGGTCGGGTCCCATCGCTGCCCCCTCCGCATTTCGCTCTGTGTTTTCAGGGCCCTTCCACTCTATGCTCTACGCGGCCAGAGCGTCAGCGGCCCGAGACAACAGCCATCCAGTTCTGGGGATCAGCTCGCGTCCCTGCTCTGCCCCGCAGAGAACGTGACTCAACCCTGCTCCGCGCCCAGGGCATCGATCAGTCCAGGATTTTCTATATAGTTGCACCAGCACCTATTGCACGTCTCGGTGTGTTCAGTGCCCCACACCAGGCCCCAGTTCAAGGATTTATTTCACAATGGATATTTTGCGGGTCGGAGCGCACTGATCAGGCGGCTATTCCCGTCGTGCGCAACAGCGCCCCCCGAAAATGCAGCAGTTATTTGGGCTTATGTAATTATTGTAGGGCATGGATCCTAGACTACGTAGTGTACACAAGGCCACTATTACAACATTTTCAGGGAAGGACAGAGGACTTAAAAGTACATTTTAATGGACTGACAAAATGACTAGACAATTTGAGGACTTAAGGTATTTGCACAGCCCCTGTTTTAGCAACTCCGGATTATTTACAGGAGTTTCATTTATTTTCCCACTCTGATGAATGGCTCATGCATTAAAGGAAGGAGACATATTATATGTTGATGGGTCATAAATAATAGACCAGGGGACGGAAGCATACAGGGGCGGGAGTGGCGTGCGGTAAAGGGGGGGGGGAAATAGTGACCACCCCTGTAGAACGCGAGACCATTGTTCCATACACAGCATTGCCCACATTACAACAGGACCATTATTATCTGGGGAACTTATCAACCCAAGGTTTAAAGGTCCATATGAGGTGGTGTTCTGTACTCCTCTCACCATCTGTATGAAGGAGTTAGATATTGGATGCATCTCTCGGATGTTCTAAGAGCACCTGAGACAAGGCAAAGTTTTGAGGATGCATGCCAGGGTGGTATGCAGTGGCACACACCTGCTTTTTATTTTCATTTTTTCTTTTGTCAATTTTAATTTGATTTTTTTTCCTGGAAGGTCCAGAATCCGGTCGGCCCTGTTCGAAAAAGGGTCTCTCTCTCTCTCTCTCTCTATCTCTCCCTATCTCCCTCCCTCTCTCTCTCTCTCTTTCCCTTCTCTCTCTTTCTCTCTCTTTCTTTCTCTCTCTCTCTCTCTCTCTCTCTCTCTCTCTCTCTTTCTTTCTTTCTCTCTCCTTCTTTTTGCCCTCTCTTTCTTTTTCTCTTTCTCTCTCTTTCTTGATAACCTTTTTTCTCCTCTCCAGGAATAAGCAAAGATGGCTGACCGACCTCTCTGTTATGTAGGGATAAGGATAAATAAAAATGTTATTTAGTCTTGAAATGTTGTAGTTGTATTTTGTTTTGTGTGACACTGGTTGTGGTTGTTGGGGTGGATGAAGGTATGTTTGTTATATGGGGTGGCCATATAAGGGGGGGATTAACAGTTGGAATAAAATGCTAGTATGTCTATAAAAAAGGAAATACAAAATGTCTCACTTTTTGCCAGCCACCCCTACAAGTTTTCTTATACGAAGGAAACGGGAAGTATGAATGACATATGATTTACATAAGGGGTTGGGTTTTGATACTATTTCTTACATCCAGCATTTAGAAACATTGAATAGCTGGTACTGGATATGCGCATTGCAGTAAGGAATGTAATCAAAGAAAGCTGTTACATGTGTGCACTTATCCCGCATGCATGAGGTTCCAATTACAGAGGCACAATGCTGGGTACATCCTGCACTATACGGGATAAAGGGCACATTCCAGGCACATAGTGTGCAGTTGAGAAGCATTGATCTAGACCCAGCATTATTGAATGGCAACAGAAAATACTGCTAGTATCTACAAGGACCATATTTCTCCTTGGGAGGTTACTCATATGACAATGACAAATGGCAGGGCACCACTGTGTTGTGCCTGGCAAACGGGCTGATCGAGTACAGCGGAGAAGAAATATCCCAAATAGAGACTATGTGTGCGCAAATATGGCCCCAACACATCACAAGGATGACACGGATTGCAACAATGAAGAAGCCAGTGCAAGTACATAGAGCCATAGACTCAATGAAGAAACAGTTCCTTGTGGCACAAACACACAGTGCATCCACACTCTTGTGATCTCTGGTATGACGAAAGGTACAGCAGCAGTGATGGATTACTACTGGGTGTGTGGCCGACATGCCTATTTGCAACTCCTACCATCTTGGAGGGGCAAGTGTTCACAGGCCACCCTGCACTCAGTGCTACTAGTAATCATGGAAGAACACCTGAAGGGAGAAGAAATGCCTGTCGAGGTGCCAACAGCCACTCTAGCACCTAAAGAAGCAGAAAGAAGCTTGCAGATCACACACAAATTTGGTATGCTGCCAGAAAAAGGACGGTTTCAATGGCGGGGAAGAAAGAAGAGCTCAAACTGTCTCAAAAGACTGTTCCGCACAGCTCAGAGGAATACCTGACGAATGTCAGCTTTTTAGCTGATCAGAGACTTTCTTTTTCATCTTTTTTGGCTCCACAGGTACAAGCAGCTGCTGCACTTTCATACCCCCAGAGGATGCTGAGAATGGGTCACTATCCCACGCCATCAAGGCGGTGCACAATCTAGGTGTTCAAATGAAGAAAGAAGGTGGAGTTCAGAACGCAGATTGGCTATCGCTTGCCTTTGATTGGGTGCTGTCATGGCTGGGGGCAGCAGTAAACGTACTGATTCCTGTAATCGTGTTCTTCTTGGTTCTTCTGCAAGTGCCAATGGGGTCTCTGATGATGTGTTCCTATAGTTCCTAATAGTGCAAAGATGATGGTATCAACTGGGGGATCTAAAACACCTTGCCATACAATAAACAGCGAAACTCAAACTAATATTTCTGGGGTTATAGATATGTCGGGTGGGGATGAGTTTGTTACTGTAGAAGTAACAAAAGGGGCGAATGTTGGCAAGGGCCCTCATGCTTTTTTCCATTCCCAAGTTTTCCAAGCGCTTTGGAATTAGGCAAGACTTTTGTTAACTGTTTTCTAAGCACTACAAGAGTCCAGAGGGGAGGAGGGTCACTAAATAAAGATAGGTAGGATTTAAATATAAGCAAACAAAGGGGGGTCTGGGAATCTCTCTACCAGCACGAACACAGCCCAATGACCTGTTCTTGGGTGATTAACCCCTGGGAGAGACTCTACCAAGTCTTTAGCTCACTGTCCTTTTCACAGAGAAGAAATGTCCCCGCATATCAGCCTTTGTCCTGCCCAGGGGCAGTCCAGCGCCGAAATGCTAGGCAATTCTCCTCTGAACAAGAGTACCATCAGTAACCCCATACACGTGTTTCAGCCTTGTTGGGCATCATCAGTGAGGTGAAACTGTTGCCCCTCTAAGAACAGTGAGCAAGGGGTCCACGTCTGGATTGCCCTGTTAACTTAGGGTGAAACCCAAAGTTAATGTATGCAAACAAAGGGGGGTCTGGGAATCTCTCTACCAGCACGAACACAGCCCAATGACCTGTTCGTGGGTGATTAACCCCTGGGAGAGACTCTACCAAGTCTTTAGCTCACTGTCCTTTTCACAGAGAAGAAATTTCCCCGGATATCAGCCTTTGTCCTGCCCAGGGGCAGTCCAGCGCCGAAATGCTAGGCAATTCTCCTCTGAACAAGAGTACCATCAGTAACCCCATACACGTGTTTCAGCCTTGTTGGGCATCATCAGTGAGGTGAAACTGTTGCCTCTCTAAGAACAGTGAGCAAGGGGTCACACGTCTTGATTGCCCTGTTAACTTAGGGTGAAACCCAAAGTTAATGTATGCAAACAAAGGGGGGTCTGGGAATCTCTCTACCATCACGAACACAGCCCAATGACCTGTTCTTGGGTGATTAACCCCTGGGAGAGACTCTACCAAGTCTTTAGCTAACTCATCCTTTTCACAGAGAAGAAATTTCCCCGCATATCAGCCTTTGTCCTGCCCAGGAGCAGTCCAGCGCCGAAATGCTAGGCAATTCTCCTCTGAACAAGAGTACCATCAGTAACCCCATACACGTGTTTCAGCCTTGTTGGGCATCATCAGTGAGGTGAAACTGTTGCCTCTCTAAGAACAGTGAGCAAGGGGTCCACGTCTTGATTGCCCTGTTAACTTAGGGTGAAACCCAAAGTTAATGTATGCAAACAAAGGGGGGTCTGGGAATCTCTCTACCAGCACGAACACAGCCCAATGACCTGTTCTTGGGTGATTAACCCCTGGGAGAGACTCTACCAAGTCTTTAGCTCACTGTCCTTTTCACAAAGAAGAAATTTCCCCGCATATCAGCCTTTGTCCTGCCCAGGGGCAGTCCAGCACCGAAATGCTAGGCAATTCTCCTCTGAACAAGAGTACCATCAGTAACCCCATAAACGTGTTTCAGCCTTGTTGGGCATCATCAGTGAGGTGAAACTGTTGCCTCTCTAAGAACAGTGAGCAAGGGGTCCACGTCTGGATTGCCCTGTTAACTTAGGGTGAAACCCTCACACCCGCTTTTTATTCGATACCGAAAGTGCTTATACAACAAATTCAACTCTCACCCTTTCATACCTATCATTACAGTCTCACAAAACCTCTCCCGTACAATTTAAAAAAACTACTAAACACTATTATTTACAACAAAAATCTCACGTCAGCCCTTACACCAGGCCAAACCAATATCAATACAATAAAATACTACCTTTTAAAACCAAACCCTTATCTGACCGCTATTTCTACACAGTGTATCAGGAGTCCTCGTCTGGTAGGTAACATCAAAGCACCAAAGTAGTCCAAAAATGAGTGCACACGAAGCAATAAGTAAAGCTGTTTATTACAGGTCCAGGCACAGCTGGGAGAGCACTATTCAGTCAGCACAATGGAACAGGACTGAAAGAAGGGGGCTGTCGGCACCCCCTACCGCGGCCAAGGGTTTTATACAGTTAGGCATTATTAGCATAAAACAAAGATAGCAATACTGTTTAATCATCCTGCAAAGCTTATTGGCGGGACTATGTCTGTCCCTTATAGCTATGCATACATTAGTGAACCATGATTGGAGCAAGCCCTATTGAACTCCTCTGCCCAAGACCACCCTCAATGATGTCACAGACCTTCCAGCATCACCCCACAATGACACACTTTTCATGACAAAGTTGTGCTGACCACAGGAACTTTATTCATCTTATAGTGGCCAGTTCTCATGAGAAGCACAATGCAACCTGGGTTTGGCAATGAAGAGATATTCTCCAGCATCTAACCAATGAGGTACCTGCTGACATTGACAAGGACACAAAATACTGTTGCACCCTCAGGGCATCATAACTCTCCACCTGATTGGTCCCCTCCTGGCTCATCCCGTAGCCCCACAGCCCTCTTCCCAGGCCCATCTGCAAAGCGGTGATTTGAAACCAATAACCCCACTGCAATGCCACTTCTATTTACTAGTGTTTATTCACTAAGGGTCTGCTGTTCCCGGCGAGTGCCCAGAAGCCTGGCTCTCTGACCTCGAAAGTATCAGCTGGACCCATCACCAAGCTACTATATTCTTCTGGGAACGGTCCGTTTGTAACATTTCTCCAGCAAGCTAGTAGGGCTGAGTGCTCGAGAAGGTCATGTCTGCCCAAAATATGGGGTCCGTCAGTGTGGAAACCCAGGCGGCTTACTTACCTGTGGCCTATATGTTGTTGTAGCTGTTGTATAGTTCACATTATACTATCCTACCCCCAAAGCTCGTTACCCCTGTTCCAGGGTCTCCAGTTTAAGATCTCCCCTCTGGGTTCCCCCTCCCCAACTTTATCTGGCTAACTCCTTAAGCTGCATCTGTGCACGAGGCACATAAGGTACATGGAGCAGCTGTCAACGGTGTTCCCCCTTCTAAGGATTCCCCCTCCGCTTACCCATCATTCCCGCAACTGGTAGGTGCGCCTCCTTTGGCAGCACTGCATTTGCACCTTTACCGCATTCCCACCTTCGATCGATCTATCGATCAACACACTTTGACCCACCATATTCTTACTTACCCTCTTGGGGACCCACAACCTTGTCACTCTGCTCATGTTCACCTCTTTTTCCTCATATGCCCCCACTGAGGATCCCAGTATCATACACTCTTGTCAATTTGGAGAATAGGCCACCCAAAAAGCATTGCATTCATCAATATTCGCAGGTGGTACTGTAAGTACCACTTGTACATCAACCCTGCTGCTTCAGAATGTGTATCATTTTATTTATGCCCCCTTTCTCTGCCCTCATCCCTGCCAACCTTCATTGACATTATGTATCTCTTTTTGTCCTTTAAACATCTGCAACATTTCAGCATCAGCTGGCCTGCACATAGTTTGTAGTCAGTCACCTGCAACCACTTGGTGTTCGTGGCTGCTTGGACCGCAGGAAGCAAGAGTGATGTGAAAATAACAGAAGCCCTTGAGAAGAGTCGACAGTTATGAGGAATATTTTCCAAACTCTGTGAGCAGGTGTGAGACCAATAACTACTGCTACGCTTCCTTCTGTTTATCGTGTGCCCTAGCCCTTCTGGTGACTTTTGTTTTTCCATCATCTTGAGTGGGGGGGTAGCATTCCCGGTGGCAGCGGCCAGATTGTGGACTGCCCTGCCACTCGCATTAAAACAGATTGCAGATCATCTGAAATTTAGACGATCCCTGAAAACGGCTCTATTTATTTTAAAGTATTTTTATTAAGATTTTCAAAACCAAGTTACAATCAGTATGATCATAAAAATGTGTAGCATTTATCAGTGAAATAGCGGAAAGGAGAGAGATGAAGAGAAAAGGAGAAAAACTTATAACAAGTAACATAACTTAAACAAACAACAAAGGTCGTCACAGTCCCATTTCTGCTTCTGGAGCCAGCGTGAGTAGGGGCGGAGCGGGTGCACAGTTAACATCGGGGAAGTGTTGGATTTTCTAGGTGGAGCAAAACGGATCGTCTTGGAGTTAGGGCCAAGTTTATGACCTGGGTCTGTGGGTGGATGACTTTAGTTCACGGGGGTTTGTCGTCAGCCGGATGAAACATGTCCCTTAACAAGTACTTCCAGGCTTCATAGGTTGTGACCGGGCCTTCCCCGGACTTGATTATGCCTTCCCCCCATAGTGTAGTTTCCGCATCCGACCAATGTTCTAGGTCCTTCAGCCATTTGATGTAGCAGGGGCCCGTCGACGTTTTCCATGTCATAGCGATTGCCCTTTTGGCCAATATACAGGCCATGTCCATAAATTTGACGATGTGCCGGATCTTGCTTATCCGTGGGTAGGAACCCAGCAAACATTCCATCGTTGTCCACTCATATCGGGTCAGGCCTGCTCTTCTTCATGCTTGTTCAATTTTGGGCCAAAAGTGCGGTATCTTTGGGCAGCTCCAGAATTTATGAGCCATCCCTGCATCCTCTGAATTGCATCAGGGGCACAGCGGGGACGAGGGTCTGCTGAATTTGGCGATTCTGCTGGGGGTCATGTATGTTCTGTGGAGGACATTTAGTTAGATCAGTCGGAATCTCGCATTTCTTGAGACTTCTCTGGGATGCTGTAGGATTCTCCCCCATTCCTGTACCGTAAAGCTGACACCCGGGTCAGTTTCCCATGCGTTCTTTAGGGTGTCACTCTTGGGATTAAGCCTATCAATCAGCTGAGCATATATCCTGGAGGTTGGCTTCCAGCTATCTCCAAGGTTGTGTAACAGGGTCAGGGTCGGGTTAATTTCCGGTTCCTCTGGCTAATCGCTCCATTTTTGTTTTGCCACTTCTATGATTTTACGGTAACGGAGGTATTGGCCTTTGGGGAGTCCTTCGTTGAGTACTAGGGAGTTGAACTCGCGGAAGGAGTTTCCCTTATACATGTCTCCCCAGGTGTAGATGCCATGCCTTTCCCACAGCCTTATGAGCGTCAAATCCTCTTTGTTGAGGCAGGCGTCAGCACTCATTGGTGTTTCCGGGGAATATGGATTCATTGTCCTTTGCAGCTTCAGCACTCTATCCCATACTTTACGGCCCAGTTGGACAAGCTGGGGAGCCTCCAGTGAGTATCTCCATCTTACCCAGAGGATCTCTTTCAATCGCACCGGGGCTATTAGCTGGGTGAGGAGATCCGACTCCGAGGTGGAGTCATCAGCGAGCCATTTGGCCACAATGGTAAGTTGGGCAGCCAGAAAGTATCTCTCCAAGTCCGGGAGCTGGACGCCGCCTGCTTTGTGTGGTAGCATTAGTGTTCCTAGGGCGATCTTGTGTCTGGAGCTCCCCTATACCAAGTCCTTCAGCAGCGAGCTCAGCAGCCGGAAGAAAGCTGCCAGTATGTAGTAGTAAATGTTCTGAAAGAAGTAGAGGAAGCATGGTAGCACTATCATTTCAGAGATGGCCACTCATCCCATCATTGACAATGGGAGCCTGGTCCAGAACCTCATGGATTTCTTGAGCCTCTGCACTGCCACCAGAGTGTTGCCCCCGTGTGGCTGTTCGGGGGTGTGCCAGATGTTGATCCCCAGGTATCAAAATGAGTGCGGTTCCCAACTTATCCCAACCTCTGGGAGTGCTGATTTTATGGTCCCCACCAGTCCCGCCAGTGGGAACACACAGGATTTCTCCTGGTTGAACAATATCCCTGCCACTCTGGCAAAGTTGCTTAATACCTCTAGGATTGTGGGTATGTTGAGCTGCGGGTCCCTTAGGTAAAGCAAGACATCGTCTGCATACAGCAAGATCACGTGGTATAGGCCTCCAATTTTTATGCCTGCATCGAAGAATTGCTTCCTTATGTATATGGCTAGCGATTCCAGCCCAAGGATGTGCAGCATTGGGGAAAGGGGACATCCATGTCTGGGGCCCCTCTGTATGTCCCCTGGTACCGAGACTGTCCTTCCTGTTTTTACTCTGGCTACCGGAGCCTTGTAAAGAATCTGGAACCAGCGGATGAAGTAACTCCCCAGGCCGAATTGCTTTAAGGTGGCCAGGAGCCACTTCCAGTAAATGGAATCAAACGCTTTAATGGCGTCCAATGAAACTACTGTGTAGGGTTCCTGCGAGTCTGTGGTTTGTGTTATGATATGCTGCAATCTGCGTAGGTTCGCCATTGTGTTACGGCCCGGGACAAACCCGTTTTGATCTTGGTGTATTAGGGTCCCAATAACTCTTGATAGTCTGTTGGCAAGTATAGTTGTAAGAATTATTATGTCATAGTTAAGGATAGCTATTGGCCTGTAGGAGCCACACTCGGATGTTGGTTTCCCGGATTGGGAATAGGGATCAATAGAGTCTCTTTCATGCTGTTTGGTAATACCCCAGTCTCAGAGGCTTCCTTGTAAACCTCATGTAGGATCGGGGTTAGCTCGGCTGTAAATGATTTGTAGAACTCTTGAGGTAGCCCGTCTGCTCCCGGGGGATTTAGAGGTGGACAGTGCTCTGATCGCGTCTTGAATGTCCTCAGTTGTTAGCTCTTGGTTTAGTGTGTTACGTTGGGCCTCTTCTATTGTGGGGAGGCCTATCTCCTCCAGAGTGTTGTGGCTATCATCCTGGGGTACGATGGAGTCATGGCCGTACAGATGGGAATAAAAGCTTCTAAATGTCTCATTAATCCCTGCTTGCGTCGTGTGTGTGGTGCCCGTCTGGTCTTTAATTTTGAGGATTGGATGTTTTGGGTTTTCTTTTTTACACAGCCAGGAGAGTAGTCTGCCTGGTTTATCCCCCTCCGAGTGAGCCCTGGTGGTTTTTGCGATATAGTCAAATTTGGCCAATCTGGCCCAGGCTTCCTGGCAGACCTTCCTCATTGCAGCCATTTCATTTTCTGCCTCTTTGGACCTAATGGCCTCGGCCTCCAATTGTTTGATCTTCTCCTCGCCGTCCTCCAGTTCCCTCATGAGTGTTTTCCGGATCCCACCGGTGCTGGCTATGACCTCTCCACTTATTACTACCTTCAGGGCCTCCCAAATGGTGCTCCATTTGTCCACACTTCCCATATTGTTTTCCATGTATTCCATTATTTTGTCTCGGAGCCCTTTAGTAAATGCCCCATCGGTCAGTGCTTCCGTTGGCATCCGCCACATCGATATGGGTGGTCGGGGACCCTTTGGTTTCCATACCCTAAGGAACGGGGAGTGCTGGGATATGGTTCTGCCCAGGTAGGAGGCAGAGTTTATTTGAGGGAGGTGTGCCTTATCTATTAGTAGGTAGTTTATATGGGTGTATACCGCATGTGGGGCTGAGTAGTATGAAAATTCCCTACCTTCTGGGTGTAGATCTCTCCACACCTCCGACAGATCCAGTTCTTGTATCACTTTGCGCAAGGCAGAGGAAGGTTGGTTGGCTGGTTGTGTCGGAAGAACGGATCTATCAAGGGTAGGATCATGAAGGCAATTGAAATCGCCTCCCCATATAAAAAAGCAGTCCCTATAGCGGGCTAGCTTCAGTTGTAGTTCGGCAAGATATGCTGCGGTGCCACAATTAGGAAGGTATGTATTGCTTAGGCACACTTCACATTGTTCAATGCTACCTCGAAGTATGAGGTATCTGCCCTCGGGGTCCACCTCTTTAGACCAGAGTTTGAAGGGTACATTCCCACTTATCCACGTGTGCACTCCCTGGGCGTACTTGGAGTATGTTGCTCTGAAGCTCTGACCCCCCCACTAGTCCGAGATGCGAGCATCTGTCTCGGCAACAAGGTGTGTCTCTTGAAGAATCGTGATGGAGATATGTTTTCTCCTCAAGAAGGATTTTATTCTGTTCCTCCGCATGTACGTGCCCATCCTCCTGACATTCCATGTCAGCACCTTGATATCAGCTGCCATGTTCGTCGGATCGGCCCTCTGGCTCTGATGTGCCTTCTGGCTCCGCCTCCGAATTATATCGAGGACTGTGGGACCTTGCAACCAAGTAGAAAAAGGAAAAAAAAATAAAATTTGTCCAAGTGGTCCAACTGCACCCAGCAGTTGAGCAGAGTCTGCATTGCTCGGGTGCCCCCGCTCTGTCAGTGCCCTTCCAGGTCATCTTGAGTGGGTGTGATGTGTTGGGCATGTGCTGACGCGAGTTCAATCGTGGGGGGAGGGGTAGGCTGGACTGGTGAGCCGGCTCCCTCCTGCCTTTTGTTGTGCTATCGATGGTTGATCCGTACCTTCTGTCTGTCATTGGGTAATCCTGCCCTGTGGGCTCGGGGCGCGTGTCATGGCTCCTTCTCCTCCCCGTCTGCCAAGTTGTTGTGTTCTAACCACATGGTGGCCGCCGCCGGTGATTCCAGAAAGATTGCCCTGCCTTTATGTATTATCTTGAGTCTCGAGGGATACATTAACATGTATTTAATGTTCAGCTGGCGTAGTCTGGCCTTGATTGGGATGAAAGAGTTCCTCACCCTTTGCACAAGGGGCGTCTAGTCCGGGTAGATGGCTATCTTGGCGTTGCCTCTTACAATCTCCCCTCCCGCACGCGTGAAGCGAAGAAAGTTGAGGATTCTGGCTATCATTGGGCATGGGTGGGAGCCAAGAGGTGGTTTCTTCTGTAAGGATCTATGTGCTCGCTCGACTGCGATGCCTTGCGAGAGATGGGCAGCGCCTACTTCTTGTTGTATGAGAGTCTCTATAAAGTTGGTAGGGTTGGTGCCCTCCATTCCTTCGGGAATTCCAAGTAGGCGCACATTGTTGCGTCTGGAGCACCCCTCGGCGTCCTCAGTCCTCTCTTCTAGGAACGTATTGCGTTTTTCGAGTTCCTGGACTCTCCCTTGTAAGTCTTTGAGGATCTCGGTTGACTCCTTCTGCGTTGTCTCCATGGCGGTCACTCGGTCTGTAAGGTTGCGTAGATCTTGACGCATCAGCATCATGTCCGGCTTCACCGCCCCGATTTTAGCGTCTATGAAGGAACGTAGCCCCTGATGGCCTCTAAAATCTGATTGTCTCTATCTGTCTCGCTGGCTGATATGATATGATATGGCATTTGTAATGCGCCTATACACAAGTGTTTCAAGGCCCGGGCTGGCTCCTTGATCTGCTGGACCAGTTCTTTAGTTTTGACTGCTGAGAATGACTCCATGATGGTGTTTTTAGTTTTGCCTTTGGAGTTTGGCATTGTCGTTTATGATGTGCCGACCCATCTGGAGGGTGGGGCGGTGCTGCGTATTCCCTGGGATCCAGAAGAGGGTCCAGTCTGCAGACACGGGTCACAGGCAGCTGTCCCAGTGGGGGCTTTTGTGTGCGTCTAGGAAGTGACACCGGGTGTTTATGGAGTACAGAGTGGGAGGCTGCCAGTTTGCAGGGACAGTTACTGACCAATGTTCCCAGTTGCAGCATGGCACCCCGTTCCCCTGAGGAAGATTCTTGTCACGGCCCTCAGCTGCAGGGGGCTACATGACGCTGTGTGCGGTTATGAACCCTGATGTGGTAGGTCTGAGGGCGCCCCTGGGGCTGCCGTAGAGATCTGGTGGTCCAAATTTGTGGGAGAGGGCTTCTCCCCCAGTACCTTAATCTCGTGGGGGTTGTAATTGTGCATACCTCCAAGATAGCACTCTGACTGCAGTGGGAAGTCCCAGTGCTCCGCTGTCGCTTTTGCAGCTCCCGTGCGGCGCGTGAGGACCAATATGAGGTCCCCTCTGGTGGGCCAGGGTTAGTAGATCACTCCGTTCGCTCTTAAAGCTCCGGGGATAGGTTGTGGAAGGATGCTGGTTGTATGACCCCCCCTAGTTCATAGCGCTCAGGGCCAGCCCCGCCATGTGCTGTTTTGTATTCGTGAGGGTGGGGGGTTATGGGCACCCCCAACCCGGGCTCCTGATAACAGTAGGGAGTCCTGTGTCAACTGCTGGACCACACTGCACGGGCAAAAGGGCTCCAGGATCAGCCCCCAGTCCGAGGGTGGGTGGTTGCTCAGTGCTTTATTCAAGTGCGCTGTGAGAGCCCCGCAGCAGGGTTACAGGTGCAACAATACTGATTGTCCTGCCTTCCTTTCCCAGGTGGAAGGCGTGTGTGCGTAGGCCGGTCCTTCCAGCCTTGGTGGTCCTCCCTCGTTGGGCTGGTGGGGACTGGGGGCTATTGGAGTGGGTCCCAGCGGGGGTTCCCGCTCCGTCAAGGTGGCAGTGCGGTTGCTCCAGAGCTCGTAAGCCTTGTGGGCCGTTAGGGGCTGGTGTCGCGATGATGCGGCGCTCCGTCCTGATCTGACGCACGCAGTCCACAGGCTGCATGCTTGGGTGCCCGGCGCAGCATGGCCGGGGAGTGTGCAGGCAGGTCCGCTGGAGTCTGAGCACGCATGGCGGGCCAAGCACAGCCCCAGAAGAGCCTGCTCCCCCTCACCACAGTCCTCATGGTCTGCCCCGGGGAGCGCCCCCAGTCCAGGTCTCCGGGTCCTCCTCCGCCTGGCCACGGCGGGTATTGATGAGTGGTTCCTGCATATGGGGAGGGGTAGAGATAGGATCCCCAGCGTCTGGGATCAAGGCGACAGCAGCCGCCGGGGGTTGCTAGCTTCCCATTGAAGCACGACTCAGCATGCTGTTCCCGCTCCTCTACCGGGTCAGCCCGATGTTACGGCCACCATCTTGGTCCCTGGGGGGCCCGGGTTTAGGAGACTCGTTCCACAAGACGCCGGCTCTGTTTCTTGCGATACTGGGGCAGCGAGTATGCAGGATCGGTTGCCGTTGCCGAACGTTCTATTTTTGAAAAGGGTGGCTTAAATCTGGATGCTTTTTCTGAGGATCAAGAAAGGATTGAGGCAGGAGCTTGGCGAAGTCACGTCTTCACTCCATGTGCCGTAGCCATGCTCCAAAACTGCTCTATTGTAGAGCAGAATGAGGTGGACCATATTGTGGTTGCCTAGCGCCAAGATGCCTTGTCGCGGTAGTGCGCTCTATAAATCCTTATAACATAACATCTTGCTTTTTACCAGTGCTGGGTGATCATTGAAAGGCACCAAGTCTGATTCTGGCACTACCAGGGCACGGCTGTGAAGTGTGATGAGGGAACACCGTCCTCCTCAATCAGGGGGCAGTTGAGCATATGCGTCGGTCCCATATGCCCATCAGTGGTCCATCACTGCCGCTGTCCCGCTCTGCAATTCCATGGTACTCATCACCATGACGCAACCAGCGTTGGCCCCCAGATACGTTTTCCCTGCTGACCTGAAATATAAGGAAAATCGAGTAAGGGGCTTTATGTGGACTGGTCAATGTCTCTCGTCTAACCACGTTAAAACATGCACATTTATATCCCACACTGCCTTGCAAGTGTCATTCATCTTTGCTACTTTATCCACCTCAAATCCTACTAAGCCTTGTGCTCAACATTGTACCATTCCCCCCTCCCACTTGCCATCCATAAGCACTGACCCCTTCATACTCATCAGAGGCCTTCTGTGACACCACAGAATGTCATGACATTATAATTATTTGCACAGCACTTGCTTGTGATTAGTGAATAACTGCTCTCCTTTCCTTTCACTTTCTGTTATACATTCTACAATAGCTTCCTTTGTGGTCTATCCTGTCCACCTGTATATAGTTGTCAGCATATACCTTGTCACCTTCATCTACCCAATGAACAGTCACAGAGTAGCCCTGAACGAGGCCCGCATCCTACATAATGACAGGTGCATTAAACATCCCTCTTCCCCCACTAGTACATCTTGCCGCAGAAAGAACTTGGACCACCCACGACATGTGGGATGAGAGAGCACACATAGCAAGTGTCATTAGCCCTCTTTCTCCTCACATGCTGCATATCGTCATACCAGACATTGCCAGATGTCGTATCTTGCCTGCCCCTTTTGAATTGTGGAAGACATCTGAATTGAATACGCTCCTTTTTGCTCTAGCATTTTTGTCATTATATCTTAGGTTGTTGTTGGTCGCTTTCTTAATCAGAAACCAGGGAAGAGTGAGTGAGAGAGAGCAAGTGAAAGAGAGAGAAGAAAAAGCCAAAGCAATCCATAAGATATTCATTTTCCGTTTGTGTATAGTGCTATCATTATTTCAAGGTAAACCTACTTCCTCCTCTGTGGCCTCCTGTAAAATCTAACAGCAGAGAAAAATGTTAATGAAAACTGGTGGATACTTCCCATGAAGTTGCCACGTCCCTCTCCTCTTCTCCTGGGGAGCCAGTGCTGCTGACGCTGTAGTGGCTGTTGTCCTGGCGAACCTCTGACAAATGAACACATGGTCGCTTATCAGTCACATTTATTGTGATGGGGGTCACTTACACCACAATGTGCGGCCCGTGTACCTAGGCTCTTGCCATTTCCTTGCAAAATATTGTATAAAACCCATGTTGCTAGGAAAGAGGGGTGCAGCTGGTGTGAATGCGTCCTCTTCTTGCATGCTTGCAGGTGATGTGTCGGGGGCCGGCTGACTTGATTGTGATCCTACTTGATGAAACATATAGGCAATTACTTTGGTGAGTTCAGTCAAGTATGTTTTCCATTCTTCCCACAGTACATGCGCTAAGTTATGAGCATCCAAAATTGTATGTGTAGGAGAGGAAGGCTCATGCATTCTCCTACCAGTAACAATTTCGTGCTTAGTCAAGAGGTGATCTGCGTGAGGTGAGTTACATAAAGCAAACAGAGCAAGAGGGAGGCAATATAGCCAATTTCTGCCAAGTGTAGATGTTCGCTTTGCCAAGCACTCTTTAAGCAGGCTATTTAATCTTTCAACAATGCAGTTGGTTTGCAACTAGTACACTGAACAGTGGCAGTGTTTTATCCCAAGAAGTTCTGTAACCTCCTTAAACATTTAATTGGAAAAATGTTGCCCATTATCTGAGCTTACTTCATCACATATGCCAGCCCTTGGAATGACCACCCGCACCAAACATTTTTCCACTGTTTTGGTATCATTATGGGCACAGGGTCCCGCCTCAAGCCAACGTGAGAAAGGTTTTGGAAAAACCTGTGGACCTAATGTGCTGCACCCTCAAATGAACACACTATATTGTGTGGATTGTACATGCTAATGTAATACAAAGATGTACAAGGAGCCACTGTTTTGCAACTTCTTGGTGCAAAATCTTTTACTGATATGCTGACACGTGTTTTGACCTATAAACACAGGTCTTCATCGGGGCCATCCATAATATTCAGGAAATAGACCCTGATGTCGTCTTACTTCAAGGATTTTGTTTGAATACTCAACTTTCTGACAGAGTGTGCATCCTTATTTTCTAGATTTGGGCCTCCAGTTAGCATCCAATCTCAAAATTGTGACTTGAACCATTTCTTTATGGTTCTGATAAACACAAGAACCTCTTGATACAAGGGATCCTTGTAAATGATGGTGACGTTTCTTATTATACTACTATGCTCCTTGGTCCCGAGCATCAGATATATATAATTAATGGGCTTATTTTAAGGAATGCAGCTTCCATGAAATTCTAAAGCCATAGAGTAAGCAACTTGATCTTTCCTTATGTTCTGAGGTTGTCTGCCTTCAGAATGCCTGGTGGCATCATTTGCAGTGATCCATGCCTAGAAAAACGATCGTCGTGTTGGTCGGAGTTACCAACAAAAAAAGACCCATTCCTTTTCCTGAGCTACCTTCTTTCCCATTGAGCTAGCCTTGAGTGAACTGTGGATGAGATGTAAGCAGAATCAGAGAACACATTGACCACATGCCTCTCTGACATGTCCAATGCTCTTATGAGGGCCACTAATCCTTCTGCTTTTGCATAGTAGTGAGGCAGTAGTCTTTCCTGCAAGCAAATGTAAAATTCTCCCCTTATGTGGCCCACCACCGGGACCCCTGTATGCCTGCACCCTGTGTGCGAATCTATTATTGACGACTCATCAATAAATATCATGTCCCCTCCCTCTATTGTTTCCTCCTTCACCTGGGGGTTCCCTTCCAATCTGTCCATGTAAGATGTTGTAAACATACTCTCCTTGCTCAGCAGGCTCTGCTATGAACTATGCTGGGTTCGCTACACGACATCTGATGACTTCAATTGCTGGGTATGTCAGGATTATCTCGTATCTCAAAGCCCTCTGAGTTATCAGTGTGGATTCTGACTTCTAAAATATGGCAGAAAGTGAGTGTTCCACGTACAAAACTCTGGGGCAACCCATTGTTATCATTGCTGCCTTCCGTATTGCAAATGCTGCAGCCGCAAGTGCTTGCTCACAGGCAAAGTGACCCTGCATTACTGGGTCTAACAGTCTGCTGAAGTATGCCAGGAGCTTGTGTCCCTGAAGATTCTTCTGTGTGAGGACAGCCATCTTCACTTCTCTTTATGATTTGTAGTTGCTAGCACTGGTGCATCGCCCAGTGCCTCCTTGATTCAGCAAAATTCTCATTCATTCCTGCTGTCCATTTAATGGGGCCCTTTCCCTTCTGGGGCTCTTTGAGTGCCTGCTGGAGGGGATTGGTGAATGTCAAGTAATCGAAGACTCAAGCCCTGCAGTAGTTGCATCATCCTAAGAGCTGTTGCATCTTTTTCACTGTGCAGGAGTGTGAGGTTCTATGGATTGCCTCTACCCTCTCTGGTGTTATTCCCCGTCCTTTTGTAGATATTATCTGTCCTAGGTACACCACTTCTTCCTGGCAGTATTGTACCTTTTCCTTATTCACCTTGTACCCTTTGCCAGCTTTGTCAGAAGAACTTGGGAATCTGCTCTGCACTTTTTCTCTGTCCCACTGCACACTAAGAGGTCATCTATGTACTGTACCACTGTGCTGCTCAGATCCATCTGTATTACTTTGGTATACACACTGGGGGACTCACAGTACCCCAGAAGTAACCTTGTGTGTTTTAATTGAACTCAATGATACGTGAAGGCGGTGAGATACCTGCAGTCAGATGTAATGGGATAGAAAATAATGAATTTTTTAGATCCATTACGGTGTAATATTTGGCATTTGGGAGTATAGTCAAAAAACAAAAAGGAAACAGGCTACCCCTCCCTTTTACACATAGTTTAGTCTATTTGCGGTTATATTGCACATTATTGTGTCAGGGTTTGGTACAAGCAGAAATTCAGCCTCTACCACACTGTTCAGGGGCAGAGTCCCTGTATGAATCGCCACGCCCCTTCCCTTTGCTTTTTTGTTGGGGTAGATGGCCGATTTACATGGGGACGTTCATGTCTGTATTATACCCTGTTAAATAAATCAAAATTGTTACAGGCACTCAAGAATTGTTTTTTACTTACCTCACTATATTTTCTTAAAATGGCTTGTGTGATTTTCCCTTGTTTGATTGACCCAATTTTTTGTCAGCCATACTCCTTTTCTCAATCTTCATGGTCAATGATGCTTTTTATTGCCCTACGCTTCTTTTCTGCTGTTTGCCAGGATACCTCATAAGTGCCATTTGTTTTCCAATTTTTTGATTTCTTGTATATTTTATGCTTTTGAGTTTATTCCCTATCCTTTTGTTCACTTGCCAGATTGTTCCCTTCCTCAATTTTTCTTTTATTCATTTTCTATTCAAGATAAACAATAATTTTCATCTTTTCCCTATTTTTTTGTGATCCTGTGTAACATAGGCCCAAAGTCTACCTAACGTTTTTAATCCTTTATTCTAATCATCTCTTATTTATGTTGGGTGTTTATTTCATTATTATTTTGTTTTTCATGTATACTAAACCATACTTCCTTTCTTTTTCTGAGTGATGCTGTAAGGAAAGTACCATTTCACACTCCATTAAGCCATATATGGCTGCATTGTCATCTACAACATTGTTTAACCTAAATCTTTTTATCTGAACCATATCTGTCCTTCGTGATTCTTATTTCATTCTATTTGCTACTTACTCATTTGCCATGTTTCCATACGTTATGGCTGCCCCTAATTTCCTGTAGGTCATCTGTCTCTTCCTCTTGTTCATAAATGTTCATGGCCTGCGCCTGAATTTTATTAAATATTTTCTTAATTTCTCAATCAAGTCACACAGCTGGCTATATTACCATGCTGCCACAATAATAAAATCCTTTATTTTTCGCCCAAACAATCTCATTGGCCTTCTGCCATTTTTTATGCCTTCAAAATTATGCTTGTGTCTAAATGGTGCATGTCCCAGATACACAGAAATGGTAAAATCCTTGGTAACCTAAACACCATCATCATGCTTTCAGGTTTTGTCATTCAATTCTTTCTTCAACCATCTGAATCCTATAATAATAAAATCTCAACTGATCGTCCTGAATCAAAAAGGTTTTTCACTATTTTTTCAAAGAATTTTCTCCACGCCAGCCGCCAAAGCCTCAAAAATGGTAAAATACCACACCTGGTATAACACCATTCAGGATGTCCTATCACGCACGGTGGAGCTTCTGAAAAAGGACCTTTAGGAGCACCCCAAAACCCCCCTCCAGTACATTATGCTATCCTCAAAATTCCCCAAAAAGCAGGTCACAGAGGACCCAATAACCCCCTTCAACTTCAGAGGGCTTTCTAAGTCAGAAATACTAGAGAACATGAATAACATTAGACCATTCAGCTGCAAGGCGATGCCTGCGCCTGCCCACACGTTAGTTTAAAAACCCCATGTAAAATCACTTGCTCCACATCTCATGACGTTCACCAATACCTCCTTCAATCCCAACACTATTTTTGCAGCTGTGAAACAACCCTTAGGGGTGATCCTCCACTCACCCTTGTCCATGTCATGCCAGGTTACATGCTACAATCTGTTCTGTTGCACTTATCATTTAAGCGCCATTGCTTCCGCTTCACTACCACACTCACTAATGCCATCAGCCCTTTCCTTTGCCCACAATGCTTGCAAAAACTGCTCATTCATTTCCCGTGTCATTAGCAGAATTAAATTGGATTACTACACTACCATCCTTGCAGACATCCTAGCAAAAAATCTTCACAGGCTCTAAAAAAATGCAGGGTGATGCTGTGTGCAACTCTCAGTATTCCCAAAAGGATGTACATTACTCATGCCATGCACGCTGCTCACTGGCTACCCGTGAAGGAACAGTTAATTTCAAAATCCTAACCATTATGCATACATGTATGTCTCATACAGCACCAGTATCTAACTGATGCTGTTAATAGAGTCAGTTCAGCCTGACCCAAAAGAAGTCACCATGCCACTCAACTACAAGTCCCACTAACCAAAAGAGCTCATGCCAGAGGTCTAAGCTTCCCCGTCTTGTTCCCAACCCATGGAATGCTTCCTCTAGCGAGCTTAGAGCAGAACCTTCCCTCTTCATTTTTTCACCAGAAAACCCTCAAAACTACCTTATTTAGCTACCCCTATTAGTTCCCCCAGCGGTGTCTATAGGTGTGCCCCCTGCTGTTTAATAAACCTCTATGCCATGTGTTTACTCAATTTGTACTCTATCCAATGTGAGCTAAACATGCAGCTCATCCATTGTAACTGCAATATGTATTTATCTGTCCTATAACTACAGGCGTAGCTGTGGCATGCAAGCACTTGTGTATGCCATTTTCATTGAAATCTGTAAGCCTCTTCTTTGGAACAGCACCATGATGCCTAAGGGCTTCTGTGTGCTCTGTAAATTCTAATAAATAAATAAATAAAGGGTTTTCATGCATTCAAGCCTTTCCTTTCTACTAGGAATTGCTCATTCCTCGCCAAACTACAGTAGGCACTATTATTGGCCCAATACAATGCCCCTTCTCTGGGCACTCATGGACAACTCCTCTAAAAATAATAAATATTTATCACACAGAATAATGCCTCTAGGCAATACTGAATATTCCTATACCGAAGCCTCTTATAAGCCAGGAGAAAAGCGCACTGACTATCAGTAAACAAATGCATTCCTTTATTAAACTCATGGGCAGCATACAAAAGATGCCTTTTTGTCCATGCCCTTTCATACTTATCAGAGTGAATCACTCTTGTCAGTCCATCAGACCCTCCTGGTCAGTCCAATATATATGCCTGCCTTTAAAAATCCACAACTGCGGGGGGCCCAGCTTTAGCCACCCGGCTCTGAAAAACTGGAATGCCCTCCCACCAGCACTAGGAAATGAAGGAAGCTTACATTGCTCTCCTCAAAATGCTGAAAACATTCATGTTTAACCAAGCCTCTTCGTGATCTCATCATGATGAATAGCTAAACTGGCTATGACAATGCCATCCATGTGCTAATTCTTCCCTTGTTCAATGTATTCCTGTACCTGCACCATTGCATCCTCTGTACGTGCGCCAAAAAATGCCCCTGGGCTAATGTGCGCCTACACGTTTAAATAACTACCACTGAAAGGTGCCTATTGAAATCACACCACAGCTGACACATTTTCCTCAAAAGACTGCTAAACCAATGCCACATCTATAATCTAAAAAGGAGTCTTTGCTACATGGATACACAGTCCCAATGTCTCATCATTAAACCAAAAATCATTTTTTCTTGCCATATCTTTCCTTACATTCCAAAAACCTAGTGGCACTCAACTCTTTTAAACAAATCTGATCATCCTCTGGGGCTGTCCCACTGTGAAGCACATTCATTTTTTGGTTTGCAAAAATATTTCTTATTTTTAGGTTGACACCTTTTATTCCCAGGTGCCCCTGTGTATCCTGTGTTTGCCCTCGTGTACACTCACTGACTTGTCCTTTGCACCAAATTCATTTTACATGTAATGCACTTTATAATAAATGCAACGTATAAACCACACTCACTTGAGCATTTTCCAGATCACTAAAAGAGCTTACCAATTATACCAGCTTTACTCGTAGCTGATACACCCATGCATCATGCAGTGTTGTCTCTCTTGACTTACTTAATCTATGGTTCTCAAGGGTGTTCAACCTATCAGTGCTTTAAAGCAATACCACTGAATATGTAAGGCACTATATGACTTCCAAATAACATGACATGACATCTTTGCTCTTTTTAATGTGTCTTTTTATACCGCTGTGCTACAAAATGACCAGCACGAGTCATAATAAAACATAAATGCAGAATGTAATGACCCAACCAAATCCGATTCCTGCATCCACCAGAAGTGGGCCAAGCAAACACGGGCCACATCAACTCTCTTCTCTGACATGTGTTTCAAATATGCTCTACAATGCTCGACAAATGCCTTGTATCTACAATATGCATTTGGTACATGCTTTTGATAATTAAAGCCTTCTGTAAATGTGGCTCTTGATGCGCATTCTGCATTCAAACAAGGGCCAATTTATTGAACTTGGCAATGTTATCGTCAAGGCCGACACTGCATTCCTGGCCAAAGCCCTTTCGTTTGAGCTCTCGCCTTGCTTTTAAGCAAAATGAAAATACAATTGCTATTCGTGTGCCAGTCTGCCCAATTCAATTTGCACATAGCAACACTGTTTTAAATCTCACATGTTCCTTAACTGTGCGCCTTTTTTTTCAATCTACAAAACAAACGTGTCTACACTTTCAAATTCATTTGCTAAAGATGCGCTTAGTTTCAAACACACAAACAGACTGGAATTCCACAATACCGCACTTCTTATCTGAACCTCATTAAATCATTCCTTCACATTTCCACTGTTCCTTTCCCATCAATCACTGTAAATCCAATGCAAATCTCTGTTCGCACAAGGTTTCTAAAGGTCCCAATCTCTCATTCTGCTTTTCAACTCTGCACAATTTCAGTGCTCACATACAATATCCCTCTTTAAATCACTGTGGCCCTCATTACGACCCTGGCGGAAAGGGTTCTACGCCAGCGTAATGCATGGCGTACCTTTCCGCCAGACTACGAGTTCCCGTAGCGCCATGGCGATTTATACGCCTGGTTTTTCCGGGCGGAAAAATCCATGGTGCTACGGGACCTGTTGTTAATTACGCCACCGTAATTTACGGTGGCGTAATTAACGCCTTCCCCACTCCCATTATACCCTATGGGGCAAAAATGGGAATGGGCAAGGGTAAATGGGGATTGGGGACTTACCGCCCCGCCAAGGTCGGAATGGGGCAGTAAGTCCGCCAACCCCCATGGCGGAGTTGGCAGCTCTGCGCCATGGACCATGGTGCAAATTGCACCATGGTCCTCCGCCAGGGTCGTAATGAGGGCCTATAACTTTGTCATTTAAATGCAAAAGTCTACCTTACTTAGCGGGATCCATTTGTTATTTTGTCTAGTACTAGGAAATCACAATCAATTTTAACTCCATAGTTGCCAGTTTGAATTTTTTTTTGTAATGGCTACAAGTGCAAAAAGCTTTTTACACTTATCTCAGAACTGTTTGACTTTTTTTTAGATGAAATCACCACAAATGTGTGTGCCTTAAGTCATAGCATCTGATCATCTACATTATTGTTCTTTTTTGGCATTTTCAAAACCTTGGCTAAATGCCAATTTTTTAGATTTAGATTGAAAATATCATTTTTATATTATTTCCAATGTTTTACAGTGCACACAGACAGCTACACCATAAAATGAAACAAGTAATCAGCCATATCATATAACAATTAGACACACAACATAACATGACATGACATGTGGCAAAAAAGCAGACTCTGGCCGGCTACATTTAAGTGCACTTCCTAGTGTCACCTGTCTCAGAAGGTACACTCCTACCCCTATATATGTGTGTTTCTTTACAAAATGCAAGTTCACCCCTTTCAAAGACTCTTTAAATTCTCTTGGTCTCCTAATCACCCTATTAAGTGGGCTCTGGGTGCAAAACTCCATCCAGTCGTCTTTAAACGCTAGTCAAATGGGCGCACCTTCTCTCTCTCGGGTGTGTTCACCGGTATCTCCACTTCTCAGGTATCTACCCGGTTGCTCTCTCTTCTCAGGTATCCTCCTGGTATCTCTCGCCATTGCTCGGGTACCTTGAGTCAATATTTCTTCCCTTATATATACACATTATACTCTTGTTCTGATGTTATTTTTTGTTCATATCCCACCTCCCTCAGTTACCTTTTGCTAGGGTCCCCCAAGAATATTTTACTCTTGTTATTTTTTAAATTCTGTTAATTTTCTTTTTTTGGGGTTTTTCCCCAAATCTGGACTGCCATTGTTATTTTTCCCTGAAAAGCTACCACAAATATATATATATTCCCCTTTCTGCCATACTGTTCTCCCTCCCCGTGTCCCTGTCCCTTCTTTTCTATCGGCTAGGGCAGCTGCAGTCTGCCCCATCCCCATCTTATTTTCTATCCCCTTATCTTGGGCAGAACAGTATGGCTCACCTTAGTCTCTTAGTCTTGATCATCCTGTCCTGGCTCTTTTCGGCTTGAAGAGATGTACTCTGTTCAGTAATCTGATCAGTCTGTCCATCATCCTATCCATCCTGGTTTGGCTCGCCAAGTGAAGACGAGGTGCTAAGACCTCGATCGTGCTCTTTTTCACTTCTTCCATTCTGTCAGACCGTCCTGGACATTCTGGGGCCCTCTGTTGCTCTCTGGGACACTCTGGCATTTCAGCAAAAGTAATTCAAGCAGCAGGCAAGGAGGCAGAGTCGGGTTCATTAGGTTTTATTTCATGCCAGCTGACACAGACCATAAACAGCATCGTTGTCAAGTACACAAACCCCCTCTCAGCTAAAAACAGAGCCTCCTTTTATAGCTGTCAGAGAAAGAGGATTCAAACCCCCACCTTTTCTGAACATGTCCAGGCAAACTCTTTGTTGAACATTCGCGCACACTGCAATTATTTCTTATCTGTTTAAACCTTCAAAATGAAATACATGCTGGCGCACATCCTAGGTTTTTCCGGGTGGCACTGCACTCCAAATATGGTCATGCAGCTGTTTCCCTTAGCTAAATTTTCAGACACAGCCCAATTAACTGTCTGGTTTCAGAGCATTTATCTGATTCTTACACGGCAAGGCAGCCTTGAATTGTTGAACTCTGGGCTGGCTCATGGGCCACTGTCTACAAGTAGTCGATTCATTTACTACATTTCTTTTACTCATATAAAGGCATCTGTCAGTTAAAGGCATTTCTGGTTACATCAATGGCAGAGTCCTTTTCTGTCTGGGTATAGGAAAAAACTTAGATCATTTTCCCACTCCATTTTTATACTATGCATTCTGTACCTTGCCTACTAACTAAACCATGATAAAAGCATTTTCAACCTTATAAACATAACACTATTAAGGGTACTAATATCTTTTAACCCTGTGAGTCTATTTTTACACATTTACCATACTAAATCATTCCATACAAATTTCTCTGCCTAGCTTTAAGAGGGGGGGGGGAAGATGCCCCCTACTGGATTCAGTTGTTGGTACCTTATCTTCATTTCAGCACTTCCATTACACCTTCCACTGATATCTTTGCCAGCTTCTTTTGTACTTTGGTGGCATTATCTGTTGTCTCCCTTTCCTTCTCTTGTTTCCTCTTGCAGTAGTATACAATAGTTGCCTGAATTTCAGGCCCACCCTTTTGCCTCTATCCCCACTATTTTGTCTAGAGTTGGAATCCCCTCGACTAGTATATGATAGAAAAGAGGTCTGTATTTGTCCCAGGATTCCATGTCTCAAATGTCCAGAGCTCTTGTATCTGTCATGTATAGTCTGCAGGGTCCTCATCTGGCTTTATTTTGTGGGCCATTACTGCCCCCAGATCTGAGCTATCAGGATACATGCTTTGCAGTAATTTCCACACGTGTGTGCGACAGTCGTTGAAGGGTACCCCATTGTGTATGTTTGTACTTAGTTTAACCCTGTTGTTTCCTGCTTGTCTATATATTTTTTCCACCCACTCCCTTGTTATGGCTGCAAACAAGCTCTTTATATCCTCAATTTCTAGGGTAACTCCCGCTGTCTCTTTCTCAAGTGAGCATATCAATTTTGCTCACTCCTGCCATGAGGGAGGGCAAGCTGTAGATCAAATTGTCTCTGTCAATTGTCTGCCATGTCACATAGTGTGCACCCCCTCCCTTTTCTTTTTGTAACAGGGACATTTGGGTTGTACAGGTTCCTATATTCCTTTCTCTTGAAGTCATTTTTGCCATCCCTATCTTTGCTTTTATGTGGCAGAGGATGGTCAGCCAGTCCCTGCTTATTTCCCCTGTTTCTCCCTTCTTCCTTTGCTTCCGTCTCCTCTCCTCCTCTGTACCTGCCCACCAGGGGTCTTTATACTCTGTGCTAACTACTACTTCCTCATCCTCCTCTGCTGAGACACTGCACTCTTCTTCAAGTGTATCTCTTCCTTCCCCCTAGTCAGACTTCTCTTTATCCAATTTAAACGTTATATTCCCTAATGTCGACCCAGCTCTACCCCCAGTCGTCCTGTCTCTTTCTCCTACTGCCTCACCTCATTCTGTTACCTTCTACGCTTCCTTGAACATTATGTCCCACTGTCGCTGCGTGCTCTTCCGCATGTCTGCTAGATATTTTTGGTCACCCTTTTCTTTTTGTTCCCTTGGATCACCCCTCCTTGATCTTCTTTTTCCCCCTCTCCAATTCCTCCCTTCCTGGAGACACATGCCATCATTTGGTGTACCCTGTGGCAGGTATTAATGTTGTATACAGCCCATAGAGAGGGTGCAGAACACTGGGAGGTTCTGTCATGTCACTGTCTTACTCGCCCATCTTGACATGCTCTTTTTTTGTCTCTTTATGGAGCTTCCAAAGCACAAGAATATTTTGCCTGCTCTTGAGTTTCGATCCTTTATATTTTGCTAGCAAATACGAGAACATGTCTTCGATTGTTCTGCTATCGAAGGTTCCTTCCCCCGGCCATTCACGGAAGCACTGTCCTGCATTGTCCGGAAACCCACTGAAAATAGTATTTCACTATTTTGTCACAATATTGGGGCAACTTATTACACATGTGAAAGCTGCCCCCTCCCTTTGGCCCCTACCTCTTATTCTATCTTCTAAGATATTCTGAACCCCCTCCTCTTAAAAATGTTCTTCAAAGTCCCTCAGTTCACTCTTCTCATTCGCACACCCCTATGCTCCCCCGCACACAAGCTTATGCATACCATTCTTTCAGCTCACAACCACATTCAGTGCATCTCGCTGCAGGCTTGCCCACTCACACCTGCCACACACACTGGCCTTCTCCTCATACCTGCCCACTATCTCAGTTTATGTTCACCAACGGACCTCTCTACAGGCCCACTTTTGTTATGTTAGTATATGCATAATGACGGGTCAGGATACTGCTCCGGGGCCCATGTCCGCCGCTACTATGCTAAGCGCCCATAGACAAGTTAGTTCGGTTCCCGAACCTTCCACCTCATTCCACTCCACACCAATACTGACTAAATCGATTCACCATAAAATACAAAAACTACACTCCTAAAATCTGACCGACAAATGAATTCAACATACAATACTCTACTTTGTGCCCTTGTTCAAAACCTCGACAAATCATAAACACCCACTTCCCCAAAATGAAGCAACTACACAATCGCATGTACTACGTACAACTCCTGTTTATTAGGGTCCAAAACTATATATGCACTATTCTAATCTAGCACATCAACTCTCTATCGGGTGGATTGAACTAATATCTACTAATACTATGGTTGATCGTCTTACCCCCTCTGTAGGATATGTCCCAAATGCCATAAAGAGAACCCCCTATGAGCATGTAACTCTGTTAATGCATGTTTGTGAGAGGGTGCACGCACGTGTTCTAGATATCTTTGAGTCCTCCCGGCACCGAGCCTTCCTTGTGGCTCGCCCCTCCATCTGAGCACGGTCAGCGCTCTGGACCAGTCAGATCTTCCTGAACTCTGCATCTGTGGGACCCCCTCGCTGGTGCACGTGGGACTGGTCTGTGCTTGGCTGACCTGTGCCCCCATGGAGTGCGGCCGGAATACCCTTAGCTGGCAGAGGGAACTGAGGATTCTGCTGGGGCTTCCAAATCTATCAGGGGTCCTCGTCTGGTAGGTAACATCAAAGCACCAAAGTATTCCAAAAATGAGTACACACCAAGCAAGAAGTAACGCTGTTTATTACAGGCCCAGACACAGCTGGGAGAGCACAATTCAATCAGCACAGTGAAACAGGACTGAAAGAACGGAGCTGTTGGCACCCCTTAAAAGGGGTGTAACAGTATACTGGTATACCGTTATAGATACTGTGAACAGCTTAATGGAACTATAATAACCGTCATGTTGTTTATACCAGTATACCGTTTTAGGGCCTGAAGCTATTAAGTGAGCTTTTTAATCTGATTTGGAAAGGCTCAATGTAAGCAAGTGCTGCACAGTCCGGATCTTGCACTGCAGGATGTGGCGTCTTCCAAGGGGGCCTTGTTTGGCAGACAAGAGCATAGGAAAAGTGAGGCCACATTAGTAAATGCAGCTTTGATGCTGTGACCACTCTTTCTTTGTGATCAGTAGATCCGGGTTAAAGATCAGCTGATTTGTAGTTTTCCCACTAATTTGAAAGATGGGGAACTACACATCCCAGAATTCAAAGGGGGGAATGCACTGGATGCCCTTCTGATGCATGTCCACAAAAAATGTTAACTCTGTAGACTGTATGAACACTGGGGCTATCATTGCTTTGTGCTAGTATATAAACTGCTCCCCACTGTCCTCTTTGTAGATTTGCACATCGGCACTAGAGTTGTTGCTTGGCTTGATCCTTCACCTGCCTTCTGCATATGGCACTGGACTCAAGCAGGCAGGACAGATTCTCCATTCAATTTGAAGTATCCAGAGCAATGGGGGTGAGATATTTCTCAGGTCTATCCTCAATTTGTGATACCATCCACAAAAGCATTCCTCTGTCTCAACTCACATGACAAGGGTCCTAATACGCTCAGACCTGGGGAAAATGGTAATGATGGGGCTGTGGTGATGTGGTGGTCTAGGCCATATTTGTATCGATATGTATTTTAACTTTGTCATTTTCAAAAGGTTTTTGTGCCACTATCTTTAAGAAGGTAAATGAACATGTATTGCAAGAATCAAGAAAGAACTCAACAGTGCCCACTAAAATCTGTCCTGTTATGATACAATATGGCATTTATAACACGCCTATACACAAGTGTTTCAAGGCGCGACGAGGCAAGGGAGGGGGATCAGGGGGGAGACAGATAACGATTCTACTAGGCCAGGTGTCATTCAGATCGTGCCAGTGCATGGGAAGGGGGAAGGGGGGAAGTGCAGTACAAGGAATAATAGAACAAAATAACAATAAATAAAGTAAGACCAGTAGATGGCAAGTGCAAGGGTAAGTGCAGACAACAGATGTTAAGTGCTGGTGGTGGGACTGCAGGGATACAGAACAGTCCCTAAGTGCGGGGGTTGCCAGGAAGGCAGTGCCGGTGTGTGTGACTGGTAGGGGAGGGACCTGGGCCCGCGTCAAACGGGTGGTCAGGTAACCAATGCAGTTTCGGTTTCAGTTAGGAGGTCAGCAGGGGAGAGGCAGAGAAAAAGCAGAAGCAAAGTGAAAGGTTTTGAGGTGCTTCCGGAACCGTAGATGATTTTCCTCAAGTTTCAGGGAGGCAGGGAGGCTGTTCCAGAGGGAGGCCCCAGCCGAAGAAAGAGATCTACCACCAACTTGTTGCTTGGAGAAGTGACTGACCCTGAGGAAGTTGGAGGTGGATGAGGGAAGAGCTTGAGAAGGAAGATATTTAGGAAGACAGAGTTGGAGGTATTGAGGCCCCAGGTGTCATGATGCCCTCCCGGGGAGCCGGCTCAGGCCCTGCGTCCCCGAAAGCGGACATCAAGTCCCCGGGGAAGGTCCCAGCAACCCCTTATAGGGGCCCTTTGGACAGCGTCCTGGCGCCCATGGCGCCAGGCTCATAGAAAACGTCAGTCCTGGCGCCATAGGCGCCAGGCTCATTATGAAAATGTTTGGGTGCACTTACCTGATGCAGA
This sequence comes from Ambystoma mexicanum, assembly GCF_040938575.1. Classification (NCBI taxonomy): domain Eukaryota; kingdom Metazoa; phylum Chordata; class Amphibia; order Caudata; family Ambystomatidae; genus Ambystoma; species Ambystoma mexicanum. The sequence goes on from NC_090930.1 coordinate 1,092,014,945, forward strand.
CCATGCTGCAGAACCCCGGCCTCCTTGAGGCCTGAAAGGAACTACTAACCTGTGGAACTCATTTACCACCCGGGCGTGGTCGGGGAAGGATACATACCTGATTGGAGGAAGGACACATTCTAGGAACTTCTTCCAAGGCTATTTAAACCACACCCGATCAGCCACACGTGCTTCGCGTTGTTCTGCATCTAGCAGCTGGACGCTCACCGTGTCTGCTCCTGCATCTTGACTTCTTCCACACCTGCCAGCATCCTGAATCACCTGCAAAGGAAGGGAACAAGAGAACAGAAGAAGGAAAAGGCCTCACCTGCTAAATCTGCATCCCAGAGACATTTCGCCGACAATCCTGAAAAGGAAGACATTTATTTTTAAAAGCACATCGCGGAGGGCGGAGAGTGGAAGTAGGCAGATTTAGAAAGAGGCTGTTGCAGTAGTCCAGTCTAGAGAGAACCAGAGCACTGGAGACAGTGAGCTTCTGGGGGAAGGAGAGGAAAGGAAGAATGCCTCTGAGGAGGTGCAGCTGGTAGTGTGACTTCTTAGAGACGTCAGAGATGTGAGGAGAGAAGGAGAGTGTAGAGTCGAAGATGACCCCGAGGTTTTTAGCCTCACAGGTGGGAGCAGGAAGAGGGCAAAGAGAGGCCGGCCGGAGTGTGACAGGAAAGGAGGGAGTGGGTGTGCCGATGAGGAGAATCGCAGTCTTACTGGCACTAAGGCAGAGATTATTGGCGGCACATCACTCCTGGATAGCAGTCATTGAGTCAGAGATGAGAGAGGGAGAAGAGGTGGCTGAGGGTAGCCTGAAAATGAGCTGAGTGTCATCCGCATAGCACTGGAAGTTGTGGCAGATTGCAACAATACGGTGGGCAAGAAGTGTCAGGTATTGGTTGAAAAGCCAGGGAGAGAGGTTAGACCCCTGGGGAACACCACCTATAGAGAAAGAGATAGAGGACAGGAAGTTGAACCTGGGAGGGTCAGTCAGAAAGGAAATAAGTCAGCCACGCCAGGGCCTGACCAGTGATCCCCAGGTTATCACAGAGACGGTTGAGCAGGATGGCATGGTTGACCATGTCAAAGGCAGAGGAGAGATCAAGTAAGATGAGGACACAGCGGGTATTGGAATCAATGTTAGAGAGCAGGTCTTCACGGATGTTCAGGAGAGCAGTTTCCATGCTCTGGCAGCTCTGAAGCCAGACTGATGATCATGGAGACAACCAACAGATTTGGTGTGAAGATTGAGCTGGGAGATGGCCAGCTTTTCCAAGAGTTTGCCCAGAAAAGGAGTGATGGAGATTGGGCGATAATTAGCTGGGCAAGGCGGGTCGACCGAGGGTTTTTAAGAAGAGGGTGCACAAGAGAGTGCTTCAGGCATGAAGGGAAGACTCTGGTGGCGAAGGAATGGTTGCAGAAGTCAGCCAGGGCAGGAGCCAGGGCAGGAGCCAGGGAGTCTATGTGGTCCTTGATGGTTTTTGAGGAACAGGGATGAACCTGTTTTGATGAGACTTTCATACATCAAACTTGTCTAGAAACCTCATCTGGGGAGAACAGGGGAAAGGCAGGGAGGTGGTTACAGAAGGGCCAGAGGAAGAGTAGGGAGTAGAGGGAGGATGGAGAGAGGAAGAGAGAGAGGACAGGATGTCCTGAGTTTTAGAGATGAAGTGAGAAGCCAGGGCCGTGCAGAGGGCCTGCGAGGGTACAGGATAGGTAGAGACTGCAGAAGGATTGGCCAGCTCATTGCAGATTTTAAAAAGTTCAGCCAAGTTGTTAGAGGCCGCGGAGACACAGGCTTGGATGTGGGCTCTCGTCTTAGTGCGGACAGAGATCCGGTATTGCCTTTGGAGCAGACGGCAGGCCAGTTTGTCTGAGGATGTACATGAAGCACACCATTTCCTCTCAGCCACTCTGCACTTGCGTTTAAGGGTGATGAGGTCAGAGTTGTACCAGGAGTTGCACTTGGCTTTGGGCTGCAGGTGGATCCTCACGACTGGGGCAAGAAAATCAAGAGTATCAGATATAGCAGAGTGGAGCATGGAAAGGGTTGTGTCAGGGTGAGAGTCAGCCACAGGGGGAGTGGGTGGTGAGAAAGTGGCAGCGAAAGTCTCAACTGACACGCGCTTCATGGGTCAGATTCTACCCACAATGTTCCACTGATATTTTTTCGAATCTGTGACCATTAGAGTAGTGGCATTGGTAGGAACTCAAATACTATTACTGTCCGATCTCAAGAGGAATTTTAAGGGAAATAACATTTTAATGAGCATGAAATATCTCTACTTGCAAAGCAAATTACTTTTTTATTCCCTGAAAAATCATTTGATTCCCCGTAGGGAGCAAAATCATATCAAAACCATGCTTGTAACCCTGACATGCGAAGTGAAATGACAAGGCACTTAACAAAGCTTAGTTTTGCCCACCTTTCCTCACCACGGCCTGGACAAAATTCACCAAGAGCCTTTCTGAGGTTTCTTCAGGAGCCCCATTGAAGAAAATCACATATTTTGCCTTTTAAGTCAATAACAGCAATGCTCAGAGGTACAACAGATTCAGAGCCTTTTTCTTTAACTAGGGACCAATCTGCTGCAATTCACTGCTATTAGTTGAACAAGATGCATTAGGGTTACTAGAGGCATTACATGCAACCACGTGATCATATTGACAAGCCCACAGCAGCAGAGCATAGAAGGAAACAGAAGGTGCAGTTTCCTAGACTGTTACTAGATCTATCCTTCAGCAATCAATGCATGTTCTTCACTGTAATGTACTGCCTAAACCTTTGATTTAGTTTTTGAAATGTGGCTGATTTCTACTTCAACGTGAAAGACTGCTCTCCTGTGATCTTCCAACCATAACCCTCCACTGTTCCTATGCTAGCCTCCAATACTAGTGTACAGGGTTCTGTAAAAAGTGAGGGAATGTAGCAGTAAAACGCAAACTGGGATATTTGCATACCCACAATACTTTGTGAGCAAAACATATGTAAAGCCATATGTAAAGCCTCACCATGATATCATGTGCAGTCATCAAACTGTATGTGCATAATTACTATGAAGTGGATACAATATTGTTTGCAACATAACCCATCTTTACATTGTTGGTTAGGATTATACAAGTGCTCAGTGCAACCGTTTTGGATAGAAGTGAATTGCCATATAATTTGTTTAGGTCTACGCCCCATGAAACTCTGAAAACCTGGGAAGGCTGCAGATTGTATGAAAAGCATTCTAGTTATCTGAATTAATAGTATATAGAAATAACGTCAGGGATAGTCCATACTGATTATTGCTTGCAGGCCAAGTAAATGATATTGCAATGCTTCTCTCCAGTTATAGGGTAATGTTAGCAATGCTAAAGTAGGAGACGTTGAGCATGACATTTGCCTACTCAAAATCCTTAGAGGGCAAATTAATATTTGAGTTTTATAATGCGTTAAGGGGGCCACTTCATAGTGCTTGTGTGGCATATGTCCAATACACATCAAAGTAGCCTACTTACTTACCATCAGTATCTGATATGTTAGCTGACAGTTGGGTTAAATAGTCTGGGTGACGCTTTTGCTAAGGCACCATGAGTAAAAAAGAACATTGGATAAGAAAGTGGATATAGGTCAAAGTCTGGTAACCTTTTACAGAGCCATGGTAGACAGTCACGGTTCTCTGGTAATATCTGAATGTGGCTTGGGGCAGATGTTCGCGTCATAAGGTATACATGGGGTAGAGCCAAGTCTACGAGTCATTGGTGGGGAGGGAAGATCATTTGGTTAATGTCTGCAGACATATTTTTGTCATACCTTCTGTTAATGGAGCCACTTTTTCATATTCATTTTTAACCTCTTGTGGGTGTATTCTTTTTATTGGGTGTTTAAGGTCAAGCTTGCATAGAAGGGCAAAGTAAGAAGGCTAGACCAGAATATCAAGACTAGTTATTATAATTTGCTTCATTTAGAGAGAAGCAAATATTAGGTGCCTCCTGTGGCTTGTGCATTATTAAATCTTTTTGATTAGATTGGAACTGTCTGTGTGCGCTGTTAAAATTCTTCTGAGCGGCACCTAGAAGGAAGTTGGGCAGGTGCACATGCGCACAGCCTACAACGAACATTGGTTCATGGCACCGCCTGCGGTGTATATACTACGTATAGCAAGCCTAATGAATACTTAGTCTACTTGCGTTTCAGCATCTGTACAATTATAAAACGGCATGTGTTTTCTACAGTGCTCTTCACATGTGCAATCTTCATTCCACACATGAAAGCCTTCTTGATTCTTTAATTCACCATCAGATTCTATATCACCTATGCATTCTCTTCTCTGGTCATTCTTCCCAATGCGTCACTCTTATCTTTTTGTGATGTCACCAGCTTCTCCTTTTCACATCTTCACACTTTTTCAGGCACTTCTCTCAGGAGATCATCAGCCTTTCGAGGATACTTCACATAGGGCTTTCTCAACGAATATCTTGTCTCGTCTCGAAGATTATTTGTGGTATAGGTACCATTACTGGCGTTGCACATGATGCAATTTCTGGTTTCCAGCAGATAGGCAAAATAGGGGCAGGACTTCCTGTAGAGGTACTTAACTGCTCCTTTAAAGTAGTGCTCGCTTAGCTGGCAGCCACCTAATCCTTTTGGTTAGATATGCTGGACTTTTTCCAAAAAGACATGCATACATGACGCACAGTGTTCTGAAATGGATTTGCTTCTGTACTGGCAGCCAATGAAGTGATCTTCTTGCTGCAGACACAAGCTCTGTTCTGCTAATACCAGTCCCTGCCCTGATTGCATTTTTCTGGACCACCTCTAGATGATTAATCTCTGTTTTTCTAATGTCCTGCAGAAGAGTGGCACAGTAGTCTAGATGTGAGCCAATCATTGCATGGGCCAGTGTTCTGCTGTCTGCCCTTTCAAGAAATGGTCTTGCCTCTACAAGTAGCGTGATATAGTAGGAAGAACGTGATACCAGGCTACTGATGTGTGCCTTCATAGTAAGCTCTGAATCCAATATCAAACCCAATGTTTTTAACTTTAGGGAGCGTTGTTAGTATGCAGTTGGAGATTTGAAAGGTGGCGTAGGTAGGATCCAATTTACGTAGTTTGAAAGCTGTGTCTACCAACATAATCTCTGTCTTCCCATTCTTAAGTACCAAGCCATTAATAGTCATCCACTGATGGATGCGATTGTAAGACTTATTAATGGCCTTTGAATCAAGCTAATGGTTGCCAGAAAGAGGAAAGAGACACTGAGTGTCATCACATAGTTTGCACACTTGACACCTTCCGCATTCAAGGATCTGAAAAGAGGGACAATAAAGATGCTGGAAAGTGTTGGGGACAGACAGGAGCCTTGGGGCACCCCGAACTCCAGGACATATTCTTCTGCTATGAAGTCTTCAAAGAAGACTCTCGTCATCCGCTTAGAGAGAAAGGAGAGTACCCAGCTGGCTGCCTTAGTAGAAACGTGGGCAGTGTCTTGTAGTCTAGTGGTTAGTATAGTATGATCGATAAGATCAAATGCTGCAGTGAAATCTAGAAGCATCAAGAGCGATGCTTTGCCTCTATGGGCGTGTTGCAGAATATCAATTTTCAGCTCATGGACAGTGGCTTCAATGCTGTGATTGTTTCTAAACCCAGATTGGTTGGGTCCTTGAATGTTATTAAGCTCCAGGAATTTTTGAATTTGTTAATATGCCATTTTGTCAAGGATTTGCAAAAGAAAGGGTGAGTTAGTAATTGGGCGATAGTTGCTTACGATGTTGGAATCCAGTGTGTTTTATTTTAGGAGCGGAGAGATCCAGGCCTTTTAAGTGAACTTGGGACAATATTCTCCCTAAAAGAAAGATGGACACATTTGGTTATCACAGACGTCAACATCTCTGCACATGATTTAACAATGGTAGCCGGACAGATATCGCTCTTGCAGATTGTGGGTTTAATTTTCACCAAAAGATCAAACATGTCAGCTTCAGAGATTTCACAGAACCTGAATGGAGGCGGGGAGGAAAATGCATGTTCCAAGCTAATAGGGGTGGATAGGTCCTGTTGACACAGAGCGTAGGCCACTGTCCTTCCTTAATCCTAGAAATTATTTTGTCTCAGAGAATTCTGAATATCTGTGCACCAGAGGATGTCTTGTTTCACTGGGGAGATAACAGGGCATGGGTCCTCAAGCTCACGGAGCACTCTAAACAGTTCTTTGGAGCTTGAAGATGCAGCCTTAATTCTTTGCTTATAGAATAGTTTCTTTGCATCCTGAATTGCGAATTTGTAGGATTTGGCTGCTTTTGAATATCTAGCATTATCCACCAGTGAAGATGAAGATCGTTCTTGCACTTCCGAGTTTTAATTTTTGGGGTGTACCACCGTTTTGGGTGCTTGGATTTCACTTTCTTTGCTTCAATTGATCTAGAGAGTTAACTGCCATTGTCATAGCTTCATCATAAGCTGCCACCAGTTTGGTGGATGATTTTATCCATCAGTCGCTGAAATGTGGCAGGGGCATCATGTAAACCAAAAGGCATTACCTTAAACTGAACATTCTGGGCATAGGGTAGTTAGAAAAAGTGGAGATCAGATTTAATTTCCTAAAATCTATACCAAGACTCCACGACTTGTCTGGTTTGGCTACCAACACAATGGGGGACAACCACAGATTCTTTGAGGGCTCAATGATGTTGACCTTGAGCTTCTCATGGAGTTCGCTCTCGTAATTTCCCTCCTTGCCTCCGGGATCTGATACAGTTTTCGATTCACCATTTTCCTAGATGGAGTTCAGATGTAGTGGAAAAAGCCTTGCACTCTACCTGGATGCTCAGGAAAGACTTCAGGAAATTGGTCTGAAAGGTCTCGAAGGTCATCTTGTTTTAAGAGTGGTAAATGGTTAGGGATTAACTATTGGTCGAGGTCAGGACCATGGTGACCGTAGTCTCATGCACACGGTCGACCTTCCACCCTTTCAGCAGGCTTATATGATAGATTTGGGGTTTCTGTCATCTGTGTGAGAAACCTGAGGGTATTCTCACTCCTAAACCCCCAGGATCCTCTTCTCAGGTGGCCAGGGAAAGGTCATCACTTTTGGATCTCGACCCTGGGGGTGGAGAAGCGAGGGAGGATCCCCTGGGTGGAGGGTCCTCAGAGATTGTGAGCGGGGTACCCATAGATGAGATATGGTATCTCCATTTCCCTAATTATGATCAACCTAACCTTCCCCCTGCATTTATGGGTTACTGCAAGACCACTCCCCTCATTTCCCCACATTTAACATTTGAAAGTACTGGGACGAGGAAGAGGAGACTAAGAGTAATGAACACTACACCTTCATTTTACCACTATGCAACTGAGACGAGGAAGATGCTATGGTGAGAGTCAGGCATGTCCCCTTAATCATGGTCAGGCAAGTCTAATTAGGCATCGACACCTGCAGCCTGTCAAGGTGCTGCAGGTGCATAAAGGGAGACCAGTGAAGAAAGAACGAGAGCAATAGGGAGGCCTGTGTAGGAGAGATCAGCTGACCTTTTCCGTGAAGAGGCAGCCGTGGTGGGACCTGAAGTGTGACAACAAAGTACACAAAAGAGGTGGGGGGATTAGACTGTGGACCAAAACACCCCCTATCTTTAGGAACACCCTAAAAAATATGAACTAAAGAATGGTCCACAGTATTGTATCACGGTGTCGTGTGTCCAACCTCACTGATTAGAAGGCAGAAATAGGGGTAGAGAAAACACAGTATACATATCTCTAAAACATTAGTGCTTTGTTATTTTAAGCTTTACACAGTGGGAATTGGACCAGTTATACAATTATCAATTTTATTTAACCTTCAATGGTAAATATACATCATAAAAATGCCAACATGGCATAATTCATCATAACACAATCCTTAAAAACTTTAGTACATAAAAAGAAGAAAAAAAAGGACAATAAAGAGAAAGCAAAAAAACACAAAGACGACCAAATCGCATCAGTGACAATTTAAGTACACCGGGAGAAAAAGAGTGCACATATAATCCTAGGGAACTACAAAATCAGGGATTACAACATAAACATACAAACATTTAATTAAATCAGCTTATTACTCCTAAGTCTAACCACAATAATGGGGTTAAAGGAAAATAGCACAACTCAAATAACTACTAACTTCCACACTACTTCACTCCCATTTAACCCGACATGTTTCATTCCTCACTCATTTCATACACACACAGTCAAGGGAAATTCATCAGGGGCGTATACTTAAAAGCACGATATGTCTCAATAGGTCGTTTAACGCGGCAGAACTAAAGTTACCGCCTCTCAACCTGAATAGTTCAAAGTGAACTTTTAATGTTCCACAGCTATTCTGCCAACTACCGTGTTTAAGAACCACGCGAACACTGGCTTTAGCACAGGCACCTAGACCTAAACAATTTGCAATTATTTCAAAAGTTAACTGTTATAGCGTCCGATACAAAAACAGTTAGATTCTTGTGGTTGTGGTAGAGTTCGGACTGCCCTCTCGCGAGGAACGGACACATGACACCTGTGAAGAGACAAGGAGAGAAAAAACCAATCACTATAGTCCCTCATTCTTGAGGCTGTTAAGTTACGCAGTCTCAGGAGCTAACAAGTGCTCCAACCTTGTCAAATTATAGGGCTGATCAAACTGGGACCGGACTCCTTATGTTAAGAAATATCAAAAACTACATTATGAAAAACCACAAAGAGTGGCACCCTCTCTAAAGGGCCAAATTAATCATAAACCAACACATCATTATTTGATGTTGGAAAATGCACTAGATAGTGCAAAGGCGGAAGTACAGAAAACAAAAAAGAGAGAAGTAGCCAGAAAAACAATTCTTCCCAAGTTGGGTACAGTCGGATCATCACAAAGCTCACCATACGGTAGTTAGCACAATACTCCAACACAAGAAGGTATATGGTGGATGGCTGAACGGATTCAAGTGCCCTCTATCAAATCTCTACACAGGTTCCACTGAAAAGCGCTTCCAGTCATCTATTAGACCGTGTATTGGGGGAGAGGAAGAGAAAGGAAAAAGAAAAAATGAAAGGTGCTGTTGACAAAATCTCGAAATCTGTTTCTACTCTAAAAAGTAATAGATTCGAAAAATCACTCTGCCTTACCTTAAGTTGATGGCGTTATGTGTAGCTCTAATACGATACTGCCCATAGCGAAAAAGTTGCCGTGTTGCACCACTTAATCACGTATGTCTACATGGGTAAAGAAAATAGAAATAAATAAATATGTGTAGACCGAATCTAATTCAGTGAAACTAAACATGCTTATTAATTAAGCATCAGTAGTATATAGCATGTCATGACACCTACGTCCTGACTTTAGAGGCACCATCAGTACCGAGCTCAAATCTGAATCAAGGTAGCGGCTACAGAGTCTAGGTTACTGCAGCCTTTAGCACCGAGAATAAGCACTCGTGCTCGTGGTAAACAGCTTAAGGTATAACCATCGGCAGGGTCTTTCGCACAGGCGTAAGCAGCCTTTTAGGCAAATTAGCAAGTAACTAACATAAACACCCTCTAAGCAGAGGGGGGCATGCAATATACAGCTCTCCCCCGTTATGGCTGGCTAACGTATCAACAAACAGGCCATGGGACTGATGTAGTTGTCAGGTTCAAAGCACAAGCTGCTCTAGTGATTACCGTTGCGAGGTCGACATCTCTTCAGCGCGGCCAATAAATTACTGGCGTGTCATCGGGTGAAATGCAGCCCAGTTTCTTGTGAGTCTCGTCGTGTTTATAAAATTCAGGCAGGCGAAGGATCTGTGCTCCGCTCTCTCGTTTAAATAGGCGTGTCGATAAGTCTCACTTAATTATGGGCAGCTGTAATGGCTATCGCTCCCAAGGACGTCTTCATTCCGAGGGATGATGGGACTTGTGGTCCCAATTTCGCGCTAGAGGTTAAGTTACGTTAAATATCAAACCTTCCCTGTATCAACTTAAACGAATGGAAACAATAATGCTCACATAATCAATCGTATGTTGAAAATTGAGATTAGTTTAAACAGGTATTAACCCAAAAGCCGTCCTACCTTGAATTATAAATATTTACTGACAACTACGCATGATTGCCTTCACAGACACTTTGCTCTACTGAAAAAAACTTTACTGAAAAAAACTTAAACCACCAAAAAACCACGGGCACGCGGCCACGAACAAGGCACACAGCCCCTAAAAGAAAAGGCACAAGATTTTCATGATATTGCACTGTTCTTTTAAACTAAAAAGATTCAAGATGTAAGTATACTGGCAAAGGGGCGCAGGGTAACTCATCAAGGTGGTCCCAAGGAAATGACGGGTTTGAACCCTTTACCCAATGTTGTAAACATGGGCCTTTAAACGTATCCTGTGGCGGGATAAAGCGGACATATGTCGACACATCATGCACTGAATCGTTGCATTGAGACGTAATGCTATCAGCCAACCTAGGTTAACCAATCAAGTCTACCATTTAGGCCTGTAAGGGAACTATTTGTGAGGAAAATCATGCGTTGTTCCTTTTGTAGTAATCTTAATTTATCGCGATTGGTATCACCAGACGGATTGATTTTCCAAAGGACACTCCACCGTAAGTCCTCTATTTTATGGATAAACTCTACCCAATGGTCTACCAAAGGGGCATTTTGGGTCCTATTCCTGATGCAGCTCTTATGTTCCCCTATTCTTGTTTTGATTTTCCGCTCTGTTTTTCCAATATACAATCGGTTACACGGACACCAAATTGCATAGATGAGCATCATGGAATTACAATTACTGAAATGTGTTTGCCGCCACGGAGTTTTGAGTCCCAGATTCACTCCTGTACTTCTAGCGGTAGAACTGCAACAAGCACAGTGACCGCAAGCTGAATGGCCGGCTAGTTTGGAAAAACCATTTTTCAGGGAGTGTACTTTGTTTTATAGTCCTCAAACTCACGTCATTACGTGTGATTAGTTCCTTTAGGTTTCGACTTCTTTTGAACACAACTATAGGTTTTTCAAGTGGTTTTTCCCCAGACTCCAAAATATTCCAATTTTTCAACAGGATCTTTTTAATCTGGTTAGAGAGATGGCTAAAGGTATTGACGAATACCAGTTTTTCATCATCTTTAGTCTTAGCTTTGTTTTGGTATTCCAAGAGCGCTTGCCTATTGTTGTTAAAGGCTCGCTTTTTTGCCAAATGTGTCAATTTAGCTGGATACTCTCTTGCAATTAGTCTTTTGCTTAGGCCCTCTGCTTCTTCTTTAAAGTTAGATGTTGAGGAACTATTCCTTTTCAAACGCAGAAACTGGCCTAGCGGCAGGTTGTCTTTGACATGCTTAGGATGAAAACTCTCATAGTGTAAAAGGGAGTTTTTATCAGTTTGCTTATGGAACGGTTTAACACTAAGCAACTTAGTATTAGCATTAGATTTTATCGTGATGTCTAAAAAGTTGAGTTCTTCATTACTTTGACTCATAGTAAACTTCAAAAACCGGTCTTGTACATTAAGCCACTTGTAAAACTCATCTAGTTCTTCTCTAGTCCCATGCCATATAACGAAAATGTCGTCTATATACCTTTTCCAAGTTCTGATCTTATGTCTAAAGGTATTGGCTGATGATAAGATTTTATGGGTTTCAAACTGCTCCATATAGAGGTTCGCCACACTCGGTGCTAAGGTGGCCCCCATTGCCGTGCCTTGTATCTGCCTAAAGTACTCACCATTGAAATGGAAATAGCTCTCAGTGAGGGCCATTTCGGCGCATTTTACGTACAAGAGGTTGAAGGAAAAAGTCAGTGAACCTAGAAAGAGGTTCTAAAACTGAATTCACCCCCGACACAATCGGTCTTCCTGGTGGGGGTGATACATTTTTGTGGATCTTGGGCAGTGTGTAAAATTGCGGAGTCTGCGGTTTCACAGCACACAAGAAATCGGACTCATTCGTTGTAATCCACCCACGTTCTTTGGCCTTCATAACTTTCAGACGGATCCGTTGTTGTAGTTCTAGCGTGGGGTCACCTGGTAACGGTGTATAGCACTGCAGATCGAGAAGTTGTCTATAGCATTCTGTTAAATAAGACTCACGATTCTGGAGTACTATTGCGCCCCCCTTATCTGCTTTGCGGATAATGATGGCTTTATTCTCAAATAGATCCCTCGTGGCTTTCTTTTCACGGTTACTGATGTTGTGAAAAGTGGATCTCTTCTTTGCTTGTGACTCAAGATTCTTCAAATCACGCATTACTCTTCTTTCGAAGACCAATGCCTCCGCTGTCCTCTCGCTAGTGGGTACACAAAAATGAGATTTGATGTGAAGTCCTGTGGTTCCACTATCACTTTCAAATTGCTTGTCTTGAAAGTACTGTTTTAAATTAACTTTCCGCATAAATGCAAAGAATTCTTGTCGAAAGAGAAACTCGTTGTGCAGGTTCGTAAACACGAACCCCATACCTTTCTCTAACACTGACGTTTCATCGTCTGTGAGTTGATGGGAGGAGAGGTTCACCACAAGGCCTGCATACTTCTTGTCACTCGTGCCTCTGGTTCCCAGCCCATTTGGCCCAGATCTAAAAAAGAAGAAGATGAAGAGGCAGAACCAGGAACTCGCGGGATGTTGCTGCCTCTGTTACCGCGAGTCCCGCGATTTCCAGTGTTTCTCCCATGATAGTTATTTCGCCTGTTGATCTGTCCTCGTTTCTGGCCACCTCGAGTAGTGCTAAGGTCACCATAATTACTTCCATCGCTAGAGCTAAACGAGGTATTTCGAAAGGTAACCCGTTTTTTGTTACCCATTCCTGGTGGATTGGAAGGGTCGTCTGGTTTGTAGTCATCAGCTGTGTAATAAAACGCTTTTTCATGTGTGAAATTCTGAATGTCTTTGTTCAGTCTCTTTACTCGATCCCTAAGTGTATCCTCCTTGAAAGCATTCATTTCTGCTAGAAGGGACTCTGCTTGTTTTTTATACAGATCGAGAGGGATTGCTTTTTTGATCTCTTCTTCCAGAGTCGAAAGCTCAATCAAGATTTTCTCTGACATTTCATTAGCCGTGTCAATGATCAGAATCATCCAATCCCTACCACATTTAGTGGCAACATAGCTCCATTGCAATATAAAGTTTTTATTATCGAGAAAAAGTCGAGGTTCATTTCTAACGACCAAACCCTGCGGTAAAATACCCTTTCTGAGATATTCGAGCATAATGGACCCGTGGAGCTCCGTACGGATCAATCTTTTCTTAATCTGGGAAAGTTCATCCCACTTTGTGATATTTGCTGTTACATCTGCCGTCCCTCCCAATAGTGAGGATTTATTGAGGAGTTCGGTAACGTACTCATCATTGTAGCTTCTGCATCGTTCCAACGCCATACTACTACAATGTAGGGAGCAAGGTAGGGTAAGGTTAGAAAAGGGATAGAAGAAGACAAGTGGTCAAAAGAGCCCGGTTTGGAATAAACCAATCCTATAATGAAGTAATTTACTTCACAGCCAAATAGCTTTACTGGAACAACAAAGTACACAAAAGAGGTGGGGGGGTTAGACTGTGGACCAAAACACCCCCTATCTTTAGGAACACCCTAAAAAATATGAACTAAAGAATGGTCCACAGTATTGTATCACGGTGTCGTGTGTCCAACCTCACTGATTAGAAGGCAGAAATAGGGGTAGAGAAAACACAGTATACATATCTCTAAAACATTAGTGCTTTGGTATTTTAAGCTTTACACAGTGGGAATTGGACCAGTTATACAATTATCAATTTTATTTAACCTTCAATGGTAAATATACATCATAAAAATGCCAACATGGCATAATTCATCATAACACAATCCTTAAAAACTTTAGTACATAAAAAGAAGAAAAAAAAGGACAATAAAGAGAAAGCAAAAAAACACAAAGACGACCAAATCGCATCAGTGACAATTTAAGTACACCGGGAGAAAAAGAGTGCACATATAATCCTAGGGAACTACAAAATCAGGGATTACAACATAAACATACAAACATTTAATTAAATCAGCTTATTACTCCTAAGTCTAACCACAATAATGGGGTTAAAGGAAAATAGCACAACTCAAATAACTACTAACTTCCACACTACTTCACTCCCATTTAACCCGACATGTTTCATTCCTCACTCATTTCATACACACACAGTCAAGGGAAATTCATCAGGGGGGTATACTTAAAAGCACGATATGTCTCAATAGGTCGTTTAACGCGGCGGAACTAAAGTTACCGCCTCTCAACCTGAATAGTTCAAAGTGAACTTTTAATGTTCCACAGCTATTCTGCCAACTACCGTGTTTAAGAACCACGCGAACACTGGCTTTAGCACAGGCACCTAGACCTAAACAATTTGCAATTATTTCAAAAGTTAACTGTTATAGCGTCCGATACAAAAACAGTTAGATTCTTGTGGTTGTGGTAGAGTTCGGACTGCCCTCTCGCGAGGAACGGACACATGACACCTGTGAAGAGACAAGGAGAGAAAAAAAAACAATCACTATAGTCCCTCATTCTTGAGGCTGTTAAGTTACGCAGTCTCAGGAGCTAACAAGTGCTCCAACCTTGTCAAATTATAGGGCTGATCAAACTGGGACCGGACTCCTTATGTTAAGAAATATCAAAAACTACATTATGAAAAACCACAAAGAGTGGCACCCTCTCTAAAGGGCCAAAATTAATCATAAACCAACACATCATTATTTGATGTTGGAAAATGCACTAGATAGTGCAAAGGCGGAAGTACAGAAAACAAAAAAGAGAGAAGTAGCCAGAAAAACAATTCTTCCCAAGTTGGGTACAGTCGGATCATCAAAAAGCTCACCATACGGTAGTTAGCACAATACTCCAACACAAGAAGGTATATGGCGGATGGCTGAACGGATTCAAGTGCCCTCTATCAAATCTCTACACAGGTTCCACTGAAAAGCGCTTCCAGTCATCTATTAGACCGTGTATTGGGGGAGAGGAAGAGAAAGGAAAAAGAAAAAATGAAAGGTGCTGTTGACAAAATCTCGAAATCTGTTTCTACTCTAAAAAGTAATAGATTCGAAAAATCACTCTGCCTTACCTTAAGTTGATGGCGTTATGTGTAGCTCTAATACGATACTGCCCATAGCGAAAAAGTTGCCGTGTTGCACCACTTAATCACGTATGTCTACATGGGTAAAGAAAATATAAATAAATAAATATGTGTGGACCGAATCTAATTCAGTGAAACTAAACATGCTTATTAATTAAGCATCAGTAGTATATAGCATGTCATGACACCTACGTCCTGACTTTAGAGGCACCATCAGTACCGAGCTCAAATCTGAATCAAGGTAGCGGCTACAGAGTCTAGGTTACTGCAGCCTTTAGCACCGAGAATAAGCACTCGTGCTCGTGGTAAACAGCTTAAGGTATAACCATCGGCAGGGTCTTTCGCACAGGCGTAAGCAGCCTTTTAGGCAAATTAGCAAGTAACTAACATAAACACCCTCTAAGCAGAGGGGGGCATGCAATATACAGCTCTCCCCCATTATGGCTGGCTAACGTATCAACAAACAGGCCATGGGACTGATGTAGTTGTCAGGTTCAAAGCACAAGCTGCTCTAGTGATTACCGTTGCGAGGTCGACATCTCTTCGGCGCGGCCAATAAATTACTGGCGTGTCATCGGGTGAAATGCAGCCCAGTTTCTTGTGAGTCTCGTCGCGTTTATAAAATTCAGGCAGGCGAAGGATCTGTGCTCCGCTCTCTCGTTTAAATAGGCGTGTCGATAAGTCTCACTTAATTATGGGCAGCTGTAATGGCTATCGCTCCCAAGGACGTCTTCATTCCGAGGGATGATGGGACTTGTGGTCCCAATTTCGCGCTAGAGGTTAAGTTACGTTAAATATCAAACCTTCCCTGTATCAACTTAAACGAATGGAAACAATAATGCTCACATAATCAATCGTATGTTGAAAATTGTGATTAGTTTAAACAGGTATTAACCCAAAAGCCGTCCTACCTTGAATTATAAATATTTACTGACAACTACGCATGATTGCCTTCACAGACACTTTGCTCTACTGAAAAAAACTTTACTGAAAAAAACTTAAACCACCAAAAAACCACAGGCACGCGGCCACGAACAAGGCACACAGCCCCTAAAAGAAAAGGCACAAGATTTTCATGATATTGCACTGTTCTTTTAAACTAAAAAGATTCAAGATGTAAGTATACTGGCAAAGGGGTGCAGGGTAACTCATCAAGGTGGTCCCAAGGAAATGACGGGTTTGAACCCTTTACCCAATGTTGTAAACATGGGCCTTTAAACGTATCCTGTGGCGGGATAAAGCGGCCATATGTCGACACATCATGCACTGAATCGTTGCATTGAGACGTAATGCTATCAGCCAACCTAGGTTAACCAATCAAGTCTATCATTTAGGCCTGTAAGGGAACTATTTGTGAGGAAAATCATGCGTTGTTCCTTTTGTAGTAATCTTAATTTATCGCGATTGGTATCACCAGACGGATTGATTTTCCAAAGGACACTCCACCGTAAGTCCTCTATTTTATGGATAAACTCTACCCAATGGTCTACCAAAGGGGCATTTTGGGTCCTATTCCTGATGCAGCTCTTATGTTCCCCTATTCTTGTTTTGATTTTCCGCTCTGTTTTTCCAATATACAATCGGTTACACGGACACCAAATTGCATAGATGAGCATCATGGAATTACAATTACTGAAATGTGTTTGCCGCCACGGAGTTTTGAGTCCCAGATTCACTTCTGTACTTCTAGCGGTAGAACTGCAACAAGCACAGTGACCGCAAGCTGAATGGCCGGCTAGTTTGGGAAAACCCCATTTTTCAGGGAGTGTACTTTGTTTTATAGTCCTCAAACTCACGTCATTACGTGTGATTAGTTCCTTTAGGTTTCGACTTCTTTTGAACGCAACTATAGGTTTTTCAAGTGGTTTTTCTCCAGACTCCAAAATATTCCAATTTTTCAACAGGATCTTTTTAATCTGGTTAGAGAAATGGCTAAAGGTATTGACGAATACCAGTTTTTCATCATCTTTAGTCTTAGCTTTGTTTTGGTATTCCAAGAGCGCTTGCCTATTGTTGTTAAAGGCTCGCTTTTTTGCCAAATGTGTCAATTTAGCTGGATACCCTCTTGCAATTAGTCTTTTGCTTAGGCCCTCTGCTTCTTCTTTAAAGTTAGATGTTGAGGAACTATTCCTTTTCAAACGCAGAAACTGGCCTAGCGGCAGGTTGTCTTTGACATGCTTAGGATGAAAACTCTCATAGTGTAAAAGGGAGTTTTTATCAGTTTGCTTATGGAACGGTTTAACACTAAGCAACTTAGTATTAGCATTAGATATTATCGTGATGTCTAAAAAGTTGAGTTCTTCATTACTTTGACTCATAGTAAACTTCAAAAACCGGTCTTGTACATTAAGCCACTTGTAAAACTCATCTAGTTCTTCTCTAGTCCCATGCCATATAACGAAAATGTCGTCTATATACCTTTTCCAAGTTCTGATCTTATGTCTAAAGGTATTGGCTGATGATAAGATTTTATGGGTTTCAAACTGCTCCATATAGAGGTTCGCCACACTCGGTGCTAAGGTGGCCCCCATTGCCGTGCCTTGTATCTGCCTAAAGTACTCACCATTGAAATGGAAATAGCTCTCAGTGAGGGCCATTTCGGCGCACCATAATACAAATGACATAGGTACTGCGGATTCAGGGTATTCAGACAAAAGGCGTTCTTCCAGCATTTCTAATGAGGCTTGTTGAGGTATACTCGTATACAGAGCCTCAACATCTAGACCCACTAGTAGTTCACAACTTGGATCGAAAGCTAGATTTTCCACCTCGTTAATCATTTGTATCGTGTCCTGTACGTAAGATTGCATTTTACGTACAAGGGGTTGAAGGAAAAAGTCAGTGAACCTAGAAAGAGGTTCTAAAACTGAATTCACCCCCGACACAATCGGTCTTCCTGGTGGGGGTGATACATTTTTGTGGATCTTGGGCAGTGTGTAAAATTGCGGAGTCTGCGGTTTCACAGCACACAAGAAATCAGACTCATTCGTTGTAATCCACCCACGTTCTTTGGCCTTCATAACTTTCAGACGGATCCGTTGTTGTAGTTCTAGCGTGGGGTCTCCTGGTAACGTTGTATAGCACTGCAGATCGAGAAGTTGTCTATAGCATTCTGTTAAATAAGACTCACGATTCTGGAGTACTATTGCGCCCCCCCTTATCTGCTTTGCGGATAATGATGGCTTTATTCTCAAATAGATCCCTCGTGGCTTTCTTTTCACGGTTACTGATGTTGTGAAAAGTGGATCTCTTCTTTGCTTGTGACTCAAGATTCTTCAAATCACGCATTACTCTTCTTTCGAAGACCAATGCCTCCGCTGTCCTCTCGCTAGTGGGTACACAAAAATGAGATTTGATGTGAAGTCCTGTGGTTCCACTATCACTTTCAAATTGCTTGTCTTGAAAGTACTGTGTTAAATTAACTTTCCGCATAAATGCAAAGAATTCTTGTCGAAAGAGAAACTCGTTGTGCAGGTTCGTAAACACGAACCCCATACCTTTCTCTAACACTGACGTTTCATCGTCTGTGAGTTGATGGGAGGAGAGGTTCACCACAAGGCCTGCATACTTCTTGTCACTCGTGCCTCTGGTTCCCAGCCCATTTGGCCCAGATCTAAAAAAGAAGAAGACGAAGAGGCAGAACCAGGAACTCGCGGGATGTTGCTGCCTCTGTTACCGCGAGTCCCGCAATTTCCAGTGTTTCTCCCACGATAGTTATTTCGGCTGTTGCTCTGTCCTCGTTTCTGGCCACCTCGAGTAGTGCTAAGGTCACCATAATTACTTCCATCGCTAGAGCTAAACGAGGTATTTCGAAAGGTAACCCGTTTTTTGTTACCCATTCCTGGTGGATTGGAAGGGTCGTCTGGTTTGTAGTCATCAGCTGTGTAATAAAACGCTTTTTCATGTGTGAAATTCTGAATGTCTTTGTTCAATCTCCTTACTCGATCCCTAAGTGTATCCTCCTTGAAAGCATTCATTTCTGCTAGAAGACCTGAAGTGTGAACAGGACGCCGGCCAACATCCCAGAATTGTAGGAGCCTCCATGGCAGAGTTTGAGCAGCTGGGAGCTGCGAATAAACAAGTGAGAGAGAGATAGAGAGGACGCTGCCCGCATCCACCCAGAAGTAACAAGTTGCTGGCGTATGCAGAAATCAAACCGGCATGCCAGCAGGGTCACCGAGGTAATAGCGTGAGCCTTGGAAGCCCAAGGAGCAGCAAGAGCCGCCGAAGCAAGATGCTGTAGACCAGTAAGTGTTGAGGGAAAGACACTGGGAAACCGGGGGGCTCCGGGCGGGCTCTGTTCAACTAATGTAGCACCGTATGAATGAAAGCTTCAAAGCAAGATGAGTTACATATTGAACACCGAACTGAATGAAAGTTTTCAAATAGAGCTAAACTATAAATATATTGAATGCCGACCGAATGGAAATTGAAAACAGCACTAAAGCTATACATATTGAATACCGAACTGAATGGAGGTTTTAAACAATGTTAAACAATGCATATTGAATGCTGAACTGAATACACTGTATAGGCAAAGAAGCAAAGAGCTAATAAAGGCTAAAAAGGAAAATGCCCATATGAAAGCAACCTATGGGCAAAAGAATAAATTTGAAGGAGTACAACCAAAGGTGGGGTAAGAACAGAACCACCACCAGGTGAACTTTGTGAGTAAATGCAGTGCGGCAAGGCCAAAGACTGGCAGGAGGTGTGTGACATGCTATGGCAGAGCCAAGAGGCTAATCAGGGGAAACCAGAGGAGTGTAAATACTACACAGAGAGCCAAGGAGTCCTGGTTACACAACCTGTGATAGGTGGACCGTGTAGTATGACAACTGTGTGTAGACCAATGAGCCCTACATTGTGAAAGATAAAGACAATGTGAAACCAACCAAGAAGGAGCACTGCGAGGGAACTGGTGACGCAAACCAGAAGCAAATTCAGGTTGGCCCAGAGTTAAGAAGAACTTTAAAAGACTGAATCACATATTGGTTGCTACGTTGAAGGGGAAGAGAACCCTCAGACTTAATAAACTACAATTGCCATCTTGAGGACAGGGCCTCAAGACCCCCTTTGTTTGAACTGTGTTACTTTGGACTTGCGGAAGGGAACCCTGAGGAGTTTGTGGAACTTTCTTGCACTTGCAGAAGCGGAAGGGAAGTGAACAATAAGCTGAAAGCTGGAAGAAGCTCAGAACTTTGTGTTGATCACCATTTCTTTGATTATTGACATCCCTACACACTGTTTAGCTTTAGTTGTGAGGGTAAGTATAGGTTTTGGACACAAACAGATTTTTAAGTTGAACTCTTTGACTCAGACTTTCCTTAGTTTTGTTCAGGTAGGGAAATCCCACCTTAGCATAGGGCAAGTTAGGTCTTCTACCACCCTGACATTTCAGTTAATAAATATATTTTGTTTGAACTTTAAGTCTGTTGTCTGTGTCTTGCTTCATGATGCATTCACATCTGTCTGGTTGGGCCACTACATAGTTCAATTGACCCATTTGCAAAGAATTCTATAGGGACCATACCATTTCGATATCATCTTGTTCTCTGAGGTGGGAACAAGAACTAGGACAGCTTCTTCACCCTCCGTAGGAGTCGTGCACAGCTTCTCTAGTCTAAGTCCATTCACAGTTCTTGATCTGTTTGCATACATCATCACAATCAAAAAAGCAGTGTCCTTCTTCCTTTACGGTGGTCTTCAGATTAAAGTTAGCATTACCTGAAGCCAACAGGGTGGAAGGAGGATTGCTGGTATTTGTAGTTAAAATCTGAGAAGAAACAGTACTTTTCAGTTCCATGTAGGCAGACAATGTAGTCCGTTCAAGAAGGTTCTCAATGGACTGGACAGGTTCTACTGGTTCAGACCCCTAGGGAGGGTCTTGCAGAGCATCCTTACCTCCCTAGCCTCACAGGGGGTGGCTCCCCTCTGGGGAGAAGGGACAAATTGTCCAGATTCATAGGTGGTCCATTAAATGGGGTCAGGACCATAGCCTTTTGCACAAACTAAAGAAATGTTCCCCTTTACATTTCTTCTGCAACTGGTGGGGCAGTTGGGATGGGCTAGTCCCGCTGACCCTCTCCCACCAGCAAAACAAGTCAGTCCTTGCATCCACCATTCAGGTAACTTAAGCTGAGCACTTTAGGGTGATGGAGGGTGAGCCACATGGAGGAAAGATGTCTATGGTCTAGGAACACAGAAGTCACTATGGTGAGTCCCTTGTTTTCCTATTCCGATGTCCCTCCATATTTAGGAGAGATTAAGTAGCATTAGTATTCCAGGGAAAGGGACCTAAAACCTCCCTAAAGATGTTCTGTAGACCTAACAGGCTAAATTCTGCATCTGCTCTGGAACTTTTATCCTTCCAGTGGTGCTAATGATATCCGATGGCACATTTCACTGGAAAGCCACAGCAGTGATCTTCGCTCTCAGCACATCTGTGAGCAGCTCTTTAGTGGCATTCTTTCTTGACATTTCTGAGATTCTAGAATACAAATCACAATCCATCTAGTGATAGAAGCCTTTGAGGCCTGCAAGCTCCACCTCTGTTCGATGAAATTAATGAAGAAACTATCAGATATCATACAAAGCTTACAGTTATCCATATAAAATGTAAGCACTCTCTTGACTTCAAAGAAATATAGCATTCTCTCTCCATCATCTGATTAGAAGGGAAAACAGATGCAGCAATACATCTTGGCTAATGTGGAACACTGAAACAACCTTCAGAAGAAAAGCTGGGTGTCTCCTCAACACGTCGTTGTCCTTGTGAAAACTTGTATGTCGCTCTGAAGCAAAGAAAGCCTATATTTTATTTAACTAATGCATAGGCTGTACATAAAGGATACCTGATTTTGTGCTGAGTGAGAATACATCCTTATAGGTAAATATACTCCAAGGTACTGTTTCGTGGACGCATGTTTTGTGGCAATGCCATATACCACAACAATATGTAGAACGTGTTTCGACCTAGAGCGGTCTTTTTCAAGGCTCTAACAGCCATTTCAGATAAAGTTGAAAATATTGAAATACACCATATATGAGCTATATAATTGCAGATCAAAAAGTAAGAATATAAGTCATCCAAATTAAATATTTTGGAACAATATCATGCATAGAAAATGTAAATAATCATTTTACAATACCATTTGGTGGTGTTCATGTATTAAAAAGCGATGTGTTAGGTGGGTAGAGGAAGAGAAAAGAGCATAAAGGAAAACTTCAAGTTAGATCCTGTTGGAATTTTGGATTGTCGGTGTATACATTATTATCCCTTGACGATCAGGTTTGTAAGACGTAGCGTCACAAACAGAATAGTGCGGCAGTCTTTGACAAGTCGTGAACGAATTGGGTCTTTCTGACAATATACCCCTCAAGAGTACGAAAGGACAGATTGAGGTGAGTATTGCCTGAAAATGAGTTACGCCCAGGTACACCGTTGGCTGCAAAGAAAATAACAATCGCTAGCTAAGTACACACACCAGAGTACAACAAAAATTCTGACAGTAGTAATACTCACTAATGAGGAGTAAATGAAGTCTGCCAAAGATATTGTCAATGTAATTGGGAGATGTAACCCTGGAAAATAATCAGAAATGTAAGCTAACGATCAATATAGGGCCATAAAAAAAACACTAGTGTTCAGTACCAATCTTACGAGTGTTTAACAGAGTGATGTTTCCTGGAGAAGTTCCGATGTCCTTATTCTGTGCAGTGGATGTGAAAATCCAAGAACCAAGTACCGTATCAGATTATTCCCGACGAAACGAGGATGCCTGTAAGAGTCCTGAAATCCACCCAAGACCGACGAAACGATGACGCCTGTAACCAAGTCCTTAGTCCAAATAAGATTCAAAGGAAGTCTGTGAAAAGTTCTGAGATACAAGGTAACAGTTTGAGGATGAAACAAGAACATTCCTTGGGAAATCCGAGGTCGTAATACGAAGGCAATAATGACAAAACAGCAGGAAAAAGAAGTCAGTTGAATGTTCTAGTCGAATTCTGTTCTTGTGGATGAGCCGAGGACAGAGACGAGAGCAGTCCAGAATGCAAAACCGGGTCAAGGTAAACAAGAACAAGGTGAGTAACAAAAAAGACGCCACTAGAAACGAGATTCAGAAGCAGCGCTCTGAAACCGAGGCAGAGTCTTAAAGGCATCAGCTGACTTGACGCAAAGCGTATCACTGTGCACGAACCAAATGGAGTCTATGGATAAGCTGCCAGCATTTCCAAGACAACTCCTAGCGTTCCCGGAACGAGACACGGCGCGTTAGGGATTTGCCTTTGCGATACGGATTGCACGCTGTGTACTCAAAGCTTTATGTGGTTTAAACACAGGATCAGAGGAAATGAACGAGTACCTGCCTTGCAAAGGTGCGCTGTGAGTGGTTTACTGACAAGGTTGCTGGTTTACTTCAATTATAATCGTAAATGTCGAAAGAGTTTATGTTGTAATGTAAAAATAACACTTCCCTAGTACAGACATATTGTTCACCAGTATGTATCCCTCCATATAAGTACTGATTTAGGGGGGGTCGTATAAGAAGATATCTCCCCCACACAATTAAGAATACAAGGAATGCAAGTACTGGCTTCACTGGTATGAGCTGAAGGTGGTCTATGCAGCACTTTGTCCAACTGATTCCAGTGACCCTATCCTTAGACTGACCTGTGCAATACGATACACCTATTCAAGTTTAGTCTTCAGGTCAATCATGGATATGAGATTGCAGTGTAAGAAATTTGCACTATGCAGTATGCACTTTATGTGAGGATGCACTGTAGCGAATGTGCACTTTGCACTTTATATGAAGATGGAGTGTAGCGAATTTGCACTATGCAATATGCACTTTTTATATTCATGGCACATTACGGTCATATAATAGTGGAACTGTATGGTGATGAATACTGTGTTCTTATATTTTATGTCCTAAAAATGTCCATTATATGTGAGAGCATGTACTATAGCATAATTGCACTATCCTCTTAGCACTTTACAAGGCATGATCATAGTCTTATTGGGCAAGAGAATACATTGACCAAAGTGATGACAATGAGTGATTCAATCTAGTTGGTCACTTAAAGATTGGTGGATACTGTGTAGACAATGTGATTACAATGCACTTTTTAGAGCACTATGCACTTTACTGAGGCTCAACTAAAACAGGAGAATAGTCATAATGTCTATCGTTAGGATTGTGTATAATAAGGCATTAGCTTGGCACATCACAAGCTATCTAGGATCAGGCACCTAGGATCAGGAGTGAAACATTAAATAAAATATATATTCTTTGTGGAATTATTAGACCATATAAAACAAACAGTCCAAATTCACGTAAAAACATACATGTATGACTATTTGTTATGAATAGCTTATTGATTTAACATGTGTGCTTTCAAATTGACTGTTTACATAGATTCACAATGTAATATACGAATGTTCCAACATGGCGGCCATGGTGAGGAAAATCCCTAACAGTGGTAATAGTGAAGAGTCCATGACACAAACAAGGGACATAAAAAGTATGTCTGTATCATATGCAAGTGTTAAACCTGTCGGAGACACATAGGAACCCCTCAAAATTCTATTGTTCTTAACTTTTGATTCGAGTAACAGATTTGGCAGAAATTTTGAAAGTGATTAAAAGTCTGCACGTCCTACCCTCCCCCAGACTAAAAAGTTTCGTAAAGATTTGTTAAGAAATAAAAAAGTTATTAAGCATCCAAAAGTGTGGCCTACTTACCATTCATTTTCCCACAGAGGGTACATTTTTGACAAAGCCCACAACCCAAACCTCTGGACGGATTTGGACCAGGTCTGAAACAACTGGAACACGAAACATTGACTCGCACGTCGTGCATAGTTTGGGGTTATTCCGTGCTGTGGTTATTTTAAAATATGACAGAGAAGGGGGTGCCCCTTTCCCAAAATTATAGTTATATCTCCCATGGTAAATTGCAAGATCATGGTTTTCAGACATGAAACGACCGCCGTCTTGTTTTTCTCTCGATGCGAGAGATATTGAAGGCTATAGCCGAGGTTATGGAAAAATGAAACATAGTAAAAAGCTATTTGAAGGTCAAAAAACATACAAATGCCATCATGGTAGAGGTGGGTGGATGGCTAGAATGCACTGAGTGAAATTTGGGAATTGGAGAGGTTGCCACACAAAGCTTTCTGTGGCCGTGAATAGCCAACATCTAATAGCAAACTGCGTCACAGAAGCAGCGTGTGCTCTGGGGTGAAAGCGAGAGGGCAGGGGAGAGGGCTGTCTGGGGACATAAGGGAGCAGGCACATATGTGAGGGAACTTGGTGATGGCGTGGGAAGCATTTGTTTCCAGCTGTTTTGCCGATATTTACGGCTATATCCGAGGTTACAGAGGACTATTATGACTCAATTGCCATCCAGGTCTCTCATTCATGCAGTAACAAGGACAGGCTCTGCCTAGCTTCAAAGTGAGGACTGGGTCAGCCTCCTTAGGCCAGATGCGGCCTGATAAATGAGCCACTTAGAGGAATGGGCTGGCTCTTTTTTGTACTTTGAAGCTAAGCAGAGTCAGTCCCGGTTACTGCATGGATGGGTGACTGAATTGGCTTCTGAATTATTTTCTTTTTTTAAACTGTGCTACTGTCAGTCCTTGAAGGTTTTGCACTGAGAGACAATTTCTTGCAATTTGCTGAATTGCATTCTGGTATTTGTAGTCTCCCAGTCAATAATAAAAAATAAGAAAATAGGTATTTCTACTGTAACAGTGGGTTTCCTATCCCTGCAGTAACTGGGACAACCCCTGCTTAGCTTTAAAGGAATGGTTCAGTCCTCTAATGCCATGTTGCCTAATATGTGGCGGCCGCCCTTAGAAGAACACTTAGAGAAACGTGGCCTAAGGGGGCTGGATACTTCTTTCTTTTGAACTAAGCAGGGTTGGTCCTGGTTACTGCATGGATGGCAGACAGTCCACGACCCTGAAAGCGGTGTGTTTTCTTAGTTTTAAATATCTCATAACAGACAGCATTTGCATTTTTATAAAACACAAAAATTAAATACAAAAAAACACATTTATACTGAACACTGCTATCAGAGAACCCGGGACTTAAGGACGTCAAGACACAGCACTTAACCATTATGCTACAATTATTTTATTGTTTGGATTTCCACGAGTTTCATATTTAGCCTTTTATCATTGAACATATTAAATTATAGGCTAAGTATGAAATGTATGCATCATGAAACACCAAGTTATTGTGGCCAAGTGGTTAAATGCTGTGCCTTGAACTCTGGCAAACAAGAATTCCTGGCTGTGTGTTTTTTTTAATTTAATTAATTTATTTTAATTAAAAGAAAAGCAACACAAGTGGGGGCTGGCGATGTTTGATGCAGTGCAGTCTTGTGATCTTATTTAGCAGGACGGCATTTAGACGTGGCTGCAATGTCAGCCACGTAGAAACATCCATGACGCCAAAATAACAGTGCCGGAATGGCTTTTTCTCGCTGAAAAGGGTGCACCGAAAGGGGCGCTGCGGCGGAATACCCGTGCCAAATCGCCCTGTGCCAAAATGATGGTGCCGTTGGGGGTGTAGCGCTTGGAGAATGCTGCTTAACCAAAGTGTGTGCTCCATGGCAAATAATTTTATCTCACTGTGCATTGCCTAAAAACATTGTTAGTTCTCAAAGTTTTAAATATCGCATAACACACGCCATCCGCATTATTATTTTTAAACCGTGCTACTGTCAGTCCATGAAAGTTTTGCACTCTGAGACAATTTTTGTTTGCCTTTTGCTGAATTGCATTCTGGTATTTGTAGTCTCACAATCAAGATGGAGGGAATAATGCCACAATTGTACACTTTTTGCCTAACATAGTTCTATAAGGATTTGTATATTTGAGTGACACTATGGTATGTGTACTTTTTAAGTTAGCTTTATAAAGCAGAGTATTGTTGAAAGCCAGACATGGGGCTGAGGAGGGGAAATGATGAGAGGGCAAGTAAGTCATCAGTAATTGCCCATGATGTGGCAAGAGAGTTTGCAATCATGGACACTGGTGCAATTATTTTCCCCCGATTGTGGTTGCTTTTCAGGGCACCAGTAACCACAAGCACTTGTTTCATATTGGGAATTATGTTTTCCAGTGAATATTTCACTACAGATTGCTGGGTTTAAAAGATGAGCACCTTTCATACTTTGCCAGCTTATTTATTGAAAGATTTCCTCTCTCATGTTATTTTTCTGGTGTTCATTATTCTCACTTTTTTCTAAGGAGAAGGTCAATTGAACTACATTTGTATATTTCACTTTAAAATATGTGGCCACTCACTGTGCATATATTCACGGGTGCCAGCTTTTGATTTTCACTATGGTGGCAAAAGTAACTGGGCATATGTTATTCTTGCAGCCAATAATGTTTTTCCCTTTTGTGTGCTGCTTACATGCGGGTAGTTGGGGCTGTGAGATGTATCACAACAGTCACCAAGAGACCGGCCATAAAACAAGGGGCTTGTAGCATGTTGCTTAACTAAAGTGTGTGATCCTCTGCAAATAATTTAATTGCACAGGACATTAACTAAAAACATTGGGAGTTCACAAAGCCTGCAATGTTGCATACATAATTAAAGAAAATTGATATTTTTACAGCAACAGTGACATTGAGGGTGAAAAATCACTGGGGACCCAAGTCTCTCATGCGTGCGATAACCAGGACAGATCCTGCTTAGCTTCAAACTGAGGAAAAGGCTAGCCCCCGCAGACCACAGTGCCTAATAAATTATAAGACACTTAGAGCAACTTGGCCTGAAGGGGCTGGCCCCCCTTCCTCACTTTGAAGCTAAGCAGTACCGTGCGTATATTCATGGGTGTCAACTTTTGATTTTCACTTTGGGTGCAGAAAGTACCTGGGTTCATATGTTATTCTTGCAGATGGTCATTTTTTTCCTGTTTCCGTGCTGCTTAATTGTGGTTTGTTGGGGTCATGCGATATATCACAACAGTCACCAAGAGACTGGCCATAAAAAAGGGGGCTTGCAGCACTGGAAAGGGCATTTCAGCATGGCCAGTTAGGTGCATGCCATTATGGCGTGACCGTTTCGCTGAAGGTTCTGTTTGGGCGCGCTGAGTTAGACGCAGACATGTGGGGCAGGTACCTCTCGGTGCAAGGATGTTTTGGCGTGAGAGGTCGCAATTGGTGTGGCATGAACAACCACTACATTTTTGGAATCAGATTGCAGTCATCGCGAAGGGGAATAGCAAATAAGCTTTGCTCGGAAAAAAAGACAGGGGCTATGGAATGGACAGCTTGGTGTGCAATACACAGAACCTTAATCTTAGTAGGGATTACCATCGGAAGCCAATGAAGCTCAGCCAGCGGCATAGTTGAATGGGAAAGCCTGTGAACATCCAGGGCTAAACGTGCTGCAGAGTTTTGTAAGATCTGGAGCCTCTGTACTAAAAATGTGGGCTGGTCAAGATAAATGCTGTTACAGTAGTCGAGAAAGCCCATAATAGAGGCTGTGACTACCGGGGAACGACATTGAGACGGCTAAAATTGGAGAATTTTCCTCAGGAGTTTCTGCCCAAGGACACCGGCATTACAGACATAAGCAATCTGAGCCTTGTGCAAGCCTCTAGGGAGAAGATTTATCCCTAGGCTCTTCACGCAGGCACTAGGGTCTGGCACGGGACCAAGTAGTCTGGGCAGACATCTGAGTACCAGAGGGGACAGGGATTTGCAGAGCCAACCATCAAAATCTCAGTTTTCTCCTCATTTAATTTAGCCAGTTTCTAGACATCCAGCACTCAATCTCATTTAAGCACTCCTTAAGTTTGGAAGGAGGATCTGAGATCGGGGCACCGAGGCAATAAAACAGCTGAGTATCGTCAGCATACGTATAGAAGCGAATACATTAGAAGGAGATTAGGTCAGCCAGTGGCCGTAAATATAGATTTAAAAGAAGAGGCGATAAAGAAGACCCTTGAGATACCCCACAAAAGACTGAGGAAGATGCAGAGTTGAAGGCAAATGAAGAGACTGTCTGTTTGTGATCTGAAAGGAAAGAGGCAAAACAAGCTAAAGGGCCACCAGACATCCCAGTCATCTCTAAATGTTGGAGAATAATTTTGTGGTTGATGGTATCAAATGCTGCAGAGAGGTCAAGAAGAATCAGAACTCCGACCTCTTTGCGATCCTGAAGTAGTGCCAGATCGTCGAGGACAGAAATCATGACCAACACTGTTCCCATAAGTAGCCTAAAACCTGCTTGAAATGGACATAAATGGCCTTCCCTTTCAAAAAACCTAAGTAACTGGTGAGCAACAATAACGTCTATAGGTTTCATGTGAGCGGGAAGCAGCAAAATGGGACAATAACTGTTGGGTACTGCTGGATTGAGTTGGGGCTTTTCTTAAATGAGGCGCGACAAAGGCATGTTTTAGGAGGCTGGCATAACACCATGTGAAAAAGAAAAATGGTAAGCTTCCGTGAACAGCCCAACGCACATAAAATGCACAGGAATGGGGTTAGAGGGAGATGCCAACATAAGTTTACAGACGGCTTTGCAGACTCAACAGTGACATGGTCAAGCTGAAATGCTGAAGGAACGCTGGTGGGGTGCTCTCCTAAATAAGGAGTTGGAACAGAGATGCTGTACCAATTAGATACATTCAGACTCCTAATTCTGGCAATCTTGTATAGAAAAAAGGTCTAGCCTTAGACTCCAAGTTCAAGGCAAGTAGCCAGAGAGGAATTGAAGTTAAGTAAATGCTCTAATAGATCTCATTAAACATATCATGTTTCCCAACCATATCATGATTCCCTGGTTCACAACCATATTTAATCTGGTCACCTTAGATCAAGAATTGACTTCTTAATGCCAGGCACCAGTTTATTAGCTGGGGCCATAATGCAGTGACCACCCGTTGGTCAGGGTGTGACCTCAATGTATTTTTTATTTTTTTGTCATGTTTATGTGGCCCAATATAAGAAATGTCTGTTATCTTTATTGCATAAACTTACCTTTAAACAATGCTGTCATGCCTTATTATTTTTACTCCGGGTGAATCATTTATATTGCACATGGACACTTTTAAGCAAGCTATTTCTAAAAGGTCTAGAGACGTGAAGTCAATTCAACACTCTTTGTGATTAACGTTTTATCCCTTTGTATTAATGTATTTGTTTTTTCAACACCGTATTTACTTGATACTGGTTTTGTTTGATACGTGATGAACATTTCATTATCTGAATATGTTTTGTTCTATGTTGATGTTTTATGGGCCAGTTAGACTTGACTGAACTGCTTGGCAAAATGACAGCAATGGTTCCTAGTGACATTATCGAAATGTCATATTTTCGAAATGCCACTTTTTCGATACCAAAATGCCAGCAAAAAGAATTTTGAATGCTTTTTCTACATTTTTTTTAATGGGGGATCGCCCCAACCCCCCTTTTTTTATAGACACTTTTTTACTAGCAAAACAAAAAAACATATAAAATAAAAAAAAAATCTGAATTTTTTTTTCAGCAACTTTTTTCCGACTAACTGGCATGTCGAAAATATTTTTGGGATAATTTAACTGGATACTGACAGCAATAGCTGGCTTACAAGAGGGATAGCTATTTTTAGTGGTTCTTCAAATGGTGTCATTTGAAGGCAAACCCTGACATACAGTGTGAGTACTTGGGTGCATAATGCCAGCACCTGACATATGACATCAGTATATGACAGCCCTATCTGGTCATATGGTTCCAATACCTGCATAGATATTTGATGGGCATATAATGGAAATACTTTTGATAGGTTTGAATATCTGGAGGACATGGGCACATTATCCCATTCTCTGGTGTATGAGCGTATGACCTGGCCAAATGATGCCACTACTAGGGCATACAGTTCCCGGCTTTTTCAATTTGACCATACTTGTTTGACCATTACATTGCCTTACCTTGTATTATCCCCAACATCTACTTCTATACATGGCCTACACTTGACTACACCACCCATGGCTCACGCTTCAAAGTCACAGGATTGACATGCTGGAATTTGGCTTGGGGCTCAATGTATAGGGATGTTCAGGCAAATAAGCCAGCAAACATCCAGAATTGCTCGAGCACACTCTCCAGCCCCTCATGCATCTAACATGACACTGTGTACTAACTTACAATTCTCCAAATCTGCCTTGGAAACACAACCCAATTATCTCAACACTTTAGGACATAGCTGCCTCGGCCCTTTTGCAGAATGATGGTCCACCTAACAGGACCGGCACACACCCGTGCTACCGCAAAACATTGTTCCCCTGCTGCATCCCTCCATCTCTCTGTTTGCAGCATCCACTTCCCGCATTCCCATCCTCTATCTTTCACTCGCTCATTTTCTTTTTTGCAGCAGACTAAAGTCTCCGGATACCCCTGCTGGGGGCACAGCAAGTCACTCCACGGACAAGCCTAGATGCTCCGAATCTACTACGCTGGTGATTTGGAGCGGTATTAAATCATTTTTACATAACATAACACTCCTGCTTGCAACAATGATATACCTACCATTTATCTGATCGTCCAACTATGCAACCTCTTATATATGTAATATACACCCAAAAGCCGAACATGACCCTCAAAAGCCAAAACCATAAATCCACCACGCGGGACGCCTCCACATTTTGAAAGAACATGCAGCGACAAGTGCAGGCCCAGTCTTGGAACTATATCCGTGAAAGAAAGAGTTGAATGGTCACGAGAAGTCTCATTACTTACCGCCAAATGTGTGCATCCGCCTAGAGCTGTATAAGACAAAGCAAATCCCATTGGTGGTAACTATGATGCCCAGTAAACAAGACCCGGGTTTGGGATGGCCAGAAGCAACCCACTCATATCCGGTGACACTCGGACACAGTGGCAAAGAGTCAAAGTCACAGCTGCTTGGAAGTTTGGGGACAGAGAACAAGCGAGTATTCTGGGTGGACTATGTGTGACAAATGAATGCATAAGAATGTGTAATCAGGGCTCAAGTCAAGGGTACATGCGGGTGGACAGAGTCCACCCACTTCTTTCAGAGGGTGGACGCAGTCCCCCTGGGTATTTTAGAGCTTTGTGTAAAACGAGAACATTTGACTGTCTTCTTTGAACTTATAGTCACCAGGTTCACAGGCCAGGCACTTCACCACTGCACCACTGCACTATATAGCCAGGTGAAAGTTACAGTATAGCTACAGTAAAAATGACATATTTCGGGACTGCATGTTCCAGGGTAAACATTGGTATTGATTCTTGGAGTTTAAAACATAATCAATCACCTTTAAACATTTCCAAACACTGTTAGAAGAAAATATCCTCTCTTCGTTTTTGGCGGGTGTTGATTTTATGAAAGGCAAATGCCATTTACCCTGTGCAATTTGTATGGTTATGGAAAGGCAGTTCAATGAAATTTGCATATCCCACGCTGATATGCTAATTTCTGGTGATGTCACACCCATTGCGTATGTTAAAGAGCCCCCCCCCCCTTTTTAGGACTCAACCATGTGTTATTAATGTACTTTTGGTCACAAGGAGTGCACTTTTAGTTCTAGTTGGTTTGAACAGAAATATTGTCTTGGCCTAGAGGGAGCCTATGCAGGGCGAAACATGTGCATGTGCACCAATAGGCAGATGTTGGCACATTATGACCTAAGTACAAGCTGCGGTCGTTATAGTGCATTTGAGGTGCTCACAGACACATGCAGACTTTTGGTAAAATGCCGCCCAAGTCATCCCCTCGTCGGGGCAGTTATAAGAAAGGATTTGATTTTCCTTGAAAGATTGCACATTGTGGGCACCCAGACCAGTTGCATCGTCTGGCCTGAGTTTAGGCTGTTTGTGTGTGCCAAGCTACCAGTTTCCCAGTAAAGTCCAGTCAATATAAACGCTCTAATTATTTAAGTCACTTTATAACTGGGTTGGCACTGCGTTCCCATAACACTGTGCTTCTCTTTTCTTCATGGTAAATCCACCAATGCCGCCATCTTTACACAACGAGCCAGTCCTGTTGACTTTGGCCACGCTGCTTAATTTGCGGCGTTTGTTCCCGCATATCAGCCTTGCGACAGCCCTTGTAAAAAGGGAGGGCAGTGCGGGTCGTATGAGCATGAGCACGCTCCACGGTCTTTACCAGTCAATTAATGACATGCATGTTTGACCTTACATATCTGGGTGGCGCTGATTGCCGAATCTACGCAGCGTCTCGCATGTAGAGTAAATATCCCAACACACGGCGGAGGCAAATAAATGCAATATGTGCCTGGTGACTTATTAACAGAAACTAACTGTTGCAGCTGCTATATAACAATTCGGAGATAAGATTACCCATGCTCCCTGCACCTGGACATGTGTAAAGCTCTTGTTGGGGCCGCGGCGGCGGGGGAGGGGTGGGTGCATGGGGGGGCGAGGGGGGGCTACTTAGGTTCCAAAAGGGTCAAAGCAGTTCCTAGGACGTCGCTCATTGTCCGAGACATGAAATTGCTTGCATTTTTGGCAGTTTGCGGCCTGCTTTTTAAAAAAGCGGATCTATTTGTAGGGCCTGGTCTATCGAAGTTTTACAATTACGCAAAAGCAAGCTTGGGGAAACGAATAGTCACACAGCCACTGGCTAGATCCAAGCAGAGTTCGCAAGCCTGCGCGCAATGTTTCTTTGGCATCGCTGAGAAAAGTAACGCTGCCAGAGCCAATAGGCCCGTCTTGATTGCATGCCACTTGCAGCCTCTGCTGCCAGCAGGGCAGCCTGGTGTATTTAGCTATTGCCACCAAACGCCAGGTGAGGACTAACGTGTGCACTTAAATGCCTCGTGGCCTAACATATCCACATCGACTGCCAGCGTATTTCTGTCGATTCAGAGCATAAAACTGCCAGAGGGAGATGGGGCTGTGACTACTTGAATGGATACTTTCTAGCAGGTACTCACGGATAATAAACTCTCCACGTGTCACTAATTCGGAGTTCATAAATGCATAACCAGATAATGCTGTGTCTGTCTCGGTGCACCCAGCAGATCATCAGCACACTCCGCAGTCACGCGCCCTTCAGAAACAGGGGACACCCTGTCTAGATGGGGGTCACCGGTCTAATCAAAGGGTCAATGTCAGACCATCCCTAACTCACAGGCCAGAGAGAGACAGGAAAGCAGACATCAGTCAGGGATGTCATTTCACCAAAATGCCAGGGGTAGTGGAAGTGACATCACACGACCTTTGACCTCTGATTAGATCACAGGAAGTGATGTCATTTGACCACCAGCTAAAGTGACATCACAGAAGCAAAGGAACACGCCCTTCACCCCTTGACAAAACAGGAAGTAGCATCCATAGCATTGTTCCTAAGTACACAATGAAAAATATGGTTAAGACATCATCACTATGATGTGATATATAATTCCTACAAGAATGTATCACCATATGTATCATTGTTTTCAGTGTGTATAGGCCCATATGACCAAATACTGTGAATGCAAGCAGACTTCCAAGGCCAACTGATAATGATGTATTATTATAATCCACTTACGCATAA
The DNA here is from genome assembly GCF_040938575.1 of Ambystoma mexicanum. Lineage (NCBI taxonomy): Eukaryota > Metazoa > Chordata > Amphibia > Caudata > Ambystomatidae > Ambystoma > Ambystoma mexicanum. Next base: position 1,092,049,518 of record NC_090930.1, read on the forward strand.
GCCCTTTCTATAGAACAAATATACATACAATATCACCCAACCTGTGTTGGTATTCATTTATCAACCTCAGAAGGATGAAAGGATGAGTTGAGGTGTTTAAGAACAGACTAAATCAGTGACTCACCCCAAGTAGTGTGCCTGAAATAAACCTTTAATGAGTCGAAAAACAAATTATTTGTTATTCCTATTCTTTCTTATTTAGGGTCACTGCTCAAAGTGTTACACTTGTGGAACCCCCTGTTTTTTTAAAGAGGCCTGAACAAGAAAACCAGCCACTCCAAAAATAAAGAGCGACATGGCACTGGCCACAGTCAGGAGTTTACATTTTTTTAAAAATGTTTTTTGATTTCTTTTTGGGGTAGCAAAGCAGACCTCAGGGGTAGCAAGGGAGACCTCAGGGGTCGCAATTGCGACCCCTGGTGACCCCAAATGGCATCCCTGACACCAGTTTGCCTTTCACATGGTCTGTTGCCGTTCTGCATTCATGTGCAGGCTCAGCTCCTTTTAATTAACAACGGGGCATGCCACTCTTAAAAGGGCAACACCACACTCCTCCTTTTCCATAACAAAACAACAACTGTAAAACATCAAACATGTGAATCAACATGATAACCTTGGATGCATTCCAGTCCTTGCAACCATTCCGTCATAGGAGGCAAATGGCCCTCTCATCACCTGGCGATCCTATATCCAAGGGTCAAGCCCCTCATCTCTTGGAACCTTGCTCCAGTCCTTCTATGCTTGCTGGTGAAGCCCCAGAACACATTCCTGTACACAAGACAGGAAGAATGCATCCTCATCCACGTCTTCCTCCCATACAGGGCCTCTATCCCCTAACGACACCAGCTGAGCCATGGATGATCTGGGAAGTCTATTTCCTGCGGCGTGTCGAGTGTCCTTCTTTGATGCGGAGGCGGGTACTGGTGCGACTTGGACAGCCAATGATGGGGCTGACAGACTTTTGCAAAAGAATCCTCCTTCCCGCACCTCCCACACGTGTGTCCTTTGGCCAGACACTCATGTGTGTGTGGCAGACCCTGGCCACACTGTGGTCACAGCACTGCATCTCCCATGCCAGCATCCTTCCATGCACACTACCCTTTCTTGAAGGTCTTGCTTCCAATATCCTCCATCTTCACCCGCTGCATGGAGTCCTCCAGCTTCAATCGCTGCAGGGACACATGCATGGCGGATGCTCTTACTTCTTCCAGCTCCTGGCACCGACCCAACTCCAGGATCCTGGCCAGCATTATACCAGGCTCCTTGAGGGCCTGCTTCCTCAGCTTGACCGAGCTACAGGCGTAGATGATCTGTTGCCTAATCTCAATCGTCCCCATTGTTACCCAATGCACAGGATAGTGTTATGTGCCGCAGATTTTCATGGAACACATCCAGGCTTTCTCCATCTTCCTGTCTTGCTGATCTTGACCTGAACCGCTCATAGTCACGGTTGATCATGGGCATGAAGTGCTCATTTAACACCTCAATGTTTGTGGCATACGACAGATCCCTGGGCCGCAGTGTTTTGAACAGCTTCTGAACAGCGGGGCCCGCCGAATATAGCAAGGTTGGCCGTTTCACCCGCTCATTGATCTCAACAGCCTTGAAGTAGAGTTGAAGATATTTGGCCCAGGCTGTCCACCGAGGCCCAAGGATGGCTGGTGCTCCCACTACATCAAATCTACTCAGCGGTGTCAGCTTCCCTACTTGGCGGTGCACACGCCCAGCCGCTTGTACCCCATCTCCATCGTCTCCCATGGCTGACTATCTGAGGCTGATGTGGTCTGTACTGGTGTTCCTGTGATATGCAGCAGGATACCAATGCATGAAGGCAAGAGGGTGCACAAGGAGCCACAACCTTTATGTCTACAGTGACACACCTGACTTATTGGCTGAGAACCCCCACTGTCCAGCTAGTGCAAACATGCACCCTGTTTCCCTTCTCTAGGCTTGTAGTCATGGTCTGTGGCCCAGATGTTCTGCACCCCTTCGCAAATTTCAAGACACTTGCACCTGCATGATATGTTCAGACTGCCCTAGGCACTTACTAAACTAACACGGATCACAGAGGAGGTAAAGATGTTTAGTAGTATTTTCTGAAAATATTTCCTTTTCTAAACCTCTCCTTCAGTCCAGCAGTGGGCAAAGAGTCCCACGAGAACCTCCACACTTTCTTTACAGCATCATATGTGGGCATTATATTCCAGGAAAACCCACCAACAGAGCATTCAGGGGTGGCTCCTATTCCCCGCTGGCCAAGTGTAGGCGGGCGCCTATGAAGACAAAAGCAGATGGCCATGCAACGTTCCTCCTTGAATATTATTATAATTAATAGTGGCTCTGATGTCAGAGCCCAGAGCACTCACCACCTCAGCCCGGGAACAGACAGCGATCTGCCATGGTCGGTGCCACTTGCGGAGGCCGGTGTCCGGTAAAAGGGTTGACTACAAAAGGATCGAATGTGATAGGGTCGACGCAATAGGGCCGAAAACAAAAGGATCACATTTTTTTTTTAATTCTATATATTTTTTTGGGTTTTCGTATAGGTAAAAAAAAGTGTTTTTTACCACAAAAACAGGGGCTGGGGTGGACCCCCCCCCCCAAAAAAAATGTAAAAAAAATAAAATAGATTTTCGATCCTTTTCAGTCTTTTTGATTCGATCCTTTGACCATTCCATCCTTTTGAAACGATTCTTTGACCTATAACTGCGAAGGCCCCCACAGTCCTGTCTTCCGGATCAGGCACGCGTCCACAGTGTTGCAGCCTGGGCGTGCGTTTACCGCAGTGGGGTCTCCCAACACCCACCCCAGAGTCCTCCAGCTGCATTGTCACCAAAGTTGTGTCTGGCTTGGGGCACCAGGGCAAGACACACAGCTGTTTGCAGCACCAAGCAGATCAGCTAACGCTGTGGTCACGCAGTCTCTGGAAACAGGGGGCACCCTGCCTAGATCAGGGTCACGCGATCTAATCAATGGACTGGGGTCACCCAGCAGACCATCCCTGGCTCCGTGGGCACATTGGCCAGGAGAGACCTGCAGGCTGTGATGACACAGCAACCCACACAGGAATATAGACACCAGTTTGCCTGTCACAGAGTGAGCTGCCGTTCTTCATACACCTGCTGGCTCAACTCCTTGTATTAACAACGAGGTATGACACACTCTTAAAAGGCCAACACCACAGATAACTCCTTTTCTGCACAGGATGTATGTGAAGCATGCACTTTATTGTTTTGTAAGTTATTGTGTGTCTGTTAAATAGAATTTTCATTTCTGTGCTAATTCCCTCCCACCTTAGCGACCCCAGCTCTTTTGCTGGACTTAGGACTTTTTAATTTTAACTCTGAGTGAGTGGGATCTTTTTCTCACTCCCTCTTGTGTTTTTCCCTTAGCGGTGTCAGCCCCCATTGACCACCCCCCCTCTTCTTGAGAGGAAGAAACATACCTAGGGACCTACATACTAACTACAGAAGACCGACACTGGTTTTACATTTGGAAACAACAGGTCACAATTTATTGGAGCATACAACACGGGGGCAGTCCCAGCCCACAAACATCATGGTTCACAATCATACTTTCAAAGTGGCCCAAAAGCAGGGCAAAGTTCTACTGCTGAATGTTCTCGGTGTCCCCTTGCCGCCCCTGGCTTCCGCAAGGCACCGGACATACGCTCCAGCTTTGTACTGCACAGAGTACTTCCTCCTCAGGTGACTGAATCTTGAAGGTGAGGAATCTCAAGTGTCCCTAAGGGACTCAGTGCCCTTCGTCAGATTTTGGCTCGCGTGCGGCCATCGGGAAACCTGCCCACGGTTCAAGCCACGGCGTACTCTCCTCCCTGGCTAGGACTGCCCCGAATTCCGCCTGTGACAGAAATGGAACAATTAATACATAATACAGAAATCATGAGCAAACAACATTATACCACTTACACCTCGAAATCCGCTGAAAATTATAACGCCGTTAGAGACAACATTCTACATTCTTTATATACAACAGAGAAACTTAAACCACTGATAAGAAACATTATACAACTACTTACACCTTGAAACCACTGGAAACAGAAATCCCCTTCCTTCACATTGCTACTGACCTCCCCTCTACTAGCTCCTTTTTATTACTTCAGTTTCCCAAATAAATTGCCATGAATCCAAAGCATTCTACCCCCCAGCAATAGGCGCTGATAACTGCTCCAGAAGGGTGATGGAGGGTGGGAATTCAAGCTGGGGAGGCACTGGAAAGACACTGGGCTCCAGTCCTTCCCCAGCTTATAAGCAGTCCCCAGGGCGAGCCGGAAGCTCGTTCCCTGAGAACTGGCTCCCCCCTTCCTGCGGGAGGGGTTGAGAGACCCTGTAGAGGGGTGGGGTGGCCAGAGGGGCGTTCTGCTATGTGGGATGTCCCTCTAGCGCTCCCTGCGGCGGCTTGGACAACCCCTGACTGGGATTTTATGTTCCACTGTTTTTGGAGTCTAACAAACTCCATAGACATCTGCTTTTTGTATACTGACACACAGCACCCTCAGTGCAGTGTCACTGAGAAATCCCTTGGATTTCTCTTAAGGTTCAATACCTTTTCTTGGGTAAACTATTGTTCCCAAGAATAGGTCCAACACACACCATTTTACGTGGAGTGCTTGGGGGTTACCTAATAGCCCCTTATCCTACTTTCTCATGTAACATTTTTTGTTACACTTTCTACTTTAAATGGCCGGTGGCAGTGGTTTACCTTTTATTATCAGTGGGCATTTTTACTGCAGGCTGAACTCTCAGCTGCAGTACAGCACCCATGGTGACCATTCTGTCAGAATGGCCCCTGTCTTCTTTCTTTTGCAATTTTCTGTTTGTAAGGTCTTTCTGTGCTTTTACTCTGTAAGTTGAGATAGGTTTGAACCCTTTGTTTGGTTTGCCTTTGGCGGACTTAAGCCCTGAAGCCGCCCCTGGCTCCAGTGTGTCTGAAAGGACAGGAAGTGAGGGAGGGTCCCAAAACTCCACTGTCCTTTGTCTCCTGGTGTGCCTGAACAAAACCAGTCCTGATTGGCCGGCTGGCTGTCCGGGAAGGACAGCCACCTTGCTGGGTGATTGAGATCCTAGAGATGTGAATGAATGAGAACAAGCTTAAAAGGCGACGTTCTTGGGACCACAGGCCGAATCGACTACTGGAAGAAACATCTGAAGAACAAATCATGAAGAGAAGCCTGCTGCAACCTCTTCGACCTCAAAGTGCCGGTGAAGCCCTGCTGCTGTGCTGAGCTCCTTTTTCAAATCAACCGAGAAGCTCCGGACGGAACGACTTCCCCAGTTTGGCTCAACCCCCGACTTGCTGTGCCTCTCCAGTGCTGCAGACGCCCAATGCCAGGGGTCGAGTGTCCATTATCAAGTACAACGTCTACAGTGGAACAAATCCGGCCAAATGCTACAGGAGCCTCCAGGGTCCCTGCACCAGAGTCCAGGACCGAAGGAGCAAGGAAAGTTCAATCAGGTATATTCGATCTCCATCAGTGCTGTTTGAAAGGCGTTGAAACCATGAAGAGCCGCTGAATCTGAGAAAATCTGTAGCTGACGAAGTCCTCTCCCGAGTACTGCCTTAGGACCCTGCCAAAGATCCTCCCTCTTGTTCAAACGACTGAGACCCGGTAACTAGGATCTGCTTGTCCACTTGCTACAGCAAGACCAAATTCAGCTAGAAAACTTTCTTCAAACCAGAGGTACTGTGGGGGATTGGGGTATTTATCATATTGCCATACGATGTGCTTTCTCACTTGAGAAGTGCACTGGCTTAACTTTTGGAGTTGATCTCAACTCCCCTTGCACAGGCTTAACAGATTGTGTTCCTTCAGTGATTTTCTTCACCTATCTGACTTTGTGAAAGACTTTATCCAAGAAGAAGTGAATCAGAACTATTGGCTTGGTCCAATTGACTTTGGCTGTCCTGGCTCCTCAAAGGCGCCCTTCTGAATCGATTGACTTTGGCATTGCTTGTCCCCTCATAGGTTGTAATTTGTTGAACACTTTTTTAAAAAAAATCGTTTATTTATAAATCCACACACAGGAGAAATTATACAAGAGCATTACATGTAGCATCTCAGGTCATGTAACCCAGAGTCCCCATCTCCCACCCCTTGCGTTCCCCGGAAAGCATAGTTCTCAGGCCTTAGTCAGACTGACTTGGCGGCAATGGTGGGTCCTCCATAGCGTGAAGGGCCCTTGCGATCAGGCGCGGGTTGTGGGTCAGGGCCGGATAGTTCCGGTCATAGTCTAGCACTGGCTCCCAGATATCCCGAAATCGATGAAGCAGTCCCTCCCTGGCTGCCGTGACTTTCTCGGCTATCAAAATATCCCAAAGTTTGACCCAACAAAGGGCCATCAAGGGCCCGTCCGCAGACTTCCAGGTGAGGGCCACTGTGATCTTAGCCGCTATTAAGAACTGGGACACCAGGGCCGCTCTTCGACCCGACAGCAGGTATGAGCCTGACAGTGGAATCCCTAGAAGGACCTGTTCGGGCGTGAGCGGAATGGTCATCTGGGTGACGTCTTTTATGGTAGCTAAGCAGAGAGACCAAAACTCCTGCACCCGGGGGCAGGGCGGGTCCACCACATGTGAAAGTAGGATCCTGGGAGGCCGCAAAGTCGCCAACAGTGAGGGTCTAGTGCTGGTTGGAAGTGATGAAGGCGTAGAGGGGAGTAATACCAGCGCAGGAGTAGTTTATGGGCACACTCCCGGTTGGTAATACAGCGGGAAGTCGTCTGTGTTCTTGTCCAAATGTCCACCCATGTATGGTCCTCAATGGTGTGTCCGAGGTCCCTTTCCCATTGGGATATATAGGAAGGCCTGGACTGGAAGGGGTCCTCCTGCAGCAGCCTATACAGGGCCAATATCTTCCCCCGGGCTGGTAGGTCGTTCACCGTCAGTTCCAGTGAGGTAAGGGGTCTTGTGGCCGCCGCTTGGGTCTGTGGGTGGGAGCACCAATGTCTGAGCTGAGCGTAGGAGTACCTATCTGTTTCCGCTAACTGAAAAGTTTAGGGGGGAGTCCCTTTCAAAAAGTTACCCTAAAGTGACGAGGCCCCCTGCGACCCAGTTTCTAAAGTTTTGGGGATGGGCCCCGGGGGAGAAAGCTGGGTTGAGGAAGATTGGGGAGAGCGCACTCAAGTCTCCTGGGATGCCCCGGTGTCTGCGAGCCCACTCCCAGGCCCTAATCGTTTGTTTTGTAGCTGTAAGAGTGCCCGGCCAGCTGTGGCGTAAGGCTGTGGGTAAGAACGGGAGGAAGCGAAGGGGGAGAGAAAGGCAGGATTGTTCGATCTCCACCCATTTCGGTCAACCTGTAGCAAGCCCCCATGCTTGGAGGTGGGCCAGCTGTGCCGCCATATGGTATTTACGGAGGTCGGGAACCCCCAGGCCTCCCAATCTCATGCTGGCCATCATTGTTCTCTGCGGGATGCGCGCTTTCTTCCCCTTCCAGATAAAGTCCAGATTCTTCCTTTGGAGCCGCTGCAAAGGGGGGAGCGGAATGGTGATCGGGGGGCGGCACAGGCATAGAGGAGGTGAGGAAGTAATTCTGCATGCCGTGATCCGGCCTAGGAGGGAGAACTCTTGGGGTTGCCAGCGGGTCAGATCCTTTTCTAGTGCCTCCAAGAGTGACGGGAAGTTAGCCTGGTAAACATCCGTTGGGCGTGTGGGGATCTGAACCCCCAAATAGGGGATCGATTTGATGCTCCACTGGAACGGACCTCTCTCCACCAGGGCCTCCCGTTCAGCTGGCGTCATGCCCACTCCCAGCGCCACCGACTTTTGAAAGTTAATCGCGGATCCCGAGACCATCCCAAAGTTGTGGATTTCGTTTAAGGCCTCACTCATGGATCTCTCAATGTTTGTAATGGTAAGCAGAACGTCATCCGCGTAGAGGGCCACTTTATGTTGCGGAGAGCTGGTGCTCAGGCCACTGATTCAGGGGTTTTTCCGGACTCGTTGAGCCAGCGGCTCCATGGCCAAAGCAAAGAGCAGAGGGGATACAGAACATCCCTGCCTCATTCCGCATGTGAGGGAGATTGGGTCCGACAAGCGGCCGTTGACTCTCAGCCTCGTCCTGGGGGACTGGTAGTTCGCAAGGATCATCTTCTGAAAGGTCAGACCGAAGCCAAAGGACCCCAGAGTGAGACGCAGATAAGACCAGTCCACCTTGTCGAACGCTTTGGTTGCATCCAGTGCCAATAAAACTAGCTGTTGGGAATCCCGAGTGGCGATTTCAATGAGTTCCAGGGCCCTGCGGATGTTGTCTTTCGTCGACCTGTGGTTTATGAAGCCTGTTTGATACGGGTCTATAATATTAGGGAGGATAGGTGCCAGACGATTGGCCAAGACTTTAGAATATATGTTGGCATCCAGATTCAGCAACGCAACGGGTCTATACGAGCTAATATCATGAGGGTCTTTCCCAGGCTTGGGGATAAGGACTGTAATAGATTCTTGCATCGTTGCGGTGACCATACCAGTGGCCACGAATGAGTTGAAGAGGTGGGCGAGGGGGGCCACTAATTGGGGCCGGAAGATTTTGTAGAAGCGAGTGGAAAATCCATCTGGGCCCGGGGCTCTAGATTTTAAGCTCTTAATGGCCGCCTCCACCTCCTCGGTTGTAATCGGGGCTTCCAGGTCTTCCCTGGCCGCCGGGGTCAGGTGTGGTAGGGCCGCCTCTTGAATGTATGAGTGCTGCTTGATCGGATCCCTCGGGCCGCTGTCATTATTTCCAGGTGGTGGGCGGTTGCCAAGCGTACTTTCTCATGGTCAGCGTAGTGGATCACCCCCTGCGGATCACGGAGTCCTAACATAGTATTCCTGCTCTTCGCCTTTGCCAGTTTGTTAACCAGGAGCTTGTTGGCCTTATTGTTGTGGGCGTAGTACCATTGCTTAGATTTGGTTAGCAGGTTCGCCGCAGCCTCAGCATAGTGGGCTTCTAGCCGTTTCCTGGCCATTTGCAGGATCCTGTAAGATTTGGGGGCCCAGCTCTTCCTTTTATCTGTAGCCTCAGCCTCGCGGACTGCAGCTTCCAAGGCGGCGCGCGATGCCCGCTTTCTTTTGTGGAATGCGGCACCCTGGGCAATTAGCTCGCCTCTGAGGACCGCCTTCATGGCATCCCAGGTGTTGGCCGGGGACGTGTCCTCGTCCCGGTTTTCAACGAAAAAGTTCTTAATGGAGTTGGCGATTGAGTCCCTCACTGCCATGTCTCCCAGGATAGGGTCATAGAGGCACCACCGGCGGCGTGGAGGGGGGTCTGGGTCATGAGACCGCAGGGTCAGAGCAACTGGGGCATGGTCCGAAAGGATCTGGGGGCCAATTATCACATCATCAGTGAAAGACAGGATCTGTGGGGAGGTCAAGATCAGGTCAATTCTGGAAAAGGTACGATGCACATATGAGTAGAAGGTAAAGTCCCGTTCGTCCGGGGATAGTACCCTCCAAGAGTCCACAATGTTCAATGTGCGAAACAGGTGGAGCAAGCCGGTGGCCAACTTCAAATATCTAGAAGACGGGGGGTGAGATCTGTCCTTGAGAGGGTCCAGAGCCCCATTAAAGTCTCCTCCCATGACAACATGCCCCTCGATGAATGGGAGGAGAGAGTCCTCAAGGTCCTGGTAGAAGCTCTCCTGATACTCATTCGGGGCGTACACCGAGATGAGGGTGTAGAGCTGACCAGGGATGGAGCAATTGACTGCAATGAAGCGACCCTCCTTGCACCGTAGTGAGTCAAGGATCTGATGCCTCAGGTCTTTCGCGAATAAAATAGCAGTGCCACCCTTCTTAGTGCCGTTAGAGGCGAGGAATTGTAGCGGAAAGAGCCTGCTTCGCAGGCGTGGAAAGTCTGCCGGAATCAGGTGCGTCTCTTGCAAAAAAGCGATCGAAGACCAGTCGTCTTGTAGCCTCTGTAGGATTGATTTCCTCTTCGGGGGGAGTTCAGGCCCCTAACGTTCAAGGTGGTGAACTTGAGTTTCAGGTGAGGGGGTTGATCTGGGCGATCCTCTTGCTGAGGGGAAGGGGGTCATGGGGGAGTTAGGTCAGCCATGGACGTGAGAGCATGATTGAGTTGGAGTCTCCTGTGGTCGAGGGTTTTTAACTGGTCTAACTGGTCTCCAATGGGAGAAAAGCACATTAAAAAACGACCTCCAACAGTAGGACCAAAGTGTGGCCAGGTGGGTCGATTTAGAACTATCGACATGGCCCCTAGGCGCCAGGGCTGTCATTCGACAGCACCAACATGTTTGAAAGTCTCTCCAAGGGTAAAGTGATGACATCCACCTTGGAGGGGGTTATGGACCGCGTCGGATCCGCGGCAAAATGTAAAGGCTTCAGGTCGTTCCAGAGTCATGGCTCCAGTGCAGGCATTAAGGCGTTTCATTTAGGTTTGCAATTTCTCTGCATTCTGGACCATGGGGTCCGTTTCGGCTTTGGGGAGATTGCGTCTGAGGCCGGGCTTGATCGGCCCAGAGCGGAGAGGTCTGAGGTCTCAGGGGAGTCCGGACGGAGGATTGACACCGCTTTGTTGAGGTGGCTGATGGTGCGCTGAGTGCCCTTGTACGAGAACTGTAGAGCCGTAGGAAAGAGCCATCGATAATGGATCTGCTGATCCCGAAGAAAGAGTGACAAAGGCCGGAGCATCCTGCGCTTTTGAAGAGTCAGCGGGGAGAGGTCTTGGAAGATCTGTATCCGGATTCCCTGGAATGAGAGCTCATCCTTAGAACGGCCAATCGCTGCTATGGCCTCCTTAGTGGTGTAGAAGTGGACCCTAGTAATCACGTCCGGGGGGGAGTCCGTATCAACCCCTCGGCGAGGGCGCAGCCTGTGGGTCCGATCCAGCCGAAGTTGAATCTCATCCAAGTCTGGCAGGAGGGACTGGAAGAAGGTGCTAACGTATTCCGGGAGCTTCCGATCAGAGATTGAGGTGGGCACCCCACGAAGGCGTAAGTTGTTGCAGCAGGAGCAGTTTTCCAAGTCCTGTTTATGTTCGAGGATTTCGGTTCTTGCCACCAGCGACTGGGCGGCACGTTGAATTTCCGTTAATGAGGCGGAGTGGTCCGTGGTCAGGTCCTCGACCTCGCCAACCCTCTGTTCGATGCCAGCGACTCTTTGCTCGGTCTGCTCCAGTTTGGCGGTGAGTTCCGACATGCAGGCTCTAAATTCCGATTTGATATCGCTCATGAAAGCTTGAAGATCCTCCTTAGTTGCGAGCGTTCCGCCACTGTCGGATGCCTTCTGGGGGGGTAAGCTTGAGGGGGTCTGCTTTCCCACCCTTCCCCGAGGCCTGCAGCATAGCAGAGATGTCGGCTGATTTAGGAGGCTTCAGTGCTTTGGCCATAGCTCTGAGGGGAGGGGTCGTTGCCCGAGGGTGACTCCCGTGTTCACGTTTTGCAAGGGGTTGAAGAGGGCGGCCAAATAGATGTGCGGGGTGGGTAGAACCTGGGAGTCCGAGGCAGTGGAGCGGACAGGTTAAGAATCCAGCTTCTCACGAAGCAGAACAGTTCATCAAAGTTGACCAGTCCAGCGAGCTGGGCGGCCGCCTAGGAAGATGGCGGCGGAGGCCGGCACCTCCGGCTGGTGGCAAGAAGACGTGGGCAGGGGCACCCCAGGAAGTCGCAGGGGGGACACACTCCGTATGGGGTCAGAGTAGGTGGAGCTCGAGGGCCCTCCTGGCAGGGATAGTTGGCGCCCAGAGGGGGTGTTGCGGTAGGCCTCAGGGCAGCCCCGGGGGGGGCAGAGAGCAGGTAGCAGAGATTTACCCCTTAGCTGAGGGGCTAGAAGTCACAAAGTCATCCCAGGGCGGTATGTGTGGCTCCACGCAAATCGGGGCCACGCTGTAGCTGGGGGACTCTGGGGTGAAAGCTGGCAGGGGCACCTCAGGAGTCGGGGGGTGCTGGGGCAGGGCTGAGGAGCAGCCCACCTCACCTGAGTGGTGTGCGTGGTTGTCCTCCGAGCCGGGGCCACGCTGCAACAGGAAGGCCTTCGATGGTAGCCGGAGGAGGCAGGGCCCTACCCCTGAGATCAGCAGGCCAAAGATGAGCAGGAGCGCCCCAGGAATCAGAGAGGGTGCTGAGGTAGAGCTGAGGGGCCGCCAATCTCAGCCGGGCGACGTGTGTGGCTCACACTCGAGCCGGGACCACAGGGGGGCCTCCGGTGGTAGCCGGGGGAGGCAGAGCACCTCCCCTGGGAGCAGCAGGCAGCAGGCAGAAAATGGGCAGGGGTGCCCCAGGAATCGAGGGGTAGGGGGTCCGTAGAGAGAGCAGGGATCCCAGCGAAGGGAGGCGGCGTCGGGAGCCCGCCGAGTCGGGTGATCACAGGGCACCGGCAGCAGGCCTCACAGCACATCGAGGATCAGGCACAGGGGGGATGTTGCGGTGCAGGGTGTTGGGCGGGGCAAGCCTCTTGCGTGGGCCCGCCGCCACCAGGCACGTCTCAGGGGCAGTTGATGACAGCCAGCTGCCAGCCTGGAGCGGGTCACGAAGATGCGGCCGCCATTTTGGGCCGTGTTACGGGAGCAGACCCTCAAGCTCCCCGTCGCGTTTTCGCCGTCAGCGAAGGCGTTATGCCCCCAAAACGCTGCTATCCGTAGCCCGGAACCACAGTAGATGAAAGCTCCCCATCACGACCAACAAACTCAGCTGGACACAGGCAAAATGAACGCTGAACCGCGGATCCAAGTGGAGGCCATCAGAGGAGCTGCCTCATCGCTGGCGCTCCAGGCCACGCCCCCTTGTTGAACACTTTTACTGGTGGGAAAGGCTTACCTAGATTTCATTAGAGTATTCAAACTGTCTTCACATTATAAGAAAGTATATTCTAACCTTTCTGTTTCCCTAACCCTTCCTTCCTGAAATCAAGAGACTAAAAAAAGTATATTGGTGTTTATGATAAATGCAATACTATCCTTGTTATTGAAGTCCCTTCAGGCTGTAGGAGAAATGTATTAGCATGACCAAAGAGTATTCACCAAATGTATTGACTTTGTAAAGTGATTCCAAAGTTTGCTGGGCTGTTACAAACAATTGCCCTTTTTAAGAATGCTTAATTAAAACTGATGTGTAAACAAATAAATATTTATAACTGAAACCTTGAGAGTGTAAGTGTTACTTGATTACTTGTATTGACTGATTTCATCAGTACAGCTCTGCAGCTCACTTTTACCCCTCTTGAGATGGCCTGGCTGCTCAGTCACACTACCAACTTGTGTAGTACAGACCTATACCCAAAGGTGGGTTACCTAATACCAAGCAGATAGATCTTGTGTAGTCTCACACAGTGTGACTGCACTAATTCTTACCTAACAGTGTCTGCTATTTAGTAGAACAGGTTGGAAATAAGTATTAAAAAGATGATGTGGCTTTACAATTGTCATAAGGGGCATTCCTGTATGAGTGTCCCTCCATGCTCCAGGACCCACATCTTCCTCTGCTTGCCTTATTTATTTACATCACTTCTCTTTTTCCAACAAGCTGCTAAGAAGCGAATTTGCAGTGCTGTGCTTGAGGCGTATCCCCTCCACCCGTTCACAGTAACTTTAAGGTACAGTTTTCTAAGCGTTTCCTTCAATTTCTTTAGAGTGAGCTCTTCCCCATTTGAGTTTTCCCTTTGTGTAGATATTTTCATTGGTAACAGCGACACATACACAAAGGAACACAGATTCATGCATGTAGAATTTCCACTTTTCTCCTCAGAAACAATCATGACACTTATGCGTTTTTTAAAGAATCAAGTGAGACGAGGAATGTTACAAGTTGACAACAAATGAGTTGACAGTGTCAATTAAAGGATCTCCTACACAAGTCCCCAACCCCACATACCCTACGTTAGAACATCCCAAAATGTTAGTAATTGAGCTTACGCCCTATCGCTCTTATCACTGCGCTCCAATGACCTGCCCTCTGCCCACACGCAGAGAACAAGGCATGGGATTGGAGAAACAAAAGAATGGGGGATTCAAGAGGAACAAAAAACATCTCCATATTGTTCACCTGAGGCCCAAAAACCCCAATGATTACCTCCAATAATCTCTCTCAGTACCCATGAGCTAGCAGATGGTTACAAACTTCGCCAAATGTCCCTATCTTCAAACCCATCACACCCAAACGCAATAGACACGTCATCATAGCTAAACCCTGGATGTTATACTTTGTTATTTTTCACTGCTTTCAGGAAATCCTGGGTACACAAGCAGTCCTTTCCCCAAAATGTCACTCCCAATCAGACAGGATAGCACACTAAAGACTGTTAACCCAATGCCATTAACCTTTTCCCAACTGCTTCCACCCCTTCTCTTGACCATGGACTCCAAGCACAGGTTTGCGAACATCAACACCCTACTATCCCCGATCAGAATCTCCTTGGCATCGCTTCAAACCGGTTTCCCTTTTGTCCGTTCCTGTTTACGCAAGCAGTACAGTGTCTCCTCCTTTACTGGCTGCCTTTTTCCCTTGCTGGACAATCGGGTTGCTTGGATGACCTCCACCATAGGCCATTGACCCTCCTCTGGCATTTCCATGATCAAAAACAACTTCATAAAACAGCATAGTTCATCCGATATAGTTCCACCTGGGAAACCTGGACCTTTGTGTTTGCCATCCTCGGGCAATTCACCATTCTTCCCATCTTCCTTAGTAGTCTCAAAATTTTGTCTGATCTGAAGAAAATGCAGAGTTGGCAGACTTCGTCTTCCAAAATGATTCCCCCTGGCTTTTCTGAGACAGTAATTCTGGCCATGATAGCCTCTAATTTATTTTCACCAGTGAAACCCATGGCCTACAACTATCCTAGTTCTTGTGCATGAACCCCATGAATGCCAAAAGGAAAGTGCCCTCTTCTCCTCTTTTCTCAACAATCATCGCCAGTAGTTGATGGCAGCATTTCTTGCCTCCATTGCCACCTCCTTTGATCAGCCTCCAACATTTGACGAAAAGTTACCCACTTGAAGCAGCTTCTGCTGACTCGTCCCCTCTCACAGTCTGCATTTCATGGTTATATGTGATTTAATCAATGGAAATGAACATCGAGAGGGAAGCTATATATTTTCTGACCCACTAAACACCCTTCTCAACATATTTTGAGGCTGGTACAATTATATCTATAAACTCCAGTCCTAGAATATTTGGGGAAATAGTTGGATAGAGGCTTAAAGAAAATATTGCTTCGCCCTCCCTACCACTAGGTAACAATGTTTTCATGAATGCAGACAGGGGTCTGTTCCACCAAGTAGAATTCTTCTTGCATCTGACTTTTCTTCTCTCCCTTTTCGCAATCTCTGCGGCCCAGTCTAGGTTGAAGTGCTTCGGCTCCTCACATCAGCATCTCCATTACAGCTCGGATCCCGCTGTAAACAAGCAATGTTCATCGTGCCACACGGAAGATGCTTCACTCAGATGCATATTTTTAGCTGCAAGCACAACAGCTCCTCCAATGATCCTGATCATGTTCGAAGCACTTGTACTCCGCCAATTCGATTGATACTGAGGCCTTCATCCTCTCCCTCTGTTCATTCTTCACGTTATGTGATTGCCCCCACAGTAGCGTTTACTCTAGTGCAGGCCTAAACCCAAGGAGTTAACTCTTCAAAATGGGGAGTGTCACATGACACAGAATATAATAATCAACAGCACCCTTTATAGTATACGGAACTGCAGGTAAATCCGGCCACCCCACCACCAAACTTGTAGTGTGGCTGTCCGGAAACATGCCGGTAAACGGAATAACCGGCATGATAATTCCGGACTGCTATACTTATAATGAGGCCCAATGTCTCTACATTTTTCCTGCTGAGTTAGAGGGTATCCTGACCTAGCACCCCCATCTGCCTTACCCTGTTGTAGAAAGATCTACTCCTTCATTGCACTTACAAAAGTATTGACTTTCCTGTTATGTGTAACCTTCAATTGGGCAGGATGCCAGATATACGAAGGGATTCGTACATCTAGCAAACGTGAAAGTAGAATAACCCATTTCAGCTAAATCACACATGCCACAGCGCCATCCAGTAGCCATCACTGGAAGTTCACCCCTAGTTCAAAGCCACATAGGCAACGCATTGTGAATATCTAAATGAGCTGAAATGCATGCTTTTAGCTCCAGAAAATTGCTATTATACTATAGTGCTCTGCTATTTTATGCATAGCTTTATCAACACAAGAAAAGATAGTTCTTAAGTAGGCAGACAACTGTTTAAGGAATAACCCTTTTCGGGATCATCACTAAAGTATAGTCTGACATTCTTGTGGTTGGAACATTTTGTTTTATAAAAGTAAGAAAAAACGTTTCTCCTGGACTGTCAGCCATTTCATCTGAGTCCCACATGCCACAGCGCCACCCAGTTGCCATCACTGGAAGTTTACCTCCTAGTCAGAGGTACATCAGCAATGCTTTGTGGGTGTGCAAATGAGCTCAACTGCCTGCTTTTAGCTCCTGAGAATTGTCTTTCTCTTTTAAGGCACTGCTATTTTATACATAGTGTTATCAACCCAAGGCAGGCATAGGTTGATAAAGCTATGTATAGCTTTATCTGCTCCACCTGCTTTCACCAGATGTTGAATGGTGCAGTCATGAACAGACCTGGATGGCGTAATCCTACCAATTTCAGACCTGATTTGCAAGCCAAGTGTAGAGGAGGAGCCAAGTGCCTCTTCCGGAAGTCCCGCCTCCATTTTACCTATATGTTGAAAACCGGAAATTGTGAAATGCGCAACACCAGTAATGGTACCTATACCACGAAGAGTCCTTGAAATAAGGTATCCATTGAGAAAACCCTATAGGATGTCTCCACAGAGAAATTACGGTGTTCTGAAGGAAGTTCCGGAAGAGGTGTGATGATGAATGAAAGAGAAGACTGGTGACGTCACATGAAGCAGAAATGATGCACCCAGAAGAGATGCCAATGAAGAGAGTATATAAACCTCATAGATCCTGATGACGAAGTAAAGAGTCGAGTAACATTTTGTGAGCAAAATGAAGATTGCACTTGCGGAGAGCACTGAAGAAAATGCAAGCCGTTTTACAATTGTACAGATGCTGTAACGCAGGTAGACTAAGTAATCATGAGGCTGGCTACATGTAGTGAATATACTGCAGGCGGTGCAGCCAATATATATATAAGTGTGTATAGAATCTGGATGTTCCACAACGCATTTTTAGCAAACTAGGACCCCATGAATAGAAGGGCTGAAAGTGTGGCGCAATACAAGAAAACAGATGATGCTGAAGGAAGATTCACAAAGGCTTGTCTGGCCCAGTGTCAAAAGTTGGGGCCACCAAGAACCTGGTTATCTATTCGAGAAGATAAAACGAACGTGGGAAGCAAGACGAGCTTCTGTTGAGGCGTAATGGAAAAACACTAGAAGTGCCAGGTTTTTATTCATTTAATAGTGTTAAATGGGAAGAAGGAGCTCAAAAAACGGTCTCCTGTCACATGGTCAGATGAAAATAGACTTTTGGCACGCTACACTGAGACCAGAAGATAAGGCCATGCTCAAACTCCCTTTTATTCTCATGCACAGTGATCCTTTGCAAGGCCGAGTTCAAAGGACTAATTGAACGGCAGACAGCAGGAGTGATGATAGATGATGGGCTAATTGGGTGGGGAGGCATGGTCAAGTCCGACCCTCCCGCACCTGGGGTACCAGCGTGCCTGCTGCTAGCGAGTGGAATATTCCACAAGGGTACAAGCGTGCCAACCAATTATAGAGGGCCACGTAGCAAAGAGCCCTATAGTTTGAAAGACAATGAAACGTTGTGTATTTCTATGACACGGAAGATGACTTACACTAGGAGTGGGCATAGCTGTCCACCTGACTTTAAAAATCCAATCACAGTCCAGTCCCCCATAGAAAGTATACTTGGATGTTTCCTTTAAGCCTATCATAAACCCCTCTAGGTTGTCGCTTATTTTTCCACGTAGTATGACAACAGCGATGACGAGTCTTTGCTATAAATATGTGTTTTTTCATATGAAACATTGAGGATGCTTGTGCGACGTCCGTTGATACCCATTGTACTCCCTGTTTTAGGTCATTGTTAATAAAACAGCTACAGATTTGCCAACCTCCTGAGTCGGTCTGATTATTGGTGCGAGAGTAAGGTCTGCATCCCCATCCATCCCAGATAGTGCTACCTCGTTTAAAAGGGCCTACAGGTTCACAATGTAGTTAGAATTCCATTTGAGAAAGGAAGAAAAAAAGGCAAAATAACAAAAGTCCCCATTTGCTGTGCAAGGCGCTCAGCACTGTCAAAGACAGAGAAAAGCACTGAGGGCTGTTGCCGTTGGGCAGGGTCAGCAGGCCTAGACACCCCCAAAACCTTTGCTGCCACGCTCAGTCTCACAATGAATTTAAAGGGGAGGGTGTGTTATAGGAAGTATAGGTGACAGGGCGTAGGATCATGTCTTTGTTTTGCTACCACAAGAGACTCCTGCGGAATAAGGCTGAAAGGTGAATTTTGTTGGTCAGCTCCCTGAAGCCCATCACCATCTGGCATACAGGTATTAATGTAGCGATCACATATGCAGTCTGCAATTCTGCATTAGGGGAAGGTAGGAAAACAGCATGCCCGGAAGAGACTTGTGCATGAGAGCCATCCTTACATATTTTAACACGAAGAGCCAGTTCTCGGAAAGTAGAGCCTGAACCCTATCATTGAAGTGACAGTGCTGAGCGCCTTGCACAGCAAATGGGGACTTTTGTTATTTTGCCTTTTTTTCTTCCTTTATTCAATTTCCCTTGCCACCCGGACACCCCCGTCTCTGCTTTTAATTCGGATTTAACAGCTCGCTCAGTGCATTCTTCTTGCGGCAAGCATTATGTGGTGGCAGACTTGCATAAGCATTGCCTTGAGTGTTTTGGGGCCTGAGCACGGGTGAGTTGACTGTACGTCATGTCACGCTTTCTCACAGCAGGTCTTGTGCTGCAGAACTTAGAAGTATTGTGCACCCGGTATACCACACAGACACCCAACATGGTATCTGGCTTCAGCCTTGATTTGGACTCCTACGTTAACAGCATCATCCTCCTCTTCTGAAGATCGATTATTTTTATTGTTTCCAGCAGCTAATACATTTTGATGCCATGGTTCAGTATCGTATTAAGAAGATTATTCACCAGTCTGTCCCATTGTGTCATGAAATCTGGGCCAGCCTGTCAATTAGAAGAAGTCCTGTCTCACAACCATTCCTAATATCAGGTCCACCAGCTTCCCGTGAGACTCCGGGATCCGGATTGTTTTCCCCACTTTGGAAATAGTTTCAATATCAAAATTAGTCAATCATTTTCTGGAGGTGCCGCCCAATAGTGCCCTGGTGGTTTATATGGCTTGATGCATTCTAGCTGTCCCTTTTGCCTAGCTGAAAGTGAGGCAGCTCCAGCTTCCATCATGTTGGGATCATAGGGTTAGGGAAACAGTCAGACACGATTCTCATTCCTCATGAGAATCCAGATCTAGAATGCAGGTACAGCAAACAGAACCTTCTGGTGGGTATCCCACTGCAGGATTCTCCATTTTAGCATGGAATGACTTCAGACCCGTTTCTCACATGCTCGGGGGCAATCTAGAACATCTTCAAACGCATGCTCTATGGCCTCAAGAGCAGAATCACTCAACGTAAATGTTCTGGTGCTCCTTGCAATATTCAAGGCTCTGAAACCATTCCTACCTGTCATTCAAGATCCTTCAGTTCTTACAATGATAAACAGCATGATGTCTTTGTTTCATATAAACAAGCAGGCTGGACAAACTCTCCCCCTTTTCTTCTTGCAATTCAGCTGCGGAAATCGCCTATTCACTATCATGTATTGATCCATGCTGTTCATCTGGCAAGGGAACTGAAAGGGAAAGCAGGCAGGCTCAATCACCTATTTCCTTCCAACCACAAGTGGCAGCTCTAGGGCTCAATTGTGGAGACGATGAGCCTCATTACGAGGTTGGGGGTAGCCATGGCGCTATTAGCGCCATGGCTGCCTCCAAACTCGTTCCGACTCCGCCCTGGTGAATGGAGCAATTACCGGTCCATTCCAAGGTTGGCAGGACCGGTAATTCCCCATTCACCAGGGCCATTCCCCATTCCCATTTGAGCACCCATTGGGCTCAGTGGCAATGGGAAAGGCGCTAATAACGGTACCGCAAATTGCAGTACCGTTATTAGCTCCAGAGTCCCTTTGCGGGTCCCGTCCTTAACACCTGGAAAAACCAGGCGTTAAGGGAGGACCCGCAAAGGGAACTCGTAGTAGGGCGGTAAGGGATTACCGGCACCGGTGCCCTTACCGGTGCTGGTAATCCCTTACTGCCCACCTCGTAATGAGGGCCGATATTTCAAGATTGGGGAGCTACTGAGGTGGATTTATTAGCAACTAGACAAAATTGGTAATATCATCTTTACTCATCCTTGATGAGTAATAGCTTAGAATCTTTGGGTGATGACTTACAGATTCGGTGGGACCATAAGAGGCTTTAGAAGTTTTCCCCCCATTCATCTGATGCCCAGAGTTCTATCGACATTCCATGAACATTCTCCACTGCTCTCCAATTCTTGTAGCCCCAAACTGGCCATCTTGCATATTGTTCTCAGACTTGCTGAGCCTGAAACAGGAAGACCATAATCTTCTCCTCTTTTTGCTGGAATGTTCTAAGCTAGCAGGGGCAGATTGGCCTGATTTTACATCCCTACCCTTAATCGATGAGCTTAGGGGCCTGATTTGAGACACATTATGGTGATCTAGGCCTGTCTGATCAAAATCTGGTTGTTCTTTGGGTCGCTAGGAAGCAGTCTGCTTGTCTACTATACAAGAGCAAACGGACATGTTTGTGTCACTGGATACTTGAAACCAATTCTGATGTTCGCTCTTGTTCCCTGGACCACTTTCTTTCTTTTCTAGCATCTTTAGAAGCTTCAGCTGTCAAGACTGAATCTTGTAGGACTTACTTACATGCTGTTGGTGCATATAGAACTCCCCTCAACTCCTTTTATCCAGTGCCAATCCGGTCAAGAGGCACATTGATGGCTGCAGTTTTAACGTGATATAGTCAAATTATAGATAGGCCTTCATTACAACACCGGCGCTAAACCATGGCGCTATTAGCACCATGGTTGGTGCCGGTATTGTAACGAGTCCGCCAATGTTCAATGGGGAATTACCACCCCATTCCAAGGTTGGCGGGGCGGTAATTCCCCTTTGAACATTGGCCCTTCCCCATTCCCATTTTTGCCCCATAGGGCTCAATGGGACTGGGGAAGGCGGTAAGTACGGTACGGCAAATTGCAGTACCGTACTTACCTCGAGAGTCCCTTTCCGGGTCCCTACTTTAACGGCTGGTCTAGACCAGCCGTTCAGGTCGTGTCCCGCAAAGGGACCTCGTAGTAAGGCCCTAAGTGGTTAACGGCACCGCAGCCTTTTACGGCGCCGTTAACCACTTAGCGCCAGGGTCGTAATGAGGCCCAAAGTATCTTTAGAACTTTTCTTTACTAACAACTTAAAAAGCTATAATTATAATTGCATGCCCAATTTTCATAAGAAATACTGCATAACGATGACAAGTGCACGGCAAAACAGATCAAATTTTGATTTTTGCAGGAACTTCGCCACACAACTATTTGGCTCATAAAGGTAAGCTTTTCATACAAACAAGCATCAAACAGCAGATCTCAGATTTATCATAATCAGCTTCCTAGATTGATTAGGAATATATTTTTATTCTTTTCTTTTCTGCGTTGTTCAAGTGCTTAAAAACGTACATGTTAACGTACTAACACAGACACATCCAAAGTTATTTTACTTTTTTAAAACGTTCATTATTAAAGCACTTGGTATCACATTTTATGCGCACAAAATATATAGAACATAGACGCAGTAAATGAAATCATCAGGACAATCCATAGCAGACTCGGGACATTGAGAGACCTAAACACATCCAAGGATCCTTGTGCACACCTAACACTGGCAAACCATGAGGGGGGTCAGTGCAATGAGGAGACAGCCAGTAAACATAGATTATACAGGGGGAGCATCATCCTGCGTGCGCTGCACATACATTTTGAAGGGTTGCCAAATGTTAATCGAGCGATTTCCTGCCGTCCATTGGTCCTCAGTGTCATTAGCCCAGGTTACATCACGTAGCCACTGCGTAACTGTTGCGCTGTGGGTTTGAGACACTGTAGTAATATGCACCACACTGCCAGTAGTAAACATCGACCAGCAAGTTTGCGCCTGCGCCCTGTTAGGGCTTCAAATATATGAAAAGGACATTGCAAAGGGGTGGCAACCAGTTGACAATCAAACACATCAGTATGGGTAGCACACACATCATTCCAGTATCCATCAAGTTTCAGGCAATTCCACACCATATGAAAGTAGCCTGCATCATCTGCCCCACACCTGGGGCAAGAGCCCGTAAGAGCTTGGGAGAAGAGCTTCAACTTTGCCGGGGGGAAGTGATATCTATGAAGCTGTAGTAGGGGAAACCTGGAGGTATAAGAGACCTATCGGATTTGTGGGCACATCTCCCTCAGAGCTCGTCAGTGATTTCCAGGTCCATGTCACGTGCCCATTTGGATTGGGTCATGTGGGTGGCCATTTGAGTATGATCCCGGACCATACTATATTACGTAGACACCATACCTGGGGTGGCGTACGCACCCATAATAAATTCCAGCATAGGGTCATTGGAAGGCATCGCTAGAAACTTTGCACACGCCTGCTTGAACACTCTACGTAACCCAGTTTAGCAAAGCCACTGTGACGTTTTATGGTGCCCAAGTCTGGGAACATCCTCCGCCATTATAAAGTTTGATTCCCTATATGCATGTTCCAGCTAGCCAAACCCATTCCTTACCCACTGTTGCTCTGTAGATTCTTGCCCCTCCCCTGGAAGGGCCAGAATACAGTTCCATAAGGGCAAGCCCCAATGAAAAGGATGGGCCACACCCAGAAGTCTCCAGCTCTCATACCAGGTTAACACAGTCACACTCACGGGGTCACAGGGCCATGAGTTTGCAAACAACAGTGGCAGTACCAGTGATATAATATCTTGTTCCCCCGCCAAATATTTTTCAAGTTTTACAAGTTGAATGGGGACACCGTTTACGAACCAAAAAGCAGCATGCTGTGCTTGGGCTGCCATGCAGTATATCCTAAAATTAGGAGGCGCAAACCCCCCCTGTGTGTAGGACATAGACAGTGTATCCCATTTAAGGCGCACCGCCCGAATGCCACATAAGTATTAATGCTGGTATTGAGTTCCTTAAAGAAGCCCTCCCAAGGCCATAGTGGGATTTTATGAAAAAAATAAAGACGTTTTGGGATGACCACCATTTTAAACAGTGCAGTTTTGCCCGCAACGATCAATGGCAATCGTGCCCAAGCCTTGAGCTTACCCATGAGGTGAGACATGTATGCAGCATAGTTGCAATCAAACTAGGGACGTGTGATGCCTGGTTACCATGACCCCTAAGCATCGTATCTCTTGTGGGGACCATGAGAAGCAGAGCAGGCCTTGCGGCTCCATCGCTGCATCTGGCAGGGGGAAGATATCAGACTTGGGGCAGCTCAACCGTAGGCCAGATATCTCCCCAAAAGTGTGAACACCCTGCATAACCGGGCAAGGTGTACTTGAGGTTCCCTCACATAAAGTCTGCATCGTCTGCATAGAGAGATACAATCTCGGGTTACCCTGACAGGGGGACACCTCTGTGTCTATGTTTCTGTCTAAACAGGTCTGCTAGAGGTTCTATAATTATGGTAAATACTAGGGGTGATAAAGGACAGCCCTGGCATGTGCCCCTGGCTATGCTAAATGGGGCTGAGAGCACCGCATTTGAAATGACCCTGGTAGGTAGAAAGGCATATAGCAGCCATACCCATGATATGAAACCGGGGCCGAAGTTGCATATGCCCAACACTGCGTACATAGATTACCATGAGACTGAATCAAATCCCTTTTGTATGCCTAGTGTAGCTGTCACTGCCTGGGCAGTCACTTACACCTGATTGAGGATATTAAATATTCGGCATAAATTGAGTGCTGTGGATCGCCCGGGTATGAACCCCAATTGGTTAGGGTGAATTATGTGAGGCATGAACAGTGAAAAAAGAGTGGACAGGATCTTAGCAAAGATTTTGTCATCTGAATTAATCAATGAGAGGCCGCAGGAAGAGCCACAGTGCTCAGGTGGCTTGCAAGGCTTTAGCAGTACCATAATTATTGCTTCTCTCATAGTGGGAGGAAGTATGCGTGACACAAGGGCTTCAAGCCACAGTTCATGAAGGTAGGGAACCAGGAGGTTTCCTAAAGTGCTTGTAGAACTCGGTGATTAGGGCGTCTGGGCTGGGAGCCCTACCAGCGGGTAGGGCATTGATAGCACGGGTGATGTCATCAAAAGGGATGGGAAGGTCTAACAGTTCCCTGGCCTCTGCTGACAGTTGTGTGAGGGGGAGACCTCAAACAGCAAAAGTTATCAATGCCAGCGTGTGAGCAAGGGTCTTAAGTCTGAATAAAAGGCTTCAAACACATGTTTGACCTCAGACAGTGTGTGCACTAGGGTGCCTGAACATCCCAAAAGAGCGGGATGAAGCACTACCAGTCACTTGGTTAATCGTGTGGGCGAGTAATCTGCCTGGCCGCTCACCCACCACATATCACCTTGCAGCCATTGGGCCGTCCAGGGATTGTAGTTCTTTCACAATATTTTCCCTGAAGTCGTCTAATGTCTCCTTAACCTGCAAGAGTGAGCTGAGGGCGTGCACGCCGACTGTTGCTTCTACAAACGCCTGAGATTTTTTAAATGTATTTTTATTTTTAAAACACAAGAACACATAGGTACATACATTGATTAATGAGTCTCTTTTCATTATCCCTTTACTGTCTATCTACCGCCTTCCGCTAAACATGAACTTCCCCTTTCCCCCTCAATCCCACAAACTAGCCAGACTGTGGTATCTCCCTACGTAAAGTCTTGATTTATACACCTATTGTTAACAGTTGTTCCTCTTTGCGTTTCAGTTTCGTCTGTTCTAGTTCTTATTTGGAATAAGGTTAATGTAAGTTCTGTCCAATGTAGCACTTCTTCCCCTCAATCCTGATTTTGCTCGATACACACCTGCTTCCACAACCCGCCTCTGCCGTTGACCATTTTTGCAAATGCCTCCACCATCTCTCTAAAGGCAGACCTTTAACAGACTTCCATTCCATAGCTATGCTACGTTTCGCCAGGACGCTTTCCCCTTCTTGCTTCTCGGAAATACCCCAAATATACATGCTGACAGTGATTGGACATCTAGTTCTATTTGGCCTGTGGACAGTTTCTATGCTACCTCAGACCAAGACTTCCTTATATCATTGCATCCCCAGAACATATGTAGCATTCCGGCATTCTCTTCCTCACATTTCGGGCAGACTTGACTACTGGCCCCTCAGAATCCAGCTAGTGTACTCGGTGTTAGGTAAGCTCTTTGTGTTATGTACACTTGTACATGAACCTGTAATCTAGCATTTCTAGAGACCCTCCTATAGTAGTAAAGCACCTTTTGTCACTCTTTGTCCGAGAAGGTCTTATCCAATTCCGCTTCCCATTTTGCTCCAGCACTCAGTTCCGCTTTGGAGTGGTTTTCTATCAACACATCGTACAATCGTGATATAGTGTGCCCTCCTTCTGAAATGTATATTATCGTTTCTACTTCCTCATGTTCTATTGTGTTGCCTCCTACTTCTGGCCACCTCACCTTAGCTGTACTCAAAATGGATTGGTGTAGAAGGTATTGTCCTACGTGCAGTCCTGTTATATCCTACAGTTCTTGGAAGCTTAATAGGGAGTCTTCACTCCGCAAGTCTCCTATCGTTATGGTCCTGGATGTCTCCCAGTGAAGGCTCACATTTACCTTCAGGCCTCTGTTGTCTGACATCATCGTCGCCAAGGGTATTTGTGGCGATATTGTGTCTCTAATCTTGAATTTTTTACAGGTTCTGTGTCATATCTGTATGCCCAATTTTCGCCAAGTATGGGTATCTGTGCGACGCTTACAGGGGTGCCATAATATCTCTTTCAAGTGAAGGTGTTGTTTCGCCGGTTGTAGGAGAGCTGCGTCTATTGTAGGTTCATCAGCGAGCCAACCCACTATGTACTGCAGCTGGCTCACCAGGTGATACAGTTCAAAGTTTGGGATTCTCAGCCGTCCCTTATCATAAGGTCTCTGTAGAGTACTCAGCGCTACTCTGTGTCTGCCCCCTTGCAATAGGAAGCCTCTGCACTCTTTTTCTATTCTGGTAAAGAATGTTTGGGTTATATTGTAGGGGGTGTTCCCAAAGCAATGGTAGAGTCTGGGTAGTGCCACCATCTTAAGTAATGACGTTCTTCCATTACTGACAATGGCAACTTTGCCCAGAATTTAATTGACTTCCCTCGTCTTTCTAACGCTTTTACAGTGCGTGCTCCTGCCCAAGGGTGTGGTATATATCCAGCCCAAAATACCCAAAGGTGTCTTTTTTTCACGGTAATGGTACTGCTGTAAGCTCCGCCTTGTGCCTAGAAGCATACTTAGCTGGTGGGAATACACAGGATTTGCTTTTATTGATTGTGATTCCGGACAGCGCACTAAAGTTGTCGAATACCGCCAATATGTGCTGCAGATTTTCCACTGGGTCTCGTATATATAGCAGTGTGTCATGTGCATACATAGATATTACGTGTCTCACTCCATCGGGCAGCCTTGTCTGGTACCTTTGCTTAATTCCCATCTCTCAGAAAAAAATGACCCCCGTTTTGACTCTGGCCATGGGTTTTGTGTAAATCAATTTTATCCACTGCATATATTTTGGCCCGAAGCCTAGTTTTACCATAGTCGCGTAGAGCCAGTCCCAGTGGACTGAGTCAAATGCTTTTGTTGCGTCTAGCAAAGCCACGGTCCAGAATTTGTCCCAATCTTTTGTACTACTAATAACGTGGTGTAATCTACGGAAGTTCCAAGAGATATTTCGTCCTGGCACATATCCTGTTTGATCGGGGTGTATTAATTCTGTTATTCTTCTTCTGAGCCTATTTGCTAATAATGCTGTTAAAACCTCACTATCCTGGTTCAACAGAGACAAGGGCCTGTAGGAGCTGCACTCTATTGCATTTTTGTTAGGCTTGGGGAGGGGAATTATCACTGCTTCTCTCATGCTTTCTGGGAGCGTTCCTACTTCGAACGCTTCTGAATATACTTTGAGCAAGACTGGTGCAAGTGTGTCTGCATATGCCTTGTATAATTCCCCGGGTAGCCCGTCTGTGCCCGCTGCTTTGCCCAAGGGTTGTGCTTTAATTATAGAAAGGATCTCCCCTGCCGTTATAGGTTCTTTGAGCATCTGCACGTTCTCTATTTCTAGTTGTGTTAAGACCATTAGTTATAATGCTCCCTGTAGTTCCTCGTATTGCTCTCGCTTGAGTACCACGTACAGCTCACTGTAATATACGTAGAATGTGTTGTTTGCCCCCATGAGTGCGTTGTGCACAGTGACTTCTTTGTTCTGAACAGAGTGTATTGGCATTTTCTTCCTCTCATTCTTGTATAACCGCGCCAGGAGTCTACCTGTTATGTCTCCTTTTGCATGTGTTTTTTCCACCTGTTTCGCAAAGCTAAATTTGCCTAATATTTCCCATTGTATTAGGCATTCCAATTTAACTACCTCTTCTAGATTCCTGTCTAACACACTGTGCTTCTTCTCTGCCTTAGCTAATTCTTGTTCCTTTCTCTTTAGTTCTGTCGTGATGCTTTTACGTACCCCCCGCTTGGGCTCTCATCTCTCTCCTGCTCACTACTTTTAATGTCTCCCATACCATACCTATCGACGCAACGCTGTCTACGTTATCAGTAAAGAATTCCTCTGTGTCTTTCCGCACATGTTCATTGAGTGCTGCGTCTAAGAGGGTCTCGCTTCGTAGCCTCCATGTTGGTACAGCCGGTCTGGGAGCCATTATTTCCCACTTTAGTACTAGTGGGGCATGGTCTGACAATACTCTGGCCCTGTATTCTGCCTCTACAAATTCACTCATGTGTTCCTCGCCCGTGAATAAATAATGTAACCTTGTGGGACCATGTGTGGGGCGGAGTAGTGTGAGTAATCTCTCCGTATTGGATGGAACATTCTCCAAATGTCTACCAGGGTGAAGGATTGTAGTACAGTGTTTAAAATGTTCGCAGGTGGTGCCGGCTTTCTGAACTTGTCATCAGACCTGTCTATTTTAGGGTCTAGTGTGCAATTGAAATCTCCTGCCCACAGCAGAAGACTGTTTCTATACGAACTAAGTCTTGCATATAGGGACCTAAAAAAGGTTGTGGCGTTGTGGTTAGGTGCCTAGGTATTCAAAATGCATACTTCTCTGTTTTCTAGGGTGCCATGGAATAGTACCATCCTACCTTCATCATCAGCTTTAGTGTGTATTAAGCTGAGGGGGACGATGGGCGCTATCCATATGAGTACACCCCTGGTGTAGGTTAAGTATGTGGATCCCACTACCACCCCCCATTTATGCGCTATTTTGTCTAATCTGCTTTTGTTGAGGTGCGTCTTTTGTAGCATTGCTACTCCTATTCTGTTCCTGCGCAAGCATGTAATAGTTCTGTGTCTTTTTACATAGCTGTTGAGGTCTCTAATGCTCCAGGACATTACTTTAATGCTACTCTGCATTGCATTTTTGTAGGGTTGTTCTTAGCTGTAGCCTCTTCTTTATAGCTTTGCTCTTTGAGGTCGAGTCTCTATACATGGTGATGAGTAAGAATACATTGTCTGGCTTCCCCTTTGTTCCCCTAGGTAACTCCCACGCCCCACCCCAACTTAACTGTCTTAACCTAAACCTAAAACATCCAGCTATGCAACGCATGCTCAGACAAACCCGCTTCCGCCCCCTCCCTCCCAGTCTTCCGACCAGGTGCTCGGTGCCCAACAGGTGGGTACGTGTATCGTACCCTAACAAAAGTGTATAGGGAGGTTGGGGTTCCTTGCTGTTCTGTGGCACCCTTCCCTAGGAGACCTTATCCTTGCATCTTCTTCTCCTGCCTTGTAGCTATTTTCCAGAAACAGCAGCTATTATGCCCTATTACCAGCTCTTCCTCCATTCTGCCACCGAGTGACTGCTTTTGGTCTAGTCCTTGCTGCCATCGCTTGCTTTTTGTACTCGGGTTTCTTCATTCCAGCTACCAACCTATATCGGGGCTTGTTCACACTACTATTCTTTTATCAGTCTCGTGCTTCCTCAGGAGTGTCGAAGAACAGTGCCCTTCCATTGTGTATGATCTTCAGTCTGGTCTGGTATATCAGCATATATTTTAGTTCTGCCTTTCTCAGTCTTTCCTTTGTAGAGGAGCAGCTGAATGCCTCTGCAGGAAGTCCCGCCCCTATTCTGCCTATATGTTCGAAACCGGAAATTGTGACATGTGCAACACCAGTAATGGGGCCTATCTCACAAAAAGCCTTTGAGACAAGGTATCTACTGAGAAAACCCTATATGATGTATCGCCAAATAGATGGCGGTCTCCTGAGGGAGATCCCAGAAGAAGTGTGAAGATGTGAAAAGAAGAGGCTGGTAACGTCACAAGAAATAAGGGTGAGGCACTGAGAAGGATGACCGAATAAGGAAATGCATAGACCTTATAGAAACTAATGGCGAAGTAAAGAATCGAGAAGACTTTCATGTGCGGAATGAAGATTGCACGTGTAAAGAAGCACTGCAGAAATGCAAGCCATTTTATAACTGTACAGATGCTGTAACACAAGTAGACTAAGTAATCATAAAGGCTTGCTATACATAGTGAATAGACTGCAGGCGGTGCCGCCAATATATATATATATACAGAATCTGGACATTCAATGTCACAATTTTAGTAAGCTCAACCCATGGAGAAAGAAGGATGGATAGCTATGTGTGTGTCCCAGCAAAGAAATAAGCTGAAGCTCGAAGATGGACCAAAGAAAGGCTGTTTGGCCTGGTGTCAAAAGCTAAGGCAGCCAAAACTGGTTATCAGTCCTTGATGAACAGTGAATGTGAGACACCGAGGCATCCCTTGTTAAGTTGCAAAGAGAAAACACCACGAGTGCCAAGTTTCTTTATTCAAGAGAATTAAATGCTATAATATGGGCCAATTCACGGTCTTCTGTCACGTGGGTCCAGGATGGAAATAGAAGTGGGCATGCAGACCTGAACCTTGATAAGAACATGCTCACACTCCCTTATAGTCCCAGAGAAGAAAAGCTACTACAAGGCCAAGTTCAAAGACAATCTGAATGGCAGAAGGCATGAGTGATGAGAGTTGTTGGGCTAATTGGATAGGGAAGTAGGGTCAAGTCCACCCACCAGCACCTGGGATACCAGCTTACGTGCTGCTAGGGAATCGAATGTTCCAGAAGGGTACAAGCGTTCCAGCTAATTGTAGAGGACCATATAACAAAGGGCCTTATAGTTTGAGAGCCAATGATATGCTGTCTACTCAATAACTGTTGAAGATGACTTGCACTAGGAGAGGGCATACATTGTCCACCTGACTGCAGAGACCCAATCACAATCCAATCCCTTATAGAAAGTGTACTTAGATATTCCCCTTCACCCAACCACAATATTACGTGGGTTTTCTTAGTTTGCCACGTAGTATGGCGTCACGTATGATGAATTTTTGTTATACAAGAATGCTTTTTTATAAAATACTTTGAGACTATATTGTGCAACATCTGTTGATGTCTGTTGTAACTCCCTTTTTTAGATAATTCAGAATACAACAGAGACAGTTTGCCAACTTCCTGAGTCAGTCTTATTATTTGGTGTAAAAGTTATTCTCCATCCCATCCATCGTACAAGGTGTTGCCTCGATTAAAAGGACCACAAGGGTTCACCTTTATTGCTATAAATTGTGCTCTGCATTTCTGCACTTGGAATGTATACTCTGGGCATATTGCCAATTTAGCCGAGGCTTGTTTTATCATACCACCTGTCCTTGAGAATGCCAAGATCTTCTCCCTGTCTTTATAATTTTCATATTTTAGCAATGATGGGCCTGGGAGGCGCTCCTGGTGGTGGCTTCCTAATTAATGAGCGGTGTGCACCTTCCACCGTGAATCTTTGCATGAGGTTCCCAGGTCCCAGTTCTTACAGTACCATGTTTTCAACATAACAAGTGCGGTCAGATCCTTCCATTCCCTCCGTCAGTCCAAGGATCCTGATGTTATTCCTCCCAGTGCGCCCTTCTGCGTCCTCCGCTCTGTGTTCGAGCAGTTTTACTTTTTACTTCAGTATATCGACATCCCCTATTGTTTGCTGCATTTCTCTGGTGTTTTCTGTGACCTGCATTTCCAGTTGCCCCGTGTGTTCCGCTAGTCCGCTAGTCCGCTGACATTTGACCCGGGAGGATAGCTCAGCAGCAATGTGCTCACCTTGGAAGCAAGACGACACGAAGCAACACAGGTTCGATCGCCGGGTCCGCGCTTAGAAACCTGTGGGTATTTAAGCATGTTATAAATACGCAACTAAGACTAAAAAAAAATAAAACTATTATGCTACTAAAAAAACAAAAACAAACAATTCCTGCAACAGTGCCTCGATGCCCGCGGGC
Organism: Ambystoma mexicanum; assembly: GCF_040938575.1. Lineage (NCBI taxonomy): Eukaryota > Metazoa > Chordata > Amphibia > Caudata > Ambystomatidae > Ambystoma > Ambystoma mexicanum. The sequence goes on from NC_090930.1 coordinate 1,092,081,089, forward strand.
TGTGTGAGTGCTTTAAAAATGCAAAAATAAATAAACAATGTTGTCTCAACAGGTCTACATCCACCATTACCACATCTATTTTTGCTTCAAGAGCCGACTTCAGTGCTGCTATGGCAGCTAGTATCTGCTGGTCCCCTTGTCCAGTGTGTCACCCCCATTTCCAGGTGGCTCTGGCCCTGTTCCGCCTTTGGGGTTATCTTGGACTTTGTTGAATGCCTCAATGATGTTCTGCTTCCCTTTTGCTTTGACTCCTTTGGACGCCATCAGCTTCCGTACCACCTCTGCTTTTGCTGCTTGTTTATTTGTGCATCTCGTTTGGCCCCCTCTTTGCTTGTATTTCTGGCAGAGAGGGGCTTGTCGTTCCCTTGTGCTTCTTGTACAAATGCCCAATGGTGTCGGGGTATGTGGGTCTTTCTACTCCTTTGCTCCACCCCTGCAGAGAGTCTGCATGAGTTTTAGGGGCCGATTCATGGAACAAACGTGCGCCGAAAATCTTCGCGCAAGCAGTCGCAAGCGGAAAAAAACAGGCGCACGCGCACGCGTGCGATTCATGGAGGTCCCTGCGCGTGTACACCTCGGGATGTGCGCCAAACCCGTGCATGGCGCACAAGTCACTGCAACATCCCGAAAGGCGTGCGCGACGCGCACAGTGAAAGCGCACAACCTCGGCGCATACACCAGAAAGTGGGCGGGACACGGGGCGTAATGCGCGGAATGGGGAACAACGTGCGAAAATAAGGGCGTAACTGAGGATGTACTGCAGGGAAGCAGACGGAACGCCCACACGCACTCGAACCACACGTATTCATGGAATCGAATAGGGCAAAGCCACGCACAGCCAAAGACACGCACAAGCTGAAACACGTCTGCCACACGAAGGCAGGCGGTAGAGTCCCAGCGCATCACAAAAGTGGCAACATAGAGCAATTGGGCCTGTGCGAGCGGGGTACGTGTATTTCGGGGGCGCGCGGGAAGTTACACACGCGATTGAGCGGGGTGTGTGTATTTCGGGGGCACACCGGAAGTTACACACGCGATTGAGCGGGGTACGTGTATTTTGGGGGCGCGCGGGAAGTTACACACGCGATTGAGCGGGATACTTGTTTTTCGGGGGTGCGCGGGAAGTCACACACGCGATTGAGCGGGGTACGTGTATTTCGGGGGCGCGCGGGAAGTTACACACGCGATTGAGCGGGGTACGTGTATTTCGGGGGTGCGCGGGAAGTTACACACGCGATTGAGCGGGGTACGTGTATTTCGGGGGCGCGCGGGAAGATACACACGCGATTGAGCGGGGTACGTGTATTTCGGGGGCGCGTGGGAAGTTACACACGCGATTGAGCGGGGTACGTGTATTTCGGGGGTGCGCGGGAAGTCACACACGCGATTGAGCGGGGTACGTGTATTACAGGGGTGCGCGGGAAGTCACACACACGATTGAGCGGGGTACGTGTATTTCGGGGGCGCGCGGGAAGTTACACACGCGACTGAGCGGGGTACGTGTATTTCGGGGTTGCGCGGGAAGTTACACACGCGATTGAGCGGGGTACGTGTATTCCAGGGGTGCGCGGGAAGTTCCACACGCGATCTCATCAGGGTACGTGAATTACAGGGGTGCGCCGGGAGCAGCACACGTGAATTGCACGTGTGGGTCCTCCCAGGTGTTCCCTCTACACCCTCCACGGCCCCTGCAGGTGGCTCACACCACAGGGGGCTACCCAGCACATGTCCTGCAGGCACCCCATCCACCATGGCCATGCCCACCAGCCAACCCACATGTCAACTTGCACTACTGCCCACCAACGCATGTCCCCCTGCACCCCCAGCCACCAGGGGCACCCACCACAAGGCCCCCACCCATGTCCAACTCATGTTCCCCACCACCCCCACCCCCCAGCAGTGCAGGGGCACCCACCACCAGGCCCCCACCCATGTCTCCCAGCACCCCACCCCCCAGCCACCAGGGGCAGCCTCCACCAGGCCCCCACCCATATCTCCCACCACCCCCACCCCCCAGCACTGTGGGGCACCTGCAAGCAGGCCCCCACCCATGTCCAACTCATGTTCCCCACCACCCCCACCCCCCAGCACTGTGGGGCACCTGCCAGCAGGCCCCCACCCATGTCCAACTCATGTTCCCCACCACCCCCACCCCCCAGCACTGTGGGGCACCTGCCAGCAGGCCCCACCCATGTCTCTCACCACCCCCACCCCCCAGCCACCAGGGGCAGCCTCCACCAGGCCCCCACCCATGTCTCCCACCACCCCCACCCCCCACTCCCCAGGGGCAGCCTCCACCAGGCCCCCACCCATGTCTCCCACCCCCCAACCCCCCAGCAGTGCAGGGGCTGCCTCCACCAGGCCCCCACCCATGTCTCCCAGCACCCCCACCACCCAGCCACCAGGGGCAGCCTCCACCAGGCCCCCACCCATGTCTCCCACCACCCCCACCCCCCAGCAGTGCAGGGGCAGCCTCCACCAGGCCCCCACCCATGTCTCCCACCACCCCCACCCCCCAGCAGTGCAGGGGCAGCCTCCACCAGGCCCCACCCATGTCTCCCACCACCCCCACCCCCCAGCACTGTGGGGCACCTGCCAGCAGGCCCCCACCCATGTCCAACTCATGTTCCCCACCACCCCCTCCCCCCAGCACTGTGGGGCACCTGCCAGCAGGCCCCCACCCATGTCCAACTCATGTTCCCCACCACCCCCACCCCCCAGCACTGTGGGGCACCTGCCAGCAGGCCCCCACCCATGTCCAACTCATGTTCCCCACCACCCCACCCCCCAGCAGTGCAGGGGCACCCACCACCAGGCCTCCACCCATGTCTCCCACCACCCCCACCCCCCAGCACTGTGGGGCACCTGCCAGCAGGCCCCCACCCATGTCCAACTCATGTTCCCCACCACCCCCACCCCCCAGCACTGTGAGGCACCTGCCAGCAGACCCCCACCCATGTCCAACTCATGTTCCCCACCACCCCCACCCCCCAGCACTGTGGGGCACCTGCCAGCAGGCTCCCACCTATGTCTCCCACCACCCCCACCCCCCAGCACTGTGGGGCACCTGCCAGCAGGCCCCCACCCATGTCCAACTCATGTTCCCCACCACCCCCACCCCCCAGCACGGTGGGGCACCTGCCAGCAGGCCCCCACCCATGTCCAACTCATGTTCCCCACCACCCCCACCCCCCAGCACTGTGGGGCACCTGCAAGCAGGCCCCCACCCATGTCCAACTCATGTTCCCCACCACCCCCACCCCCCAGCACTGTGGGGCACCTGCCAGCAGGCCCCCACCCATGTCTTCCACCACCCCTACCCCCCAGCACTGTGGGGCACCTGCCAGCAGGCCCCCACCCATGTGCAACTCATGTTCCCCAGCCAACATGTCATCACAATCCAGATCCCTGGTCCCTATGGTCAGCCTCCAAATGCAAAACACCCACCCGAGTATTGCATCCACCCACTCATAATTTGCAATTACATCACAGAACACCAATTGCAAGTTCCAAAACAAACACATTTCCCTCACATACACCCAATGGGTGTCAGTGAATCTCAAAACACATATCATGAAATGCATGAAACCAATGAGATACCACACATTGAAGTTCACCAAAAAAAATATGTATTAAAGGAAACATAAATAGAATAAAAAATGAAGAAACAGAAACGTGAATGTACAAAAATGAAAAGAAGCATGTCCGTTAAAAAAAGCAAAACCAAAAATAAAATTCCAAAGTAATGTTGTCCAAAGTCAATGTCCACAAAACAAAATCCAATGGGAAATAAAAAAGAAAGCCATTGCTCCATGGTTAAAAAGTGAAAAAAAAATACAATCCAACTGTGAACTATGTACATGGGAACAAGCCAGGGTCCATTATCCCAACAAAATAAAGGAAACCTATCTAACTACACTAACTAATAAAATAAACTATATACAAAAATGTGGCCAATGTCCGAAAGGTCCAAATAAAATAAAAACAAAAATGAAACCTAACACTACCTACATAACTATGTACAAGGGCAGCGGGCTAGTTTCACGGCTCACTTGTGGATGTCCCGGGCCAGGGCATCATCGAACTCCTCCTCAATGTCCCGGAGGCGGTCCTCCTCCATGGCCCGAGGGTCCGCAGGGCTGTCGACGTCTCCACCTCCAAACCCCTGCGGATTGCCTCGAGGCACTCGGCCCGCCTCAGGGCCCTCCGCATGGAGTTCTCCGCCCTGACCATTGTGAGCCGTGCCTCTTCCGCCCACTGCCGCTCCGCATCTATGGCGTGGCCCAACCGCTGCCACACGGAAGACACTCTCTGTCCTGGGTCCTCCTGCCCTCCGGCCAATGCCTGCCCCTCCGATGTTGAAGGCCCCGAGCCTTCATGGCTCCCACCACGTTGCTGCTGCTGCTGTGCCTCTGCCCGTGCACTGCCTCCTGCTGCCTGCACATCCTCCGCCGGCTGGGGTGCAGTCGTAGATATGGCCACCGCTGCTGGACGTCCGACTCCCGACTGTGGCAGGGATGCCTCCTCCACCAGCCTGGCCGCACCGTCAGAGGCAGCTCCACAGGGCACCCAGGTGACTGATGGGTGGGAAGATGGCACAGAGGACGACGGGCGCGTAGGGGGTCCAGTTGAGGAGGGGGTCGGAGCAAGCCCCATCAGATGGAGGAATCCGGCCTGGGTGACCTGTCCCAGCAGGCTGACGTTGTCAACGAGCCATTCGAGACGACGTGCAGTCTCTACATGAAAAGACTGCAGGTCACCTCGCATGGCCCGTTGACGCAACGCCACACCAGCCAGGACAGGCTCAACCCGGACCTGGATAGCCACGTCCGCAGGCAGAGGAAGGCCAGTTGACGTGAGCTCATCCCCTGCCTGAAAACGGGTCTGGACGTAGGCATCCCTGCTGGTGCAAGATGATGCAGGGACAGGATCAGGGACAGGATTGCACACAGGCACCTCCGAGGCGGCCTGTGCTGCCTCCTGTCCCTGGTTCTGCACTGCACCACTAGCACCAGTGGGATCCCCACCTCCAGACCCCGTCTCTGGTGCTTGCACGGCCTCCTCCTCCACCAAACCCCCCACCAACCTGGATGACTCTGTGCCATCTTCCCCTGTTGGGCCCTGTGGGGTCCCAGCTGCCCCTTCTGCTGCCGAGGAGTCCAACTCCAACCTCTGCCTCTTGGACCTCCCCCCGGCAGCTGCGGCCTGGGACGCGGCACCGGACTCCTCACTCCCCGACGAGATGACAACATGGGAGGGGAGCCGGGCCTTGCATCTCCGGCTGGCGGTGGGATCCCCGCCGCTGTGCTCCACAGCACCTTCTCCGCCCTCTTCATCAGTTGACGCTGCAGACAGGGAGAAACAAAACACAGGCATCAGGGCACTGTACAATGGACACATACACACATGACAGTTGTACATGAGTGGCATTGGCAAACCTCAGACATGTCATCACAATCCCCAACACACATGTCATTACAACTCGCACACATGAGCCATACCACAGCCATGTCGCAACTGCCACCACCATCCATACACATACAACAGCATGAGCAGCCAAAGGTGAGCCAGACATCACATGCAACACAGAAAGTGCACCACACATGTACACACACCACAACACTTGCATGCATGTGTACACCTCTGCCAAGTGTCGCAGTGTTCAGACGGGCATCCATGTCACATCTGCCAATCAGGCTTCCACATACCGCTGTCACATGCATCCATGTTGCATCACTGTTGCACTCTTGTCAAATACACACACATGCACATGTACACAGTGCTGATACATGCAGCCAAAAACAACATACATGCGTGACATCACGGACATGTCTACTTACATACACATTCATCCAAACATGTGTGCCCACACAACTGCATTTGGCATGCAAGCCTACACACACAAGCACCATCCATGTCTCACACATTACAGCCCTCGCATGTGTCAGCCCCACGGCCCTGTACACCCCCACCCATACTCGACCCCATACAAACAGATGTGCAACCTGCACACTACTGAATAATCACCACACGCACTGCTCACAATCAGGATGCATGTACACTCACCGCTCCACTCCAGACGGGTCTGCTTCTCAAGGACCTGGACGTGGAGCGCGGAGGATATGCGTTCCAGGACCCTCATCTGTTCTTCCGACAAGTGGCCCCGGTGCCCCTTGGCATCTGCTGCCTTCAAGAGGCACCGGGCCTTGTTCAGGGTCCTGGACCTGAAGTCCTCCCAGCGCTTCTTGACATGTTGTAAGTCGCGGACTGCCACCCCCTCCGCGCTGATGGCAGTGACGATGTCAGTCCAGATCCGAGTCCGTCCTTCCTTGTCGGTGCGGGAACTTCCGAAGAGGGCATCATACTGCCCCAGGACTTGCTCCACCAGGACACCAACTTCGGTGGCACTGAAGCTGGTGCCCCTCTGCCTCTCTGGCCGGGGGTTGTCAGTGGTCCCAGATGGTGTTTGCCCCGACATGACAACCCCAGAGGCAGGAGTGGGTGGGCAACTGGGTCCTGGGGCTGGGCTGTGGAGCGATGGAATCCCAGTCGGGAGTCTTCAGTTCCAGCAGGGGTGGTCACAGCAACAGCACCCCTGGCTGATGTGCAGGCAGCAAATGGCAGGGCACGTGGGCAGCAGGCAGTCAGGCAGCAGCAGATGGCAGGTGGGAGCGTGCTCGGGGCTCTGGGGGGCAGTAGTTTGGCCTTCTGGGCAGGAGCGTGGTCTTCCATGTGCTTACGCGTGGCCAGCTTGATACGGAGTGATTTGGCACGTGAAAAATCTGCACGTCAGCGTGTAATTCGAGGAAAGGCCCTTAGCGCGTAAGCGCGTCTGCACGCATATGCATTCTCATTGGACAGAAGGCCCCTCAAGCGCAAGCGCCCCTGTGACGTGACGCGTACAGACGTGCATGGGCATTTCAGCGCGCGTGAAAAACTGCACGTCCGCGTGTAATACGAGGAAAGGGCCCATGCGCGTAAGCGCGCGTGGAAAACTGCACGTCCACGTGTAATACGAGGAAAGGCCCTTAGCGCATATGCACGGCAGCACGCATATGCGATTTCATTGGACCAAAGGCCCTTAGCGCGTGAGCGCGTCTGTGACGTGACGCGCGCAGGTGTTTCCCTCATTGCACGTGATGACAGAACACACGTGGATTTCCACCAATCGCGTGTGAAGGTTCCCGGCACCCCGGAACACACGTACCCAGGCTAATTGCGTGTGGAACTTCCCGCGCACCCTGAAACACACGTACCCAGGCCAGTTGCGTGTACGCTCACTCTCCTCCGATCACACGCGATGACACTCGGACCGTATCCGAATACGGGAAACCCGCGCACGGCAAAAGACGTGCACAGGCGTCAACGCGTCCGCCCACACGAAGGCAGGTGGAGCCGTCCCCGCGCACAGCATAAAAGTGCACGCAAACAACAAACGCGTATATACATCTACGATGAATGCCCCATTTGTCGCTGCACTGATCGTGGGACACCGCAGGAGGAGGAGAATAGCCAGGGCACGCATTTCCGCACCACGGACAAGCCTTTTTGGGATGCCTGACGACCAGGTTTATGGCAGGTATAGGTTTCCACCCCATATCATCCTAGACCTGGTCAGGGAGTGGGAAGATGACCTCACATCCCCCACCCTTTGCTCCCAAGCATTGAGCCCCTTGGAGAAGCTGCTCAATGTCCTGCATTTTTTGGCCACTGGGTCATTTCAGCGGACCACTGCCATAGTGGGGGGGTCTCACAGGCCACGCAGTCACGCTGGCTACACCAGGTACTGGCAATCATGACAGCGCGCCCCTCAGTCCGCAGGCACATATACATGCCCAGAACACCCGCAGAAAGGCAGGCCGTTGTCCTGGATTTTTTCAGGGTGGCACACTTCCCCAAAGTGCTCGGTGCCATAGATTGCACCCATGTGGCCCTACGTCCACCTAGGGCCATTGAGCACATCTACCGAAACCGCAAGCACTGGCATTCCATCAATGTACAGGTGGTATGTGATGCAAAGGGAATCATCACCTCTGTCTATGCAAACTACCCTGGCTCCACCCATGACAGTTTCATATACAGAATGTCCGCCCTGAGCCGGGCCCTGGAAGCTGAGCAGCATGGCGACACATGGCTCCTAGGTCAGTACAAATGCCCTTGCACATGCATGCAAGTCACACACAGACAAATATCCAAACCCCAATAATCTCAACTATTATCACCTCCCCAGGGGACAGTGCCTACCCTCTGAGCAACCACATGATGACGCCAATCCGGAACCCCACCACACCACCCCAGGTAAGATACAACGCCGCCCATATTGCAACCAGGGGCATAGTGGAGCGCACATTCGGAGTGCTCAAGTCACGTTTCCGCTCCCTTGACCGCTCTGGTGGGCAACTACTCTATGCACCACCAGTCGTGTGCAGGATCATTGTGGCAGCATGTGTCCTGCACAATGTTGCAACACGGCAGGGCGTCCCGGTGGACATGGTGGTGCCCCCACATCCCCAACAACAGGCACAGGCGCTGCCCATGGGAGGGGACACGGCACGTGGCGAGGAAGCCCGGACCCAGCTTGTGGCCACATTTTTCACCTAAACTCCCACCCCTGCGGAGTGCACACAGGCCTGGCACATACCAGGTGACAATCGATGATGACAAAGAGACAGTCAACTGTCACAACCCTACCACCCTGAGATAGTTGCCATGGAAGTGCCACATCGTCTGCATCCCTAGCTACTTAAACACAAGCTATCCTGTGTGACCAAAAGGCACACATATGACATATGACATGATATGGGCCATACACAAGTATTCCAAGGCGCATTGAGGCAGGGAGGGGGGAACAAGGGAACACAGAGAACGGTACTACTAGGCCAGGTGTCATTGAGATCGTGCAAGTGCAGGGGTAGGGGGAATGGGAAAAGTGCAAGGGGAAGGGTGGGGGGGGAGTCCAGTACAGGGGAAGTAGCCCAAAAAAATAATACATAGGTCGCCTGGTGGCAACTACAAAGGTAAGTGCAGACAAGTGCTGGGAAGGGAGGGCTGTAGGGATAGAGAGACAGTACTGCAGTGCAGGGGTTGCCAGGGAGGCAGTGCAAGTGGAGAGTGGCTGGGCCAGGGACCGAGGTCGGTGAGAGTGGCCCAGTTGCAGCTCCTGTGCAGTTCCAGTGGAGAATTCTGCAAGGGAGAGGCAGACAGTAAGCAGAAGCAAAGAGGAAGGTCTTGAGGTGCTTCCAGAACTGGAGATGGTTCCCCTCAAGTTCAAGTCAGGCCGGAAGTCTGTTCCAGGGGGAGGGCCCTGCTGCGGAGAGAAATCTACCCCCAGCTAGTTGCTCTGAGAAGCGGATGACCCGGACATGCAAGGTGTGCATCTCACACACCTGCAAAACAGGCCATGGCCATCACTGTCATGTCACTCAAACCCTCCCAAACATCAACATGACATGGCAAGCAATACTCATACACCAATGCAGTAACGATAAGGTACACATTGCCATGTCCTAAATGTACAGTGGCATCGGACACTGCTGCCTGACCCGGAATCAGATGAAATGACAGACCAACAAAATCTCCCACCCAAAATAAGTCATTTCCAAATGCATTACAACAGTCGTAGACGTAACATCACAATGAATGCCTGTCTACATGCACATTATGCATTGCAAAATCAACACTGCAGCTCATGTGTGCAGTGTCCTAATCCTGCATCACACTGCTCAGCGCACAGCACAGTGAACAGCCATTGTTTGTGATGCACACCCTGAGCATCACATCTAAGTGACAGACCACGTCAAACATCAAATTAGGCATGTACTGGATCCATGATCGGTCACAGAACATGTGCTGCCGGGACACAGTGGGCACCAGAAGGCAAACAGTGTACACGTGGATATGCAAGGGTGGGAGTACATGTAGTGCATCAGAGTGCAAGTGTTTGGTTCTGCAAGAACATGCACTCCACATATGCATGTGCACTCAAGTGACCATCAGTGTTCCCTACACATCACATGTGAACATCCACCATGTGTACACCCCAGCATGTCAAACCACAACTATCCCCTCGCACCTGAAAGGAAAACACAACACATGAACAGGCATTGATCAGCAGAACACAACATGTACATAGGATACCACCATTACAATGTCAGAGTTCCCATCACACTGCAGGGCAAGGCAACTATCAACAACAACCCCCCCCCCCTCCCTCACAAATGACCATGACCCACTTAACAACTGCACCTGGGTCATGGAGCCTCCAAACCTCAATTCCACCTGGCCACAGGATCACCTTTACCCTTCGTCACCATCTCCCACCTTGTGTGTAAAAAGATGCCTGAACCCTAAGAATCCACACTCATTTCCAAAATCACAAAATCCAAGGCATAAAAACGAACCCGAACACCCTCCAGTAGATGTCTTGACGTAGCAGTACCTCACAAAGGCCAAGTACTACCACAATGATGCAACAACCAAGGTAGCACAGCAAAACAATGTCACGACAGGATGTGAGACATGTGTGGTACATGACATAGGATGATGCACCATGAATGGATGTGTACTGTCACAGGTCCCCTGTACAGGCGCGGGAGTGTCACGAAACAACCACCCACACCATGTCCCGGGTGCCTGCAAGGTCAAACTCACACAGGCCCCTGAGACCCTGGTGGGGAATGAGGTTCAGGGATATGCAGTCGGGACAGGTGTTGACACACTGGATGACTGGAATGAGTGGCAGGAGAGGGGAGGAGGAATGACACATGAAACTAGGGAATGCACGAAAATGTACAACCTGCATGAACACATACACAATCCAAACAAACTTGGACATCATTGTCATGGCCTTCTGTAGTCCAGGCTCAGGAGTGGTGCGAACCAACCACCCCCTCTAGGGTTTGGTGCCTGCAAGTTCGGGGCTTACACAGGCATCCGCAACCCCAGTGTGGAAAGAGGGTCAGGGAACGTTGCTTGGATAGGCACGGGAAGCAGGTACACCGGGTAGAGGGTACAGGTTTCAAAATTGCATAGGATCACGTGTGATTAGGGAGAAAAAAACATACCAAATTGAACCACACATACATCCATGCATCAGTACACTCCCCAGCAAGCCTATGCAGAGCAGTTCGTAAGAAAAACAACAAGACACTTAGCTCTGGTTTTGAGTGCTGGCCTCCTGCCTGCGCACTCTCAGGTCCGGTTACAGGAGCACTGCAATGCTGCAAAGAGAGCCACAGTCAACAACCTGTACGTGCCAATTACACAAAAACACAACACCAAACATGCCCCATAGCAACAAACTACTCTACAAACAGACAATCTGTGGTTGATGCTTCGTACCCATACATAACATCACCCCTGTGACGGGTCATACACAGTCAATGCAGTAAGGCAGCCACTGGTGGGTGCGTGGCAAATGGAACACCAATGTGTCACAATTCACACAACATGCAATGTTCCCTGGGTAAGCAGACAGACCCATATAGCAAGCCATGACTACAGAGCAAGTTGTGTACCACCATGACCGAAACAAAGTTGGCAGTGCATTTATCATGAAGTACGTGGAAAAGACATGCACTGCACCCGAGTATGTCCCTTGCTGTATGTCCCTGTGAGCTGCCCCTTTCATGTCTCGGAAGGCTACATGGTTGATACAAGTGCCTCAATGGACCTTGGTGTACCGGAGGGTATGTGCCACTGCCCCTGCATGTGTCCCAGACAACCCTACTATCAACAGCCATCAGTCCACAAACACATCTGAGCTGCATTGTGTGCTTCAACACCAATATTCGTCTAAGCTCACCCTCAGTGCTGTGACTAAGCCTGCATGTGCAACTCGCCTGGTGCAAGCTTTGCTGTGTCGTGGCCCCCCTGTGATGCTCACCTTGCCTGGAGTTCCTTGGAACATGTCAGCAGTTCTAGGATGTGGGTCTGCAATCACTGTGCCTCTGTGGGCACCAACAAACGGGTCCAGAATTCCGTCGTCCAATGGGCCATGTCTGCTGGCAAAGGTGCTCTGGAGGCTCATCCCCCTGCAGAAAGGGCATGAAACACATGATTAATGCTTCAAAGTCATCTGTGTGTGTCTCATCAGGCATCTCATTACTTGACCATGTCAGAGAGTCACATCACAAATCACACCATCAGTCCGTCTTTCACCTCCAAAGTGTGGAACACTATCTACAGCATGAATTGCAACAAGCACATTGCAACAAGCACATGTACAGGAAAGATATGAAACATACTACACAATGCATAGCAATCAATGTCCACATTAATCATGACACACCCCATCTAGAAAAAGCTGAACAGTGGACAATGACACCTAAATCATCCCCACTAGGGGTGTCAACACAAGTCACACAGCACCAGACATGCCACAGATATGACAGTCCAAAGCCCTTGTGTAAAATGCTGTAACACCAAACCATCCTTGCGAGCCCATGGATAAGGGAGGCAGAAGTGGCATATGTGAGTCAAGGAACCCAAGCAGCAAACACATACACAAGACAACCATGAAGGGCCCAGCTGGAACAGACAGTGGATGCCTTCAAAAGCCACAAAGCACCGCACCGTCACATGAAAGCACAATAGACTAGCAATTTTAAACTAACTCAACTATTAACTAATTACACTAACTATGGAAAACCTACATTACCTATTTAAACTAACTATCAAATAGAAACTTAACTAACTAAACTAAAAGAAAAATCAAAAATGGCCACATACGACCCGGGGGGGAGGGGAGGCAGCCAGGAGGGGGGAGGTACAGGGTGCTGCTCAACATCCACATGCGATGATGCTGAGCCAAAAAAAAAATCCTCCATGGGCTCAACGCCTGCACAGCACGACCTATGTGGGAGATAGATGGTCGTCCGAGTCTGGCTCATCCTGGAAAGGAGGACGTTGCACAGTAGCCTGGCCACGCCTAGCCGCAGCTTGCCCCTCGTCGGCAGCAAGTCTGCCGGACGGGTGAGCCTGGTTCTGTGTGGCGATATGACGTAGGTCTGCATGCAGAACCTCACGTGATACACGTGCTTCCTCTTGCAAGGTAGCACATGTAACACGGAGTTCCTCCTGCAAGGCCTGGCTGGACAACCGCTGCACCTCCCGGCAAGCCTGTAGCTCAGCCGAGATGGTACGCTCAAGCTGTGCAAACCTCTCCTCTGCCTGCTGCCTCTGGGACATCATAAGGACACCCAGAGTGGATCTGAGGGAAGCATACTCCTCCCTCAGGGCATCCATGTGCGCCTCTGCGTGAGCAGCAATTGCTTGACGCAGAGACGACATTTCAGCCTGGCGTGCCCTGTCTGAGGCCGCCATGCCCAGCCTGAGCGAGCGGGCCGTGGACCGTGCCGCCTGCTGCTGGAGAAGCACCTGCCTAGCAGTGGGGAGCACAGATCGGGCCACACGCTCCATGCTCTCAGCGATGTTCTCCATTGCTGCCCCCTGCCGTTCGGAATTGGCAGTCATGTCTTGCTCCCACTCAGTATACAGCGGATGCGCGCGGCGACCGCGTTGCCGGGCTTGACCCCTGAGGGACCCAAGGACCGGGGGTCCTCGCTGTGTTGGCACCGCCTGCGGCTGCACGACTACATGCCCCCGTCGACGTGATGTCCCAGGCAAATCAGTGACTGGTGTGGAGGGTGACCCTGCGTCCCGATCCACCACGGGCAGAGGAACCAAGACTGTCTGATCCCTCAGTGCAGGTGTCGCAGACAGAGGAGTGTCCACATCAGAATCACTCACCCCTGACACATGGACTTGATGCTCTTCCAACTCAACATGGACGTCAGAGTCGTCATCAAGGCTGGACTCATAGGCAGCCAGAGACAAGATGGACTGCAGCACTTGGGGGTTTTCGTGGCCTACCACCCCACAACCCCCACTAGTGCCGGGTTGATGTGGTGTTACCAACCCTGTGTCTGGCATGACACCATCCTCCGCCTCCATTGCGTCATCACCTGTAAAATAGAGAGAAAAAGGTCAATACACATGTCAGAAGCACACGACACACACACACCGACAGCAAAGGCATCCGGCAGACATGTGACACACAACATATGACCTGGCATGCATGCTGGGTCTACTTTGAATAGCTTCTGTGATCAGACCTGTTGAAAGGTGGCAGTTTCCATGGAAGTGGGTCTATGCAGTGCAGTAAATGTGTACGCCACTCACTACCTACATGTACAAGCACTACATGGTGTGTGCCAGGAAATGTGAAGGCAGTGCAATGTCAAATTCAGACATCACGTGCATTGTACATTCAATGTGTACCATGTCTAGAAGCCAAGCACCCCTCCACCCCAGTACCAAAGCAGGGATGCCTAGCATGGTATCAAAAGGCTGACCATACACCTGTGTATTGACAGGCAGTGTTGACTGGCATCAACAGCTTAATGTGATTCAAATTACAACACTGCAAATGATGCTGGGACAGTGGGCAGGACACATGATGGAAACTCCGGAGGCCGCCCACGTGTGAAGAAGACACAACAAGAGTTGGACAGAGTCATTGGCCATTGAACAGGCTGAGGCCTGTGAGCCACACAGATTGTCAGAGCCTAAACATGTGTGCAACGCAGGACTGAGCCACAGTTGACATGGGAAGGCTGATGAGATGGCAGGCAATGTATGTAACCAAGGACTCATATTACAGTGATCATCCAGTCAAGGACACATAGGGGCATGCGTGCAATGCACATGGAGCATGAATGGGCACTCATGTCCCTGCGGGACATCTGACCCATGCACAGTACAAGTGAGATACCCCGCATCGAGTACTAAGGCTGTACCACACGGCATATGTCTGGCAGATTCTACGCTGGAAGTTAGCATCTACACAGGACACATGAACAAGAAAGTACACATTGGCAAGATTGAAGCAGACCAGTGCAAAGGTGGAACTGGGGTGCAGAGTGGCGGAGGAGGGGTAAGGGAGCATGCCTACATGGAGTCCCGCATGCAGGCAGAGGAGACATGCATGACGGTAGCATTGCATTACTTACACATCAGAACCATGTACACGTCACATGTAGCAGCAATCATGCACAACACATCCCACAAGTGAAACACACACGTCCTCAACAAACACGCATCAACACTCACTGGACTGGGCATCAAAGTCCAGCATCTCTCCCACTCCTTCGACCAATTCAGGTGGTATGAACTCCGCAACGAGAGCCTCATGCGGAGTGAGTTCTTCCTCCTCTGGTGCAGGCCCACCGCCATTCACCAGAGTCAAGTTGTAATTTGAGGCACGCTTGGCCTTAGTGCTGCGCTTGATGTCATTCCAACGCTTTTTGCACTCCTGCGCCGTGCGCACCTCATGGCCGAATGAACTGACATGTTCCGCAACATGCTTCCAGTGGGTGTCACGTTGGGCAGCCGTAGTCTGACTATTGGCACCCACTAGCATGTCACGGCTGTGGCCCCGCACGTAGTCCACGAGGAAGTCCAGTTCCTGCTTACAGAAAGGCTTCTTCCTCGACGTGCAGGAGGTCGTGGCTGTGTGTGGGGTCCCAGCCTGTGCTGCAGGTGCAACCTTCCTCCTCTTGGACTGTGGCGCAGACCCTGGCTGGCTAATGCCGCCTTGACCAGTATGGCCAGTGGGTTCGGTGGATTGAGCCAAGGGAGTGGCAGGTGGAGGGATGACCAAAGGCCTGACTTGTGTCAGTGGCAGCTGGGTGCCCACTAATGGACCCTGCGCAGCAACATCAGCTGTGGCAGGGTCATTGACCACAACGGTCCTGGTTGGCAGACTCACAACCGGGGTGGTGTTGGGTGCATCTGCCCCTGCACTTGCTAACCCCCGGCTGTTCGGGGCAGCAGATGACAAGACTGCCCCAGGGACACGTGTCTTGGTCTGAGCAGCCCGGCCTGCCCCTATGGTTTCCCCCCTGGCCTGTTGGAGAACTACCAAGGGCTCTTCAAGTGCCAACGCAGCTGGCAGACCCTGAGCCTGGGTGGCGGTGTCCACAGCTGCACCTGCAGCTACCACTACCCTTGGGCCCGTGGCAGTCGATGGAACGGACTGCCGGGTCATATGGGTGCCAGTGCCAGATGCAGGAGCTGCATCCCCCGGAACCACAGGGGGTGGTGGCATGGCTGCACCGACACATGGCACAACATTGTGCTCAAGTGGCGCACCCCTGCCTCTTCCCCCTCTGTGGCTGCCCTGGACACCCTGGAGTCCCCCTACTCCCTGGTCACCACGGCCATGTCCCCGACCACGCCCACCACGAGGAGTACGCCCAGCTGAGGCGCCCCTCACCTTTGGTGGCCTCCCAACCATGGCACAGATGTAGTAGTGCTGGCACAGATGGGGTGGTGCCAATGCGAGGTGTACACCACAATTGACCTGGGCAATTGGGGTGAAGGGGGTGGGAGGCGAGATGTTAACAGCCCCCCTGCACCTGCAAGGCTGTATGTGACCCCGGTGATGTGGTGACGGGTCACGCAACGCTCAGGCACCCCAAAACTGCAGTAAAACCGTGCACGCAACCCTGCAGCCTACGTGCGTGGTTTCAACCTCCCGCAGTACACGGTGGCACCCAGTAACACGAATAACGCGTACGCGTGGGACACGCAGGCTACTATGACATCGAAAATGGGTGCGATACACAGGGGCACCCGCAGTGGGAAAAAGAGCGTGTGCGACTCACCGTCTGACTAGCGCGATGCAGAAAAACACGCGTAGCCAATACCCCCGCCAAAAGAAGAGATACGTCCTTGATAGCTGTGAAGTTGTGATGGCGCGCGAAACAACAGGAAGCAGCAACACACGTCGGTCTCCACGAAAGGCACGTAAAGCGAACTGCTGGGCCCGCTCACCTTTAACCCGTGCTGAGGGAAACGCACACGCGCGTCACGTCACTTACGCGCATGGGCCCTTTCCTCGTATTACATGCGGACGTGCAGTTTTTCACGCACGCTTACGCGCATGGGACCTTTCCTCGTATTACACGCGGACGTGCAGTTTCCACGCGCGCTTACGCGCATGGGCCCTTTCCTCGTATTACACGCGGAAGTGCAGTTTTTCACGCGCGCTGAAATGCCCATGCACGTCTGTACGCGTCACGTCACAGGGGCGCTTGCGCTTGAGGGGCCTTCTGTCCAATGAAAATGCGTATGCGTGCAGACGCGCTTACGCGCTAAGGGCCTTTCCTCGAATTACACGCTGACGTGCAGATTTTTCACGTGCCAAATCACTCCGTATCAAGCTGGGCACGCGTAAGCACACGGAAGACCACGCTCCTGCCCAGAGGCCGAACTACTGCCCCCCAGAGCGCCGAGCACGCTACAACCTGCCATCTGCTGCTGCCTGACTGCCTGCTGCCCACGTGCCCTGCCATTTGCTGCCTGCACATCAGCCAGGGATGCTGTTGCTGTGACCACCCTTGCTGGAACCGAAGACTCCCGACTGGGATTCCATCACTCCACAGCCCAGCCCCAGGACCCAGTTGCCCACCCACTCCTGCCTCTGGGGTTGTCATGTCGGGGCAAACACCATCTGGGACCACTGAAAACCCCCGGCCAGAGAGGCAGAGGGGCACCAGCTTCAGTGCCACCGAAGTTGGTGTCCTGGTGGAGCAAGTCCTGGGGCAGTATGATGCCCTCTTCGGAAGTTCCCGCGCCGACAAGGAAGGATGGACTCGGATCTGGACTGACATCGTGACTGCCATCAACACGGAGCGGGTGGCAGTCCGCGACTTACAACATGTCAAGAAGCGCTGGGAGGACTTCAGGTCCAGGACCCTGAACAATGCCCGGCGCCTCTTGAAGGCAGCGGATGGCAAGGTCCGCCGGGGCCACTTGTCGGAAGAACAGATGAGGGTCCTGGAACGCATATTCCCAGCGCTCCACGTCCAGGTCCTAGAGAAGCAGACCCGTCTGGAGTCGAGCGGTGAGTGTACATGCATCCTGATTGTGAGCAGTGCGTGTGGTGATTATTCAGTAGTGTGCAGGTTGCACATCTGTTTGTATGGGGTCGAGTATGGGTGGGTGTGTACAGGGCCGTGGGGCTGACACACGCGAGGGCTGTAATGTGTGAGACATGGATGGTGCTTGTGTGTGTAGGCTTGCATGCCAAATGCAGTTGTGTGGGCACACATGTTTGGATGAATGTGTATGTAAGTAGACATGTCCGTGATGTCACGCATGTATGTTGTTTTTGGCTGCATGTATCAGCACTGTGTACATGTGCATGTGTGTGTATTTGACAAGGGTGCAACAGTGATGCAACATGGATGCATGTGACAGCGGTATGTGGAAGCCTGATTGGCAGATGTGACATGGATGCCCGTCTGAACACTGCGACACTTGGCAGAGGTGTACCCATGCATGCAAGTGTGGTGGTGTGTGTACATGTGTGGTGCACTTCCTGTGTTGCATGTGATGTCTGGCTCACCTTTGGCTCCTCATGCTGTTGTATGTGAATGGATGGTGGTGGCAGTTGCGACATGGCTGTGGTATGGCTCATGTGTGCGAGTTGTAATGACATGTGTGTTGGGGATTGTGATGACATGTCTGAGGTTTGCCAATGCCACTCATGTACATCTGTTATGTGTGTATGTGTCCATTGTACAGTGCCCTGATGCCTGTGTTTTGTTTCTCCCTGTCTGCAGCGTCAACTGATGAAGAGGGCGGAGAAGGTGCTGTGGAGCACAGCGGCGGGGATCCCACCGCCAGCCGGAGACGCAAGGCCCGGCTCCCCTCCCATGTTGTCATCTCGTCGGGGAGTGAGGAGTCCGGTGCCGCGTCCCAGGCCGCAGCTGCCGGGGGGAGGTCCAAGAGGCGGAGGTTGGAGTTGGACTCCTCGGCAGCAGAAGGGGCAGCTGGGACCCCACAGGGCCCAACAGGGGAAGATGGCACGGAGTCATCCAGGTTGGTGGGGGGTTTGGTGGAGGAGGAGGCCGTGCAAGCACCAGAGACGGGGTCTGGAGGTGGGGATCCCACTGGTGCTAGTGGTGCAGTGCAGGACCAGGGACAGGAGGCAGCACAGGCCGCCGCGGAGGTGCCTGTGTGCAATCCTGTCCCTGATCCTGTCCCTGCATCATCTTGCACCAGCAGGGATGCCTACGTCCAGACCCGTTTTCAGGCAGGGGATGAGCTCACGTCAACTGGCCTTCCTCTGCCTGCGGACGTGGCTATCCAGGTCCGGGTTGAGCCTGTCCTGGCTGGTGTGGCGTTGCGTCAACGGGCCATGCGAGGTGACCTGCAGTCTTTTCATGAAGAGACTGCAAGTCATCTCGAATGGCTCGTTGACCACGTCAGCCTGCTGGGACAGGTCACCCAGGCCGGATTCCTCCGTCTGATGGGGCTTGCTCCGACCCCCTCCTCAACTGGACCCCCTACGCGCCAGTCGTCCTCTGTGCCATCTTCCCACCCATCAGTCACCTGGGTGCCCTGTGGAGCTGCCTCTGACGGTGCGGCCAGGCTGGTGGAGGAGACATCCCTGCCACAGTCGGGAGTCGGACGTCCAGCAGGGGTGGCCACATCAACGACTGCACCCCAGCCGGCGGAGGATGTGCAGGCAGCAGGAGGCAGTGCACAGGCAGAGGCACAGCAGCAGCAGCAACGTGGTGGGAGCCATGAAGGCTCGGGGCCTTCAACATCGGAGGGGCAGGCATCGGCCGGAGGGCAGGAGGACCCAGGACAGAGAGTGTCTTCCGTGTGGCAGCGGTTGGGCCACGCCATAGATGCGGAGCGGCAGCGGGCGGAAGAGGCACGGCTCACAATGGTCAGGGTGGAGAACTCCATGCGGAGGGCCCTGAGGCGGGCCGAGTGCCTCGAGGCAATCTGCAGGGGTTTGGAGGTGGAGACGTCGACGGCCCTGCGGACCCTCGGGGCCATGGAGGAGGACCGCCTCCGGGACATTGAGGAGGAGTTCGATGATGCCCTGGCCCGGGACATCCACAAGTGAGCCGTGAAACTAGCCCGCTGCCCTTGTACATAGTTATGTAGGTAGTGTTAGGTTTCATTTTTGTTTTTATTTTATTTGGACCTTTCGGACATTGGCCACATTTTTGTATATAGTTTATTTTATTAGTTAGTGTAGTTAGATAGGTTTCCTTTATTTTGTTGGGATAATGGACCCTGGCTTGTTCCCATGTACATAGTTCACAGTTAGATTGTATTTTTTTTTCACTTTTTAACCATGGAGCAATGGCTTTCTTTTTTATTTCCCATTGGATTTTGTTTTGTGGCCATTGACTTTGGACAACATTACTTTGGAATTTTATTTTTGGTTTTGCTTTTTTTAACGGACATGCTTCTTTTCATTTTTGTACATTCACATTTCTGTTTCTTCATTTTTTATTCTATTTATGTTTCCTTTAATACATATTTTTTTGGTGAACTTCAATGTGTGGTATCTCATTGGTTTCATGCATTTCATGATATGTGTTTTGAGATTCACTGACACCCATTGGGTGTATGTGAGGGAAATGTGTTTGTTTCGGAACTTGCAATTGGTGTTCTGTGATGTAATTGCAAATTATGAGTGGGTGGATGCAACACTCGGGTGGGTGTTTTGCATTTGGAGGCTGACCATAGGGACCAGGGATCTAGATTGTGATGACATGTTGGCTGGGGAACATGAGTTGCACATGGGTGGGGGCCTGCTGGCAGGTGCCCCACAGTGCTGGGGGGTGGGGGTGGTGGGGAACATGAGTTGGACATGGGTGGGGGCCTGCTGGCAGGTGCCCCACAGTGCTGGGGGGTGGGGGTGCTGGGAGACATGGGTGGGGGCCTGGTGGAGGCTGCCCCTGCACTGCTGGGGAGTGGGGGTGGTGGGAGACATGGGTGGGCGTGGTGGTGGGTGCCCCTGCACTGCTGGGGGGTGGGGGTGGTGGGAGACATGGGTGGGGGCCTGGTGGAGGCTGCCCCTGGTGACTGGGGGGTGGGGGTGGTGGGAGACATGGGTGGGGGCCTGGTGGAGGCTGCCCCTGGTGGCTGGGGGGTGGGGGTGGTGTGAGACATGGGTGGGGGCCTGGTGGAGGCTGCCCCTGCACTGCTGGGGGGTGGGGTGGTGGGAGACATGGGTGGGGGCCTGGTGGTGGGTGCCCCTGCACTGCTGGGGGGTGGGGGTGGTGGAAGACATGGGTGGGGGCCTGGTGGAGGCTGCCCCTGGTGACTGGGGGGGTGGGGGTGGTGGGAGACATGGGTGGGGGCCTGGTGGAGGCTGCCCCTGGTGGCTGGGGGGTGGGGGTGGTGTGAGACATGGGTGGGGGCCTGGTGGAGGCTGCCCCTGCACTGCTGGGGGGTGGGGGTGGTGGGGAACATGCGTTGGACATGGGTGGGGCCTGCTGGCAGGTGCCCCACAGTGCTGGGGGTGGGGGTGGTGGGAGACATGGGTGGGGGCCTGGTGGAGGCTGCCCCTGGTGACTGGGGGGGTGGGGGTGGTGGGAGACATGGGTGGAGGCTGCCCCTGGTGGGTGGGGTGCTGGGAGACATGGGTGGGGGCCTGGTGGTGGCTGCCCCTGCACTGCTGGGGGGTGGGGGTGGTGGGGAACATGCGTTGGACATGGGGGGGCCTGCTGGCAGGTGCCCCACAGTGCTGGGGGGTGGGGGTGGTGGGGAACATGAGTTGGACATGGGTGGGGGCCTGCTGGCAGGTGCCCCACAGTGCTGGGGGGTGGGGGTACTGGGAGACATGGGTGGGGGCCTGGTGGAGGCTGACCCTGCACTGCTGGGGGGTGGGGGTGGTGGGAGACATGGGTGGGGGCCTGGTGGTGGGTGCCCCTGCACTGCTGGGGGGTGGGGGTGGTGGGAGACATGGGTGGGGGCCTGGTGGAGGCTGCCCCTGGTGACTGGGGGGTGGGGGTGGTGGGAGACATGTGTGGGGGCCTGGTGGAGGCTGCCCCTGGTGGCTGGGGGGTGGGGGTGGTGTGAGACATGGGTGGGGGCCTGGTGGAGGCTGCCCCTGCACTGCTGGGGGGTGGGGGTGGTGGGAGACGTGGGTGGGGGCCTGGTGGAGGCTGCCCCTGGTGACTGGGGGGGTGGGGGTGGTGGGAGACATGGGTGGGGGCCTGGTGGAGGCTGCCCCTGGTGACTGGGGGGTGGGGGTGCTGGGAGACATGGGTGGGGGCCTGGTGGTGGGTGCCCCTGCACTGCTGGGGGGTCGGGGGGGTGGGAGACATGGGTGGGGGCCTGGTGGAGGCTGCCCCTGGTGACTGGGGGGGGGGTGGTGGGAGACATGGGTGGGGGCCTGGTGGAGGCTGCCCCTGGTGACTGGGGGAGTGGGGGTGGTGGGAGACATTGGTGGGGGCCTGGTGGAGGCTGCCCCTGGTGACTGGGGGGTGGGGGTGGTGGGAGACATGGGTGGGGGCCTGGTGGAGGCTGCCCCTGGTGACTGGGGGGGTGGGTGTGCTGGGAGACATGGGTGGGGGCCTGGTGGAGGCTGCCCCTGGTGGCTGGGGGGTGGGGGTGCTGGGAGACATGGGTGGGGGCCTGGTGGTGGCTGCCCCTGCACTGCTGGGGGGTGGGGGTGGTGGGGAACATGCGTTGGACATGGGTGGGGGGCTGCTGGCAGGTGCCCCACAGTGCTGGGGGGTGGGGGTGGTGGGGAACATGAGTTGGACATGGATGGGGGCCTGCTGGCAGGTGCTCCACAGTGCTGGGGGGTGGGGGTGGTGGGGAACATGAGTTGGACATGGGTGGGGGCCTGCTGGCAGGTGCCCCACGGTGCTGGGGGGTGGGGGTGGTGGGGAACATGAGTTGGACATGGGTGGGGGCCTGCTGGCAGGTGCCCCACAGTGCTGGGGGGTGGGGGTGCTGGGAGACATGGGTGGGGGCCTGGTGGAGGCTGCCCCTGGTGGCTGGGGGGTGGGGGTGCTGGGAGACATGGGTGGGGGCCTGGTGGTGGGTGCCCCTGCACTGCTGGGGGGTGGGGGTGGTGGGAGACATGGGTGGGGGCCTGGTGGAGGCTGCCCCTGGTGACTGGGGGGGTGGGGGTGGTGGGAGACATGGGTGGGGGCCTGGTGGAGGCTGCCCCTGCACTGCTGGGGGGTGGGGGTGGTGGGGAACATGCATTGGACATGTGTGGGGCCTGCTGGCAGGTGCCCCACAGTGCTGGAGGGTGGGGGGGGTGGGAGACATGGGTGGGGGCCTGGTGGAGGCTGCCCCTGGTGACTGGGGGGGTGGGGGTGGTGGGAGACATGGGTGGGGGCCTGGTGGAGGCTGCCCCTGGTGGCTGGGGGGTGGGGGTGCTGGGAGAAATGGGTGGGGGCCTGGTGGTGGCTGCCCCTGCACTGCTGGGGGGTGGGGGTGGTGGGGAACATGCGTTGGACATGGGTGGGGGCCTGCTGGCAGGTGCCCCACAGTGCTGGGGGGTGGGGGTGGTGGGGAACATGAGTTGGACATGGGTGGGGGCCTGCTGGCAGGTGCCCCACGGTGCTGGGGGGTGGGGGTGGTGGGGAACATGAGTTGGACATAGGTGGGGCCCTGCTGGCAGGTGCCCCACAGTGCTGGGGGTGGGAGTGCTGGGAGACATGGGTGGGGGCATGGTGGAGGCTGCCCCTGGTGGCTGGGGGGTGGGGGTGCTGGGAGACATGGGTGGGGGCCTGGTGGTGGGTGCCCCTGCACTGCTGGGGGGTGGGGGTGGTGGGAGACATGGGTGGGGGCCTGGTGGAGGCTGCCCCTGGTGGCTGGGGGGTGGGGGTGGTGTGAGACATGGGTGGGGGCCTGGTGGAGGCTGCCCCTGGTGACTGGGGGGTGGGGGTGCTGGGAGACATGGGTGGGGGCCTGGTGGTGGGTGCCCCTGCACTGCTGGGGGGTGGGGGTGGTGGGAGACATGGGTGGGGGCCTGGTGGAGGCTGCCCCTGGTGACTGGGGGGGGGGTGGTGGGAGACATGGGTGGGGGCCTGGTGGAGGCTGCCCCTGGTGACTGGGGGAGTGGGGGTGGTGGGAGACATTGGTGGGGGCCTGGTGGAGGCTGCCCCTGGTGACTGGGGGGTGGGGGTGGTGGGAGACATGGGTGGGGGCCTGGTGGAGGCTGCCCCTGGTGACTGGGGGGGTGGGTGTGCTGGGAGACATGGGTGGGGGCCTGGTGGAGGCTGCCCCTGGTGGCTGGGGGGTGGGGGTGCTGGGAGACATGGGTGGGGGCCTGGTGGTGGCTGCCCCTGCACTGCTGGGGGGTGGGGGTGGTGGGGAACATGCGTTGGACATGGGTGGGGGGCTGCTGGCAGGTGCCCCACAGTGCTGGGGGGTGGGGGTGGTGGGGAACATGAGTTGGACATGGATGGGGGCCTGCTGGCAGGTGCTCCACAGTGCTGGGGGGTGGGGGTGGTGGGGAACATGAGTTGGACATGGGTGGGGGCCTGCTGGCAGGTGCCCCACGGTGCTGGGGGGTGGGGGTGGTGGGGAACATGAGTTGGACATGGGTGGGGGCCTGCTGGCAGGTGCCCCACAGTGCTGGGGGGTGGGGGTGCTGGGAGACATGGGTGGGGGCCTGGTGGAGGCTGCCCCTGGTGGCTGGGGGGTGGGGGTGCTGGGAGACATGGGTGGGGGCCTGGTGGTGGGTGCCCCTGCACTGCTGGGGCGTGGGGGTGGTGGGAGACATGGGTGGGGGCCTGGTGGAGGCTGCCCCTGGTGACTGGGGGGGTGGGGGTGGTGGGAGACATGGGTGGGGGCCTGGTGGAGGCTGCCCCTGCACTGCTGGGGGGTGGGGGTGGTGGGGAACATGCATTGGACATGTGTGGGGCCTGCTGGCAGGTGCCCCACAGTGCTGGAGGGTGGGGGGGGGGTGGGAGACATGGGTGGGGGCCTGGTGGAGGCTGCCCCTGGTGACTGGGGGGGTGGGGGTGGTGGGAGACATGGGTGGGGGCCTGGTGGAGGCTGCCCCTGGTGGCTGGGGGGTGGGGGTGCTGGGAGAAATGGGTGGGGGCCTGGTGGTGGCTGCCCCTGCACTGCTGGGGGGTGGGGGTGGTGGGGAACATGCGTTGGACATGGGTGGGGGCCTGCTGGCAGGTGCCCCACAGTGCTGGGGGGTGGGGGTGGTGGGGAACATGAGTTGGACATGGGTGGGGGCCTGCTGGCAGGTGCCCCACGGTGCTGGGGGGTGGGGGTGGTGGGGAACATGAGTTGGACATAGGTGGGGCCCTGCTGGCAGGTGCCCCACAGTGCTGGGGGGTGGGAGTGCTGGGAGACATGGGTGGGGGCATGGTGGAGGCTGCCCCTGGTGGCTGGGGGGTGGGGGTGCTGGGAGACATGGGTGGGGGCCTGGTGGTGGGTGCCCCTGCACTGCTGGGGGGTGGGGGTGGTGGGAGACATGGGTGGGGGCCTGGTGGAGGCTGCCCCTGGTGGCTGGGGGGTGGGGGTGGTGTGAGACATGGGTGGGGGCCTGGTGGAGGCTGCCCCTGCACTGCTGGGGGGTGGGGGTGGTGGGGAACATGCGTTGGACATGGGTGGGGCCTGCTGGCAGGTGCCCCACAGTGTTGGGGGTGGGGGTGGTGGGAGACATGGGTGGGGGCCTGGTGGAGGCTGCCCCTGGTGACTGGGGGGGTGGGGGTGGTGGGAGACATGGGTGGGGGCCTGGTGGAGGCTGCCCCTGGTGGTTGGGGGGTGGGGGTGCTGGGAGACATGGGTGGGGCCTGGTGGTGGCTGCCCCTGCACTGCTGGGGGTTGGGGGTGGTGGGGAACATGCGTTGGACATGGGGGGGCCTGCTGGCAGGTGCCCCACAGTGCTGGGGGGTGGGGGTGCTGGGAGACATGGGTGGGGGCCTGGTGGAGGCTGACCCTGCACTGCTGGGGGGTGGGGGTGGTGGGAGACATGGGTGGGGGCCTGGTGGTGGGTGCCCCTGCACTGCTGGGGGGTGGGGGTGGTGGGAGACATGGGTGGGGGCCTGGTGGAGACTTCCCCTGGTGACTGGGGGGTGGGGGTGGTGGGAGACATGTGTGGGGGCCTGGTGGAGGCTGCCCCTGGTGGCTGGGGGGTGGGGGTGGTGTGAGACATGGGTGGGGGCCTGGTGGAGGCTGCCCCTGCACTGCTGGGGGGTGGGGGTGGTGGGAGACATGGGTGGGGGCCTGGTGGAGGCTGCCCCTGGTGACTGGGGGGGTGGGGGTGGTGGGAGACATGGGTGGGGGCCTGGTGGAGGCTGCCCCTGGTGACTGGGGGGGGTGGGGGTGCTGGGAGACATGGGTGGGGGCCTGGTGGAGGCTGCCCCTGGTGGCTGGGGGGTGGGGGTGCTGGGAGACATGGGTGGGGGCCTGGTGGTGGGTGCCCCTGCACTGCTGGGGGGTGGGGGTGGTGGGAGACATGGGTGGGGGCGTGGTGGAGGCTGCCCCTGGTGACTGGGGGGGTGGGGTGGTGGGAGACATGGGTGGGGGCCTGGTGGAGGCTGCCCCTGGTGACTGGGGGAGTGGGGGTGGTGGGAGACATTGGTGGGGGCCTGGTGGAGGCTGCCCTTGGTGACTGGGGGGTGGGGGTGGTGGGAGACATGGGTGGGGGCCTGGTGGAGGCTGCCCCTGGTGGCTGGGGGGTGGGGGTGCTGGGAGACATGGGTGGGGGCCTGGTGGTGGCTGCCCCTGCACTGCTGGGGGGTGGGGGTGGTGGGGAACATGCGTTGGACATGGGTGGGGGCCTGCTGGCAGGTGCCCCACAGTGCTGGGGGGTGGGGGTGGTGGGGAACATGAGTTGGACATGGGTGGGGGCCTGCTGGCAGGTGCTCCACAGTGCTGGGGGGTGGGGGTGGTGGGGAACATGAGTTGGACATGGGTGGGGGCCTGCTGGCAGGTGCCCCACGGTACTGGGGGCTGGGGGTGGTGGGGAACATGAGTTGGACATGGGTGGGGGCCTGCTGGCAGGTGCCCCACAGTGCTGGGGGGTGGGGGTGCTGGGAGACATTGGTGGGGGCCTGGTGGAGGCTGCCCCTGGTGGCTGGGGGGTGGGGGTGCTGGGAGACATGGGTGGGGGCCTGGTGGTGGGTGCCCCTGCACTGCTGGGGGGTGGGGGTGGTGGGAGACATGGGTGGGGGCCTGGTGGAGGCTGCCCCTGGTGACTGGGGGGGGTGGGGGTGGTGGGAGACATGGGTGGGGGCCTGGTGGAGGCTGCCCCTGCACTGCTGGGGGGTGGGGGTGGTGGGGAACATGTGTTGGACATGGGTGGGGCCTGCTGGCAGGTGCCCCACAGTGCTGGGGGGTGGGGGTGGTGGGAGACATTGGTGGGGGCCTGGTGGAGGCTGCCCCTGGTGACTGGGGGTGTGGGGGTGGTGGGAGACATGGGTGGGGGCCTGGTGGAGGCTGCCCCTGGTGGCTGGGGGGTGGGGGTGCTGGGAGAAATGGGTGGGGGCCTGGTGGTGGCTGCCCCTGCACTGCTGGGGGTTTGGGGGTGGTGGGGAACATGCGTTGGACATGGGTGGGGGCCTGCTGGCAGGTGCCCCACAGTGCTGGGGGGTGGGGGTGGTGGGGAACATGAGTTGGACATGGGTGGGGGCCTGCTGGCAGGTGCCCCACGGTGCTGGGGGGTGGGGGTGGTGGGGAACATGAGTTGGACATGGGTGGG
This sequence comes from Ambystoma mexicanum, assembly GCF_040938575.1. Lineage (NCBI taxonomy): Eukaryota > Metazoa > Chordata > Amphibia > Caudata > Ambystomatidae > Ambystoma > Ambystoma mexicanum. The sequence goes on from NC_090930.1 coordinate 1,092,108,594, forward strand.
GGCCTGCTGGCAGGTGCCCCACAGTGCTGGGGGGTGGGGGTGCTGGGAGACATGGGTGGGGCCTGGTGGAGGCTGCCCCTTGTGGCTGGGGGGTGGGGGTTCTGGGAGACATGGGTGGGGGCCTGGTGGTGGGTGCCCCTGCACTGCTGGGGGGTGGGGGTGGTGGGAGACATGGGTGGGGGCCTGGTGGAGGCTGCCCCTGGTGACTGGGGGGTGGGGGTGGTGGGAGACATGGGTGGGGGCCTGGTGGAGGCTGCCCCTGCACTGCTGGGGGGTGGGGGTGGTGGGGAACATGCGTTGGACATGAGTGGGGCCTGCTGGCAGGTGCCCCACAGTGCTGGGGGGTGGGGGTGGTGGGAGACATGGGTGGGGGCCTGGTGGAGGCTGCCCCTGGTGACTGGGGGGTGGGGGTGGTGGGAGACATGGGTGGGGTCTGGTGGAGGCTGCCCCTGGTGGCTGGGGGTGCTGGGAGAAATGGGTGGGGGCCTGGTGGTGGCTGCCCCTGCACTGCTGGGGGGTGAGGGTGGTGGGGAACATGTGTTGGACATGGGTGGGGGCCTGCTGGCAGGTGCCCCACGGTGCTGGGGGTGGGGGTGGTGGGGAACATGAGTTGGACATGGGTGGGGGCCTGCTGGCAGGTGCCCCACAGTGCTGGGGGTGGGGGTGGTGGGGAACATGAGTTGGACATGGGTGGGGGCCTGCTGGCAGGTGCCCCACAGTGCTGGGGGGTGGGGGTGCTGGGAGACATGGGTGGGGGCCTGGTGGAGGCTGCCCCTGGTGGCTGGGGGGTGGGGGTGGTGGGAGACATGGGTGGGGTCTGGTGGAGGCTGCCCCTGGTGGCTGGGGGTGCTGGGAGAAATGGGTGGGGGCCTGGTGGTGGCTGCCCCACAGTGCTGGGGGGTGGGGGTGGTGGGGAACATGAGTTGGACATGGGTGGGGGCCTGCTGGCAGGTGCCCCACGGTGCTGGGGGTGGGGGTGGTGGGGAACATGAGTTGGACATGGGTGGGGGCCTGCTGGCAGGTGCCCCACAGTGCTGGGGGGTGGGGTTGCTGGGAGACATGGGTGGGGGCCTGGTGGAGGCTGCCCCTGGTGGCTGGGTGGTGGGGGTGCTGGGAGACATGGGTGGGGGCCTGGTGGTGGGTGCCCCTGCACTGCTGGGGGGTGGGAGTGGTGGGAGACATGGGTGGGGGCCTGGTGGAGGCTGCCCCTGGTGACTGGGGGTGCAGGGGGACATGCGTTGGTGGGCAGTAGTGCAAGTTGACATGTGGGTTGGCTGGGGGTCATGGCCATGGTGGATGGTGTGCCTGCAGGACATGTGCAGGGTAGGCCCCTGTGGTGTGAGCCACCTGCAGGGGCCGTGGAGGGTGTAGAGGGAACACCTGGGAAGACCCACACGTGCAATTCACGTGTGGTGCACCCTGCGCACCCCTGTAATACACGTACCCTGATGGAATCGCGTGTGGAACTTCCCGCGCACCCCTGAAATACACGTACCCTGCTGAAATCGCGTGTGGCACTTCCTGCGCACCCCTGAGATACGCGTACCCTGCTCGCACGGGGCCAATCGCGTGAGGTACTTCCCGCACACCCCAGTGATACACGTAGCCCGCTTGCGTAACTGGCACTGCTGCAGGGTCGCTGCGCCACTGTGCGCCACGGCTGGTTTTGGTGGCTGGAATCCATGAATACGCTGTGCGCGGAAATGGATTTTAGCGCACGTGGCTGGCGCAGGGATTCGCACGCGCACACTGTGCGCCAGCCGTGTGCGCCACTTGTGCGCTGAATTCTATGAATTACCCCCTTACTGTCTGCTTATTTGCCTTTATTACTTTCTCACTGTTGAGTACGTTATTCCAGCCTGCTGCTGTTAGCCTCTGTGTCTGCCTGTCGTGTTGTTCCCCTGCGCTTCTTGCACAAATGCCCTCTTGTGTCAGAGTATGTGGGACTTTCTACTCCTTTGCTCCACCCATGCAGAGAGTCTGCATGAGTTTTACTGAGTGCTGTCAGCCTATTTGCCTTCATTACTTTCTCACTGTTGAGTACGTTATTCCAGCCTGCTGCTGTTAGCCTCCGTGTCTCCCTGTCGTGTTGTTCCCCTGCGCTTCTTGCACAAATGCCCTCTTGTGTCAGAATATGTGGGGCTTTCTACTCCATGGGTCCAACCCTGCAGTGAGTCTGCGTGATTTTGGCTGACTGCTGTCTACCTGTTTGCCTTTGTTACTTTCACACTGTTGAATGCGTTACTCCAGCCTGCTGCTGTTAGCCTCCGTGTTTCCCTGTTCTCGTTTGCACGTCCCTCATTATTACTCCTAACCGCTCATTCCCTTGGCTACTCTCTAAGGCCTGCTAAAATGTTGCGTGCAGGGGTCGGGGTGCTGCAGGGGGCTCCTTGTGCTCACGCTGTATTCTGGGTGGTCCTGGTGACTCAGCGCCCACCCGCTTGCTTGTTGCTCTTCTCCCGCACTCCTTACTGGTATATGGTGGATTCTTCGAGCCGCCGCACTCGTTCGCCTCTCCGGAGGGACGTTGCCTCTTCCAACCGCTTCCGCAGCGCTCCTCCCTCTTGGTCCTCAGGGTGTGCAAGATGGCGTGAGTCCACTCTCGTCTCCTGCCTCCTGCGATCCACAGCTGCTGGTCCGGCGGGCTGTTCAATCCTGCTCCCTTCCACCGCTTCTTGCACTTGCTTCCAGTTGCTTCTGTGCCTACCTGAGGTCTCGTCAGTCCTGTTGTATTTTGCTGTTTGCCATCTTGGCTGCCTCAGGAGTCCTGCCGAGTTTTTGCAGTACCCTTTCCTGCACTACCAAGTCGTCGGGGCTCCTCTGTTGCACTCCAATGTGGTTATTTAGTTTACTATTTGGTTTAGTCCGCCTCCTCACTTTTTGTTTCCGTTTTTACCGTATCAATGCAGGATCTGGCAGGAACTTCTGCGAGGCACGTCTTTACTGCATGGCAGGTGGCCATGCCCCCAGGAACCTGCATGTTGTTCTCACGTACAGTTATACATTTCAGAATTAGTTTTTAAAAAGAACAAACAATTTCGTTGTATAGTCTTTCTAAGAAAACATTTTTAAAATATTAAATAATCAAATCAAACAATGTTGTGAATTTTTCTTGTCACCTATCTTAAGGAACCTTTCTAAAAAACGTAAAGCTACCTTAAGAGATTTCTAACAAATAGTACCTAGGAGGAAATTAAATCCTGGGCAAATCCGGTTATATCTGCTTGTATCCTATGATGTTTCATTTACAAGTCACAGACTCCCATGTCCTCACCCTGGGGAGGATTACAGCACACTATGTACAGTGGCTTTGCAATCCATCAGACCGTGTAGCCTGCAATCGCTCATGCTGCTGACAGAAGTACGGGTTCCCTTATGGGAACTGTGAAGTGAAAGACCATTCCCCTGGAGTAAACTGACTACAGAAAACTCTTTGTAAAATAGTGCGAGAGGCGCCATTCACAAAAGTATGCTTTCTGTTGGATTGCTCATCTTTTTTGCTGCCATGATGCAAAGGATACCCCTGCAAAATGTGAAGTGCAAAAACTGCATGCACACCTGAGAGATAAACTGAGACCATTTGCAAAGCCTTTTCATCAGATCTAAGTACTAGCTGGATGATGCAAAAGACATGCTGAGAACTGTGATTATTGAAAGAGGAACGTTCTACTTGTACAAATGCAAAAGGCCTGAGTTCACCTTCAAAGACACAAATATAAATGTGTGTATCTCGTCAACTATTGCCTCATCAATATGTAAAGAAATGTGGAAAAATGCATACAGAAGTTGCAACTTCTGCCACATCTAGAGAAATACTATGGCCCAAGCATCTGGAGCATGGTTATCAGCAAAATAACCCAGCCTGGGTCCCAGAACACTTATTTATGTAGCCCTGAAGCTTAAAAATAACTCAATTTCTCAGCAGATTACTATAATTCGGATAAACTGTGTAGAGAAAATAAATCTGTCATTTTAAAATGTGGTCCTTTCCTTTCAATGGTAAACTCATGTGAAAATTGGATGCAATTATAAATGAAAAGATGCAATTGTGGATTATAATAGAAAACAACCTTTTATTCATTTTAAATCATTCTATCTTGCTATACATTTAATTTAATTTTGAATAATACTGCATTTTATTTAACTTGATACTAACAGGCCTGAACAAATAACTGCTTTCACCCCACTCCAGCAGCCCCAACCATAGAAATAATTAGCCCTCGGACCCCAGATCATGAGTTAAGGCTGTTATGTGTTCAAGTAAGAATCATAAGCTGAACAAGGCTTGTTCAAACTGTTATTTCCAGGCCCTGGCCATATGACTATGCTCACTTCGAATCAAAGTCATGTTGATGCAAACAAAACGAGAGGGCGAGGTGTGCACTCCAGTTCCCAGTCAAATTTGATCTGATAAGAAATAACTGGGTGAGATCCCAAAAACAATTAAAGTCTTAACAGGGTTGAATCCCAAACAATGAAAAGGTATTAACAGGGTTGGATCCCATCTGCTGTTTAGTTGCTCTGTATTTGTTCTCCTCCTAGAGCTTTCCTGTCACAAACATTAATCAGGGAGGCTGTGCTGGTATGCAGGTGAATCCAATTAGCAGTTATTAACGTCTCTAGGGATTCTGGTAGCTGTAGTTTAGACATGTTACCAATCAGGTGACCAGGAAGAGACACCCCTCCTAGTGCACAAGTCTTTCCCAAATTTGGGCGAGGGGAGAAAACCATCAGTGTGGTTCTCAAAAGTGGGGCACAGTAACCCTGGTGCTGCTGCCTCTGGAGCCTGTGGGCTCCAACATTGTAAGATACAAACAAAAGGAGATGGTGAGGCGCGCACTCCAGTTCCCAGTCAAATTTGACCTGATAAGAAATAACTGGGTTAGATCCCAAAAACAATTAACAGGGTTGAATCCCAAAGCAATGAAAAAGAATGAACAGGGTTGGATCCCATCTGTTGTTAAGTTGTTCTGTATTTGTTCTCCTCCTAGAGTTATTGTCAAACTGAAGAAAGAGTTATTTGTGCGCATTTGAGATCAAACATTTTAAAAATCACTTGTTTAGAAAGGAAGGCCCTGCTAACTTAAAATAAATTGCAATTTATACTTACAAATTATATCTTGCAGCCCACAAAAAATCTGCCTGGTGCATAGTGGGAGAAATTAAGATAAATGGGGAAACGAATTCTCCCTGGAAGTACACGGTGTACAGGAACATTTAGCGTCTTGAATTGTTCCTTCTGAATTACAAATCATAATGATCTATGTTTCATTAAACCCACACATTCACACCCAAAGCTACATTAATATAAATGAAAGGTCTTTGTGAATATGAGGAGTGAAATTCCCTCCCACCTTTGCAGTCATGCGACTGGTGGAAGCCACACCTTAGTCAAAAGATGTGGTGATGAGCTGAAGATATAAGATACTTTGCACACAAAATAGGGGGAATATTATTAATGTTGGGAGATGGAAAATGAAGAATATTTCTGAATAAATCTGGATATGGCTGGGGGGATGGCTGGGGAGCTGAAACTATCTGGATGACTCATTCGTGGGCAGGCTGGAGACAGAAGCCCTTTCAGATAGAGGCGATCAGCCCATGTTGGAAACTGGGTTCCATATAGACAGCTGAGAAGGACCTTGCTTAGGCAGTAACTCATGACTGAAAGGGTCCAATCGGATTGGCCAAAAACACAAAGCCACATTTAATAAAATGTAAGTATAAAAAGCTCCAATATAGACCCGAATTTCTCCTATTTGTATCCATGTTAAAATCCCAGGAATCAAAGTGGAGTATGCTAATTTGACAAAGATACAGGTGCAGTGCTTAATATGGTACCCTATGTCTCCCATTTAAATTGAGCACCAAGTGAGATGTCATTTCCATTATACCCAATGCATTTTTGTATTGAGAGGCACAATTTAAAACTAACAGCATGTTGGTGTTAATTAAATGCTAAAGTGTTTTAGTAAAATTAAGCATCATTAAATAGATTCATTGGCTCTTGCCTCCATAGAATCACATAGGCCAAAGTGTCCACATGAAATACTATTGCCTAATGTGATATCAGACATATTTTTTGATGGTGTGAATCTGCTCATAAACGACATGTTTGTGTAACAGAAATGAGCACAGAGAATTCATCCTATTCACTGAAAATCATGAAAGTGCTAAACCCCTGAAGTCCATTATCTTGAAATGCATGGGCAGATGCAGGTGTAATGTGAAAGGGCAAGGGTGTTTTAACAGTGTGCCTCTTACTGGAGAATATTACACCTCCAGCTCAAAAACGTGCAGAGCTGATGGCAAATGAATAGGAATAGATTTGAAACTACACACATACAGTGAAAGCCGTGCACACATATGTCGACTGAAAGTTACATAAACAATGTTCATTGAAAGCTGCATATATATTCTGAGAAACCTGCACACACGTGTATTCAGAGAAGAGTTTGCAATCCCTGAGAGTGTTGTTATCCCAATCCAAAACTGTAATGTGTTCTTGCCTATATTTAGATGACCTGCATATCGGCAATACATTCACATCCCCGCAATTATGTAGGGAAGCGAAATGAAAGGAATACTTGTTTTGATACCGGAGAAAATCAAGTGTTTTTGAAGACGTTCTGAAATGGTTTCATATCAATATGTACACATATTGTCTGATTATAGGCAATAGTATAACTTAGAAGCAATCACAAAAAGAGTGTATTTAAAATGCCTAGTATATTTTAGAGTATAATATGTACCTAGAATTGATTATGGAAATCAATGCTTGTGTGAATAGAAGTAGCAAGGTTCATATAGGCAGGAAAAGATTCGTTTTGGTGACTAACTGTTTGAGTATATAACATTGTAGTGATTTCCTTGGTACAAAGCAGGATATCATCTTTGGTTGAAGTTGATTTAGCGGTTTAAAAACATTCAGAGTTTTGGGGAAACACCATTTATTGGCTAGAATGGTGTAGGGTGGGGGGAATGTATGCAGAGGAATGAAATTAGTCATCTCACCCAAGTGTGAACCTGTCATTTGACTGTAAAATAAGTCTGATATCTTTCACACCATTCACTTGTCAAAGTGGGTAAATGACCAACAGGAGCAGAGATTTGGGATGCCTACCATCCCATGGAGACTCCCATATGCCAGAGAAACAGAGCAGTAGATCTGCAGCCCTTGCTTGCCTTTACATCAATGACAAGGTGCTCCTATCTCACCTTCAATATTTGGATGTGCTGACTGCCGGCCATCCTGGAACGACTCCTTTCTGCTCTGTCACCACCCCCTCTCCTTATCCGATCGTGGCTGAGATGGGGGTACTCTATTCTTGGGGGTGCATAATTTTCAATGCCCCAGGCAGATATGGGGCTAGTTTGAAGGTCCTGCAGACTCACAGGAATGCACAACTGAACTGCCCATGTGAGGTATGGATGCTTAAAGCAACACTCCCCTTCCAAATGTCTGAAATTATTTACCCTATAGTACCTTAGCCATGACTGAGGCAGGTGGAAGCAACCTGCCTGTCACTCATAGACAAGGCGGAAGGTGCTGAGTTAGTGCTTTGAGATTGATAAGGCATCGCCCCACTCAGGGATCAAAGTGTAAAAAAAGTAATGGAACAATGTTCCCTCTGCCCTGCCCCATTTTTCTGCCCTTCTCCAACCCCTCCTCTTCCTCACTCATACTCACTGTCACTCCCAACTCCCCCATTCAAACCCCATACGTGGGTATTCCTTTCCTCCACTCCCCCCACAATGCTGTGTTTCTATCAGCTCTATAACACTGAAGAAATACAGTGAAAGAAAATGCATTTAAATGAGCGCCATTAGTGTGTCATTGCCCCTCCCCCACAGCAAGCACCTTATGCAGCCCCCCCTTCCAATCACCCACCATTGGCACGTTTTAAGTGACATACCCATGACGATTGCCACATACACCCCTTCATTAGCTGGGACCACTGCTATGCCTACAGCAAAAAAACGCAGATCACTGGGAGCTGAGCTTTTTGGCTGCTTCGGAACGGGCTTTATGTCCCGAGCAGTCTATTCAAATAAATAAACTAAATCTAGCACCTGCGAGATAGCAGAGAGCTGTGACACTCCTTTGTTACCTGCAGGGCTCACTTCCTCATCCCCAGTAGGTGAAAAGTACAAAAAAAACAAAGGAAGCTTTCCCTGCCATCCTGTAACGGTATACCAAGTCACATAACCTTCAGTTCCCGCCCACTTCGACCTCTGACCCTAGCCTAGGGTGACCAGATTTTTAAAATAAAAAACAGGGATGGGCCACCGACATAGAAGTTGGACTACCGTTTCGGCAGACACAAAAGGAGGACTAAACCACACATAGAACTCCAATGAAACTTCAGTCCTACTTCTGTGTCAGTGGACTGTTCTGCACAAAGTACACATTTATTGAAAGCTCACAGCTCTCATTGGTGGAGAGAAGCCATGGAGGAAGGGGGAGGGCATGAAACACAAGCATGAAGAGGCATGGCCAGACCGATTTCGGGATTTGTTCGAGGGTTACCGGCAAAAACCTGGACAATTGCCAGCCATCCCCAAATCCCGGGACAGGGTTTGCAAAACCAGGACGTCTGGTCAACCTACCCACTCCAAACTGAAACCAGGCCAATATGCTGCAAGGTTCTGTGCTCTGGCTAACTAGAGAATGGTGTGGCTGCGGAATTTAGCGAGACTCTTTTAAGGACATTTGCTTAACACACTGTGGACATGATTTACAAAAGCGTTTTTCAATGAGAAAGTCCTATTAAAAACACTTTGTAAATCAGGCCCTGTGAAAAGTTTAATTTGGAAAGGCCTTTGCATTTGAAATGGAAGCATAAATGATGGGAGAGTGGTAGGCGGCAGAGGACATTGGCAATGTGATACCTGCATGGTACGACTACGTTGCCTGACTGTTAATGTGAAAGAAATGATAAGCAGTTCCGTCAAGCTGTGCTTTCGAAGTTATAGTGTTCAGGAATATAGTCGTTTTTCTTAATAAGCTAATTATTGTTTGCCTTCGGTTTCTATATTTCTGTATTGCTTCATCGAAAGTGTGGTTTGCCTTGTTTCTAAATAGAGAATTTTCCATACAGCCTTATTGAATTATCAAGGTTCTACGTTATCCTCCATGCTGCCGTGGGCAGACATGAATTTTGAGTCAGGGGAATTACATATTTTTGTGATTTGGCCAATGTTTTTCTTGTACGTTGGGCTTGCAAATAATGGCTGGGGCTTGCCCACCCTCCTTTACGCTTCCCCTTCAATGATCAAAGATGGGCGGGCAGGTTACAAGAATAGTGGTGAGCGAAGAATCACTTTTATTTACGCGACTTGGTGCGCGATAGAATGGTGGTTACGTAACGTGTGTTTCAGTGTTTGCATGGTGCATGTTCCAAAATTGATGCCTTATGATGTATGTGTTGTAGTTCAAAGAAAAGGTTATTGGGTTTTTATGTAGGCAATACAGTTTAAAGCATTTTTCTTGACGCTCTATCAAAACCAGACGGATTAAGTAGGTGTCTCGGATGCTTGGAGTCTGAGGTAAAAATCTCTTTGGAGTGGGTGCGTCTTCCGGTGAAGAGCACGTGATTGAAAAGACGTTTCATCTCTAAATAATGAAGCCTGTTGCAGCGGCCCGTGCCAAGAGTTGATTGACAGCAGCCGCCACACCATTAAAAAAAACAATCTCTTTATCCTTAGAAGAAAGCTGGTGTTGGGGGACAATGTTCTGCTTGAAGCAGAAGAGAAGGGTCACAACGAAGATAGACGTGGGCCCACAGTGTGCCAAGCATGGGAAGTTTAACTTGACTGCGTGTTTGATTCTGCCCCCAGAGCTGGCCAGCTTGTTGCCTTGATAACCGAAGTATGGTTCACGTGTTTGCTAGCTCAGTGGAACACTTTTCTGTCACCGAACTTAGCAACACGCCAGGGCAATGCTTCCCCTAACCGAAATTCATTGCGGTCTGGCTGTGGGGCATGCTTGGGTTATATGGACTCTGCAGTTGTATCTTTCTTACTGCTTTTTTGCACAGAAAATTGGTCCTAGCTGTCGGAGAGTTAAACTTCACTTTGACCCCCGTCCTCTCATTAGTACCAAAGCTCGTCAGCCTGTAGCAATTAAGCAATCTCTCTAACATTCACTAGAATGGGGTTGGAAGGTTCCCAATTATTTTCATAGTCCACAGGACCAATCAAGAAAATGGTTATGCGCCCTACGGACAGAGAATGTGCGCCCCAAGGCCACCACCTGGCTGACATGGCGCCTCTCATTCTAACAAAGCTTGCTTTCAGAGAGGACGTACTTCAGCAAAACCGATTCTGCCGCTGCACGCCACTTTCCGATTTCCGTCACAACGTGTGGACGTTTAGAGAGTGAGTAGAATTGACACCGCGGTTGCAGTTGTCTACGATCACATTATATTTCTAATTGTAAATGGCTCACACGAAACACATTGGACGTTAAAGGAGTGTATCTTTATGTGGTTAGCTTGGTGCGACAACAGAAATCATGAAGAATGTGTTGCCCAGTTAAAGTGTATATTCCACATGTTATGGATGGGGGTGTTTGCTCTATTGCGGGTGAAACAAACATTGGAACTTAAATAATCAGCTTTGTGTGTTTGCAGGAAAGTGGCTCCCGGTTGAAGTTACTCCATTGTACACATGGTTAAACGTTCAGGATGATTTTACGTCGTTCTGCTTTACTTTCACACTAACCACGACACGACGAAATACACAAGTGCTTCAAGTTTTGCACAATGATAAAGTGTAATCTCTTACACAGCTGAGAGTATTGTAATGCGATTTACAAGGTGGGCTGTCTAATGTGGATTTTAAGCTTATGTTTCTTAAACGAATGTCACGCCTTCACGCGTGACTTACTGACAAACAGCTCTCCATGCTATCTTACTTTTTATGGACCCGTTTCCAACAACAAAAACCTACCTTAAGTCAAGACACACACACAAGTTGTGTGGGTGCTACTGCTGAAGAATATAACGCATTGTTATCATACTTCCATGAATGCCTTTTATGTAAGAACAACAGCAGGTAGGTTCCTCCACCCGCTTCACAACAAGCACACGTAAGACTGTCATCTTGCTTTTAAAGTCTAAAAAAAAAAAAAGCAAATAGGAAGTGTTTGGAGGGAATGTGTAAGCATTATTATAAAAGGGCTGGGCTTCTGGCGTCCCCCGCAATTTCATTAAACAATCTGTTTCATTCAGAATGTGAAACCGATTGGTTTATGGATGAGGACATCTCCTGGAAGAGTATTAGACTTCAACAAGAATGCTGTGCGCATGTGCGTGTTGAAGTGTTGCCAATGATACCAGTTATTTACAATAAATGTTCCCATATGTAAATTGGGGTGATTTATCTACTTTCATTACAGGCCACTCCTACCAATTGGATTTTTTTGCATTTTCACAGCATGACGTCAGATACACAGGCAGCCCTTTTGCTTTAAACATTGAACATGAGTGACACATTTAGGACTTCTGGTAGGATCTGGATAGTACCTCGGTATTGGTTGACACTTGGCCTGTGAGACTTGTGCCCATGCTGCGACCTTGCTCCATCTAATGTAATTTGACTGGTCTGTTTTTCAAACTGAACCTAATATAATTTGAGGTTGTGCTCAAATCTGAAATGTGGTTTGTTGATCTTACTGTGCTACAATTGTGATTCTTTTGTTGGCAAAATCAGGTTGATATTAATATTTTGGTGTGAATTTTGTTGTGCAAACCTTTTGCGCTGTCTCTAAGCAAGCATGCACACTCCTTGCAAATAATTAAATGACACTTGTGCTAGTGTAACTAAATGTTCACCGTTGTGGTGTTACCTGCCTGGGGTAGCATGTATTTCATTTTATATATTCATGATGATCACAACACATTCCTTAAGAACAATGACATGAGTGGTCAATCTGACCCTCCAATTTATAAGGATTCGATGAGAGCAGCAGAGATTGCAGTCTGTAAAAGTGTTGAGTTGGCATCTGTAGAGGAGCAGTCACATGCCTGTGCAGGAAGCCCCGACCCCCTACTAGTTATATGTTGGGAGCCTGAGATTGCGCCATGCTCGACACCAGCTGTTGTGACCAGTCTGCAGCGAATGTTAGAGAAAAGGTACCCATTAAGGAAGCCATATCAAATATATTCCCGAAGAGAAGACAATCTGATGGAGGAGCGTCCTGAAGGGATATGAAAATGAGAGAATTAGGAGCTGGTGACGCCACAAGGGAGGAGTGTGACGCACTAAGAAGATAGGCTGAAGAAGGTGCATGGATCATATCAAAACTGATAACGAAGTTAAGAAGTGAGTAAACGTCCATATGTAAAGAGAAGATTGTACGTGTGAAGAGTACTATAGAAAATACAAGCAGTTAAATAAATGTACAGATACAGTAAAGCAAGTAGATTTCGTGATCATAGAAGCTAGCTGTACATAGTGAATAGATTGCAGGTGGAGCCACCACTGTATGGAAACTGGACATCAGTGTCACAAATATGGTAGTTTCAAACCCACGGAGAAGGATCGAAAGCTGTGTTGCAGCAAAGAATTAGTCAAGAGACGTGGAAGACTCGAAAATAGCTGTCTGGCCTGGTGTCAACGCTAAAGCAGACAAGACTGGTTATCTATTGCTGAAGGCAGTGAACTTGAGATGCTGAATCATCCCTTGTTAAGGTGCAAAGAAAGAACACTATGAGTGCCAAGTTTGTTCATTTAAGACAATTGAATGCTGCAAAATGGGCCGAATTGCGGTCTCCTGTCACGTGGGATAAGGATGAAAACAGAGTTGGGCCTGCAGTCCAAAAACTATGATAGAATGTACTGATATTCCCTTTTATTCTCAGAGACGAGAATACATTGCAAGGCCAAGGTCTAAGACAATCTTCATGTCAGAAGGCATGGGTGGTGATACGTTAGACTAATTAGGTGGGGAAGTGAAGTCAAGTCCACCCTCTGGCACCTGGGGTATGAGCTTACATGCTGCTAGTGAACCAAATGCACCAGACTGGCACAAGCGTGCCAACCAATTGTAGAGGGCTGTATAGCAAAGGGCCTCATAGTTTGAGAGCCAATAAAATACTGTGTGCTTAATAACGATGAAGAATGACTATCACTAGAGGTGGGCATAAGTGGTCAACCTGACAGTAATGTCCAATCACAACCCAACTCCATATAGAAAGTATACTTAGATGCTCCCCTTGAACCATTCACAACCCCCGTAGCTTTTTCTTAGTTACCACATAGTATGACGTCACTTATGATGAGTTTATAGTGTAAAGATGTGATTTGTTATTAAATGCTTTGAGAATGCTTGTGCGACGTCTGTTGATGTCCGTTGTAACTCCCTGTTTTAGACAATTAATATTAAAAGAGAATATACTTTGCCATCTTCCTGAGTTGGTTCGATTATTTTGTTGTCAGAGTTATTCTGTAACCCATCCATTGCATGCGTGCTTCCAAAAGGGCTCTAATGCTCACGTTTTAGCACTGCAGATGGTTGTAAAAGATCCAAACTAGTTCGTCCCGTCTTTCAGATGATCAGGCATCCTCTGCCATCTAGCCGGAAGATTGCTGAGTTTCCTGTGGAGAGCGGCCGAATAGAAAACTTGCAAGTAGGATCGAGACGTTGGGCAGGTCTCCCTTTGAAGAAATCCCTACCCGGTTTCCATGGGTGCTCTGCGGACGGAAGGCAAAATGGTCAGTTGGAGGAAGAGACAATACCAATGGCCTTGTGTCGATTAACAAACAAATGGTGAATAGGATAAGGGGAATAGCAACCTAAGGGGGCAGGGTTGTGATAATTTGAAGTAACGTGAAATATTGTGTGAAGAGATAGAAGCCTGACTCAAGGGAGTTTCAAAAGAACATTCTTCTCACACTCCAACAGAAGAAAAATAGGCTATGTGTGAACATTTTCGCATAAGGAGACACTTTAAACCCTTTGACAGGGTATTTAATTAGAGGCGAGGAGAAAAAAGTGTGATCACAGTATTTTTTGTTAAATATGAAAAGGCGACTAATTTGTCTGTTTGTTGAGAAGAAATATTGAAGAAGAGGTAGAAGCTGTGAATTATTGGACAAGAGTTGAGAAGTTATAGTAACTTTCTTAGTGAAGTGGTTGGTACCAATCCAAAGATAGACAGAGGTAATTGAGAAAGTAGAGGTTTTGAGCAACGATTGTTGGAGCGCGCTCATATTTATTGTGTTAAAGATATTGATAAAGTGGTGAAAGTATTTTTATAAAATCTGGTAAATATTGATAGTCAATTGAGACTTGTCATCATGGGAGACACTCCACTTATGCACTTATGCGAGACACTGCCAAAGCACATGCCCAAGCTCAAACAATACAGTGCGGAATGGGTGAAAGGCTCGGCAGATAAGATGTTTATGCTATGGCCACAAGGGGTATCACTGTTAAAAGCGGTATTGCAACACATGACCACATACTTGCATGCTGCGTACACTGGGAAGAAGTTTGAGAAACGGTTAGCTATTTTAGAACTCTGGAAGATGTACCAAGAATAAAAGGAAGATCCACCACCTGAGTAGTGGATGCTTAGTCAGCGAAAGGAGGAAGGTGTCGAGTCTTCAGCTCCCCTTACCTCACCCAAAGTAAAAAGCTCTAGTACGGAAGAAATATGGTTGTAAACTTTAATGGAACTGAATAGCGGCAACAGAATATTGCTAGGCCACAAAGACTGCATATGGAAGCTAAGGCACAATAACCATATACTAAAAGGACACGTCAGACGCGAGGTTCGTTTTCCAAACAAGTCTGGTTTATTTCAAAGTATTTTCAGTCGGCCGACTGGGTCTCACCGCCTCACGACATGTGTTCCCAAACACTGTGAGATGTGAGAGAGAGCGAACAGCGCTCAAGCAGCAATATATATACATTAGACATATCCTTTGTTAAAGCAATTCGACCCGCCCACATACATGTCATACAGGCTAGGGTTCAGTGATTGACAATTATGACAATTATGACACGTTATGACAAGTCTTCATTCAGCCTAAACATAGCTATTTTAGCAAAGGCAGCAGAGACAGCTTTCTGTTATGGGGAACATGGAGCTCTGGCTCGGCAAGGATATTGTGTTCTTAGCAGGAAAACATTCCTTAATACTTTATCTGTGTGTTTCGGCTTATGAGCTAAGGGTCAGATAGTTCTGAAGCAGAAAATGCCACTGTCTGGAAAGGAGCACCGCTAGGAGAATATAATTCATGTTTAACTGCCTTTTACAACAGCGCTTGTAAGACAAACCGGCACCTGGGCTACTGATTAGATGCGGCTTCTGCTTGACTTCAAGGACTTAGTGAGAGAGAAAAACAATGTATTTCTGCATAGTATGACATTCCTGTCTGTATTAGTATTTCAGCGTTCAAGCCGTGGCTTCGCACTGTGTGCGAGTTTAAAGCATAGAATACATTTGCAAAGCGTTTTGACAGAAAAAAAAGCAAATGGCCGACATTTCACAAAATGGATGTTCTTTGGTTACATTGACGATTCTTGGATTGCAATGTTTGTCACATGATGCATTGGGTTCTGGCCAACATATTATACATATCATTCGACTATAGGGTTGCTTTTCTGGTTTAACAAACCCTCCTTTTGGCCTTAAGCCAATGGCATCATCCATACATCGCGTTTCCTTCGGACCACGTGTCTGATTCCGAACTACCCATGTCGCTATAATCGTCATCAGAAAAATGAATTGCTATAAATTCTTTAATTATTTCATTTTCGTGTTGTGCACCTTCACTTAACATGCGAGGAGGTTTCGTACTAATTGCATGTACACACTCATTTGTAATTTGGGAGCAGAGGACTGGCAGGCATTGTATGCAACAACAGCAGAATATGAGGATTCCAAATATCATAACCACGATTGCAATTAGTTTCCATCCCCATCATTGTAGCAGTTCCCAAAACCATGAACTTATATTCAGATTCCACCCTCCTGTAGGAACATGAATTTCAGAGCTTAGGACATGCAATTTCTTAATTGCTTCAAATATCGTGGGAGAGTAATCACTTACACAGCACGCTGACCCCACCAATTTGCATACTCCTCCACGATCAGCCAAAATGATATCAAGCACCATTCTGTTTTGAAGTGCAATTAATCTGATTGCTTTTTGTTATAATGTCATATTATAAAGTATGTCTGTTGCCCCGTTTATCGTTTTTTCTAACACCCTGGACAGTTTTCCTATATTCCATGAGTTTATTGCTTGTCCCTAAAATGGTATAAATGATTTCGCTATATCCCCTATGATCTGTCCTGTGGTATCATCTTGTTGTGGCCAAGATCTAGATAATTTTGCTGTTTCAGACGTTTTGGAAAGAAATACACCAGGTAAAAGTATTCCTAAATAACAGGTCCCTTCCCAAGTTCTAGGTAACCATGGATAGGCCCGATCTCCACATATAAAATACACAGAACCTCCTATATATAATGGCCTTTCTTATTGTTCAAGCACAGCAATATTCATGCATCTAGTCAATGTTCCCATTGGGTAGGAACCCTTTTTCCGTAAACAAAATGGGACAGAACGTGGACTATGATTAATTGTATAGGAGGGAGGCACAGCATTGTTGTTTCCTACCAGAGCCATTTTAAAGGTGATTATGGAAGGGTAAGGCCTAGAGAGCCTATCTACTGGACTTGTTCTCACCAGTTTTATTTTGCTTCTGCTTGTAAATATGGAACAACCCGATGGTTCCAATACCAATCTTTCAAATCCATTTATGTTTGTTCCATCAAACTGACCAGTGACACTATCATTCAATTTTCTGAAAAATAGTGCTCTTAATGATGCATAACAGGCAGTATTAAGTGGCAAAGGATGTACATACAAACCCATTCCTATTTCCCCGTGCTGGGGTAAATGGGAACAGACTTCTTGTGAAGGGAGAGTATAAGAGAGCACATGTACTGGGCTGCTCATGGTAGGAGCATTGGTAGCAGTCAGGACAGAGTTTAAGGGATGCACAGTCTATAGATACCAAAATATTGGGACCAGTGTAATCAATATGCAAATCATTAGCATATTATTCTTTCCGAACCAAGTTTTTCTTGGAGTAGGCTTAATCTCTATCACTAGATCATCAACAGTATTGGTGCAGAAGGGAGCAGGAGCAAATATAGGCATTGTCTGTAATGTTTATCTCAGGAAACGTTTTTCGTGTCTGTCGGGAAAGTTCTCCACAGCGACACATGTTAGCAACAAACGTTCAGGCCAGTCCAGGCTAGCCTGCCTATAGATAATAGCAAGCTGATGTTACTCTGCACAGAGCTCCAAAAAGGCAGGAGCAAGTATCAATTTTATAGTGACGGTACCATTTGCCCCAGCTTGTCCGTGCTAGGATGCAACGGTCCTTCACTTTCAATGGTAGCACCGGGAAACCGCGTGTCAGAGCTTTCAACTTGATATAGCTCATACGCTCCTTTTCCCTAGGCCTCTGTTCCCACCTTCATCTGTGACCTAGGAACAAAGGCGAAACACAATCTGATCACTTCCGATTTTGTGAACGTAGATTGTACCTTACAGCTCCAGGTATGATAGATGAAGAATGCACTCTAATTTCCAGATGCAGGATCAGTGCCAACTTGTGATGCACTGCATGATGATGATGAGGCAGCAGTCGGACAAAGTTGAGGCAACTTTGGCCTTTTGATCTTCGTTGCAATCTCCCCAGGCCCTTAGGAAGTACTTCTGACAAGGAACTGGTGATGATATCTTTGTGATCAAGTGCAGCTGTCTTTCTTTCAACGTCAGGATCATCAATCCCTTCCTCATGTGGCAAAGGAAACGGAACTCTTTTCGTGTGTGTTGCGTGGATCCAGTGCTTGCGGCCATTCACTCGGACTGCAGTCTGCGTAACCAGTAGCACCTGGAAGGATCCCGTCCTGCGCGGTGCAAGCAAAGATTTTCTTTCAAAATTTTTCACAAGAGTCCAGTCTCCAGGCTGCAGACCATGTCCTGAGCCGGTATATCTGACAGGAAGAGCCTCCTGCACCTGCTGATGAATCAAACTCAAGTTTTGAGTCAACTGTTGGCAGTAATCAATAAGTAATGGGTATTCAATATCCCTGAACCGTTTTGGTCGAGGCACGTTCCAGACATTTGCTGGTCTCCCCATTACAATTTCATATGGGGAGAGACCAGTTGTTGCCTATACAGCTGTTCGCATGCAAAGTAAAGCTAGGGGTAGTTGTCATGATGCCTACCCCCGGGACCCAGACCAAGTCCAGCAACCCCGGAAGCAGGCATCAAGTTATACTAAGCAAACCCAACAACCCCTGCTAGGGGCTATTTGGGTGCAGTCCTGGCCTCTATGGCGCCAGGCCCATATGGAGAGTCGGTCCTGGCGCCATAGGCGCCAGGCTCCTAGATTAAAACTCACCTGATGCAGACCATGCTGCAAGAGCTCCAAGCCAAAGCAGGCTTGGAAGGGACCACTTCACCTAAGGGACTATTTTTTTACTCGGGTGGGGCTGGGGAGGAATACTTACCTGGGACTACTTTGGAGGCTATTTAAACCACGCCCAAAGAGCATCACACGCTTTGCGTTATTCTACCTCCAGCAGCGTAACGCTCACCGTGCCTGCAAGTCTGCATCCAGTCTTCTGCCACGCCCGCCTCGAGTCCGGAGCTCCTAGAAAAAGGGGAGAGAAGGAGAAAAGGTTAGAACAAGAGCAATACCTTTGATCCTCACCTGAATTCCCGATCCATCGCTCCTTTGAGCTGGAAGAAAGAAGTTACCCGGCCCCTAAGGGGAAACAAAAGGACAACAATGTGAATCAAAGGGACAAACAAGGGGAAACCTCCTCACCACAATACACTTACCTGATTTTACCGCCAGAGGCATTATTCCCAGAGAGTTCATATTTTCTCTCAGCGCCTGAATAAGGGAGAAAGCAACAGGATACATATTGACATTATTTTATCAAACTGTGTTGGATAATACAAATCCTTACCTGAATATTACCGGTTGCCACGAGGAACTCTTCGCTAGGGTCAAGCTGCAACCTGCAAGGAATCGGACAAGAGTGAAAGTCAGACATTTGAACTCTTATGAAAGACATACTTACGGTGTCTTGCCAGGAATCTCAGAGTCAATATTGTTCTGGAACTCACCAATTCCTTGGAGCCAGTGAAGCAACTGGATATCAACACGCCCCTGCACTCAATGCAGGATGGAGAGCTCATCTTTCCAAACCATCAGGTGAGACTATAAGAGGGGACATCAAAGGTGATCAGTGGGGAGAACAGCGGGAGTGGGGGAGGGTTAGTGCTCAACTCCACGGGTGGTTAATTCCCTTTCTCCGTTTGCAGAAGAATATTCCTACGGGCCAAGCAAACGAAGCTAGGTGGGCCAGTCCAGTCCGTCATCTCGGCACTACGTGTCACATTGGTGGAGGCCGCAGCTGTCCAGTTCAGATCGTCGCCCCTGTGGGAGCCAAGTGAGCATAACAGAATGCGAAGCCTACCCACAAATTCCCACCCGAGCGTTATGGATACCTCAGAAACTGACCAATTGGCCCAATTACTAGGGGAACTGAGGGCCGAAGTGCATTCCGCCCGTAAAGAAACCAATGCTCTTAGGAGAGAACTGATTTTGTCAAAGGAGCGAACTGATGACCTTGCTAGGCAACTACTGCAAAGCCAGGCTGTACAAGCACCCCTACCAGGTCCCAGGGGGAATCCAGCTTTTGTGTCATCGAGTAACCCTGTGCAAAAAAACCCACCAGGAAGTATTCCATTAGCTCCGCCCGAACGCTTTGCCGGAGATCCCAAAAGGTTTGCCGTGTTTATGAACCAATGCTGTTTGCAGTTTTTATGCAGACCCGGAGCCTTCCCAAACGATCAAGCCAAGGTAGCCTTCGCATTGTCATATCTCAGCGGCAGTGCAGCTGATTGGTCGATTCCACTAGTTACTCGGGATGACCCAATTCTTCGGGATTTTCAGGGCTTTCAAATGAGCATGGAAAGACTATTTGCCCGGCACTCCCAAGGACAGGCCCTGGATAACGAACTTTTGTCCCTACGACAAGGTAACCAGGACCTTTTATCCTACATCGTGACCTTTAATAGGTTGATAGTGGAAACTGGATGGCCTGAGGTAAAACGAATCACGTTATTTCATCGAGGGCTTCGAGGAGAACTCAAGGATGTCTTGGCTCAAGACGTGAACCCACCTCAAGACTGCGCTGAATATATAAACTTAGTGGTCCAGTTAGATGACAGACTTCAGAACAGAAAGGCTGATCGAGCCAAGTTTGAGAATTGGGTGTTGGTCAAGACCCACGCTAACCCCAAAGGAGCAGATGCTTCAGAACCCATGCAAATCGGAGGGGTTAAAGGACCCTTAACCCAGAAGGAAAGAGAAAGGAGACGGCAAATGCAATTGTGTCTATATTGTGTAACTTCTGGGCATTTTCTACGGGATTGCCCTGTAAAACCACCCAAGAAGGCAGTAGGAGCTGCTGATAAAAGCCATATGGAGTCAGACTCGGGAAAACGACCACGCCCGACAAGTGTAGAGGTCCGCTTGCCGAGCTTGAAGAAGGATACTCAGACCTCGCATTTCATCATACCAATGGTCCTCGTAGATCCAAGGCATCGTGTATGCACGCAGTAAGGGCATACATTGATAGCGGGGCCATAGGAAACTATGTGGACTACGAATTGGCTTCCAGGATGAATCTACCTCTCTGCCGAAAAACCACCACAGATGTCATCACCACAGTCGATGGAACTGAAATTGCCTCTGGGCCTGTAACTCATTCCACCGCAGAGATGACACTATTGGGTCAGGATGGGCATCAAGAAACTATTGTGTTTGATCTAATCAAAGCTCCACAGTTCCAAATAATACTGGGGATACCTTGGTTGGAAACACATAATCCTTGTATTGATTGGCGAGAGTAGAGAATAACCTTCCCGGATTATGCACAAACCTGTTACCCAAAGAAAAATCTGAACGCAGGCCTGGCCCCAGTAACCACAGCAGTCGTGCAACTACCTCCAGAATACCAAGAATTCCAGGATGCCTTCCAAAAAGAACAGGCAAACACCTTACCACCTCACAGATCATATGATTGTCAAATCGATCTCATACCCAGTGGACAACCCCCTTGTAGCAGGAACTACGCCCTTACGGAACCTGAGAACCTTCACCTACGACAATACTTAGACCAGTACATTGCTAATGGCTTTGTTCGCCCATCCAAGTCCCCTGCATCTTCAGCTTTGTTCTTCGTGCCCAAAAAGGAAGGTGACCTCAGAACGTGCATAGACTACCGCGCATTGAACCAGATAACTGTTAAGAACCGATACCCATTGCCTCTGATCCCTGAACTACTAGACCAAGTGAAGGACGCTTGCATATACACTAAGCTAGATCTCCGGGGGGCATACCATCTGGTACGTGTAAAAGAGGGCGATGAGTTTAAGACTGCTTTTCGCACTAAGTATGGGTTATTCGAATACCATGTGATGCCTTTCGGGTTGTGCAATGCACCAGCAGCCTTCCAATACTTCATGAACGATGTCCTTCATGAACTCATTGATGTTTGTGTTGTCGTATATATCGATGATATTCTAGTATACTCCTCTTCAGAATCTGACCATGTGAAGCATGTCCGAGCAGTCCTTGAGAAATTGCGCCAGCACAAACTATATGCAAAACTGGAAAAATGCGTTTTTCATGCCACAGAAGTTGAATTCCTTGGGTTTATCCTGACCCCAAGAGGAGTCCGAATGGACTCACGAAAGGTCGACGCAATTCTTAAGTGGCCATCACCAAATTCAGTTAAAGGAGTACAAAGCATGGCTTTGCCAATTTCTACCGCAGATTTATCATTGATTTTTCACATGTTGTACATCCCATCACAGCACACTTGCGAAAAAATAAACGCATTATGTGGACTGAAGAAGCTGAAAATGCCTTCCAAGAGCTGAAAGTGAAATTCACGTCTGCACCTGTATTAAAGCACCCACGCCCTGAACCTCCATACATAGTGGAAACTGATGCATCCAGTCTAGCCATGGGAGCTGTCCTGTTTCAAAAGGACCCTGAAACTGCCCAGCTTCACCCAGTAGCATTTTGGTCCAGAAGGTTCTCGGCACCCGAGTTAAACTATGCAGTTACCGACAAGGAGTTATTGGCCATTAAATCCGCCTTCAAGGTTTGGCGGCACGATCTTCTCGGTGCCAGGCATACCATTACTGTGATCACCGATCACCGGAACTTACAGTATTTAAAGACAGCCAAGACCCAATCGTCACGCCAACTCTGATGGGCATTGTTCTTTGCCGAGTTCGATTTCGTGATAACCTATCGACCAGGTGGTAAGAATGGTAAAGCAGACACCTTATCCCGAATAGGGATGGGAGAGGCAGAAGTGAACCCAGAACCAGTACCTATAATTTCTGAACAAAGGATTCTTGGAATGACAACTCTACAGACACTAGAGGACATTCAGGTAAAGATCCAACAACTCTTTGATCCTACAGCCCTGCAGGACTGGGTAAAGAAAGGCCCGGAATACTCTGTCACCAATGACCTGCCTTATTACCAAGGGCGGCTATTTCTGTCACATAAGGAACTACAAGAGTTAGTCATTTCCCGTTATCATGATACCCTAATGGATGGGCACCCAGGTATTGCAAAAACTGAAGCTAAGATTAAGAGACAATTCTGGTGGCCCACCTGGTGAAAGGATATTAAATCATTTGTGATGTCTTGTGGCATTTGTGCCCAAAACAAAAGTCAAAAGAAAAAACCAGCTGGACTCTTACAACCTTTAGACATTCCGCCTACACCATGGCACACCTTATCGTTAGACTTTATTACTGATCTACCCCCATGCAATGGATTTAACACCATTCTAGTTATTGTGGATCTTTTTTCCAAGACGGCCCACTTTACTCCTTTAAAGGGATTACCTTCAGCTTCAATCCTGGCCAAAGAGTTCCTCGAAAACATTGTTCGCATACACAGATTTCCGTCCATATTGGTCTCGGACCGGGGGCAGTCAATTAATTTCACATTTTTGGAAAGAATGTTGTCAATTTGCGCAAATCGATGTGAGGTTATCGACCAGTCACCACCCCCAAACCGATGGTCAAACAGAGAGGACCAACCAGACTCTCGAACAATACCTGAGACTGAGAGCAATTGGAAAGACATTCTTTGGATCGCCGAATATGCATAGAATAATTCAGTACATTCTGGAACTGGACAAAGCCCCTTTTATACCTTATATGGGCACCATCCACGAATGTCAGACCTTGACTCACCCCAACACTTAGAAATGCCCGCAGTGGACCATCTGCACGCTACAATTACACAAGCCTTTAAGGAAGCAACTGAACATTTAAAAAAGGCGAAAGAAAAATACAAGAAAGATGCTGATCGGCATAGAAGTGATACTCCACAATACCAGATAGGCGACCAAGTATGGGTAGCCACAAAACATATACCTCCAAAGGGAACATGGACCTTTAACCCCAGATATTTGGGACCTTACTCTATTAAGGCCATTATCAACCCAGTGGCTGTCAAGTTGGACTTACCTGCTAATATGCAAATTCAGCCCGTCTTTTATGTGTCACTTTTGAAGCCAGTGCAACCAGGGACAAGTCTAACCAAGCCACCAGACCCCATCCTTGTAGACGGTGAACCTGAATTTGAAGTTAAGAACATCCTGGACTCCAAGCTGATAAAGTCAAAACTTTTTTATTTAATCGACTGGAAAGGTTACGGACCACAGGAAAGATCATGGGAACCTAGTGACCACGTTCATGCACCCCGATTGGTGAAAGAATTCCACCGGAATTTCCCAGACAAACCGAAATCACAGGGAAGAACGACTTTAGGAGGGGCCTTGGGGGGGGGAGTGCTGTCATGATGCCTACCCCCAGGGACCCAGACCAAGTCCAGCAACCCCAGAAGCAGGCATTGAGTTATACTAAGCAAACCCAACAAATACTGCTAGGGGTTATTTGGGTGCAGTCCTGGCACCTCATATGGAGAGTCAGTCCTGGTGCCATAGGCGCCAGGCTCATAGATTAAAACTCACCTGATGCAGACCATGCTGCAAGAGCTCCAAGCCAAAGGAGGCTTGGAAGGGACTACTTTACCTAAGGGACTATTTTTTTACTCGTGTGGGGCTGGGGTGGAATATTTACCTAGGACTACTTTGGAGGCTATTTAAACCACGCCCGAAGAGCAGCACACGTTTCGCGTTATTCTGCCTCCAGCAGCGTAACGCTCACTGTGCCTGCAAGTCTGCATCCAGTCTTCTGCCACACCTGCCGCGAGTCCGGAGCTCCTAGAAAAAGGGGAGAGAAGGAGAAAAGGTTAGAACAAGAGCAATACCTTTGATCCTTACCTGAATTCCCGATCCATCGCGCCTTCGAGCTGGAAGAAAGAAGTTATTTTATGTGCATCGCCTCGCCTGCAGCAGCGGCGCGCTGAACTCACTGGCCTTCGCAGCCTCTTCACATTCCACTGCATCCTTCTGCATGCTCCTGCCACACTCCGGCACCTAAGGGGAAGACAAGAACGGCAAGGTGAGCCCAGGGAATACACAGAGGCAATATTAGTTACCCCCCATAGACTTACCTGATTTTACCACCGGGGTTACTATTCCTCTTCACGGGTCGGCGCAGCTTCCACTGCATCCTCGCCGAACCCCGGCCCCTAAGGGAAACAAAAGGACAGCAAGGTGAAACAAAGGGACAAACAAGGGGAAACCTCCTCACCACAATAGACTTACCTGATTTTACCGCCGGAGTCATTATTCCCCGAGACTTCATATTTTCTCTCAGCGCCTGAATAAGGGAGAAAGCAACAGGTTACATATTGACATTATTTTATCAAAATGTGTTGGATAATACAAATCCTTACCTGAATAATACCGGTTGCCACGAGGAACTCTTTGCTAGGGTCAAGCTGCAACCTGCAAGGAATCGGACAAGAGTGAAAGTCAGACATTTGAACTCTTAGGAACTACATACTTACGGCGTCTTGCCGGGAATCTCAGAGTCAATATTGTTCTGGAACTCACCAATTCCTTCGAGCCAGTGAAGCAACTGGTTATCAATGCGCCCCTGCGCTCAATGCAGGATGGAGAGCTCATCTTTCCAAACCATCAGGTGAGACTATAAGAGGGGACATCAAAGGTGATCAGTGGGGAGAACAGCGGGAGTGGGGGAGGGTTAACCCTCAACTCCATGGGTGGGTAATTCCCTTTCTCCATTTGCAGAAGATATTCCTATGGGCCAAGCAAACAAAGCTAGGTGGGCCAGTCCAGTCCGTCATCTCGGCACTACGCATCACATTGGTGGAGGCCACAGCTGTCCAGTTC
Organism: Ambystoma mexicanum; assembly: GCF_040938575.1. Taxonomy (NCBI): domain Eukaryota; kingdom Metazoa; phylum Chordata; class Amphibia; order Caudata; family Ambystomatidae; genus Ambystoma; species Ambystoma mexicanum. Next base: position 1,092,134,003 of record NC_090930.1, read on the forward strand.
AGATCGACGCCCCTGTGGGAGCCAAGTGAGCGTAACAGTAGTGCATCGGGCCATTTTAAATTGCTCCCTGCACAGTTTTTACTTAGCTTGTTTTTCAAGATACCGTTTTGGCGTTCTACCAAACCGGCACTCATCACGTGTCTGGCCGAATAGAATCGTTTATCAATTTAGATACCTGCGCACATTTGTAATATTACAGCCGCAATAAAGTGTGGCCCATTGTCTGACCATATGACACGGGGTAGCCCGAATCGGGGAAAATATTCTTTTAGCATGGCTATAGCTGTAGACATAGCTGTACAATCGTTCAGGGGATAGGCATCTACCCATTTGCTGAATGCTCAGACCACCACGAGGACTTACTTATAGTTTTGGCACCTCTCCATGTCCATGAAATCAAAATGGATGACTTCAAGAGACATAGACGGTGGGCCAAAACTTCCTACTGTTGTCACGGTTCCATTTCCAATGTTATGTTGTAGACAAGTCATGTAATTCTGAACCAATCTTTCAGCAGTTTTTCTAATGTGTGGATTCTGCCAAACAGAATCCAGGTGTTGAATCATTTTTCTGTGTTGGACTGTGGACCATAGTGACCACGGCCATCACATAGGCATTTGGCAACATCCATTGGTTATTTTGTTTGTCCACCCAACAACCCTCAGAATCTAATTCTGCCGGACCCCAGACCAATTTTTTTATCTCATCTACAGTAGCTTCTGCTTGGATCTCCTTAACTGTTGCAATTCCCTTTTCTATCATGCAGGGTACTTCTTCTATTTTTTCGACATACATTTTTGTGTGTAAATCAGTGGAAGTTTGTTTCACAATTTTGTCTGCAAATGCGCTTCTCTTTCCAACATTACATGTTACTTTTTTATGCGCTTCACATGTCATTATTGCTAATCGCTTGGGAAGCGCAAGTGCTGACAACAGTCTCACTATCAAAGTGCCATGTTGGATTTTGGTTCCGTGTGATGTCAGGAAACCCCTTTCAGCCCATAATCGACCACAATTGTGTACCACCCCAAAGGCATACTGACTGTCAGTATATATGTTTAGATTGAGGTTTTCAGAAATTTCACATGCTCTTGTTAACGCTATTATTTCTGCAGCTTGTGCTGAGTTATATGGGATTCACTTGCTTTCTATAGTAGTTTGTTTTCAGTGTAGTGATTGCATAAGCAGCAGTTGATGTGTCAACTGGTAATTTAAAACAAGAACCGTCACAAAACAGTTCTCCATCTGGCGCTTTCTGTGGGATGTCAGTTAGGTCAATTCTTCCTTTTGTCTCTTGTTCAGTAACCATTAAGCAATCATGGGGGAATTGTTTTTCACCCCCTTTCTCATTTGGAGGAGGCATTAACTCGGCCGGATTTAAAGCGCAACATCTCTTAATTTGGATATGCGGTGCAAATAGAACACTTTCATATCTTGTTAATCTGCCTGATGTAAGATGTTGCATCTGCGTTCTATTTAAAAGAACGTCCACTGAATGAGGTACCATTACGGTTAAAGCATGACCTAAAACCATTTCCACGGTTTGTTTTACAGACGCAGCGGCTGCAGCAACAGCTCACAAGCAACACGGCAAAGCACATGCCACAGGATCCAATGTGGAAGAGAAGTAGCCGCATGGTCTATTTATCCCTCCGTGTTCCTGGGTCAAAATAGCCAAAGCACATCCATTATTTTCATGCACAAATAATTTAAAACTCATGTCATAATTTGGTGTGCCCAGAACTGGAGCTGAACACAATGCAGCTTTGAGCAGGTCAAATGCTTCTTGACATTCCATGTTCCATGGCAAAGGTAAGGTAACATCCTTCCTTGTCAATGCCACTATCGGTGTCACAATCATTGAGAATTTAGCGATCCACTGCCTACAATATAAAGCCATGCCAATTAAAGCCCTGACTTCTTTCTGCGTATTTGGAATAGGCATATCAGAGATGCTTTCTATTCTTTCTGGTCTCAATCTTCTTCCCTCCTTCAAAAAGAGGTAGCTCAAGTAGGCCACTTTCTTTCGACAATACTGGAATTATTTTAGTGAAAGTGAAGCTTTGTGTCCAGGTGCTGCTAAATGTATCAATAATGCAACTGTGCTTTCTTTACAAACTTCTTCTGTGTCTGCTGCTATTAACAAATCATCTATGTATTGTAGTAACACACAACCTGTTGGCAGTTCAAGCATATCTAGTTGTTCCTTCAATGCTCTACTGTAAATACTTGGACTCTCAGTGTAACCCTGTGGAATTCATGTGAATGTAAATGAACGTCCTCCTAGTGTAAAAGCAAACAAATATCTACTATCTGGATGTACTGGGATACTAAAAAATGCATTTTTCAAATCAATTACACTAAAATACGATGCAGAGGCTGGAATCATAGTCAAAATTGTAGTCACATCCGGGACTAATGGAAATTGCGGATCAACTACTTTATTCACTCCGTGTAAATCAATTATAAAATGGTAAGGTATATCATTACCTCCTTTCTTATAAACCGGAAGAATCGGACTATTGCAAATACTAGCAGAAGTTTCTTCAATTACGTTTCTTTTAATTAAATCTGATACAATGCATTTCAATGCGTTTTCTCCCTCGGCTGAAATTTTATATTGCGGAATACGCGGCAATGTAATTCCTTCTTTCAGAACAATTTTTACTGGCTCTACTTTTAAACAACCAACATCATTGTCGTTCACTGCCCATATACAAGCCGGTACTTTATTCAATTCAGTTGGTAGTGGCTTAGATACGAATTTTGATACAGGAGGCTTTTGTGGCGAAATTGTCAAATACACTCCATCAGGAGAACAATAAATGACTGCATTCCATTTCTTCAACAAATTTAATCCCAACAAATTTTCTCTGCAATTTTTCATCAAAAGAAATGGGCAAAACTCTGTGAATGGACCTAGTGTTATAGGTACTGGTTGTGACACTGGACTAATTACTGGCGTACCTGAGAACCCTACTGAGACATTCTTATGCCCTGACACTGGTATTTCTGGAACCCGCTGATGGTCAATTGAACATTTTTGTGCACCTGTGTCCACTAAAAAAATGTGCTCCTTATTCCCAACCTTCATTTCTACGTAGGGCCCTTTCTGGTCATTGGGAATATGTACTGGTTCCAACCCCTGCCTCGGGCTGTCCTAGTAGAACAGTACATCATCAGATGTAAAGTCGCCTGCGCAATATGCATTGGACTGATTGTCTAAAATATTCCCACCATTTGTATTGTTTCGTTGTTGATTCTGATTACCCTGATTTTGATTACCCTGATTATCCTGAAATTGTGGCGTCTTTTGGTTTCTATTCTGGCCTAGTATTCCCAGTCAACTTCGATTCTGTCTTCTCAGAAAAGTCCCATTTCTATTCTGTATATGCGGGCACTGTGCTCGCCAATGGCCTTCTTGTCTACAATAGGCACATTAATTAATCCCTATTGCACCCCCTTGCATATTGGACGTTAATGCAAATTGGGCTCTGGATGGTACGTTCCCACCACCTCTATTATTGTTCGCTACTCACTGTAACAATACTCTTGTTTTAAAAATTCCCTTTGTCCCTTAGTTCCTTATCCTTTTTGTGAATTTACTCTGTTCTCATAATATTGGGCCATATGTAATACTTCAATTTGTGTTTTGCTTGCCATGCACTTTCAGATGTCATTATTAAACTTTGAATTTTCGGTAATAACCCTCACACAAACTTATCAACAAACAATCTCTTCTCGGGTTCAGTACTTAGATCTTTGACCACTAAAATCTGCAAATACTTCTTCAAACCGATTAAAATAATCCATTGCTCCTTCCTCTTTGCCCTGTATACAAGCAGTCAATTTATCCCAAACTATTCTTTTCTCGGGCACTAAAGTTTTCAATTTCTGTACTATCCGCGACAGTAAAGCTAACATTACTTGCGGTGGCTTTTATACAGCCTTTCTCTCACTATCAATTCTAATCAAATTCTGCCATGTATCGCCCAAAATCGGCACGTCATTTATATTTCTAACCTGTTTCCATATGTCTACAGGAAGAATCACGGGAAAGAGTAAATCAATGTCACTCAATGTAAAAACAGAGGAATTCAAAACAGATTCAATTTCCTTATAGAATCCTGCCAGATGTTTCCTAGTATCAGGGATCATCTGCTTTTTAGTATTTACCTCTTGCCTAGAAAAAGGGACATGTAGCAATTGTGCAATATAATGAGCTTCTATCGTTCGCGCTGGAGCTCCTCCACTGGCAGCAACCTCTACTTTCGGGACGAACGTGAGAGGCACCTCCCTCATGGGTAGTTTCAAGTTAGGTGATTCTACATTTGTTTGTCTATTAAGCAACAAAGCTAAATCAAGTGAATAAGCAGTTGTTCCAGTTTCAGGCGAAAATAGTCTTTTATAAATTGTCATTCTATAAGCGGAACAACATATCTTATTCTTCATACATTCATCCTGTAGGTACTCTACCATAACCTGTAATACCTTTCTCTACATTTCTGGTGTATACTGACTAAAGGTATCATGCACTTCAATTGGGGAAATGGTGGCATCTGTAATTCATCTAAGCGCATCTCGTGTACAAATTTGCATCTCTGCACTAACAGGTTTCAACGGTGGTAAAAACCGTTGCTGGACATACAACGTCTGCGGTTTATCTTTTCTCAATAATTCTTTATGCAATCTATCAAGTCCTCGTTTAAACACAAATATTCGGCCTACGTGTACTCGTACTTTTGTCGCATTATCTCTTGCGGTACCACTGTATCGGTCAAATCACTCCATATTTTCACAAGATAATTCCCCATGCATTCTAACAGTACCTGCTGTTCTCCAAGGCCCCATGATCAGATATGGAACTTGGCACAGCCTCTTCATTGTCATCATCAATATACGTTTCGGCCCATTCTTTCAGTTCTTCTTTCCTTCCTTTGCTAATCATACTACGAGTCTGTCTAATGCTTCCTTGCACAGGCCCCATCTCTGTAGAACTGCCTGCTAAAGCGGCTAACTCATACTCTGGAGGCGGTGGAGGAAATTATGTCACAGGCACAGGGGGAGAGGAACTGCTTACTGCAGGTGCAGATGGAATAACGGGAATGGGCGGTACATAAGGAGGAGGTGCAACTGGGTCAGTACTTTGATGTTCAGTTCTTTGCTCATGTAATATTTTTTTTATTAGTTCATCTGATGTATACAAATATTGCTGGGGATATATTTTCTGTACATCTAATTGTTCCTAATTGCTTCTGTCTGCTGATGCTGATCATGCTCTAGCACTTTCTCTATATTTGTTTTATGTCTGTGCGTGTGTCCCTCCCTACTTCTCAAATGGAGATTATCTTCCTTCCTCCAGTCCCTTACAACGTTGAATGCTGCGGGTCGAGCCTTTTTGCGTAGCAATACTGATTCTAGGTGTTCTATACGTGTTAATTCAAAGCTTCCATTATTAGGCCCACTATTAGGCCACTGAAGGTCTGATACACGTCTGGTCTGCCTATGCCAAATCGCATTAAACACTATTGCCCCTATACCATACTTGATATACATTTAGTGTGCCAGCCACCCTTTGGGTGGCGCGACCTGGCCAGTTTCCAAAGATTGTCTACTGCAGTGAAAAAAACTCAATAAACAGGAAGACAATTTCCCAGGCATGGTTAATTCTTACCCTTTTCTTACCCTGGGCGTTTGAACTTGCAGGTGCAACTCTTTACCAATATCAGGACGTTTAAGAATCGGGGCACGACTCACATGGTCAACCAATTCATCACTGAGGTTGCAATTCACCCGTATACAGACGTAACCAAGAATCGTCATGACTGCGTGTTTGGCTCAATCTGCCTCGTTCCAGGACCCTTACCGTGATGCTCTCTGCGCGCTGCTCATTGAGCAGGGATCGGCTGAGTACAGATCTGCGGAGAAGTCTCTCATGACTTCTAAGCGGCGCCCCGAACACCTTCCGATTCCGGCAAGACGGCTTCACCCTTGACTCGTTTTTGCCTTCTTCAACTTCAACGTACATGATGGGGCATTAGTGGCATGGTCCCTATTCGGCACCACATTTGCTTGGCAATACAGACCACATATGGAAACTAAGGCACAATGACCATATACTAAAAGGACACGTCAGATGCGAGGTTCGTTTTCCAAACAAGTCTGGTTTATTTCAAAGTATTTTCAGTCGGCCGACTAGGTCTCACCGCCTCACGACGTGTGTTCCCAAACACTGTGAGATGCGAGAGAGAGCGAACAGCGCTCAAGCAGGAATATACGTACATTAGACATATCCTTTGTTAAAGCAATTCGACCCGCCCACATACATGTCATACAGGCTAGGGTTCAGTGATTGACAATTATGACGATTATGGCAAGTCTTCATTTAGCCTAAACATAGCTATTTTAGCAAAGGCAGCAGAGACAGCTTTCTGTTATGGGGAACATGGAGCTCTGGCTTGGCAAGGATATTGTGTTCTTAGCAGAGAAACATTCCTTTCTACGTTATCTGTGTGTTTCGGCTCATGAGCTAAGGGTCAGATAGTTCTGGAGCAGAAAATACCACTCTCCGCGAAGGAGCATGACTAGGAGAATATAATTCATGTTTAACTGCCTTTTACAACATCGCTTGCAAGACAAACTGGCACCTGAGCTACTGATTAGATGTGGCTTCTGCTCGACTTCAAGGACTTGAGAGAGAAACAATGTATTTCTGCACAGTTTGACATTCCTGTCTGTATTAGTATTTCAGCGTTCAAGCCGTGGCCTCACACTGTGTGCGAGTCTAAAGCATAGAATACATTTGCAAAGAGTTTTGACAGAAAAGAAAAAAGCAAATGGCTGACATTTCACAAAATGGACGCTCTTTGGTTACATTGACGATTCTTGGATTGCAATGTTTGTCACATGATGCCATTGGCTTCTGGCCAATATAGTATACATATCATTCGACTATAGGGTTGCTTTTCTGGTCTAACAGTATAGTAACCCAATATACAAACTGCCTGCTTATAGCAGTGATGATAGTCCAGAAGAGAATAAGAGAAAAGGAAAGATATTTAAGATCATGCAAGACAAAGAAGAGAAGAGTGAGCGGTCAAACGTATCGACAGAGATGGAAAGAGAGATTAAGAGATGGAAAGGAGAGAAGGATCAATCTGATGAAGTAGCACTCGTGCCAAACTAATGGATGGGTGGACAGATATTACTCAAATTGGATGGGAAAACCATTGAGGAAGTTAGGCAAAGGGAAGATAAGCACGCGCAAGACAGAAGGGACAAGGAACGGGAGAAGAGATTAAAAGTAGATGAGTATAAAAGAAAGAGTACGGATAAACGAGAGCAGATGTATCAGGAGGAGCAACAACAGAAAGAAGAAAGAGCAGAGGAGCAAAGAAAATATGACAATAGACAGAGAGCAATGGAAGAAAGGGATAGAAGAGAAAGGAATGGAGGGGAGGAGGAAGCACAAAAATTAAGGGACAAAAGAAAACAGGGACGAAGAGGAGAAGAGGAAAGAAGGGCAAGAGTAAGAAGGGAAGAACAAAGACAAGAGGGAGATAGTTAGATTAGAGGTGAGAAAGCAAAGAGAATTAGATGAAGAGATAGAACGAAGAAGGCGGCAGTGGGGTCTTGACATCAGTGTCATTTGTAAAGAACTAGTAGGACTAAGCCCAGCAATACGATTGGACAGAATAGAAGAGTTTCTTCCGATAAAGGAAGCAACAACAGGGGCATTTACAGTAGTACTAGAAGAAGAAAGATTTGATGTTGAGAGAGTCGGGGAAAGGATTCATAAGCTCTATCATCAATTGAAGCAAAATAACGAGAGCAGACCCAGAGGGAGCAATGATCGTTCCCTAATGCCTGGAGCAAGTGGGAGGAGGGAAGCCTACTCAGTCACGAGCATAGAGCATTGTCCTTAAGTAAATTGAATTTGGACAAGGGTGAAGGGGATAATATTCATACTTCTTGGGGACAAGAGATGTCAGATGAGGAAAGAGAATCCTTTCTTAGGGGAGAAGGAGGGAGTGCATGTGCTCCTGAAATGAGCATGTAATTGGATAAAGAAGTAAGATGGTCAGATCTGGAACAACCTAAGTATAGAATGCCAGATCCTATACCATATTGGGAGAGTCCTCTAGGACAATTGTATAGTGAGAAGGGAGAATCACTGCCATATCTGAGCAGGTACGATCGTTACCAGCAAGAAGCCAATCAGGGACGATTGTCCTGGCTATAGATAGGCTAACAATGGGAGCCAACTGCAGGTTGCAGTTTACACAGTTTCCCTTATTTGAAAAAGGGGTAGCAAGACTGCAGAATATTCCATGGCCACAGATGGACAATGACAATTTAAGGTGCAAGCTCCCGAGTCTGAAGTCGGGCGCTAGGAAATGGATCTTTGAATTCAAAATAATTACAGGAGGAAATACATTGGCCATAGGGGACATTAAGGGTCTCCTGGCAGCTATTCCTGGGGAGAGAGCTGATAACATATGGAGGAGAGCAGGGTATTCAAGTGTTACAGCACAATACAAAGCGCATGACAGAGCGCCATTTAATAATTGTAGAGCAGATGTTTGGAGGGCTCTCCGGGTCCTGACACATCAGATATGGGTGCAATTATGACATGTAAGATGAAGGAAGATGAAGATCCTGTTGCTTACATTCAGGATATTCAAGAGTGATGGCAACTTGAAGCACAGGAGCCGTGGGAAAAAAGGGTGGCCTTATTTTACCACATTTTATGTCAAGGGTTGCCTGAGCCAGTACAGGGATAGATGTAGAAACAAGTGGTCATGGAAGCAAAACTGTGTCCTGAGATACAGCTGGCAATAGTGCATCATTGTCGGCTATTACAAGAGAAGAATAAGAATAAAAATGAGGCTGGGAAAATTGAGGAAGCCAAATGAGTTCAGAAGAAATTGTCAAAGTACACCATAGAAGGGGCAGTATTGACAAGCAGAGAAGGACTGGTAATGGAGCAAGCAATGAGTGCATTGCAGGCAAATAATCAGCGCCCGATGGACCAAGGGGGATATGGGTTTATGCCATGGGGCATGGGTATGAGTTATAGAGCAGTAAGGGGTGGATTCCAAAACAATCAAGGTGAGTTTCAGAATGCACAGAATGAGAATCAAAATGCGTAGGAAGGATTTATCCAAGAAGGATTTGTCATACGATCACCCCCAGTATGCTGGACTTGTGGGATGACAGGGCATAGTGTGCACACATGTGGTAGCTGAGGGAACATGCAGAATGGCCTATTCTCAAGAGGTGGGGCAGCTTATCCTCCACCATATAGTACACTGACAAGAGAGGGGTTCACCCAAGATCAGACACTGTATCAAACACAAGTGCTGCGAGTGCAACAGGCACAACAACCAGAGCAAGTACAGATAAATCCACCGCAAGGGCAGTTGCAACAAGCCCCCATGCAGACACAACAGTATGCAAACACGGGACAACTACTGATGCCTAGAATAGGAAGTGCAACTGTGGTAGGAGGAAATCCTTCCACAGGTACGGGGGTATGCCTGTACCCACAGTAGGACAGCTCACAGGGAAACTTGATGTGTTCAGTACTATCCGTGACACCAGACCCCCATTAGGAACCAAGGGTCGATGTTAGGATAGGAGGCAAATATTTTTCTTTTCTAGTAGACACTGGGGCTACGAGCTACGTTCATGTATACGAGAGGGAAAATATCCAATGTCGGGAATTGCCGTGAATGCTCAATGCTTCGCTGGAGCTACGAGTCAAGTTCCTTTTACTGATGAATTACCAGTCTCCATAGGAGAGTGTGACATGTATGTTTCTGTGTTATACTCACCACAGACAATGGTTAATATTTTGGGAAGAGATTTGATGACAAAATGTAACATGACAATTTCATTTATTGACCAAGGAATAGTGTGGTCCACTCCAGGAATACACTATTTAAATGTGGGCGTATTTATACTGGCATTTACAAGGCAAGTAGCTCTGCAGTGCATTCCAGTAGAGCCAGAGGTCTTCTTGTATGGAATGGGCATTCTATTGACACGGCTACCTGGTTTAGTGGGAAAAACTGTAAGAATACCTGATGAGTTTTTGTTCAGACTACAGATACCAATGGACAAAGAGGGGGGACAGACAATCCCTATAGAACTAGAAGCTGCCTTGGTACAAAGGGAAATGGTGATTCTTGAAGGAATGGACGATGAGGGTAGACCATGGAGAACAGTAATAGCTCTCAAATTGATTGATATTACTGATGATGATAAGTTTATAGAAGATCTAACAGAAGATGTAGTAATGTTCTTTATGAGCATCACATACTGGATAAGAACAGAGAAGAGGAAGATCCCGTAGTGAATGGCAATAATACAGCAGCGTCCAGAATGTTTTGAGGAGGACTTAGAAAAGGTGCCAAGTGTCCTTTGGACCACAGGCCCTTATGATGTGGGTTTGTTGAAAGGAGTGAACCGTTAGGTCCTTTTTAAGTGAGGACGCGCATCATTACATACATGGGGGTGCAGAATAACTCTTACACCAATAACCAAACCGACTCAGGAAGATGGCAAACAAAAGCTGTTTTATTGTCAATTGTCTAAAACAGGGAGTACAACAGACATCAACGGATGTCTCACAGCATAATCTTGAAGCATCGTATAAAAAACATCCTTATGTATCAAAAACACGTCATTATTGATGTCATACTACATGGCAAACTAATGCAACTTATTTGGGATTGTGATAGGTCTTTGGGGAACATATAGGCATACTTTGTGTAGGGGATTGGATTGTGATTGGTTTCTATAGTCAGGTGGACAACTTATGCCCACCCCTTGTGTAAGTCATCCTCAATATTTGTTAGATACGTGCCACAACCATTGGTTCTCAAACTATAGGGCTCTTCAATACATGGCCCTCTATAATTGGTTGGCAGGCATGTACTCTTCTGGAACGTTGACTCGCTAGCAGCACACAAGCTGGTATCCCAGGTGCTTGTGGGTGGATTTGACCATGCCTTCTCACCCAATTAGCCCAATATCCATCATCACTTATGCCGTCTGCCATTCGAATTATCTTTGAACTCGACCTTGCAAAGTATTACTGCTCCTGAGAATAGAAGGGAATGCAAGCACATTCTTATCTTCAAGTGTCAATGCAGCTTGCCCATTTTCTATTTCCATCCATCCCACGTGACAGGAGACAGAATTTGAGGTCCTTTCTTCGTATTTAATGATATTAAATGAATAAAACTTGTTTCTCACAATCTTTGTATCTCCTTGAATAGATAACCTGTTCTTGGCTGCCCCAACCCTTGACATTGGGCCTGACAGCCTTCTCGATCCTTCCATGATTTTCAGCTGCTTTTCTCTACTGCGCCACACTTTCAGCCCTTCTCACTAAAGTTGCGATATAGAATATCCAGATTCTATATATATATAGATATCCAGATTCTATATACATGTCAAATATACACATAACTTATTTCTTAAGATTTCTGCATTCTTCTGGGCATCCCTTCTGCTCCTCAATGGAGAAGACAAAGGCATTCTCATTTGCCTCCCTGTCACTAACTCATGGGGTGTGAGGTGGTGGTCTGACCCAGGCTGATTGCTTAATGCATACAGAGCTAGGGGTAGGCAATATAGCCATCCCTTCTTCAGTGTCAATTTAGGTTTTGTGATCCTTTCCTTAAGGAGACTGTTGAGTCTCTCACATATGCCGTTTGCTTGTGGGTGATAAGCAGAAAAAACTTGTGCTCAACATTCAATAATAGATTAATCTGTTCAAATATTTCAATAACAAAATGGGGCTCATTATCGGATGTCAGCACCTCACACAGTCCCCATCTTGGAAAGAATTCTCGTACTAAAATCTTTGCTGCGCAATTGGTCTCAGGGTATGTACAAGGACCTGCTTAGATCCACCTGGAGAAGGGACACACCACCACTATCATATACCTTTATGAACTACATACTTGCAGCATATCAACATAGTCAATGGGCCTCATAACAAGTTTGGCGGTTGCCTTGCTGTCAGGCTGCCGCCAAACTTGCAGTTTTTTCTGGCGCCCGCGAATGGGCAAGTACCGGGTCATTATGGCCCTGCCAGACCCGATAATTGCACATTTGCGTGCACTGGAATGGAATGCTCCCCATTCCCGTTGAGCCCGCCTGGGCTCAATGGGAATGGGGAGGTTGGATGCACCGGCACCATTTAGAATGGTGCCGGTGCATCTGACATGCTGGGCTCGCGGGTGCTGCTCTGCCCGCCAGGTCAGACCTGGCGGGAAGAAAGGCACCCACGAGCACAACTCGTAGTTTGCCAGTCCGGGCACTACGGTACCCGCAAGCTTACCGGTACCGTAGTTCCTGGACCGGCAAACTTGTAATGAGGCCCAATATGTAAATTCTGAAAAGGACCATTCAGTCAAGGAATCACTCCTCTAATCATTTGCAGTGTATGCCCATTGGTAAACATCTGACATACGATGCAATTCACTACATAAAATGCAATGTGTTCTAATAGGTTGGGTACGAACCAGTCCTCCGCAATAGTTGCTGCAAGGCTCTCCCTAGTTACATGCGCAGGGTAGTGCAGCTGTTCAAGCGCTACTTTTACTAGTGCTGTTTTGTCGCCATAATGCTTTGGAGGGGGATAAAGAACACCCCCTTTGTTTCCATAACTCTTGCTCTTCCTGTGGTGCACTGCCCTGAATTTCCATCAACTGTGTCCTCAGTAAATGATTAAACCCTTCATTCACTACCATAATCGTGACTACTTTCTCCTTTACATCGCGGGTATCAAAACTTGAAATATCTGGCAAATATGCAACCCTTTTGACCTCTACATCTGCGGCTACGTTCCTGCGAGAAATAAAGTAAGTTCGCTTAGTATGTGCTGCGCATTTAACTATCGCTATGGCTACTGAGATTTGTAGTGCCTTAATAAGCCTGTCCAATAATGCTGCACTGGAGTGCCATCCGCTCTGATGTAGCCCCTCCTTTACTAACATGCTAAACCTGCGTGCACAGTTGAAGTCACATAGATGGAGTCACTGTACACCGTTACTTCCTGCCCTGCATGATTTTCAAGCGCGACAAGAAGCGCCACCAATTCTGCAGCTTGCGCTGAAAAGTGAGATGTAGTCTTGGACTTGCTACAACCTCAAATTCGCCATTTGTTCTATGTTTCACCACGGCTGCACCAGAATGCCTTTCCCCACTTAATTGATACATTTTCGAAGAACCATCAATAAAGAGAACCTCCCACCGCTAATTCATTTTCCCATACGCACAGGTTGTCGTCGTTGAATTCTTTGTAGTTTACGCAATCATGCACATGCTCGCCCTCTGCCACAGGCTCAGTTACAAACGTGGCAGGGTTCACTATTTTACATCTATTTTAATTGCTGGATTTGATATGATCACCTCCTATGCTGACGCTCTCTGAGATGTCAATGTACCCTTAGGTTTTTCCAAAATGGCAAACAAAGCATGCTCCACAAAGAGTGTCATAGAACACCCCATCACAATACTGGTAGACTTTTCAATTGCAAACGTGGCTGCCACCAGCGACTGTTCGCAGGGAAAGTGCCACTTCATAACTGGATCCAAAATCCCATAGTACTGTAATATGCCAAAGGTTTATAACCCAATGTAGTCCTCTGTGTGAGTACTGCTGTCATAACTGTGCCATTTGTGTGTGAAAATAAAAATAACTCCTCATAATTGGGAATTCCTAAAACTGGAGCTGTACAAATTAATTGCTTTCTTCAATTCTTAAAACCCTCCCTCCATTTCTTCAGACTATTTTCCTTCCTCATTATTTACCTGTGCTTCTTTTAGAGCTTGCAAAAGAGGTCTTGTGTATGAACTAAAGTCAAACACCCCTGCTCTGACACAATTGTATAGTCCCAGAAACTGCTGCATTTGCTTTGCTGTGTGCGGTCTTGCTGTTTTCATAATCATCTCAGCTCTTTCAGGTGTGACCCTCTTTCCCTTATTTGAGATCAACTGACCTATGTACAACACCTCTTCTTGACAATCCTGTAATGTTTCTTTACCTACCTTATATCCTTTGTCTGCTAGGATAGTCTTGGCTGCACTTGTCTTCTGTAGTGCTACAAATCCGAATGTCTTCTACGTACTGCATCACAATGCTCTTCAAATCAATATTGCGTAGGTCCATCTGGAGGACCCTATTAAAGATCGATTGAGACTCACAGTACCCTTGGTGCAGCCTTGTATGTTTCAGGCAAGTCTGACAGAACAAAAATGAAGTCAAGTCTTGTGAGTCCTTGTGCAACGGGATTGAGAAAAACACAAGTCAAGCAATGTAAAATATTGCACCTCTACTGGAATACTGCATCGTATCGTCACTGGATTAGGAACGGAAACCCTGCCTCTACAATCCGGTTAATCTCACGACCCCCCTTTAAATTCTTGATAGGATACACTGCGTATTGCACGATGATTCTGATGGTACCAGAATACCTTGTTCCATCAGTGCTGAAATAGTCTTAAAAATCCCTTCATCCGCCTCTCGAGACATGGGGTACTGTCTTGCTCGAGGTAAAATTGCTCCTGACTTTAACTTTATCTTAACCTCCCCTATCCCCTTAAATAGGACTACATCATAGGGGCCTGTAGTCCATAAAGTGCTTGCCATCTTCTCCAAGTCTTCATCAAATAATGCCGGGCGCTGCCGCACTATCGCCATTCTCTGTGGTATCGCTCTTTTCTCTATTGTAATCCAATATGTAATACTCATCTCGGATATTATTTCATCATCTGTCAGATCATCTCTAAAAATATTGTTGGTGATGTGAGTCAGTCTACATCCTTCCCCAATATCAATCACTGTTCTCAATGGCCTGCCCTCTTCATCTGTTCCTTCGAGCATTGCCATTTCTTCTCGTACTATGGCGGCCTTTAACTCAAGGGGAATGTTCTGTCCCCCTTCTTCATCCATAGGTATCTGTGGCCTGATCAAAAATTCATCAGGTATTCTCATATTCCTTCCCACTAAGCCGGGTAGCCATGTCAACAGAATGCGTACCCCATAAAGAAAAACCTCTGGCTCTAGTGCCATTCTTCGCAGTGCAAATTGCCTTGTAAATGCCAATATAAATGTGCCCACGTTTTTATAATGTATCCCTGGAGTAGAGCACACTATGCCTTCATCAGTGAAAGAAATCGTCATGTTAAGCTTCATCGTTAAATCTCGTCCTGGAATGTTAACGGGTGTCTGCCTTGAATACAATAATGGAACAGACATATCACACTCTCCTATGGAGACTGGTAATTTATCAGTAAAAGGAACTCGACTCGTAGCTCCAGAGAATCCCTGAGAATTCATGGCAAACCCCGACATTGGGTATTTTCCCTCTCGTATACATGAATGAGTAGCACCAGTGTCTACTAAAAAAGCAAAAGATTTACCTCCTACCATCACAACAACCCTTGGCCCCTCTTTGGTGTCAGGTGTTACTGATAGTACTGAACACATCAAGTCACCCTGTGAGCTGTCCTGTTTTGGGTACATGCATAACCCTGTACCTGCGAAAGGACTTCTGCGCAATACACAGTGACACCCCCTATTCTAGTTGTCAGTAATTGTTTGAGTTCTGCTGTATCTGCATGGGTACATGCTGCGACTGCCCTTGAAGTGGGTTCATGGTGCTTGCTGTGGCTGCAATGCTTGTTGTATTTGTGGAGCTTGTGCCTGATGCACTTTCTGATCTTGTGCAAACCCATCCCTGACTTGTGATCTACATGCTGGAGGATAATCTGTCCCCCCCTCTTCACAATTGTCCATTCTGTACATACCCTTGGCTTCCGCATGCGCGTGCAATGAGCCCTGTCATCCCATAAACCCAACATACAGGAGGAACCCTTCTGACTAGTCCCTCTTGGTTAAATCCTCCCTGCGCATTCTGATTATCATTCTGAATATTCTGAAAACCACCCCTTCCTCTGTAGCCCATTCCTCTGCCTCGTGGCACAAACCCATTCCCTCCTTTATCCATTTGGCACTGATTGTTTGCCTGCGATGTGCCCACTGCTTGCTGTATTCGCAGTCCCTCCCCGTTTGTCAATACCGCACCTTCTATGGCATATTTTGACAATTTCTACTGAACTAACTTGGCTTCCTCAAGGTTTCTAGCATCTTCCTTCTTCCTGTTCTTCTCCTGTAACAGGCTACAGTGATGCACCATAGTCAACTGTATCTCTGCCCATGGCTTTGCTTCCATTCCCACTAGTTTCTTGAGTTGCCTCTGTAGCTGATCAGGCAATCCCTGACATAGAATGTGGTAAAATACTGCCACTGTTTTTCCCGATGGCTCTCGAGTCTCAAGAGTCCACCGTTCCTGAATGTCCTGAATGTAAGCAAGCGGATCCTCATCTTATTTCATCTTACGTGTCATAATTGCACCCATATCTGATGTGTCAAGATACTGCACTGTGAGAGCTCTCCAGACAGGGGAGATGCTTGGTCTAGAAAAGACCCGGGGCTAAGCTGATGTGGGAACTGTTGGGACTGGGGGCTAGCTAGTCTTTTGGCTGTAGCTCCTGAGATTCTATCCAGGGCTACAACCAAAACATCAGGGGCTATAGCCCCCTTAGCCCCCCCCCTAGCAACGCCCCTGTCTCCAGTCATCAGCTCTTTCCCCACGGATGGCTGGTAGGAGACCCTTAATGTCCCCTATTGCCAATGTATTTCCCCGTGTCATTTTCTCTAATTCATAAATCCATTTCCCACACCTGCCGTCAACTCGGAAGTTTGCACCTTAAATTATCCTTATCCATTTGTGGGCAAGGAATATATTGTGATCTAGCCCATCCTTTCTCCAAAAAATCACAACCTGCAGTCGACTCCCATCGTCTGTCTATCCATAGTGGGGACAATGATTCTTGATCACCTTCTAACGGAAAATGACCTCAGTCTGCTCACATATGGCAGTGACTTTCCTTTCTCGCTATACAACCGTCCTCTAGGATGCCCTGGATATACTACAGGATCTGGCATCCTATCCTTAGGTTGCTCTAAATCAGACCATCTCACTTCCTTGTCTGTCTGCAGACATCCCTCATGGCTGCATGCACTTCCTCCCTCTTCCACACAGAAGGTTTCTCGCTCTTCATCTGACATATCTAGCCCCCAACAGGTATGTCTCTTGTACCCTTCACCCTTATCTAAAGTCAGCCTGTCTAAAGACAAGGCTCTATGCTCGAGATTAAACGGGTCTCTTTCTTCGCTTCGTGATTGGAAGACCAGGGATCGATTTCCCTTCCCTCAGCTTCCCGTTTTGCTACCTTCTCTCAAGTCTTGATAGGCCTTATCGATCCTATCACCGATGCTCGCTATGTCAAAATTCTCTTCTATGGCTGCTCCGGATGGCTCAGGCATTGCCTCCTATAACAGAAGAAACTCCTCTATATTATATCCATACTCCATGATATTACTGGACTCAGTTCCATTAACTACTTCTGAATGCTATCAATATTGTGCTCTTGCTGTCTTCTTTTTCGCTCCAATTCTTCAACTAATTCTCTTTGCTTTCTCTCTTCCCATCTAACTCTTTCCTCTTCTTGTCTTTTCTCCTCCCTTCTTTCATTCGCTCTATGCTCTTCCTCTTCTCTTCGTCTTTGTATCCTTGTATCTCTTAATTTCTGCACTTCTTGCTCTTCTCTTTTTCTTTCTTGCCTATCTCGTTCTTTGATTGCTCTCTGCATGTTGTCATGCTTCCTTTGCTCTTCTGTCCTTTCTTCTTTCTTTTGTTGCTCTTCCTGATATATCTATCCCCGCCTATGTCTACTCTTTCTTGTATGTTCATCCTCTTTCAATCTCTTTTCTCATTCCCTGTCTTTTCTGTCCTGTTTGTATTAATCTTCCCTTTGCCTGACCTCTGCGATACTTTTCCCATTGAGCTTGAGCAATATCTGTCTTCACATCCATTCATTCTGTACGAGCATTACCTCTTCAGCCTTATTCTTCTTTCCTTTCCATCTCTTAATCTCTCATTCTATGTCTGTTGTCATATTTGATCGCTCACTTTTCTCCTCTTTGTTTGCAACAATCTTAAAGATCTCCTGGACTTTCGTCAATGCTATAAGCATGCGGTCATATATTGGATTACTATACCTTGCTGCCGCCTTCAGTTCCTTCACAGATACAATCCTACGTCTTCTGTACTTTTGCCATTCACTTCAGGTGAGGTAAGGGGCTCAGAAGGCTCAATACCTGCCTCCGTACAGTGAGTAAGCATCCACTCCTCGGGTGGTGGATCTTCTCTCTCCTCTTGGTACATTTTCCAGTGCTCTAAAATAGCTAACCTCTTTTCCAATTATTTTCCCGTGTACGCAGCTAGCAAGTATTTGATCACGTGTTGCAATACCGCTTTTGACAGTGATACCCTTGTGGCCACGACATGAACATTTTGTCTACTGTGCACTTTACCCACTCTGTACTGTTTGAGCTTAGGCATGTGATTTGGCAACGTTTTGCACAGGTGCATCAGAGGAGCAATGTCTCCCATTGTGATGAGTCTCAATTGACTGTCAAAACTTACCAGCGTTTACACAAATACATTTATAAAAACAACAAATATGAACGCACTCCAACACTCACCGCTCAAACCCTCTGTTTCTCAATAACCTTAACCTACTTTGTGGTCAGCGCCGACAATGACCTTAAAATAGGCAATACATTTTTATCTCCACTTCAATTTTAAGCAACTTATTCTTGTCGCTCTTCAACACCTTTTTAAAACAAACACATAGATAAATAGACAGACAGACTAGTCAACTCTATTACATTTACACCATAGTACTAATTTTCTGCGTCTTACCCCTAAAAATACTCTGAATAGAGTTTAACTCGTCTCCTAACATAAACCTGTTTATGCGCCGCCTAGTTCTACCATGACTGGGGTGTGAGACGAGTTCTTCTAATACTACTTGAGGAGGAATACTGGGCATTAGCTCTTAAAACACTCTTCGTTTTCTTTAAAAACCCTCTTTATTTATTCTCTAAAATGCTCTTCATTTACACTCTTATAATCAACCGTCAATTTTCTAACTACCACAATCCCACAGTTTGCCTTTCCTCTCAGTCTACTCACCATTCGCTTGTTCAGTATCAGCTCCCCTCTCCAATTGACCACTTTCACCTTCCTTTCGTGAAGCGCCTGTGGAAACCAGGAGGTATTTCGTCAAAAGAGGGGCCCGTCCCACCTGTATCAATTTTCTTGCAAGAATTCTATATCGGCCGCTGTCCACAGGAAACCCTGTGATCTTCCGGCTAGATGGCGAAGGGTGCTCGATTATCCAAAATTCTGGAGTTCTACTTAATCGATGGGCCGGTACCCATCCGACATGCTACCACGTGAACTGTTAGGTCCTTTTTAAGTGAGGAAGCGCGTCATTACATGGATGGGGGTGCAGAAAAACTCTAAAACCAATAACCAAACTGACTCAGGAAGTTGGCAAAGAAAAGCTGTTTTATTCTCAATTGTCTAAAAGAGGGAGTAAACCGGACATCAACTGATGTCTCGCAGCATAAAAGCATCACATGAAAACATCCTTATATAGCAAAAACTCATCATAAGTGATGTCATACTCTGTGGAAAACTAAGAAAACTTATTTGGGATTGTGATAGGTCTACGGGGAACATCTAGGTATACTTTCTGTAGGGGATTGTATTATGATTGGATTCTATAGTCAGGTGGACAACTTATGCCCACCCCTTGTGCAAGTCATCCTCAATATTTGTTAGATACACAACACACCATTGGTTCTCAAATTATAGGGCTCTTCAATATATGGCCCTCTATAATTGGTTGGCATGCTTGTACCCTTCTGGGACATTTGACTCGCTAGCAGCACGCACGCTGGTACTCCAGGTGCTTGTGGGTGGACTTCACCATGCCTCCCCACCCAATTAGCCCAACATATATCATCACTCATGCCGTCTGCCATTCAATTTTTTTTTAACTCGTCCTTGCAAAGTATCACTGCTCCTGAGAATAGAAGGAAGTGTGAGCACGTTCTTATATTCAAGTCTCGATGCAGCTTGTCCATTTTCTATTTCCATCCATCCCACATGACAGGAGACAGCATTTGAGCTCCTTTCTTCGCATTTAATGATATTAAATTAATAAAACTCTGGACTCATAGTGTTTCCGTTGCACCTTAACAGGAGCTCAACTTGTTTCTCACGTTCTTTGTATCTCCTTGAATAGATACCCAGTTCTTGGCTGCCCCACCTCTTGACACTGGGCCAGACAGCCTTCTCAATCCTTCCATGATTTTCAGTTGCTTTTCTCTACTGTGCCACACTTTCAGCCCTTCTCTTTCACAGGTCCTGGCTTACTAAAGTTGCAACATCGAATATCCATATGTTATACAAACATATATATATATATATATATTGGCGGAACAGTCTGTAGTCTATTCACTACGTATAGCCAGCCTTCATCATTACTTAGTCTACTTGCATTGAAGCATATGTACAGTTATAAAGTGACTTATATTTTCTTCAGTGTTCTCTGCATGTGTAATATTCATTTTACACATATACTGTTACTCAATTCCTTATTTCATCATCAGTTTCCATAAGGTCTGTGCATTCTGTGCTCTGATCATCCTTCTCAATGCGTCACTCTCATTTCTTGGGACGCCACCAACCCCTTGCGTCCACTACTTCACACTTTTTCAGGGATCTGCCCTGAGAGGCTGTCATCTGTCTGCGGGTACATCTTATATGGCTTTCTCAATGGATACCTTGTTTGAAAGATCTTTCGCGGTATAGGCATAATTATCAGTGTTGAGCATGTCACAATTTCCGGTTTGCAACGTATAGGCAAAATAGGGGAGGGACTTCTAGAAGAGGTATTTTGCTCCTCCTCTACAGGAGTAGGGGAATTTAAGATAAAGCGGAAGCGAGGGGCAATTTTACCTCGAGCAAGATAGTGTCCCATGTCTCGAGAGGCTGATGAGGGTATATTTCAAACCATTTTAGCACTAATAAAAACAAAGGTATTCTGGTGCCATCGGAATCATCGTGTAATACTGCGGTGTATCCTATCAAAAAATCAAAGGGAGGGTCAAGGAGATTTATACAAGATATGAGACCCATTAACCAGATTGTAGAAGCAGTGTTTCCTTTAGTTCCTAACCCGGCGACAATACCAAGCAGTATCCCAGTGGAAGTTCAGTATTTCACAGTGATCGATTTGAAAAATGCATTTCTCTTGATCCCGTTGCACAAGGACTCAAAAGACTTGACTTCCTTTACGTTCTGCAAAACTTGACTAAAACACACTTGTTTGCCCCAGGCATACTGTGAGTCTCCATCGATCTTTAACAGAGTCCTGCAAATAGATTTAGGCAATATTGACCTAAAGAGTGTGGTGATACAATATGTTGATGACATTTTAATTTGTAGCACCACTGTAGATGAGTGCAGACAAGATTTGGTTCAATTGATGACTATCCTAGCAGATAAGGGATATAAGGTAGGCAAGGAGAAATTGTAGTACAGTCAAGAGGAAGTGTTATATATAGGGCAGTTGATTTCACTTGAGGTGAAAAAGGTTACACCTGAAAGATCTGAGGCAATTATGAAAACCGCAAATTCAAATACATCGAGACAAATGCAGCAGTTTTTGGGGCTATGCAACTATGTTAGACACTGGGTGTTTGATTATAGTTCATATATGAGACCTCTTTTGCAAGCTTTAAAGAAGACACAAGTGGAAAAGGTAAAAATAGAATGGACTGAGGGAATGGGGTAAGGGTTTGAGTAGTTGAAAAACACAATTGGTAAAGCTCCTGTTTCAGGAATTCCCAATTATGCTGAGGAGTTTTTCCTGTTTTCACACACACATGGGACAATCATGACAGCATTGCTTACACTGAGAACCACACTGGGGTATACGCCTTTAGCATATTACAGTGGGATTTTAGACCCAGTTATGAGAGGACACTTTCCTAGCGAACAATCTTTGGCCCGCATCGCAATTCAGATTTTAGAGAAGCCCAAAGGTATATTGACATCCCAAAGAGCTTCTGCCTATGAAGTAATGATTTTGAACTCAACAATCAATGTAAAATAGTACCTCCTGCCATGTTTATAGCCGAGCCTATAGCATAGGGTGATCAAGTGCATGACTGTGTTAATTATGGACATTTTATGATGATATACCCCATGTGAAGGAAAAAGCTTTGGCAGGAGGGGAAATCCTCTCTATTGATGGTTCATCGAAATTTGATCAAACTAGTGGAAAAAGGCATTTTGGTCGTGGCAGTGATAAGTCACAGGTTAAATGGAGAACTTGAAGTTGTAGCAAATGCAAGACTACAATCTAATTTTTTGGCACAGCAGCATAATTAGTGGCACTCGTTGTTGCGCCTGAGAAACACGAAGGGCAGGAAAGTGATGGTGGCCAGTGAATCCGCCTGTGTGACGTCAACCGTGCATGCAGGGTTAGCCCATTGTAAAAGGAGGGGCTACCTCTTTGTGGATGGCACTCCATTGCCTGCACCCTTATTAGTCAGGCTTATTAAGGCCAAAGCCGCAGGTGAAGGAGCCAAAAGGGTTGCATATTCCTGTAAAGACTGGAGGGGAGGTCTGTACTTCCGCTCTCTATATTGTAGAGGAGAGACACAGAGACCCCTGCCAAGATTCTCTAGTATTGGTAGTTGTGGTCGAGCAATCAAGGTCTAGCTTCTCAGGAGGTGATGCGAGCTGGTTCTTAAGTACAGTGTAGTCCCCAAGCACCCACAAAGGAATGTCCACACACTGTATTGGTTACAACACAGTCTTTATATTATTAATATTCAAGGTCATATACACGATCACGATAACTCACTTTGTACTCCGAAAATCAACAATGGTAAATATGTACAATTCTAAAGTGGTACCACTAACGTTATTAGATATCATTAAAAGTGCATAGGGTCAGACTGACACACAGATCAAAATAAAGAGGAAACCAGCAGTAGAGAGAGGAAGGAAAGCAAGATGGTTGAGCAATAGGCAGAATACTGGTGACTACCGTTAAACACAGTTCTGTTTGGAGATCCTCCCACCTGGGCAACCTGTAGAAGAAAGATACAAGCCCAGTCCATATATTGTCCACACTAGACTTTCCAATAGTTCTGCAACCCCAAAGTACCTGGCGTTGTAGCGTTACTCGTCGGGGAAATCGACAACCCTTCTTGAGTGTCCTCCTTTTCAGGCAGGAGTCACGGGTTGTCGAACGTCTGACAGAGAACAGGTCGATCTACGACGGTGAAGTGGCCGCGTCATTCCTAGCGGTGCTCGTTGATGGGGAAGCGTAAACGTCCTGCAAGGAAGAGGCGTGCGGGGCACCTCAGTGTCGATAGTTCTGGACCACAAATTGTTGAAGAACTGTGGCCCAGCAAGGGTGTCGAGTCGTCGACATCTTTGTGGTTTTAGGTGGCGGGAAACCCACCGGTGGATGCTCCTCGGCGTGTTGACGGTCAGGCCTTCTCCAACCAGATACAGCAACGACGATGCGGACGAGGGCGATCAATGAAGTTCTTAGGCAATGGGAGCATGGCGGCTCCATTTGGCGACGGCGGTCATCGACAGTGGCGGACAACAGTCTGGGCGCTTCTCCTTGGAGTTCCGCAGCAATCCCCGTATCGGGTCGGCAGCCTGCCAAAGGTCTGTCTACCAGGGAGCTTAGGCAAAGATCAGCTGTGCACGATGGTCCCTCGTAGCTCGTGAAGAAGGCGCCTTACCAGGTCCTCTCTGGGTCAGTCCTTGGAGACACAGCAGCTTTCAGATTGTGAAGTAGAGCTACAGCAATTCTTCTCATCCAGCAGGGCTCAAGGTTAAGCTTCAGTTACTCCAGTTACTCGTCGTAGTGGACTTCAGCTTCCGAACACGATTCCTAGCAGTGAGAGGTCTCCAGATATACTGTTGATCTCCCATTCATTCTGCTGGGTCACACTCAAGCATCCAATCACGACTATGGTCATTCATGCAGGCAGGCAGCCAATCAGGCACACAGGGCATTCAGGCCATTCACTTCTCTTCAGACACTCACAACAAGTTATGCGTATTGGGACCAGTCCCGAGCCATTCAACACTCCAAGTTGTATTCATATCGGTTTCGGGCAGGACTGTCTCAACCATTGTGTCAAACACCAGCTACTAGACAGCCACAACATAGAATGCATATTCATCACACACTCCATTCACCCAGGTCCCACCCACAGGCGTACCCACAACATACGGTCATTGAGAAGGCTCCAGCCAGTCTGGGCGGCACTTCCCCACACTACCATATATGGAACTTCCACCCAACAGTCAGTCTGGGGGATGGGACAGAGGCAGGGCTTCCCGGCACTTCGGGAGGAATAAGGTAACAGGTGTTGGAAGGCAAGAGGCCATGGGGGCCATTTTGTCTCCATCAGGAATCTACCGATTCCAATGACAGGGCCTGGGCATCCCAGAATGGAGTACACTCAGGGCACCAGTCATTTCAGCACGGAGCTGCCACCAGCCCGTACCCTGCTCTGTGGGTCACACACAGATGCCCAAAAACATACACTAGGGGCACAGGGTTGTACCT
Source organism: Ambystoma mexicanum (assembly GCF_040938575.1). Lineage (NCBI taxonomy): Eukaryota > Metazoa > Chordata > Amphibia > Caudata > Ambystomatidae > Ambystoma > Ambystoma mexicanum. The sequence continues at coordinate 1,092,158,612 of NC_090930.1, forward strand.
CTACCCATGGGTGCCATAAGGGTATCCCACGGGTCTGTTCATCAAACCAAAAGAGAGAGCTGCAGTGCCAGGAGTCCCACATGAACTCCTGCACGGAAAACATGACAGAACACACAATAAAAATAGTAAAGGACAAAGATACAGAGGCCCTGTCCCTCCGATGCATTTCCAGCATCACAATTCCGTAGATATTTTCAGCTTTGACACTCCAAATGTCAAAGAGAAGGTAGTCACAACCATGATAATGCAAGAAGGGTTTAATAGGCTACCGATGACTCAATTAATGGAAATTGAAGGAAGTGCACCGCATAAAGAACAGGAATTATGGAAACGAAGGGGGTGTCCTTTATCCCTTCAGAAGCATTATGGTGCAAGGATAGCACTGGAATGCCGGTGATGCCAGTAGCATTATTAAATGTTGCACTTGAACAGCTGCATTACCCTGCGCATGTAACTAGGGAAAGTCTTGCTGCAACAATTGCAAAAGACTGTCTCATCGCAAATGTGTCGGAACACGTTGCATTCTTTGTAGTAAATTACATAGTGCATCAAAAGTTTACTGCTGGGCATACACTGAGAACGATTTCAGGGGTAATACCCAGACCGAATGGTCTGTTCCAGCATTTACATATTGATTATGTTGATATGCTGCAAGTATTTAAAGGATACAGGTATCTGATAGTGGTGGTGTGTCCCTTCTCTAGGTGGATCGAGGCAGGTTGTGTACACACCCTGATGCCACTTGCGCAGTGAAGTTTCTAGTACGCAAAGTCTTTCCATGATGGGGTGTGTGTGTGAAGTGCTGAGATTCGATAATGGCCCACATATTGTCAATGAGATGTTTGAACAGATAGGGCTTCTATTAAATATTAAGCAAACGTTTACTTCTGCTTATCACCCACAAGCAAACAGGATATGTGAGAGACTCAATCTCCTCCTTAAGGAAAGGATTACCAAAATAAAGTTAACTTTGAAGAAGGGATGGCTATATTGACTGACCTTAGCATTGTAGGCCCTTCGGAATCATCCTGGTTCAGACCATCACCTCAGCCCCCACAAACTAGTGACAGGGGAGCGAATGAGAATGCCCCTTACACCTCCATCGAGAAGTAGAACTGATGCCCAGAGTACAGATAAATTGTTATGTGATTAATTGAATAACTATTTGAGATGTATGACATCTAGCATCTCTCTCATTTCAGATCAACACAAGCGTCAGGAGGGTCGGACTCAGAACACAGATGAAGACCATCCAATAACTGGATCATCAGAACTATTATCAACACCCAAGTTGTTTGTTGGTGACCTTGTGCTTGTAAAAAATGTCATCCGGAATTGACACAAGCCACGCTTTAATGGCCCCTTTTGAGATGAAAATATAACCCTCTCAACAGTAAAATTTCAAGGCAGGCAAGCTTGGCTTTATTTGAATGACATAAACGTCTACAAACGCGAGCCCACCCCTCCCACTGTTGCTGATAAAGAAACAAGATAAGACAACGAATTTCAGGGTATGCAGACTCGATCGATAACAAAGAAGAAGAAAGAGCAACCTGTTAATTAATGCAGATTTTGCATTTGGACTAAGGTTCAATCGGACACTCCGTATAGATATTTTAGCCGGTGTGCAAACCCTTGCTGAGAACCTTAGGAATCTTTTGTAATTTGAACTTTAGAAATGTATTGATGTCTCAAAAGTTATTCCTAAATGCCAATTCCTAATCAAGAATTGGAACCGTGCTCAGTATCCAGATTAATTTCTTGGTGCAAACCTGTACTAAATAGTAACCCCATGGTGTTGCCCGACAGGGATGTGCATAGGCTTGTATTTGCTGTTTTTGTATTTATCCTTCAACCTTATCCTGCTCTTGTCAGAAGAGACATTGTTATTCACACGTTTTTACAGGATCCTAAAAATGGCCCTGTGATTAAGAGGTTGATAATTGCGACTATTGAACAGATATTGCAGTTATCAGACTAAGGAATTTTGATCAATTATATTAAAAAGAGGAGAAACTTGGAGGCTGACACGGTTTTAGAAAATTAACGACAAGTGCCAAAATGTCACAAAAGGTGGTTGCTTATGTTTTGGTGTATAATGTATTCCTGCATGATCACACTCTTTGTTTTTCTATCTCGTTGTTCACAGTCTCTATTACAGTAGTACCTCTACAGAGACAAGAGGTATTACAGTTCCCTCCACTGCTATTGAGTTGCCCACCACCACTAAAATAAAAACTCTTGTGGTGTCCCCCAATGTTAGAGCTGCTTTAGAGCTGTTCCGTATAAGGCAACTCTTATGTTTGGGAGACATAAGAGAAGTGCAGAAGAAGATAGCAAAGGGAGAAATGCTTATCTAGATAATGCAGCACACGTGGGTAATAACATGTGGTATCAACACACGAAATTTGTGGGGGAAAGGACATCTAAGGAATGTTGCTACGTCTGTGCCCTTATACCCTATGCCATGAATGCAGCACAAACTTTAATTTCTAGAGAAATTCCAGAACACAATGCCAGATGCCTTGTTCATCTTGCAGCACGCATGACCCAAGGACAATTTCAGGGACATTGGGCTACTCTGCGATGGAGATTGAAATGGTAATTTTCCATTCCAGGACGATTATATTAAGATCTCACAGATGGAGAAGCAACCAGGATGGGAGAGTAAGATGCTTGTGCATCCTGCAAATGGACACGAAGAAGTATTGGTGAAAAACATGAAGAGAATGGAATTTCCTGCTATAACAGAGATGGCTGGATCACCTGGATTTTGGGAACAAACCCACGTTTTAGTTTATGGACAAGTGAAATCCAAGAAGAGATGGGAAGCAGGAATGATGTCACGTGCAACTCATCTATTGAAATCAGAATATGTGCAAGAAGTGCAAAGAGTAAATGATGGGTGTTTGAAATCATAGGAGAAGCATGCCAAACTGTTGACATGGGTGGAAATTTAATTAGGGCCAATGATGGGGATTCCACCTGCGAATTCAACATTGTGTTTCTGAAGAGAAGGGAGGATTTGTGTGGGAGAAAACAGATTCTGTAAGAATACAGTTGATGTCTCCAGTATGGGAGCAGGAACAGCTGTTCTGATGGATCGATTGTGGGCCTGTGGGTCCAGAGCCTACATGAAGTTGCCCAAGGATTGGGGAGGAACATGTTCCTTGCTGCTCGTCCATGTTCCAGTATTAGTGATTCCTCAGAGCAACCTGAATATTGGAGAATTTCCAAAAGTAGATGCCCATTTGAGAAAGAGAAGAACACTTACATTTCTCATTTGAACCAGAAGAGAGAACTATTTCTCAGCTAAATCAATAAAAGCTTTTGAAGTCATTCCCTTTGAGCATAGGTTGTTTAGCCCGACTGCTTTGATATTCACTTCTATCTTCATGCCTGGGATACAGACGATGACAAATGCCAAATGGCTGCAGATTACCAGATGGGAGCTTCTGCAGACAATTAACACTACCATAAAGGGATTCAATGCTATCAAGGAAGAGCTGAGGGTCATTCGGCTGATGTGTCTTTGATGTGATCACTGCAATGGAAGGAGGAGTTTGCACCAAAATTGGGCCATCATGTTGCACGTACACACCTTCTCATGATGACGAGAATGGGATTTTGACGGAGGCCATAACATTGCTGATGAACCTACATACCAAGATGGAAGATGAGACAGAGTATATCATAGTTGACAGCTGGTTTGCGTCTATGTTCTAGTGGATTCCACAGTGGATGGCAAACATCTTCAAGTTCTTTGGAGCACTTTTGCTCATGGTGATGTTTGGATTCTGTACAATGAAGATAATTATTGCTCAATGCAGGAAGACATTGAAGAAAGCCGTAAGAATGAAGATCTTGATCGATTTCGAATCAGGGTTTGGACCCAAGGAGTTGACTGATGAAGATGTCAGAAAATACATGGAGGCCAGCATTGCAGCACCTGAAGGAATGAAGTTCTTGTATCCGAAGAATCACAAGCGGTATGTGGGATGATACACAGTGCAGTTTCATGACCTGGAGTGTGGATGAACTTCTCAAATCAGCAGGTTCCTTGAAAGGGAGTGATGAAGATCTGGACCTCGAAGAAACTCTTCTATAAAAGAAAATATCAAGATGTGGAAACTGGTGGAGATATGGTTGATGAATCGACCCAAGAGGGGAGCGTATAGGAGCCGTCACATGCCTCTGTAGGAAGCAACACCCCCTACTACCTATATGTTGGGAGCCTGAGATCGTGCAATGCTTGACACCAGCTGTTGTGACCAAGAAAAAAAAGGTACCCATTAAGGAAGCCATATCAAATGTATAGAGCGTCCTGATAGGATATGAAAATGAGAGAAAGAGGAGTTGGTGTGACGCACTAAGAAGATGGGCTGAAGAAGGTGCATGGATTGTATCGAAACTGATGACGAAGTTAAAAAGTGAGTAAATGTCCATATGTAAAGAGAAGATTGTATGTGTGAAGAGCACCATAAAAAATACAAGCAGTTCAATAAAAGTACCGATGCAGTAACGTAAGTAGTTTAAGTGATCATAGAAGCAAGCTATACGTAGTGAATAGATTGCAGGCGGAGCCACCACTGTATACAAACTGGACATCGGTTTCACAAACATAATAATTTCAAACCCATGGAGAAGAAGGATGGAAAGCAGTGTCGCAGCAAAGTATTAGTCAAAAAACATGGAAGACTCGAGAAGGGCTGTCTGGCCTGGTGTCAAGGCTAAAGCAGCCCAGACTTGTTATCTATTCCTGAAGGCAGTGAACTTGAGATGCTGAATCATTCCTTGTTAAGGTGCAAGGAAAGAACACTATGAGTGTCAAGTTTATTCATTTAAGACAATTAAATGCTGCAAAATGGGCTGAATTGCGGTCTCCTGTCATGTGGGATAAGGATGGAATCAGAGTTGGGCATGCAGTCCCAAAAACTATGATAGCGTGTGGCCATACTCCCTTTTATTCCAAGAGATGAAAATACATTGCAAGGCCAAGTTCAAAGACAATCGTCATGGCAGGAGGCATGGGTGATGAGAGATGTTAGACTAATTGAGTGGGGTGCTGAAGTCAAGTCCACCCTCTGGCACCTGAGGTATGAGCTTACGTGCTACTAGTGAACCGAATGTTCCAGACTGGCACGAGCGTGCCAACCAATTGTAGAGGGCTGTATAATGAAGGGCCTTATAGTTTGAGAGCCAATAAAATACTGTTTACTTAATACCGATGAAGAATAACTTGCAATAGAGGTGGGCATAAGTGTCCACCTGACAGTAGATGTCCAATCACAACCCAACCCAGTATAGAAAGTATGCTTAGATGTTCCCCTTGAACCAGTCACACCTTTGTAGGTTTTTCTTAGTTGCCACATATAGTATGATGACACTTATGAGAAGTTTATTGTATAAAGGTGTGATTTGTTATAAAATGCTTCGAGAATGCTTGTGCGACTTCCGTTGATGTCCGTTGTAACTCCCTGTTTTAGACAATGGATATTAAAACAGAATATACTTTGCCATCTTCCTGAGTTGGTTCGATTATTTGGTGTGAGAGTTATTCTGTAACCTCTCCATTGCTTGCGTGCTTCCAAAAGGGCTCTACCCTCATATCTTTCCTGCTTCACGTTATTTTATAGGGTTTCAATGAGAGCAGAACAGATTGCAGTGTTTAACCATACTAGAACAGGCACCCTATGGGTGTAACCGTTCTAGAGCAGGAACCCTAACAGACTACATGAGTGATCAATATGCACATCTTGGTTGATTTATAGAGATTTAATAAGAGCAGCAGAGCTCACAGTGTGTAATGGTGCTTGTGCGGGCACCCTGCATACACACACACCCACACATACTCACACACATGCACACAAACACACACACACACACACGCTCACTCACATTTATTCTCTGGCTGAAGTTCCCCTGCAATGCTAAACTGCAATGTCTGAGAGCATCCTTATAGTGCATCTGTTTTATTGGCGATACATAGGGAAAAGGCAGTTTTAAGAATGTGCATATTCCAATTGTCTATTTGATTTAATCAAGGAGATTTTAAGAGTACACTTGGGTGCCACACCCCTCCCTCGGGGACCATGAGAGAGAAAGATGTCTCTTTGTGTTGGGCATGGATGCACATATAGCTTGGTGAGTGCCATTTCTTGTAGGCTGCTACTATTGTATAAGCTGTAGGTTCTTGGACAATATATCCTTTGTTTGGAGGCTCGACATTTCGATACGAGTTCTGCTTTTGTACCATAGGTGAAATGTTTATGACAATAGGGCATAGTTAAATATTCACCTCAAGACTCTAAAACCTGCCGTTTTGGTGCTCAACTTTGATAATAAATATCCACGATCAGGAAACAACCGCCATTTTTTCCTTGAGAAGTGTAATTAATAGGATAGACTTAGTAGTATTTTCTGTTACTTTTTCCCTCTAATTCCCTCCCGTTTACTTTCTGCTTTCCATTAAGTGATATTTTGTTTCTTGTCCGTTTTTTTCTTTTAGATCGTTTGGTCTCTGTTCGATTTGTAAGATTATTTTTCTTAACAGTCATATAATTGAGGGTTAGTTCGGAACTTTCATGTGAGACCTCGTCTATGGACATTCTGCTCCTGTCTTTCTTTTGCAAGTATAATTTCGGAATTGGACGTATTGTGGTGTGCTGTCATTATATCCATTCCTATTTTGGTATTAATGTATTATTTGTCACCATGAAGCAGAAGCCACTTAAGGTGTATGTTACAACCAGTATCTTGCAGGCATGAGCGAGTGAGGATTGATTTGATCCATCCACCTCTCTTGATGGCAACCAATACTCAGGTTTGTCATTAAATTGTGGTTGATGTTTTTTAATTGTCTTTATTTTGAAGGATCGACTTGTAAACATATTTCTACTGACAAAGTCAAAAGGCAATCGAACTTGGACAGACGTGAACTATTATTTTAAGAATCTATCCTACTGGGTATGGAGAGCACCTGAGGTTTCCTAAGCGTTTCTGATCTTTCCAGTAACGCTTTCTCATCATGTGATGTTATTTACATGTACACAATATATTGAACAAGATATTGAAGATATCAAACCACATTTTAATTTGTTCACACATTTTCCTATACAGTCTCAAACGTTTTCTTTTGTCCATCTGGTCTTTCGTAGCAGTAGTCTGACCGTGAAACCAATAGCTACTGCATGCTACTAAATGTTTTCCTTACCATCAGAAACATTTTTGAAATAAACATTGTCATATCCTGGTGGTCTTACTCAGAAACAGAAGGTGTCTTTGAGGAACTGGGTGAAATGTTGCTCTCTGTGCCCAGCTCTGTCCAAAACTGAGATCCTGTATGTTCCTGCATGAAGCTACCCACACCGTCCGAAGGGCATCCCCGTCTTGTGGTATGCTAAAATGACATTAACAAAGTAGAAGAAATTGATATGATTTCCTAAACAGCTGCAGTAGAAGCTGGCGATGGACAGGCTGAGAGAAGCAATCATGAGGATTTCCGAAATTGTATGGGTAGACAAAAATCTGATAAGGGTTAGGGTGCTGTATTGAGGGACGACGTGAACGTAAACGGTGTGCAGGAATTCCAACTCCAAATGCTTTATTATAAGTTTGTCGATGAGTGTTTTAACCTCATTTGTAATGGAGAAACTTGACTTGAGTGGCCATGCACAGTTTTAAAATTGACAGCCCATAGCACCATTTTTTGCATTTCATATGGAGTGGAGCACTTTAGAATAAATGCAGATTTGAAAAAAATGACTATAGTGAATGGAGGAAGTAACTTAATCGGGGATGTTGCTATCATCTAGAATGTGCATTTAAGATTAACACACGTGATTTAAAAGACAGCCCATTTATAAACATTTGGAAATGTTGCTTTGGAACTGGCCAAAGAATGGATTGTCATAGGCTTGCTTATTGCATAAAGTTTGGCTTTGTAATATGGGTTAAGGTTTTAGGAAAATGAACATTAACATAAAGGCCAGCTAAAGAAATTCAGAAGTTCTAGAGTTCACTGATATAGTAAGAAGTATCTGAATTGTGACTCGTAAGTATTTCTATGATATCCACTGCTACAGTATAGTACGGGTAACCACAAGAAGCTCTTCATTGGAACTATATTGACACATAGATTTTACTCTTACATGAAAAGTCAGCTGCAGATCTCATTGTGTTGTGTATTGGAAAGTGAGTTCTTGATACTGATTAAATAGGAAATGTGCTGTGAACTGATATTCTCATGTCCTCTTTTTAAACGAGACAGGACAGTGAATATTCTAGAAGACATCTAGACAGACGGCATGCCCAATACATGTTTCAGACTTGTCAAAATCAAAAGAAAGCAGTGGTTCCACTCAATCACTAATCTTAAAAGCTACTGCAACCATCAGCTACAGCTGCTTGTAATTAAGAGGTGCGCTCACTTTTCAATGAACCCAACGTGAGGGATCCTCTAGAAATCACCATTGAAAGACCATCCAGTCTCATAGCATTGTGCTACTCTGATGCCTTAGGAATGCGTTTCCTCAAAGTTGTTCAGCTTTACTACATGTTATGTTATATTAAAAGTTCTTATACCGTGCACTGTTGCCACCTTGAGGTTCACCATGACATTGTACGTCTGTGTTGTTGCAGTTCTGGTAACAGTATCAGGTCACATACTTTCGAAATACCTGTGGACAAGTAATTGATGAACACCCTCAACCCAAGAGACCAAATATCTTACAAAGCAATCCAACAAAGCAGGGGACTGCATGCAACCTTTGGCTCTCCAGATGTTTTTGGCTGCAACTGTACCAGCCATAGCTGTCATAGTCAATGGAGGGATCTTGGGAGCGGTAGTCCAAAGCATCTGGAGAACTGCAGGCTGCAGAGCCCTGTTAAAAAGTCTATTTAATCAGCTGCCCGTTTCTTGCAGCAGCCAAGAGACGTGCAAAGAAGCACAATCATGGTATGCTTGTTCTAAAATAGTTGCTAAATTGATGTATGGTAGGAATTAGGGAACATCATAATTTGGATCTCACCGAAACGTACCATATGCACAGAGTTTATGATAAATGAAGCATAGCATAACTGCCCCAATGCTAAGAGAATCTGGTGGCAGACACGTTTGGTTGGGAACTTTTTGACTGCAAGGTCATCCCTATTGTGCTACCTTAGAAACTGGCCGTATTCTGGAGAGGACGTAGCATGATATCACTACCAGTCAGCTGACTGCCTTGTCACAGAGCTGCGGCTTTCTACATTATCACAACTGCCAGAGCTCTTGGTGCTGCAGTTTTCTAGTCGCAGTGCGGCAATACAGACGCATCGAGCCAGACACAAAGAAACCTATATATGTATAGATATATATATAGGTATGAGATTTGATTCCTTTGTCTCTCACCCACTCGAAAGAAAAGCACCTTTGTGAGACAAGAGCAGACCTGCAGGCTGGATGTGCACATCGACTTCTAACTTGCAGCATTTTTTAAATCAAGGAGACGCCGCTTGGATTCAGAAGCCCAAACTGCTACTACGGAAGACTGGGCTGATTTCCCACCTTGTACGTGAATAGTTTCCAACGCTGCAGCGACATACCTGCAAGCACACAGGGCTTGAGGACAAAGGAGACACATTTTGCTATGATCTGTGTGTCTGGGGCCTTGGCAGCCAGTGCGCGACTTCCGGAGCCTTCTCGAATGTCCCAGGTCTCGTAGGATATCATTGGTAAGACAGACTGACGCACTTTGCTTTTGGCACGACTTCGAGACTAGCTGAAGTAGGAGAGCAGACACGCTGACCTAAATCAATCTCAGTCCTTCTGCGGAAGCCGGGCAGCAGTGACACCACAAACCGTCGCGCGGGGGATTCCTGGGATTGCATTTTGTGTCAATTGAAGCCTGGGAAATCGAAAAAAAGCACTTGCTTCCTACCCGTTTGCTTTTTATGCCTTATTTATTATTGCAGGATTCGGAGGATGGGCTGTTTCCTGTTGTCTGTTTGTTTCCCTGGCGATTATCGTGGCTCTAAATGTGTAGTGCGTGTGGATTAGTCTGTCTGGGAGGCAGAGCGAGCGCTCCAGCGCGCACTGAATCTGCTCCCGCTGGAAACCAGGGCACAAAGTCAGCCGGCTTTAACAGTTGTTTCTGTCTGCGTGAAGCTATGCAGCTAGAGCCGGCTCCACGCTGACAACAAAGGAGGACGCACAAAGCAGCACTTTTCCTGCTCGGTCTTTTATTTGCAGGCGCACACCTCTTACAACACGACGCCTCCTTCCTTCCCTCGCTTACATTTTGTATCTTTTCCTGGTTAAATCGTCTGCACGAGGAAGCTTGAGCTCGTTTTTTTTTAACGATTTGCAAGAAAACAGCATGTGGAGCCTACAATCCGAGACGGCCCTGCAATGTTGATATCGTTGTCCATTGGAAAGGAAAGGCTTCCTGGATGGGTTGAGGCCGAGCCCTCAGGGATGGGCTCGGTAACTGAGGAAGAGATCCCAGAGAAAGGAAAATCCAGATGACAGGCGTAATGGTTCTGCAAAAAGAGACTGTCAGAGGATCACTTCGTGGAATGCAATTTCACCGGTCTGAGCCTGAATAATTCATGCATCAAAATTACCCGGCTTTCACCTTTCCGTTCCAGCCTGCACCATCTAAATCGCTGATAAATTTGCAAGATAAAGTAAAATGCCAATTGGAACCTGAAGGGCTTTTAAAAGCAGATGCTGCCTCCTGAATCTTGCGTTACCTTTCCCAATTATCCTGCACGAGCTGCACTTCATCATGGCGCTCCATTACCAGAGGAAATTACTGTGATTACAACAGCCACAATAGGATGCCATCAAATGAGCTCTAATTTCCCTAATTTTGCAGGGTTTGACGGTAGGGCTTGCACGCCGGCTCTGACGCCAAGTCTGGGTTCTGGGATGCGCATTGCGCCAAACCCACATTGTTTGACTGGATGCTTCCATTTCCTTTAACTGTGAAAAAGGCGCAGAAAAAGGGAGCAAATTTGCCAAGTATTCAATTGGTCTGAAGTTTGGGATGTGTGTGAGGGTGTCATGGCTTCCTTGTAATTTGTTTTGGTTTGGCTTGATATTGGATGGAGTTGGGAATGTTAATGATTTGCTGCTGCAATGCTAATGGATAAAGCCTAGTGCACCTGCAAATGTGCCAACAGTGTTTTAGAGTGTTCACTCTGTACTAGCAATGCCTTGGAAGTCTTTTTTGGAGCCACCTCTGAGTTCCCATGCCTCGCTTTGTTACAGCACAGGCAGAAATGGTGCCTTTATGCACATTCTCTTTTGACTGAGTGCGTGGTGTGCGTAAAATGCTTGGAATCTGATTGTTCATACACTGCCGGGGTGTGATACCTGCACGGGCGTTGACGAACTTGAGATTGTGTGGCCAACGGGAAGAACTTCAAGTCGCAGGCGGAGCATACGTGCGACATCACCGGCAGGCTGGCTCCCATTCCCATTCCTTGGCAGTTGTGAATAACTGGACTGGCTTCAGCATCTGCACCTGCGCGCCACTCTTTGCAGGATCGCCGAAGCAGCGAGGTGCTCGACGCCAGGAGCACCAGATCGCCTGGATATGTAAGTACCCACTGCTGAGCTGCACCTTCAACGATAATAGAAAATAAGACGGGCTATATGGTGGGAGCTTATATGTCATCACATGGTTTATATGTCAAGTTGTTAGGTGGGTTTGCCATCGAATGCATTCTTTTTGTCTAGAAATAAGGTTGTTTTGATAGGTGCTCAGAGGCTAGACCTATTGTTTGCCGACATGCTACATGTTACCAAGCTAATGTCTCAGGGGAGGGTGGCAACTTTAATGCTGAGTTATTTGCACATAATTGATGCTTTGGTTATCATTGATATCCCTATCACATTGTGCGATATCCCTATCAAGTTGTGCATGAGACAATACCCGCTTTCTGATTTATTAAGAATAATGTGGAGCTATTACACATATGGCAGTCATGCAAATCATATGTGTTCTTTATATGTAACCCCCCCTCCCTTTCGTCTAAGCATTGACCCTGTGCCGCACGTCGATTCGATGGGCTATGGCGAGGAAGGATGATTTTGCTGCTACAGGTCAACGCGTAGACAATGTCTCAGCGCATCAAAATGTAATCATTTTGCATTTCAAATGTCGTGCAATCGCTATTTTGCATTTCAAATGTCGTGCAATCGCTTCAGGTTTTTGACATACTAGCTAGTGCCTTTCTGGGAAATGTGTTCTCTGCCTACACTGCCATGCATCATGGCGGCTGCGATTAACGTTAGACTTTGCCCTTCTCATATGATGCGCAGCTAGCAATCCCAAGCCAAAAATCTTTGGGGCTCGGAAGTGCAAATACTCTCTTAGCCAAGATCTTGAAAAAAGCATTGGTGCTGCCTTGATGCAGGCGTTCCACTGTCAACATGTGATTTGATATATACTTTGAATGGCATCTCTTGCTATGGGCTTCTTGTGTGCAACTCCTGATGCAAGCAAGCCTACTCTTAAGCCAGACGGCTGGTGATCGGATCCATAATTCCCACATTAGTGCTCTGGAGTTCTGGCAGACAGTTAGCAACAATGCAGCATAGCGTGTTGCAAGGCATGCCTGCAACCTGTTCCAACGCCCACCTTTGCAAATTGGAGTACAGGTCGGCACAATTCAGTTCGGAATCTTTGCGTCGCATGTTTAACAGAGCAATCCATGTCCTGTTCTGACTATAACGCCGCAGGTCGGGGATATGCAGGGATATGCCATGTCTGCAGTGAATATGATCCCATTAAGCGTCTTGGAAACAAACAGAAGCTCGCGACCAGTTGCAGCAAAGAACAAAGGGCAGCGGTTTTCTGAAACTGGCTCAATAACAAAGGAAAGACGCTCTCAAAACCCACGCGAGTGAAGGATTTTGAACATGTGCTATTTGCTATTGTGCTCTGCGGCGAACAGGTCACAAGCTCTCCTTCAGACAAAAGAACCCGTCGCTCTTGGGGGAGAGGGGGGTGTTTCATAGCCTGGTGATATGCGAGATGGCATGGAAACATTCAAGTGCTTGTGTAGAAAACTCGTCTGTATACGTAAGCCTTTTATACAAAGGTTTTCTAATGTTTTGGGCATATCCACCCGGATCAACAGAGCCTTTATTAATTCATTGTTGCACATGTAACAATTTCACTCCTGCACTGATCAAACACATTAGCTTCCCCCAAAGTCTAACCATGGCTGCCCATTAAGACTATACAGAGTACCACCTTGTGCATGCGTGTGTGTCTGTCTGTTTATGCACCCTTCTGCATACTCCTATGCATCCCTGTCCATCTCTGAACCCCAATTTCCTGATCTACCTCCCCCCCACCACATCGTCAAATGGTACATTCTGAAATCGCTACCTATCTCTTGTAAGGCACACTCACCTGCAGGACTGCTCCGATCTTTGCAATGTTTGCCTAAGTACACATTTCTGGTCGAAATACCATGTATTTGCAATGAGTCGAAACTGCAAACGGATTAGGGAGCCTTCTTAGTTTGGTTCAGCCCCAGATTCTGGTTTAAGGTGTAGGCTTGTGACGGCTGACTGGTCGTCTGCATGCACACTGGTGATGCTTCACACTTTTGCATGTTAATTGATACATATTCGTAAGAGGCAAACTGTCATCAGTGCAGAAAGTGGATTCTGCAAAAGCAAACCAAAGCTTGACCTATGGCAGTGTTATCTGGGCCGTTGTTTATACATTTCAGTGTTTATATACAGTGGTTTCGTAGGATGGTTCGACTGTTCATAAACTGGAGGATACTGGTATTGAGAAGCGAAGGATAAAGTGGTGTGCCCGGATTCACACAATCCGGGGAGGGTGATAAACCGGCCATAGAACTCAGATGTCCTGGTTCCACATCCAAAAAGATCACGACTAGATCCTCCTCATTCACCTTAATAGCCATCACAGGTTTACGGTGTCCTGTAACAGCTTATATGTATAGCGCCAAGAAGTAACGCAGTTATGCATGGAGCACTGTTCCAAAAAATAGACATCGAAAAACGAAAAAGGAGGCGTTGTGGTGCAAAAGGTAATGTGCAGCATTATAAATTACAGCATAAGCCAATCACCGGGGACACTGTGTATTCCTGGGCATCTCTCAGTAGCCATCCTAATTTCAGTTTCTCAGCAATAAATAGCAAATTCTTGCCACCCCACCCACTTAAAGCAACGTCAGGCTCTCTTCCAATACCGTTGTGTGTTGATTTGTAAGTTTTGGGTATTCTTCAAACAAAAAAGACGTTGCTGTGTGCAGTCACAGAAGCCACGGCTTTCCAAGGGGTCTCGGGTAATACGTTAGTCTTCTGCCAAACCATAAAGGGCCCTGTACCTGGTAAGCTACACATGTGAATTTTTCAACACCTGTGGCCAAAAATGCTTTGATATGAAACACATGTGAAAGGGGCAGTTGACCGCGCAATTGTCGTAGGAGCGGTTCGCAGTCATTATAAGCCATAACATGGCATGAGAAGCTCTGGGAAGCGTGTTCAAGCATTTGTGAATGTGTTTACTTGCACCGTGATGGCCATGATTCTAAGATCTAAAGCAATAATCATGAACAACATATCCAGATTTTAAGCAATAATCTTGAAAAGAATCATCCAGATTGTACGTAATAATCTGCCTCCTCCACTACATTAGCAGCCCCTGATTCCCAATCTCTTAAGTCTTGTCGGCGGCCACCACTAGATTCGTTCCAGGTTCACTGAACACAGTAGCCTTCAATCATAGGGTATCTCAAATGCTGTATGGATGGGGCCGCAGGATGATACTGCCATCAAGTTGCATCCTCAATGTTCACCAATACTATATTGGTTATGTCCTACGATCGATTGATATGGTCCCATCAGAGGTATCTGCCATGCGTTTCTCATTGTGGTGATGGTTCTTTCTTTGGGGGCATTGTTTAGACTTTGCACGGCGGTGCACTTTCAAAACTGTAACAACCTACTGAGTTTAAATGATGCCCCCCCCCCCGCCAAAATGTTTTGCCCACATGCTATTGAAACAAAGAGTATTTCCTTGGGCAGATTTGGGGAAAAGTGAGTTAATTTGATCCCTGGGTTAATAGCAGCTTTCTTCTGATATCAATCCATTTTACCAGAGCAGGCAGCAACCTGAAATATTTATGGTTAAAAAAGATCACACAGATTCACTTCTTTTGAGCAGATGTCTGCTATACACCTGGGACAGTCAGACAAAGCTGACATTTGGGGTCTTTTGCCAATCTGCCACTTGATCGAGATGTTAGACTTCATCTCACAACATTAGCAAGACTGGAATCCTCATAAACAATATGTCTCTTTCTACAAGGACCCCAAATGAGTTTTTAAGCACCTTGCTTAAGATGTAAATAATTGTCTTCAGGTTGTCGGGCAGTGTTATTATTATCAGCATCAGTGCAGGCTGCGAGGACCCACAAACTACATGAAAGTGAAGCAGTAAAGGGGTACATTGAGCAGTCTGGGAATGTTTTGAAGCTCCACCAAAGCAGTGTGACACTGGGAAACTCAGCAGACTCTTCTTTTAGGTTAGATGCACTTGCTGCCTCTGTGAACCAATGAGCTGTGTTCAACAGCTCTGCCAATCAACGCCTTCCTTTTTTTGTCTGGAGCCATTGTTTCATAGTTTCTCACATGCAGTACCCCTTTTATTCCCCACTGCAATTTTCCCAGGTGGTTTTCAAACACGCGCACAATGGTTTGCTTCCTTTAAATGTCACTTAGTAGTCAAATCTCTAGCCCTCCCAGTAGACAATTTGCAGCTGATGCACACAGCCACATATTTCTTAGGAACAAACACATTCTGCTGCATTTAGAATCCTTTTCTGGTACTTTGATGACCACACCATCACAATTGATTTCCAAAATTCGGATGCCTGGTAAATTAGTTTGATTATGGCAAAGATCTCATCTAACTACGCGTTCTTGGAATAGAGCATTTGATTGACCAGGCCTTGCAGAGAGCAGACCCGATTGCTCAGCGTTTACCTTGGCATTACTCACAGGAAGCTCTGGGCAGAAGAGTGTTGCACTGTTCTGTCTATTTCATCAGTGCTCCTATTTTGTACCCTGAGCTGTTGCAGAATCTTACAGTACTTCAGGTTCCCGTGCGTCAGTTTCTTGTATTGCCCACCACTCGAGACCCAAAGACGCTCTTCAAACATCAGCCATTGCAGCAACATTGCAAAGTCAGTCATTTGTTGGCAGTGAGCTAAGGCACCACAATGGTACCAGTAAAACCTGGGCCTGGCCCTATTTTCTCCATGATCAGTAATCAGAATCATGATCAGAAAAAGTAGGTCTTGTATCATTATCAACTGGGAGGTCTACATAGAGAAATAAAAGCAGCTGATACTTGAGAGGGAATGGAGGCTCCAGCAAATATAGTGACTGCAAGGCACCTCCTACTACAAGAGAATAACTTAGCATTGCTGTTTCATTTTGTAACAAAAGTTAAGCGTAGACGAGTTTTGCAGCACTTCTGAGGCTGCTTTTAACTTGTAATGCCATATATACAGGGGCTTCAGCTAAACCAAAAGTTACGGGTGCTTACTGAATGTTATAATGTTACACTAAAAACAAAGTAACTCCACCCTAAAAATCCACACATGGTCTTAAACGCTTGCTATCATGCTCTGGTAGCGACAGGGCGAAAGAACCCATGGCTCCAGTTGGGGGCTTGACCTTGCCGGGTGATATGCAAGATGGCACGGAAACATTCAAGGGTCTGTGCACAAAACTCATCTATGTACCTAGGACTTTTTTTGTTTAAACAAAGGTTCCTAATCTTTTTTGCTTGCCATTGCAAATCGACTAAGCCTTTATTATCGAGATTTTATAGACTTTACCCTTTCACTCCTGCACTTTCCCAACACATTACCTTCCCCCAACTCTAAATATGGCTGTCCATGAACGGTACTTTTTGACTACCCTCTTGTACATGCTCCTGTGTTTGTGTATATACACACACACCCTTGTACATACTACCGTTCGTCTCCTGTCGCACCGGCTCACTCCAGTTTCCTGATCCACCCTACTCCATTGTCAAATGGTACATTCTGAAATTCCTAACTATCTCCTGCAAGTCGCCCGGCCGTGGGATTGCTCCGATCTCTGCATTGGTTGTTTATGTAAGTGTTTCTGGTCAAAATACCACACAGACAGGAATCGCTTTATTTTTGTTCAGCTGTAGATTCCGCATTTAAAGGGCTATGTTATGTTATCTATCTATGATAGGTTATTTATAACACGCTTAATACCCAGAGGTTTCTAAGTGCGGACTCGGGGAACAAACCTCTGTTGCTCCATGTTGTCTTGTTTCCAAGGTGAGCACATTTCCCCTGAGCTACTTATGCCAGAAGGCAGCTTGGTGCTAAAAGGATTTACAGAACAGAGCGCAGCTGCCCGGCAGGAGCTATCAAAAGAGCAGGGTTTTTAAAAGCGCCAAAACTGCAGGTGAGCCACAGTAGACCGCAGAGCAATCGGCCATGCTTGGGAAGACCGGCTGCTCGCCTTCGTACCCATTGGTGCTACTACACACTTTAACTGCTCGTTCAAACATTTTGTTAACAGATTAATTGATGCAGAAAATAAATACTGCAAAATGAAATCAAAGCTTGAGATATTGTAGTGCCTTTGAAAGTAAGCTTTCATGTATATATATATATATATATATAGATAGATAGAGAGAGAGAGAGCGAGAGAGAGAGAGAGAGATATATATATATATATATATTATGGGGTTAGTCTGTTCATATCCTGGCAGATAAGGACAGTCAGGAGCAAAGGATAAAGTGATAGGCCCGGATTGACACAATCTGGGGAGGGTGATAAGCCTGCCGTGAAACTCAGATGTCCTACTCCACATCCAAAAATATCACCGCTAGATCCTTACTCCTTCTCATTTCCCTTAATGGCCATCGGAGGTTGATGGTGTCCTGCAACCGCGTACACGTGTAGCACCAAGAAGTAGTGAAGTTATGCAGTGAGCACTGTACTAATACTGTAATACATTTACATGGAAACACAAAATGAGGTGCTGTGTTATAGGAGGTAGTGTGCTGCATTATGAAGGAGATCCTAGCCAATCACCAGGCAGACTGTGTATTCCTGGGTATCTCTCAGTAAGCATCCGAGTTTCAGATGCTGAGCAAAATGGCAAATTCTTGCCACCAGTTCCGTCATTTCGTGATTTCGTTTTTCTCCAAACGAAAGAGGCTGATGCTGGTGTGTCCCATGACAGGAAATGCTGCCACGGTTTCAGAGCAAGGTCGAGTAATGCTTTAGCCTCCTCCGACAAGGTAATGGATCCCAGATCTACTAAGCTACAAATGCACATTTTGCAACACATAGGAAAACAGCGCTTTGATGTAAAACACGCGTGAAAGTCGTCGGAGACTTGCACAGTGTTGTCATCAGAAGCCATGACTGTACATAGCCCCTCCTTGAGACGCTTCTTCATGTACTTGTGAATTTGTTGTCTTTCACCGTGATGGTCATGAAGCAGAGATATTAAGCAATAATCTGAAGAAATAATCCTGCTTCCAAACTGTAATCTTAAACAGTAGTCTAGATTATAAGCACTAATCTACCTTCACCAGTACATTCGAGGCCCCCGTTTCTCAATATTCGTGGTCTTGTTAGTTCCTTCAGGTTCACTAAACAGACTAGCTTCAGAAGGTAGGGCATCTCAAGTGTCTTATTGAGGGGATTTCAGGCCTGACACTGCCCTCCATGCTCATCCCCAATGCTTATCATCTCTATTGTCTTGGGAGGATAGCTCAGGGGCGACGCGCTCGCCTTGGATGCAAGATGGCACGCAGCAACACAGGTTCGATCCCACGGTCTGCGCTTAGAAACCCCTGGGTATTAAGCGTGTTATAAATAACATATCATTTAATGTTTATGACCTATGATCGATTTATCAGGCCCCATCGAAGATATCGGCCCACCTCACTGTGGTTTACAGCCCTGGGTTTCTCATCGTGGTTTTTGTATTTTCTTTGGGCGTGTCGTTTAGAGTTAGGACAGTGGCACAGTTTGGCATTTGTTTTCAACTGATGACAAAGCTTTACCACCGTACTAAGTCTAAACGATGACACCAAACAAAATGTATTGCCTATGTGCCAGTGAAACAAAGGACATTTCTTGGACAGATTGGGACAACCGTGAGCTAATCAAAGTCCTGGATTCATTGCTGTTTTCCGCTAATAGGATGGTAGAGCCATTTTACCCGAACATGCATTAAACTGAAATATTTATGTTCATAAAAAGTCGCAAAGGTCAACTTGTTATCATATGTCGCCTAAAAACTGTGGATCAATCAGACAAAGGCAACAGGTGGGGTCTTTTGCTCTTCCGTCACTTAGCCGAGATGCTAGACTTGTCTCACAACATTATCACCGCTGGAATAATGGTAGGCAATAGGTCCCTTTTTAGACGGTCCTCAAATGAGTTGTTAAGCACCTTGCTTAAGGTGTGAATAATTGTCTTCAGGTTTTGGCACAGTTTTCTTGTTATCAGCATCAGTGAAGGCCGCGAGGACCCACAAACGACATGACAGTAAAGCATTGAAGGCGTGCGGCGTGCACTGAATGTGTGTCTTATGAAGCTCCAGAAGAAACAATGTAATATTGTAAAGCTCAGCAGAGGCCCCTTTGGAGTTAGCTGCCTCTCTGAACCCATACGCGGTGTTGAACAGCTCTCTCAAGGAGCACCTTATTTTGTTCCCGCCTGGTGCTACTGTTTCATGGTTGCCTCTTACATGCAGCACCCTTTAAATGCCACTGCTAATGGCGCCCCTTTGAACCCAGTAGAATCCCCTTCTGCCATTGATCCCCAGCCATCTCACCTATGTTCTCTTTCCCGATTGCTGCCAAGGAGTTGACTTTGTGCACGACTAACTTATGTTCACATGCACATCTAACACAATGCCTTAGCCC